>NC_050100.1:31947500-32596666 GCF_902167145.1 Zea mays | reverse complement strand
TCAACTATAACAATCACTAACCAAATTTAAGTTACGAAAAACACATGAACAGTTGCAAATAATGATTTTAATGTATTTTGCATAAACTTATGAGGTGAACAGCTCGAATAAATTATTTAAATGGTAAATAATTATTTTATAGTAAAAACATCGTCGCAGAGATTTATACGAGATTAGCTCTATAGTCTAGAGGGTAGTTTATAATTTGTATTATCTTCTACCTTAGTTTGATGATGAGGGCGATAGCTTCGGCGAGGTGCTCTAGCGATGTTCCGCGCTGAAGACGGCACAGGGGCAGATAGTCTGCGACAAACGATGCCCCAGCGAGTCGCAAATGCCGGCGGCTCGATGACACGGCAACGGCGAGCGGTGCGAACAGCAGCAAGCAAAGCAGGGGAATTGTAGAGGAGGATGCAGGCTTCTCGACGAGCTACCCACCAGCGATGGGGACGGAGCAGAGGGCTCCTGAGATGGTAAACAACGGCGATCGACGGCAAGCAACAGAGTGAGAGAGAGAGGGGCAAACTCAGCTGTGGGAGGGAGAGTTACGTGGGCGTGGTTGTCCAATTTATAGAGAAGGAGAGGGGAGGGGAGAGGGCGCCGGGGGAAGAGGAAACCGTGGCCGGACATCAATGGCGTTCATCAACAGAGGGATTAATAGGGGAGAAAACGGATGACTTGAACTCCATTAACGCACGGACGGCGGACGGCGCGGGGTCGCGCGGCTACGCGGCTGCACCTGGGCGCGGCTGCGCCGTCGAGCGGGCTTGGGCGTCGAGCGCGTCGGGTGGCTGCAGGCGTGGGTCACTCGGTTCCTAGCGCGGGGGAGGGCTGCTCGGTCGCGGCGTCGGCTCGGGTGTGGCTCGGCCGGCCGGAGTTGGACGCAGGGGCTCGGCTGGGCGCGCGACGCGCTGGCGGTTTAGTGTGGCTAGGCGTTGGGGGAGGCGAGACGGTGCAGACCAAGCGGCGAAATCGGGCATCCGATCGGCGGCGGCTGGCTTCTGTTCGTGCAGCACGATGGGAGAGAAAGAGCCGTGAGGGAGAACATTAATATGTGCTGACATGTGAGGCCTACATGGCATAGAGAAGGGAGAGGTGGGAGTCGGCCAGGTTTCTAGACCGAGCGGCCGTGAGTTTTTTTTTGTTTTGATTTTATTTTTTTGTTTTTCTTTCTTTTTTTCAATTTAGATGTGTGCGTGTGAGTTGTGTTTTTTTATTTTAATCGAATATATATAATATATTCAAATATTTCAAAAATAAATTCAAACTTAATATTTTCTAAAAAATACCCAAATTTAAAGAATAATTTATTTTAGTCAAAAGTCTATTATTTAAATAGATTGGGCTCCATAGAAAAGAAGTTGATAAAATAAATTTTTGACAAATACTTACAAATGAAAATTATTAACCTATCAAAATGCATACTCCAAAAACACTTATTTTAACAACACATTATTATTTTATAAAATATGATTTTCTCACCAAATTAAATCCAAAACTCGGATACATCAAACAAAATTTATGTCTCGGTATGAATGCATCAAACACTTGACAAAGTTTTATCTAATCAACAAATTGTTCAATTTATTTATATCACATTTCAATATTTTAAAATATAAGTATTTTCCTTTCTACTGGAAATTAATAACATAAAATAAGTTATTTTAATTGATGGATTTAGGGTGTTACATCGCCAGGGCAAGATATTGGGCTACCTGGTATCACACCGCGGCATCGAGGCCAACCCAACCAAGATCCAGGCCATCGTAGACATGTTGCCTCCGCAGTCCGTCAGGGACGTCCAGCGTCTGACAGGCAGATTGGCCGCTCTCAACAGATTCATCTCCAGATCCGCCGAGCGAAGTCTCCCCTTCCTCAAAACACTCCGCGGTGCAAAAGACTTCGCCTGGGGACCGGAGCAAGCAGCGGCCTTCGCCTCACTAAAACAGTACCTGTCGGAGCTGGCCATCCTCACGAGCCCCGACTCCTCGCTCCCCCTATTGCTCTATGTCGCGGCTTCGCCGCACGCGGTCAGCGCGGCACTAGTGCAGGAGCAGACAGTTGAGGGCGCGGTCAGACAGTGCCCTGTTTACTATGTCTCCGAGGTACTGACACCGTCCAAGTGCAACATGACAGAACTGGAGAAGATCGCCTACGCAGTCGTTATGTCCTCGCGCAAACTGCGCCATTACTTTGAAGCATTCAAGGTCCGAGTCACCTCAGATAGGGGACTCGGCGAACTATTCAGAAACCCGGAGGCATCGGTGAGGATTGCCAAGTGGGCAGCCGAACTATCCGGCTACCACATCAGCTTCGAGCCCAGGACAACCATCAAGTCACAAGTCCTGGCAGACTTCGTCGTCGACTGGACTGGGCCAATAACACAGCCAGACCCGTCCACAGAGAAGGTTTGGACTATCCATTGCGACGGCGCATGGTGCCA
This sequence comes from Zea mays, assembly GCF_902167145.1. Lineage (NCBI taxonomy): Eukaryota > Viridiplantae > Streptophyta > Magnoliopsida > Poales > Poaceae > Zea > Zea mays. The sequence continues at coordinate 32,594,223 of NC_050100.1, read as the reverse complement.
TGCGGGGGCAGGCGTCGCTGCAGTCGTCACCTCACCAGCCGGAGTCAAACACAGATATGCAGCACGCCTCAGCTTCGCTCTGGAATCCGATAGATGCACAAACAATATAGCAGAGTATGAAGCGGTTATCCTCGGCCTCCGCAAGCTAAGGGCCCTCGGAGTCACCACATGTATCATCAAAACAGACTCCAAGATAGTTGCCGGCCAGGTCGAGAAAGACTACGCAGCAAAAGACCCCGCGCTCATGCAATACCTCGCGGCCATCCGAAGTCTCGAGAGACAGTTCAAGGGATTCACCTTGCAGCATGTGGATAGGGCCAAGAACGAGGAGGCCGACGCATTGGCCAAGGTCGCCGCCAGGGGCGAGTCCTTGCCCTCCGACGTGTTCTTTCACATCATCGGCACGCCAGCCGTCCGGAGCCCCGAAGGGCTCCAAATAACTAATGATAGCGAGGGCCACCGCATAGTCAACCTAATCATGACCGAGGACTGGCGGGCACCAATAACCCTGTTCCTGCAAGGGTACTATCATCCAGCCGACGTCAGCGAGGCCAAGCGCCTCAGACATCGAAGTCGGGACTTCGCACTGATTGAAGGCCAACTCTACAAGAAAGGGGTCAGTCAGCCAATTGTTAAGTGCGTCACCGAAACCGAAGGCATGCAGATCCTACGTGAAGTCCACAGTGGCGCGTGCGGCTCACACGCTGGGCCAAGGGCCTTGGCTGCCAAAGTGATCCGCCAGGGTTTTTACTGGCCCGCAATGATCTGCGCCGCAAACCGGGTCTCAAGGTCCTGCGAAGCCTGCCAGAAATTTTCTCCTCGGTCAGGCAGCCCCTCGCAGTATACAAAGCTGATCGCCCACACATGGCCTCTCCAGCGCTGGGGCCTGGACATCGTCGGGCCCCTGCCCACCGCTCAGGGGAACCTTAAGTTCGCCTTCGTCGCCGTCGAATACTTCACCAAATGGATCGAGGCAAGGGCTGTTTCTACAATAACGTCAAAGACTGCCCAGAAATTTTTCTGGCAAAACATTGTTTGCCGCTTCGGAGTGCCGTCCGAACTAACAGTTGACAACGGCAAGCAGTTTGACAACCAAGACTTCAAGGATTTTTGTTTCTCCATCGGCACCAAGCTTGCCTTCGCTTCTGTTTATCATCCACAGTCCAACGGGGTCGTGGAACGCGCCAATGGGAAAATCTTCACAACTGTCAAGAAGATGCTCCTTGATGAAAAAAGGGCAAATGGACCGATTTGTTACCTGAGGCAGTCTGGGCACTAAACACGACTGAGTGCAGAGCGACTGGGTTTACTCCTTTCCGCCTTCTATACGGATCGGAGGCCATGACCCCGCAAGAAATAAAGCATGGGTCCCCGCGAACAGTTCCGTCAGCCGTCCCTGACGTGGACGAGCCAACTTCAAAGGACCTCATTGACGGAGACCGAGTCTTCGCCCTACAGGCCCTAAACAAATACCAAGCCCAGACCAAAGCATGGCGCGACCACACAGTCATCCCGAGGGAGTTCAGCGAAGGGGACCTCGTACTCGTCCGAACAGCTCGGACGGAGTCCAAGGGCAAGCTGGAGCCCAAGTGGGAGGGCCCCTTTATAGTCAAGACAAAAGCTTCCCCCAGCGCTTACAGGCTCACAACGCCAAACGGCGAGGACCTGGAGCACTCCTGGAACATCGACAACCTCCGCAAATTTTTTGTTTGACTCATCAGGGCTGATTCTGCCCTTGTAATTCGCCAAAAACAATCTTGTACCGGCCCGCACTCTTTTCCTCCCGGGGGGTGAGGTTTTTAACGAGGCGGAGCCATGTAATATATGTGTGAAAAATCCCCCGCAAAAACATGTGTCGAAAAAAGACCGCGACAACGGTCTTCGGCATTCGACCAATTCGAGGTCACCGCGAGGCTAAGCGCTAGCCACCCTCGCGTGCGACAAATCCGCGCAGAAGTCGCCTAAGGGTGCAGCCGGACTAGCACAACAAGTGCGAAAAAACCGAAGTCCACCGCGAGGACTATCCGTGCAGAAGTCGCCTAAGGGTGCAGCCGGACTAGCACAACAAGTGCGCAAAAACCGAAGTCCACCGCGAGGACTATCCGCGCAGAAGTCGCCTAAGGGTGCAGCCGGACTAGCACAACAAGTGCGCAAAAACCGAAGTCCACCGCGAGGACTATCCGCGCAGAAGTCGCCTAAGGGTGCAGCCGGACTAGCACAACAAGTGCGAAAAAACCGAAGTCCACCGCGAGGACTATCCGCGCAGAAGTCGCCTAAGGGTGCAGCCGGACTAGCACAACAAGTGCGAAAAGACCGAAGTCTACCGCGAAGACTATCCGCGCAAAAGTCGCCTAAGGGCGCAGCCGGATTAAGCACAACAAATACGGGAAAGCTAAAGTCTACCGCGAAGACTGTCGCACCAGCACAGCATAACAAAACGCACCAGACAAAGTACACAAGGCCTTCGCAGGCACAGACAAGCGAGGGCACACGACTTCATCATACAAGCCTTTACACATACACAAGCGAGGGCGCCACACTCTACATCGGCTCAACCTTAGGAATAATTCCCATCTCCCTATAATTAAATAACATTATCCTAAGCTCCTCACCCGCAAAAAGACTTCGCAGTTCCCCTTCCCCTGTACTCGCGGCGGCCGGCAAAGACAACAGTTCCTGCCGACCAGCCCTACTCACACGAAGCCGAGCCCCTTCTTCCGTGCTAACCCTACGCTTTGGAACCGCCCTTCGTCGTCGGCGCCCGGTGCTAGGACCTGGCACATCTTGCGCGTCCGCGGAGTGTGGCGAGGCCTCCGCCGCAGCCACGTCCAAGGCCGCAAAATAGTCCAAGTCCTCCGACGACTCCTCAGTCCACTCAACCGAGCTCCCAGAGTTAGTAAAATCAAAAAACTCAGATGCAGATCCACCATATTCATTACCACCTTCCGCGGTCGAAGCCGCCAAAAATTCAGTAGTAGCGGTTGCGTGCGCAGGCCCAAAATCTTGAACCTGCGCAGCAACCAAAATTCAGCAACATATCCAAAATTCCCCAACCCTATACACCCACTACGCCACCTGCGAAGGCCCTGACGCTGCGGGAGCCTCCGCCGTTGGTTCCGCCGCTGCTTCCGCTGTTGTTTCCGCCGCCACCGCCGTAGGATCTTCAGCACTCGGCGCAGCAGCTGCGGGGGCATCAGGTGTGCCTTCGGCCACCTTTGGGGGCAGGTCTCCGCCGGCCGCAGCGGATGTGGGGGCATCCGGTGCGTCTTCCGCAGTCTCCGGGGTTGGCTCCAGGGCGACCCCGGACACGGCCTCCGCAGGGGTCGGCTCTGGGTAAGGCAGCGCGCTGTTCAATGCCCCGAAGTCGTCCACCCGCTCGCCACGCGCCGCCTAAGACAAAACACACAAAATTCAGCAAACACACGCACAGCCCACATCCAGCAAACGCCAAACAAACGACAACGTTACCTGAGCCCTCGCAGTCTCGGCCCGCTCCCTGACCACCTCACGACCGTGCGGACCCCACATCCGGTCATAGAGGGCCCCGGCGGATTCCTTCACTACAGGGTCTTCGACCTTATAGACATCTCGCTCAAAATCTTCATCTGCCTGGTCGAAGACCTCGAAGTGCCGGCACCCTTCGCGGGAGATTGCGTTCATCACCCCCTCGCAGGTGACCAGGGAGGCGTACGACATAAACCCCCCCACGACAGTGGGGAGTTCCTGCAGCTCCTCCTGCACCCATTCCAGACAGCGAAGCCCGGGCTCTCGGTCCGGCACCTCGAAGTCACCGGTCCGCGCACCCAGCTCACGATATGTATCCATAAGCTGTGTGCGCGTCCGTTCGGCCTCCGCGCGCATCGCGGCCTCGGCCCCCTTCACGCGGCTCTCCAGGGCGGTGAGTCGCTCCTGCAGCTGTTCGGCGCGCTCCCTGGCAAGATTGCCTTCCGCCCGCGCCAGTTTGGCCTCCGCCTGCGCAACCTGCTCCTTGGCGACGGCCTCGTTGGTCTCCCTCCTCTCCCCCGCCAGTTGGCGCCGGAGGTCAGCCTTCTCCCTCTCCAGTGCGGCCACCTTGTCCGTCAGTTTACGACACTTGCTGTCGGAGGCCGATTTTTCACGGACAGCGTCAGCATGTTGCGTCCGAAGTCTCTCGACTTCGGCAGACACAGCTGCCGTGAGGGCCCCCGACGCAGTACGGCTGGCAAAGTCAGCCACCTGCAGAGCACACGTAAGGCTGTTGCCCAAAAAAAAAGGGAGAGAGTATAGCTCAGCGGACCTGACTCAGCGCCTCCGTCACCTCCTTCAGCCAGCGGGTCGCCGCGCCCGCCTCGTCCCTGACAACCGCGAGGGCCGACACCTCGCCTCCGGCGCCAAGGGCCTCGCCCCTCGCCTTCGGCACTATGGCAGCCGTCGCGACCGCCGCGGCAGGCGCAATTATAGCAAGTTGGCCTTCGTCCGACCCTGCAACGTATCAACGAATTTAAAAAAAACAAGCCAACGACTTACCACCAAGATAGTCGTCCACATTAATATCGGTGCCGAAGTCGGCAACACGTCTGCCTGACAACGGCAACGCTCGGGCCGCCTTCGCGACCTCCGCCACTCCGCCGACCGGTGGCACCATCTTCGTCGATTTGGAGCCTCCGGCGCCTGCCGGAGCCTCCGGCGCCTTGCTAGATGCAGAGGCGCCCGACTTCGCCGCCAGCGGCGGCTTGCCTCCGCCGGAGGCCGCAGCCTTTGCAGACCCCTCTGCCTCTTCGGCCTAGCTTCATGCAGCCTGACAGCCGCCTAGCGTTTTTGCGCTGCCCCTTGGCGATCCTTGTCCATCACTGCCGACACAACAACAGCAATATTCCGCCCGTAAGGAAAAACTCTCCATTCACGAGCCATGCGAGATGTAAAACAGTCCTCGCCAGCCGCGCGGGGGATAGGAACATTCCTAGGCCAGCAACCCCCGGTAACCCTCAGCATCCGAGCCGAAGACTCCCGGAGCTCGGGCGAAGACATCCTTCCCCCCGGGGCCGCGCACGTCCTCATCAACTCTCTAGCAAAACTATCAGACACCCCAAGTCCTCCCATAGCAGTACCTAATTTTCTCTTTTTGGAGGAAGGGGCGGCCGCCGGCGCAGGGTCGTCTCCAGTCTCCACCACCGGCTTCTTTCCACGGCGGTCCGCGTCGTCTTGACCAGGATAGCCGTCGTACGGCAATTGATTTAATTCAAAAACCCTGTTCAAACGGTCATTTGACCCGCGGATATCAAAGCTGCGCTGGCCTTCCGTCCTCGGCACGTAACGTCCCACGAGCCGCACCGCCCCATCCTCCGCATCACGCACAAAGGCGGTCGGGTCGCGGTTTCGCAGATTCAGTGCGAAGGCAGGACTCCGCACCACCCTTCCACCGTGAAAAGGCATCTGGCGAGGGCACACTTCGCCCAACGCCCAGCCATGCGCCAAGGGCCACACCCCGTACGCCACGAACTCTCCAACTAAATCGCGCCCACTGCTCTGGCCGGCGGCGCACCGAAGGGCCCCTTCGTCCACATCCTCCTCTGCCACTTCAAAGGGCGGGTACGCTGAGTAAAAATGATAACACATCTCGGACACGGGGAGTCCCTCATGGCCTTCGACAGTACCCTCAGCAACGTAAAACCAAAATTCATTCCAGTTGCCCCACTTGTTGCGGGCGCATGGAACCAACTCCACTACTTGCATTGTGGTCTTGCCGGTCTTCGGCGTGAATGTGCATGACCCAAACTGAGCAACTTCGTCCCCAATCATCCTCTTCTGCCAGTGCAAACAATAATACTTCGCAAAAACTTCAACCGATGGCTGTCCGCCGTACGAAGTCGTCGCTCAGACATACTTCGACAACGCCACCACGACATTCGGTGTCAGCTGATGTATTTGAACGTTGAACCTACGCAGGACTTCGCCAACAAACCGGTGCGCAGGCAAGCGGAGACCGGCGGCGAAGAACGCCTCGAAAACGACCAACTCACCCTCCGGCTCGGGGACTTCCTCCGTCCCCGGAGCACGAGCAACTCCGCCGCCAAAGTAACCCAACCGCTGCATATCTTGAACGCGGGCTGACGTCATCCGCGACACGCCAAAATCAACAGAATCGCCGGCGCGCAACTCCTCCGCCATCAAACTACTCAGCGTCTCCTCAGACGAGGAGGCGGCCGGCGGCGAGGAATCGGCCGGCGGCGTAGCGGCAGCGGAAGAAGAAGAGGACGGCATCGCTACGTACCGTCGGCGGCGGCGGGCGGTCTGCTTCACTCGAGCCAGATCTCCGGCGAACAAGAGCACGGCGGGCAGACGAGCAGCAAGACGGCGGGCGGCTAGGGTTTTCACGAAGCGTGGAAGGCGAAGTTCAAAAAGCGCCGACCCCCGCCCCCTTTTATAGGCAGGGCGCGGCTCTTCGGGAAACCCGCAATCCGACAGGGCGCGGCGCTTTGGGAAACCCGCAATCCAACAGTACGCCGTCCATCAACGGTCACATCAAAAACCCCCGCGGAACCACTTCGAGCGAGGGCAACGTCTCCGCCATCTAGCGACGTCTTCGGCACCAGGTGACTTTGTCGAACTGGTCCCTCGGAGGGCAAATGTTGGGGCGAAGGCAGAGGCGCCACCCCTCGCTCGAAGTCTTCGCTGATAACTGCTGGCCAGACAGAGACAGAACAGGCAGGGACACTCTTCGCTTGTCCGGCACCAGACGAAGACCGGCGACGAAGTCATCCCACAGTGCGGCCTCGTCCAGCTCAGAGGCCCACGTGCGTTCCGGCCCATTGTAACGGGCCCTGCGTGGCCGCCGCCGGTTACGGGCCTAACCTGTAAAGGCACCCCTGTAATTACAGTCTGTAACCCCGCTTTATGGGAATATTCTAGGGATAACCCAGGTAGCTGAGGGCACATGCGTCCTTAGCACAAGGCGCTGGGCGCTCAGGTACCTATAAATACCCCTGTACAGTGCCCGTGGGAGGCCAGATCAACAGAGCTATTGCCTTCTAGCACGTAACCCTGTTGTCACCACTGTTCACCCTTGTTGGCCTCCTTGCGATTGAGAGCAAGTTCCAACACCTGCATAAAATATTGCTCTTTCTGCAAAATATCCTGAGCTCCACATATTCCATGCATTATATTTGATTTCCCCATTCCGCGGGTGAAGGTGGGCTGCTGAGTATGTTTGTACTCACCCTTGCTTATTTGTTGTTTTTCAGAAAAAGGAGATCAGGTAAGAGTTACGACTGTTCCCAACCTTGCATGTGGCTGTTGGACCGCTGATTTGCTTCGCTGCGTATATCGGGCTGCTTCAGCCCCACTTTGATGACATGTCCCGAGTTGTGGACCAACTCTTAAAGTTGATCGCCACCTTTATAGGTCTGTCTCGTTTAAGCAGATCTGTAATCATCTGATGTATAAATGTGTTTACTAGCCTCCTGGGACTAGTAATTGTATCACATTTGAGTCCCAGAGGATCTGGGGCGCTTCAACTAGCTCCATCTTGGTGATCATGGTGATGTCATTTCCCTCATGAGCAATCTTGAGGGTGTCCCAAATCTCATTGGTGTTGTCCAAGCCACTAACTTTGTTGTATTCATCCCTACATAGAGAAGCTAGAAGCACAGTAGTGGCTTGGGCATTTTTATGAATCATTTCTTGCATATAAATAGCATTGTAGTTCTTATCATCACTATCAACAATATGCATTCTATTTTATACTACGTCCCAAATATTAGGATGGAGAGAAAATAAATGACTACTCATCTTATGACTCCACCAAGAATAATCCTCTCCATCAAAGTGAGGAGGCTTGCCAAGAGGAATAGACAATAAACGAGCGTTGGTGAAGATAAAGAAGTGTTGCTATTGTAGTAGACGATCTTCTTGATGCGCTTCTTATTCTTCCCATCCTTCTTCTCCCTAGATCCCGAGTCAATGGGCTTTACTCCCTTGGGCTCGTTGTTGAGTGTCTCCTTCTCGTCGGTCACCTTGCCCCTCCCTTTAGCGTCATCGACCATCCCTTCAGGTTGTTAGACCCAATGAAAGAGACCAACTCTGACACCAATTGAGAGCACCTAGAAGGGGTGAATAGGTGATCCTCCAAAATATGGCTTAAAACACACAAACTTGGTCTAAAAGTTATAGTTAGTTGCAAATCAAACCAAGTTTGAGAGGAGAGAATGACACAAAGGTTTCCTTCACTTGATTGCTCTATCAATATATGAATTAAACTTAGAGCAATAGCACAAGTAAGAATAGAGAACTAAGGTAAAGTAAATGGCACAAGAGACACGGCGATTTATATCTCGTTGTTCGGTCAAGCGTAATATGCTTGCCTACTCCACGTTGTGGCATTCCAATGGGCGAGGGTTGCACTCAACTCCTCTCAAGTGATCTAAAGATCAAACTCCCAAAAGCTCCCCCTTTATTTCATAAGAAAACGATCCCACACAAGATAGTAGATTTTGTAATAAGAGCTCCTCTTTGCAATCAAGAGGGTTTTGATAAAAAATGGCAAGTTAAAAGCTTAAAACTTTTTAAAACTCTAAGTGGTGGTTGATCTAGTTGCTTTGGCCTTACGTTTTCCCTTTGGCATTAAGCACAAAAATTGAGAAACTAGTGGCCTTTAATGTCATTGCCTCACCAAAAATAGCAAATGAAGAACAAAAGGCAATGAAAAACCAAGGAAATTTGGAACAAAGTTCATTGAGGCACCTTCAATATAAAGTCCCTGAGGTCCCTCACACCTTAGGGCAATATGATGGGATTTTGGTGCATATTAGCTAACCTCGAGTACATGCTACACTTAGCTATTTGGGATACTTAAGTTCTTGACTTATACTCCAACGCTAGTGTCGGGGAAAAGACCCTAGGTCCCTAGGGCCCACCGGCTAGCAAGGGCGTTGGGAAGGGGCCTCTAGCAACCAGGGCCCATCGGTCAGCGGGAGGATGAAGGAAACGTCTGCTCTAGAAGCACTCGGCCCCGGACAAGCCTCAAGGCACCGAGCCTGGGGGTAGGTGTGGCAGATCTAGAAAGGGGGCCGGGCAAACCGATGGGAAACCACTCGAGTGGATCCCCACCCGGCCTGAGACTGACCCACCATAAGTAACCGAATATGGTGCTGAGCCGCAGTAGAGGAGCTAGTCCGTCTCGCACTCATGACCTACGAGCCCCTCAGGCTATAATCACTCATGACCTACGAACTCCTCAGACTATGGCACATTTATGGCCTGTGCCTCGCGCCCTGTAGCACACTCAAGACCAATCAGGGCTAGGCCTGAGTGTGCAGGCCGCTTGTACGGCACAACGAGACAAGCCTCGTTGAGACCCAATCTACAAAGGTGTAGCATCCCAAAAATTCAAATTCTGAAATATTCTCAAACTTGCTCTAAATTCAAAATGAATTTCAAATTTGGTTTCAAAATGTTTGTTTGCAAGTTGATATCAGCAAGTAAAATATAGTGGTCCATATTCTCTCTAAAATCCTCCACAAAATACCCTACAAATATTTCCCTAGTGATCACCCTCAAACTCTTTCAGAAATACTACCCAAATATTCCACCGATATATCTCCAAGTATTTTCTTCCTAAGAAATACCTTCAGAATCATTTTTCAAGCCCCCACAAATATTTTCTTTATAACTTTCTTCATGCTCATACGTATACGTATGCCTCCGGTGTCATACGGTGAGCTCTACAAGCTAATTACACTCATATAAGACAAATCCATGCTAATCTCCCAGTAATCCTTGTTGGGGCGAAGGCAAAGACGCCACCCTTCGCTCGAGGCCTTCGCTGCAGTCGCTGGTCTGACAGAGACAAAACGGGCGGGGACACCCTTCGCTCCATTCGGCACCAGACGAAGGCCTGCGGCGACGCCTTCCCGCAGCGCGGCCTCGTTCAGCTCTGAGGCCCACGTGTGGTCTGGCCCATTGTAACGGGCCCTGCGTGGCCGCCTTTGTGTTACGGGCCTAATCTGTAAAGGCATGCATGTAATTACAGCTTGTAACCCTGCTTTATGGGAATATTCTGGGGATAAACTAGGTGTCTGAGGGCACATGCGTCCTTAACACAAGGCGCTGGGCACTCAGATACCTATAAATACCCCCGCACAGTGCCCGTGAGAGGCTAGATTAACAGAGATATTGCCCCCGAGCACGTAACCCTGTTGTCGCCACTGTTCACCCCTGTTGGCCTCCTTGCTGCTGAGAGCAAGTTCCAACATTTGGCGCCCACCGTTCGTGCTACGACAAAACCACCCGCGATGGCACCCAAGAGAGCTAACCCGAAGGCTGACGAGGCTGCGAAGGCAGCACTGCTTGCCGCAAGAAAGGGCAAGGCCCTCGCCCTCACCCAATCCACCCACCAAGAGCCCACTGAAGACAATATTCCCCGCACCTGCGAAGACGACACCTTCCGCACCTGCGAACCCGAAGGACAATCGCAGCCGCCCCAAGGCTTCGCCCCACTGGAGGGCGCGGATCTCACCGAGGACGGCGAGGTCCTCGGCGTCTCAACAGAAGAATAGTTACAGCTGCGCGCCCTGCGCCTCAAGAACCGCAATCTCCAGAGGCAGAAAGAGATACTGGAGGCCAAGCGCCAGCGTGTGTCCGCACTAGCCAAGGTGCGGCAAATGATACGCGACGAGGAGCAGAAGGCCCAAGACCTCGAACGCGAGATCGCGCTGATGCAGCGCGAAGGCCACCTCGGTCTACAGCAAGAGCCACCCCTCCAGCAGCGCGCACAACCGGAAGACCCGCGCGAAGGCCACCTCGGCCTGCAGCATGGCCCACCCCTGCAACACCGGGCGCAGCCGGAGAACCCGCGTTTCCCCCAGCATGACTACGCCTTCCAGCACGGCGTGCCATTCCAAGGGGTCAACTACCTCGACGAACGAAGTCCCCTGGCGCCACACCTGCAAGTGACGCCTTGGCCAGCTAACTTCCGAGCAGGGGCATATCCCAAGTACAACGGCAGCACCGACCCGGCGCAATACATAATGAGTTATCAAGTCGCCGTTGCATCCGCCGGAGGGGACGACGCCACAATGGCGAAGTCTTTCATCATCGCCCTAGAGGGCCCAGCACTCACCTGGTTCACCAGATTGCCTCCGCTGTCCATTGATTCGTGGAGAAGTCTCAGGGACAAGTTCCTTCTCAACTTCCAAGGGTACCGTCCAGACACCGACGCTTTGGCCGAGCTCTCGCTTTGCAAACAGCTGGAAAAGGAGACTCTGCGGGAGTATTACCGCAAATTCTTAACACTCAAGTCACAGCTGCCCACCGTCGATGATCAGATCGCTATCCACTACGCCATCAGTGGCCTTCGGGCCGGCGTTCTCTACAGCCACTGTATCAGAGATCCACCCAAGAACCTCCAGGAGCTATATCAGCTCTTTGAAAAATATGCCAAATCCGAAGAGCTCCACCAGCGCAAGGTTGAGTCACAGCGGAAGCCCAAAGATGCCCCGCAGTCCAGCCGCACGTGGACGAGGACTCCGCAACCAGACTCCGGTCGAGATGGCCGCAGTCAACAGCAAGTGCACAACATCGCCAACCAGCAGCCTGCTGCTGACCCCCCTCGTCGCCAGGAATATCCCCCCCAGGGCCGCGGAAACGGAACTCGTGGCAGGGGCCGAGGGCGCGCGCAGCCGCCGCGTCGGTTCTACTGCCTTTTCCACGGCGAAGACTGCGCCCACCAAACCAAAGACTGCCCCGAAACAAAGGCCACTAGAGACAGAATGGCGCGGGCGCAGCCAGCCGACAATCCCAGAATTGTCGCGCATAATTACCAGCCACCCCCTCCACCATATATCCACGCTCCCGCTCCGCATCCACCGCACCACGCTTACCAACACCATCAGGAAGTACAAATCGTACCTCCTCCACCCCCATCACCACACCAGCAACACCAAAACATCCCCCATGCCCCAAAGCAGGAAGACTTCGCCGATCAACCATATCGCGGAGTCATTCACATGATAACAGGGGGGTCCAGCACTGACTTCGACAGCAAGCGGCAGAAGCGGGACCACTACCGCAGCATCAACCATGTCGCGGTCACTGGCCCAGTCGTGCAGACGAAGTGGTCCCACATACCGTTAACCTTCGACGCACGAGACGTCGACCTGCGCAGCGCCCCCCACATCGACGCTATGGTCATCAATTGCAGCGTGGCAGGCTGGGACTTACACAAAGTCCTAGTCGACAACGGCAGTCAGGCGGACATCATCTTCCTCCACGCCTTCGACCGCATGGGTATAAGCCACAGCCTACTCAAGCCTTCGGACAATCCGTTGTATGGCTTCGGCGGCAAAGGCACCTTTCCCGTTGGCAAAATAGAGCTGCCCCTCTCCTTCGGTGTAGCACCCAATGCCCGAAGTGAGCAAGTAACCTTCGACATTGTCGACATGGTATATCCGTACAACGCCATCATGGGCCGGGGCTCCATCAATAAGTTCGAAGCTGCCATCCACGGACTGTACCTATGTATGAAGATACCAGGTCCGCTAGGCGCTATCACGATCTACGGCAACCAGCAGACGGCGCGCAACATAGAGCGGGACTTCGTGCCTGGTCAGAGAAACGTACACTGTCTCACGACCCAGCGCGAGGTCCCTGCGCCTGCCAGCCCAACCGATAAGCAGCACGACAAGGCACAGTTGCAGAGCCAAGACGGGACCAAGACTGTCCCCCTTGATCAGGCCACGCCCAAGCAGACAGTCACTATTAGCGAAGACCTTACATCACATGAAGAAGAGAAGCTTCTCTGCTGCCTGGCCAAGAATAAAGATGTCTTCGCCTGGTCCGCCCTAGACCTGGTCGGGGTCAGCCGATCCATAATTGAGCACAGCTTGGGAATTGACCCTTCGGTGCGACCAAAAAAGCAAAGGCTCCGCAAAATGTCCGACGAAAAGACAGAGGCCGCCAAGGCGGAAGTGCACCGTCTCCTAGAAGCTAAATTCATCGAGCCAGTGGCTTACCCCACGTGGCTCTCCAATGTCGTAATGGTGCAGAAAAAAAGCGGGAAATGGCGAATGTGCATAGACTTCACCAGTCTCAATAAGGCCTGCCCGAAGGACAATTTCCCGTTGTCGCGGATCGACAAAATAGTCGATAGCGCGGCCGGATGCGAGGTCATGTCACTCCTCGACTGCTTCTCCGGCTATCACCAGATATACATGAAGGAGGAAGACAAGGCTAGCACCAGCTTTATAACACCCTTCGGCACTTATTGCTTCATCAGGATGCCGGAGGGACTCAAGAATGCAGGGTCCACCTTCTCCAGACTCACCAAAACAGTACTCGAAGGGCAGGTTGGCAGAAACATATTTACATATGTGGACGACATCGTCGTCGCCAGCAAGAATAAGGAGGACCATCTCGCCGACCTCGCCGAGACATTCGCGAACATGCGAGATGCACGACTCCGCCTGAACCCGGAAAAGTGCGTCTTCGGTGTTCGCCAGGGCAAGATATTGGGTTACCTGGTGTCACACCGCGGCATCGAGGCCAACCCAACCAAGATCCTGGCCATCGTCGACATGTCGCCTCCGCAGTCCGCCAGGGACGTCCAGCGTCTGACAGGCAGATTGGCCGCTCTCAACAGATTCATCTCCAGGTCCGCCGAGCGAAGTCTCCCCTTCCTCAAAACACTCCGCGGTGCGAAAGACTTCGCCTGGGGGCCGAAGCAAGCAGCGGCCTTCGCCTCACTAAAACAGTACCTGTCGGAGCTGGCCATCCTCACAAGCCCCGACTCCTCGCTCCCCCTATTGCTCTATGTCGCGGCTTCGCCGCACGCGGTCAGCGCGGCACTAGTGCAGGAGCAGACAGTTGAGGGCGCAGTCAGACAGTGCCCTGTTTACTATGTCTCCGAAGTCCTGACACCGTCCAAATGCAATATGACAGAGCTGGAGAAGATCGCCTACGCAGTTGTTATGTCCTCGCGCAAGCTGCGCCATTACTTCGAAGCATTCAAGGTCCGAGTCACCTCAGACAGGGGGCTCGGCGAACTATTCAGAAACCCGGAGGCATCGGTGAGGATTGCCAAGTGGGCAGCCGAACTCTCCGGCTACCACATCAGCTTCGAGCCCAGGACGGCCATCAAGTCACAAGTCCTGGCAGACTTCATCGTCGACTGGACTGGGCCAATAACACAGCCGGACCCGTCCACAGAGAAGGTTTGGACCATCCATTGCGACGGCGCATGGTGCCATGCGGGGGCAGGCGTCGCTGCAGTCGTCACCTCACCAGCCGGAGTCAAACACAGATATGCAGCACGCCTCAGCTTCGCTCTGGAATCCGACAGATGCACAAACAATATAGCAGAGTATGAAGCGGTTATCCTCGGCCTCCGCAAGCTAAGGGCCCTCGGAGTCACCACATGTATCATCAAGACAGACTCCAAGATAGTTGCCGGCCAGATCGAGAAAGACTATGCAGCAAAAGACCCCGCGCTCATGCAATACCACGCGGCTATCCGAAGTCTCGAGAGACAGTTCAAGGGATTCACCTTGCAGCATGTGGATAGGGCCAAGAACGAGGAGGCCGATGCATTGGCCAAGGCTGCCGCTAGGGGCGAGCCCTTGCCCTCCGACGTGTTCTTTCACACCATCGGCACGCCTGCCGTCCGGAGCCCCGAAGGGCTCCAAATAACTAATGATAGCGAGGGCCACCGCATAGTCAACCTAATCATGACCGAAGACTGGCGGGCACCAATAACCCTGTTCCTACAGGGGTACTATCATCCAACCGACGTCAGCGAGGCCAAGCGCCTCAGACATCGAAGCCGGGACTTCGCACTGATCGAGGGCCAGCTCTACAAGAAAGGGGTCAGTCAGCCAATGCTTAAGTGTGTCACCGAAACCGAAGGCATGCAGATCCTACGTGAAGTCCACAGTGGCACGTGCGGCTCGCACGCAGGGCCAAGGGCCCTAGCTGCCAAGGTGATCCGACAAGGGTTTTACTGGCCCGCAATGATCGGCGCCACAAATCGGGTCTCAAGGTCCTGCGAAGCCTGCCAGAAGTTCTCTCCTCGGTCAGGCAACCCCTCGCAGTATACAAAGCTGATTGCCCATACATGGCCTCTCCAGCGCTGGGGCCTGG
Source organism: Zea mays (assembly GCF_902167145.1). Classification (NCBI taxonomy): domain Eukaryota; kingdom Viridiplantae; phylum Streptophyta; class Magnoliopsida; order Poales; family Poaceae; genus Zea; species Zea mays. The sequence continues at coordinate 32,579,115 of NC_050100.1, read as the reverse complement.
ACATTGTCGGGCCCCTGCCCACCGCTCAGGGGAACCTTAAGTTCGCCTTCGTAGCCGTCGAATACTTCACCAAATGCATCGAAGCGAGGGCTGTTTCTACAATAACATCAAAGACTGCCCAGAAATTCTTCTGGCAAAACATTGTTTGCCGCTTTGGAGTACCGTCCGAGCTAACAGTTGACAACGGCAAGCAGTTTGACAGCCAAGATTTCAAGGATTTTTGCTTTTCCATCGGCACCAAGCTTGCCTTCGCGTCAGTCTATCATCCGCAGTCCAACGGGGTCGTGGAGCGCGCCAATGGGAAAATCTTCACAGCTGTCAAGAAGATGCTCCTCGATGAAAAAAAAGGCAGATGGACCGATTTATTACCTGAGGCAGTCTGGGCGCTAAACACAACTGAGTGCAGGGCGACTGGGTTCACTCCTTTCCGCCTTCTATACGGATCGGAGGCCATGACCCCGCAAGAAATAAAGCATGGGTCCCCGCGTACAGTTCCGTCAGCCGTCCCCGACGTGGACGAGCCAACTTCAAAAGATCTCATTGACGGAGACCGGGTCTTCGCCCTACAGGCCCTAAACAAATACCAGGCCCAGACCAAAGCATGGCGCGACCACGCAGTCATCCCGAGGGAGTTCAGCGAAGGGGACCTCGTACTCGTCCGAACAGCTCGGACGGAGTCCAGGGGAAAGCTGGAGCCCAAGTGGGAGGGCCCCTTCATAGTCAAGACAAAAGCATCCCCCAGCGCCTACAGGCTCACAACGCCAAACGGCGAGGACCTGGAGCACTCCTGGAACGTCGACAACCTCCGCAAATTTTTTGTCTGACTCATCGGGGCTGATTTCGCCCTTGTAATTCGCCAAAAACAATCTTGTACCGGCCCGCACTCTTTTCCTCCCGGGGGGTGAGGTTTTTAACGAGGCGGAGCATGTAATATATGTGTGAAAAATCCCCCGCAAAAACATGCGTCGAAAACAGACCGCGACGACGGCCTTCGACATTCGACCAATCCGAGGTCACCGCGAGGCTAAGCGCTAGCCACCCTCGCGTGCGACAAATCCGCGCAGAAGTCGCCTAAGGGTGCAGCCGGACTAAGCACAACAAGTGCGAAAAAATCCGATGTCTATCGCGAAGACTATCCGCGCAGAAGTCGCCTAAGGGTGCAGCCGGACTAAGCACAACAAGTGCGAAAAAATCCGATGTCTATCGCGAAGACTATCCGCGTAGAAGTCGTCTAAGGGCGCAGCCGGACTAAGCACAACAAGTGCGCAAAAATCCGATGTCTATCGCGAAGACTATCCGCGCAGAAGTCGCCTAAGGGTGCAGCCAGACTAAGCACAACAAGTGCGAAAAAATCCGATGTCTATCGCAAAGACTATCCGCGCAGAAGTCGCCTAAGGGTGCAGCCGGACTAAGCACAACAAGTGCGAAAAAATCCGATGTCTATCGCGAAGACTATCCGCGCAGAAGTCGCCTAAGGGTGCAGCCGGACTAAGCACAACAAGTGCGAGAAAACCCGAAGTCTATCGCAAAGACTCCGCGCAAAAGCCGCCTAAGGGCGCAGCCGAACTAGTACAACAAAAGCAGAAACGACAGTATCAAACCGTCCGCGCTAAGACCGACCATAATCACACCAGCACAGCATAGCCAACCACACCAGACAAAGTACACAATGCCCTCGCAGGCACAGGCACGCGAGGGCACACAACTTCATCTTACAAGCCTTTACATATATACAAGCGAGGGCGCCACACTCTACATCGGCTCAACCTTAGGAATAATTCCCATCTCCCTATAATTAAATAACATTATCCTAAGCTCCTCACCCGCAAAAAGACTTCGCAGTTCCCCTTCCCCTGTACCCGCGGCAGCCGGCAAAGACAACAGCTCCTGCCGACCAGCCCTACTCACGCGAAGCCGAGCCCCTTCCTCCGCACTAACCCTACGCTTTGCAACCGCCCTTCGTCGTCGGCGCCCGGTGCTAGGACCTGGCACGTCTGGCGCGTCCGCGGCGTGTGGCGAAGCCTCCGCCGCAGCCACGTCCAAGGCCGCAAAATAATCCAAGTCCTCCTCCGACGACTCCTCAGTCCACTCAACCGAGCTCCCAGAGTCAGTAAAATCAAAAAACTCAGATATAGACCCACCATATTCATTCCCACCTTCCGCGGTCGAAGCCGCCAAAAATTCAGTAGTAGCGGTTGCGTGCGCAGGCCCAAAATCTTGAACCTGCGCAGCAACCAAAATTCAGCACAACATCCAAAAATTCCCCAACCCTAAACACCCACTATGCCACCTGCGAAGGCCCTGACGCTGCGGGAGCCCCTGCCGTTGGCTCCGCCGCTGCCTCCGCCGCTGCCTCCGCCGTTGCTTCCGCCGCCACCGCCGTGGGATCTTCAGCACCCGGCACAGCAGCTGCGGGGGCATCAGGGGCGCCTTCGGCCACCTTCGGGGGCAGGTCTTCGCCGGCCGCAGCGGATGTGGGGGCAGCCGTCGCGATCGCTGCGATCTCCGGGGTTGGCTCCAGGGCAACCCCAGTCACAGCCTCCGCAAGGGTCGGCTCCGGGTCTGGCAGCGCGCTGTTCAGAGCCCCGAAGTCGTCCACCCGCTCGCCGCGCTCCGCCTAAGACAAAACACACAAAACTCAGCAAACACAAGCACACCCCACATACAGCAAACGCCAAACAAACAACAACATTACCTGAGCCCTCGCAATCTCGGCCCGCTCCCTGACCACCTCACGACCGTGCGGACCCCACATCCGGTCGTAGAGGGCCCCGGCGGATTCCTTCACAACGGGGTCTTCGACCTTATAGACATCTCGCTCAAAATCTTCATCTGCCTGGTCGAAGACCTCGAAGTGCCGGCACCCTTCGCGGGAGAGTGCGTTCATCGCCCCCTCGCAGGTGACCAGGGAGGCGTACGACATAACCCCCCCCCCCCCCCACAACAGCGGGGAGTTCCTGCAGCTCCTCCTGCACCCATTGCAGACAACGAAGCCCGGGCTCTCGGTCCGGCACCTCGAAGTCGCCGGTCCGCGCGCCCAGCTCGCGATATGTATCCATAAGCTGAGCGCGCGTCCGTTCAGCCTCCGCACGCATCGCGGCCTCGGCCCCCTTCGCGCGGCTCTCCAGGGTGGCAAGCCGCTCTTGCAGATGTTCGGCGAGCTCCTTGGCAAGATTGCCCTCCGCCCACGCCAGTTTGGCCTCCGCCTGCGCAGCCTGCTCCTTGGCGATGGCCTCGTTTGCCTCCCTCCTCTCCGCCGCCAGTTGGCGCCGGAGGTCAGCCTTCTCCCTCTCCAGGGCGGCCACCCTGTCCGTCAGCTTACGACACTTGCTGTCGGAGGCCGATTTCTCACGGACAGCGTCAGCATGTTGTGTCCGAAGTCTCTCGACTTCGGCAGACACAGCTGCCGTGAGGGCCCCCGATGCAGTACGGCTGGCGAAGTCAGCCACCTGCAGAGCACACGTAAGACCGTTGCCCCAAAAGAGGTGGGGGAGAGAGTATAACTCAGCGGACCTGACTCAGCGCCTCCGTCGCCTGACTCAGCGCCTCCGTCACTCCCTTCAGCCAGCGGGTCGCTGCGCCCGCCTCGTCCCTGACCACCGCGAGGGCCGACACCTCGCCTCCGGCATCAAGGGCCTCGCCCCTCGCCTTCGGCACTATGGCCGCCATCGCGATCTCCGCGCCAGGCGCAACCATAGCAAGCTGGCCCTCGTCCGACCCTGCAACGCATCTTCGAATTAAAATATATATATATATATATATAATAATAATAATAATAGGCCAACGACTTACCACCAAGATAGTCGTCTACAGTAATATCGGTGCCGAAGTCAGCAACGCGCTTGCCCGACAACGGCAACGCTCGGGCCGCCTTCGAAGCCTCCTTCACTCCGCTGGCCGGCGGCACCACCTTCGTTGCCTTGGAGCCTCCGGCGCCCGCCGTTGCCTCCGGCGCCTTGCTAAGTGCAGAGGCGCCCGCCTTCGCCGCCAGCGGCGGCTTGCCTCCGCCGGAGGCCGCAGCCTTCGCAGCCCCCCGCTGCCTCTTCGGCCTAGCTTCATGCAGCCTGACAGCCGCCTGGCGTTTTTGCGCCACACCTTGGCGATCCTTGTCCATCACTGCCCACACAACAGCACCGATATTCCGCCCGTAAGGAAAAACTCTCCACTGACGAACCATACGAGATGTAAAACAGTCCTCGCCAGCCGCGCAGGGGATAGGAACATTCCTAGGCCAGCAACCTCGGTAACCCTCATCATCCGAGCCGAAGACTCCCGGAGCTCGGGCGAAGACATCCTTTCCCCTGGGGCCGCACACGTCCTCATTAACTCTCTAGCAAAACTATCAGACACCCCAAGTCCTCCCATCGCAGTACCTAATTTTCTCTTTTTTGAGGAAGGGGCGGCCGCCGGCGCAGGGTCGTCTCCTGTCTCCACCGCCGGTTTCTTCCCACGGCGGTCTGCTTCGTCTTGACCAGGATAGCCGTCGTACGGCAATTGATTTAACTCGAAGACCCTGTTCAAACGGTCATTTGACCCGCGGATATCAAAGCTGCGCTGGCCTTCCGTCCTCGGCACATAACGCCCCACGAGCCGCACCGCCAAGTCCTCCGCATCGCGCACAAAGGCGGCCGGGTCGCGGTTTCGCAGATTCAGTGCGAAGGCAGGACTTCGCACCTCCCTTCCTCCGTGAAAAGGCATCTGGCGAGGGCACACTTCGCCCAACGCCCAGCCATGCGCCAAGGGCCACACCCCGTACGCCACGAACTCTTCAACTAAATCACGCCCACTGCTCTGACCGGCGGCGCACCGAAGGGCCCCTTCGTCTGCATCCTCCTCTGCCACTTCAAAGGGCGGATACGCAGAGTAATAATGAGAGCACATCTCAGACACGGGGAGTCCTTCATGGCCTTCGACAGTAGCCTCAGCAACGTAAAACCAAAATTCATTCCAATTGCCCCACTTGTTGCGGGCGCACGGAACCAACTCCACTACTTGCATTGTGGTCTTGCTGGTCTTCGGCGTGAATGTGCATGACCCGAACTGGGCGACTTCGTCCCCAATCATCCTCTTCTGCCAGTGCAAACAATAATACTTCGCAAAAACTTCAACCGACGGCTGTCCGCCGTACGAAGTCGTCGCCCAGACATACTTCGACAGTGCCACCACGGCATTCGGTGTCAGCTGATGTATTTGAACGTTGAATCTACGCAGGACTTCGCCAACAAACCGGTGCGCAGGCAAGCGGAGACCGGCGGCGAAGAACGCCTCGAAAACGACCAACTCACCCTCCGGCTCGGGGATTTCCTCCGTCCCCGGAGCACGAGCAACTCCGCCGCCAAAATAGCCCAACCGCTGCATATCTTCAACGCGGGCTGACGTCATCCGCGACACACCAAAATCAACAGAGTCGCCGACGCGCAACTCCTCCACCATCTAGCTACTCAACGTCTCCTCAGACGAGGTGGCGGCCGGCGGCGTAGTGGCAGCGGAAGAAGAAGAGGACGGCATTGCTACGTACCGTCGGCGGCGGCGGGCGGTCTGCTTCACTCGCGCCAGAACTCCGGCGAGCAAGAGGGCAGCGGAAGAAGAGGAGCAGCAGGACGGCGGGCGGCTAGGGTTTTCACGGAGCGCGGAAGGCAAAGTTCAAACAGCGCCAACCCCCGCCCCCTTTTATAGGCAGGGCGCGGCTCTTCGGGAAACCCGCAATCCGACAGGGCGCGACGCTTCGGGAAACCCGCAATCCAACAGTACGCCGTCCATCAACGGTCACATCAAAAACCCCCGCGGAACCACTTCGAGCGAGGGCAGCGTCTCCGCCATCTAGCGACGTCTTCGGCACCAGGTGACTTTGTCGAACTGGTCCCTCGGAGGGCAAATGTTGGGGCGAAGGCAAAGACGCCACCCTTCGCTCGAGGCCTTCGCTGCAGTCGCTGGTCTGACAGAGACAAAACGGGCGGGGACACCCTTCGCTCCATTCGGCACCAGACGAAGGCCTGCGGCGACGCCTTCCCGCAGCGCGGCCTCGTTCAGCTCTGAGGCCCACGTGTGGTCTGGCCCATTGTAACGGGCCCTGCGTGGCCGCCTTTGTGTTACGGGCCTAATCTGTAAAGGCATGCTTGTAATTACAGCTTGTAACCCTGCTTTATGGGAATATTCTGGGGATAAACTAGGTGTCTGAGGGCACATGCGTCCTTAACACAAGGCGCTGGGCACTCAGATACCTATAAATACCCCCGCACAGTGCCCGTGAGAGGCTAGATTAACAGAGCTATTGCCCCCGAGCACGTAACCCTGTTGTCGCCACTGTTCACCCCTGTTGGCCTCCTTGCTGCTGAGAGCAAGTTCCAACAATCCTCTCATCCTCCCACTAATCCTCTCATCCCTCCCCCTAATCCCACCACCATGGCTATAAATAGAGGGGCATGGGCCTCCTCTCATCCCACCCCAAGCCATTTCATGGCAACTCTCTCCATCCCACACACACCCACTCCATGTTCCACACAAGCACACACTAGCACAAGGATCGTTCGGTCGTTCTTCGATCGTTCGTCCCCCTGTTCTTAGTTGTTCGTTCGTTCGTCCGATCGTTCGATCGTTCGTCCGATCGTTTATGGTTTGTTCGTCCATTCGTCCGATCGTTCGATCGTTCGTCCGTTCGTTCGTCCAAATAATCCTTTTCCTGCCGTTATGCTGCCGAAATTTCGATCGTTCGTTCGTCCGATCGTTTGATCGTTCGTCCGATCGTTCATGGTTCGTTCGTCCGTTCGTCCGATCGTTCGATCGTTCGTCCGTTCGTTCGTCCAAATAATCTTTTTCCTGCCGTTATGCTGCCGAAATTCCAATCGTTCGTTCGTCCGATTGTTTGATCGTTCGTCCGATCGTTCGATCGTTCGTCCGTTCGTTCGTCCAAATAATCTTTTCCTGCCGTTATGCTGCCGAAATTCTGATCGTCCGTTCGTTCGATCATTCGATCGTTCATCGTTCGTTCATAGTTCCTATTCATCGTTCATCGTTCGTTCATCGTCACTATTTTACCGTCATTATTTACCGTTACTATTTACCGTTACTATTTTACTGTCACTATTTACCGTCACTATTTACCGTTAGTTTTTACCGTTAATATTTACTGTTACTATTTACCGTTACTTTTTACCGTTCCTATTTACCGTTACTATTTACCGTTACTTTTTACCGTTACTATTTACCGTTACTATTTACCGTCACTATTTTACTGTTACTATTTACCGTTACTATTTACCGTTACTATTTACCGTCACTATTTTACTGTTACTATTTTACCGTCACTATTTACCGTTACTATTCACCGTTACTATTCATCGATCATCCGATCACCCCAAATTTCAACTACTCATCCATCATGCTGTCCAGTCCACCTAAGACTAGCCAGACCCATATTCCAGTTATACAAACTCCGGTGACTGTGATTTTCCTTCCAGTGGGAACTTCCCATCTGGTCACCCATCCTAGGTTTCTCCAAGTTGAGTACGCTTAACTTGAGATTCCTTCGAACCAGGCTTCCAAACTCAGATTCCAATAATTCTCGTTTCTAAATTCTTATCAAACTATTCCCTATCCAACCATGTCATCCCTTAAGCATGGTTCATATTCCAGAAAACTCCCAAAATACTCTCGTCCCATATTCTGCCTATAACTCTCCTGTTCATACTAAGTCAGACGATTCATTCGTCACTATTCTCACCAACAGTGAACTTCACTGTGCTACACCACATACACCCAGCTATAAATACACCCAGCTACCCTCTCCCTCTCCACACACACTCAACACCCTCAGCCAAGGAAAACACCCCACCCACTCAGTTACTCCTCTGCCGGCTACACGCATAGTGTCGCTTCGCCTCCAGTCCACCCTCTTGTTATCGGAGCGTTCGTGTCGTCTTGTGGAGGCCAGATCTGCAAGTCTACGCCAGGCGGTGGAGCCAGAAGCCAGTTCCGCGAGCTCTCCTTCCCCCTTCGCCAAATAAGCACGGCAAGCTCACTGGATCCCTTTGATGCATAAATTACCTATGTTTTTCAACCATAACCCTCAGCCTGTTATTTTATGCATGATATGATTTTGAGACAAGTTATTATGGCCACCTAGCCGCTTGCCGCAATCAATCCCTGATATATTTGTTACAAATGATTTGAGGAAAGGTGTGAGTTTTCAAAAGAAAATGCTTTTCAAAATGTGTATGATGAAGGGTTTTCACCCTTATCACCTTTGAGTAGGGATGATCAGGGACTCCCTGGTTTAGGGGAGGGCCTAAGGTGATGGCTCAGCTGGTTTAGGCGTGAGCAGAAGGATTGTCCCCTCGTATAAGGACCGGTTTGTCATCTTTCACTACATGTACTCATGATAAGTACAACCACTCGAGACTGTATGGGCAGTCACTCAATCTGAACTCGTACGGTCCAACCCCATGGTTATGAAGGCTGGGGAGCACCGGGAGGATAAGGAGGGGAAAAGTTTTGTCGGGTTTGGACATGGTGGTGGCCTGACTCCTTCCAGTATAACCGTTAAGGTTAGGACATGCGAGGAAAGAAAGAGATTCGGATCGCACTGATCATGAGATCGCAGAGCCGGACTAGTGGGTAAAGTGTACACCTCTGCGCAGAGTTTGAAAACCTATTCGAATAGTCCGTGTCCACAGGAATGGACGAGTCTGGTATGGTATGGCAATTAATGTTTGGTTTTCAAAAAGGGTGTGTTTGAGAAAAGTGGTTTTTAAAAGGTTCGGCGGTTGAGCCGTGAGCTATGGTGGATGGGAAGTCCAGTAGCTGTTTTTGAAAAGGAAAACCAGTGGGAAACTGCTGAGATACCTGGATGGTTTAGTCCAGGGGATTTTATTATAATACTGAAAAACTTCCTGCACCTTTGGGAGAGGATGCACTTTGCAAAATACAAAATGTTTTACAAAACAACCCTGCATAAAATATTGATGTTTCTGCAAAATATCTTGAGCTCCACATATTCCATGCATTATATCTGATTTCCCCATTCCGTGGGTGAAGGTGGACTGCTGAGTACGTTTGTACTCACCCTTGCTTATTTTTTTTCAGAAAAAGGAGATCGGGTAAGAGTTACGACTGTTCCCAACCATGCCTGTGGCTGTTGGACCGCTGATTTGCTTCGCTGCGTATATCGGGCTGCTTCAGCCCCACTGTGATGATATGTCTCGAGTTATGGACCAACTCTTAAAGTTGTTTGCCACCTTTATAGGTTTGTCGTTTAAGCAAATCTGTAATCATCTGATGTATAAATGTGTTTACTAGCCTCCTGGGACTAGTAATTGTTTCACATTTGAGTCCCAGAGGATTGGGACGCTTCAGGTGGTATCAGAGCTGTTAGGTTGGCCGCAGGACGTAACCCTTAGCCTGATCAAAAGTTTTTAAGTCCAAACTATTTTCTTAAAAAAAATCTTGCTCTCATCCCTTCATTTCAAAAATGCTTTCCCCCTTTCCTTCTCTCAGAAGTCAGATGGAGGTCCGCTGCCAAACCAGCTTGTGCCAGAATGAAGATGGTTTCCCCAAGTTGCTGAGAGCATGCACAGTTCGCCTCGGAATTAGGAGCCAGCCAGAGTATGATGGTCGTGAATTCGTCGAGCATGGCACAGAGAAATGTGTCGTGACTGTGTACATTGGATTCAGTCTGCACCATGTGGAATGGAGTGTCACTGCTGCTGGGCACAGATTCAAAGACACCTGCCAAGTCGTCGCTCGCAAGGCATTGAGGGCCCTGTGTCAGATCTATGAAGAAGAAGTGGCTGACACACCGCTCAGATTCTTTCCGCCCTTTCAGAGAGACCAACCAGTTTGGATGGCCAGGATGCGTGCATTGGAAGGGCAGCAGCTGCTTGAGGACAACCCCACAGTTGTGTACCTCACTGCATACCTGCTCACCCTGGATGCACAGTATGTTTTCTTGGCTCGGCACCACCGTCAGATGATTGCCCGAGTAGAATATGTAGAGAAGCGCAACCGTAAGCTCCATGTGGATCTCACCACAGCTCAAGCCCGTGCAACTGCCTTGGAAAGTCGTGAAGTCATTGTTGTTGAAGCCCTGAAGCAAGCCAAGGATGAGCATGTCCAGAAGTTGATGGAGGCCTACTTGGTAACCCATAACCAACGTAGAGCCCTGCGGATCCAAGAACCCGCTTCATCCAACCCAGTTCAACCCAGGAGAGCTGAAGATCCCCAGATTCTTGAAGGTCACCCGGTCTCTACTAGAGGAGAAAAGAAGGCTTGGGAACTACCGGAAGGAGCCATAGTCTTGGAAGGAATTCCAGTCTTCCCTCAAGCTATGGATAAGCAAGAGCACCCTGAATCCTCCCAAGATCTCCCACCGGAGTTATTTGAGCCCCTTACCATGAAGAAGATTCCAGCACCCTCCCTTGAGGTCAAAGAAGAAGCTGCAAGCACCCCCCCAGCACCGCCGCCCTCTGAGGAGCTACAAGAGCCAGTCCGGCTTGAAGAAGAGTTTGACCCCGTCTTGCCATCTCAGTTGCCGCCAGAAGAAGTCATCAACATCATCTCCCTCTTGACCCATCCCGGAGATGTCTCAGATTGAAGTTGTGTGCCAGCCTTGCCAGAAGAGAAGCTGCCAGATCTGAGTTAGTTATGCCCAGTCCTCTACGTGCATTGGGTAGTGAAGTTTTTCTTCACTTTGGCTAGAGCCCCGCATGTATGAGAGGTAATCGTGTAGACTCGTGTTTTGCAAAACTCTAATTATGTGGCCCCCTAGGGCATTTCAAAATGAATTTCGCTTTGATGTTTTCCTCCCTTTTGAGTGCATATGTGATGCTTTAACGTTAGTGCTCATAATTTGCATTTAGCATAGTTCTCAATTCAGGAGCCGAGCAATAGTAGTTATGCTTAGCCCCCGAATCTGAGTAGTACGTGCTTTGGAAAAACTCTATTCTTCCCTTGGTCAAAACATTTGATTTGTTTGTGCTTATCATTGCTGAGCTTGTGTGTTTTCTTTTCGTTTTTCTTAAAAAGGTTTTCTCTAAAAACATAGATCACAAATTAGAGCTAATCCTTACCTTATGCTTCCATTCTAATCTTAACCCATCTGAAGAGAAAAGTGCCTTACCCAAGAAGATACCGGGAAGCTTACCCTTGAAGCCTGGAATAAGCTACAAAGGAACCTATCCAGTCGCTCAGTCAAAAGGACCGACCGTGAGAATCAAAGCACTGCCCCTGAGTCAAAGTAAACAGGAAAAGAGGACAGAAGGAGTTATTACCATACAGAGAGACAAAGATTCTTGGAACCAGAGACCACAAACATCAGGGTCATCGACCCCACCACTCACCCGTGCCCCCCGCATGCGTGCCCGCCTCCATGCGCACTACCACCGCCCCACGCCCCCTTTTCAGCGCACTACCGCCACCCACGCCCCCTTTTGCAGCGCACCCACCGCCATCGTCGCCGGCAACAGGACCTCCTTCCCCTTGTCGCACCTGCTGCCTCGTGTCACCTACTCCATCACCGCCACTCCGCACCCGAGCACCCACACTCGCCTATAAAACCCCCCACCAGCTCCCTCAACTCCCATCTCGCTCAAAGCAAAGCACACTCCAGATAAATCCCCTCTGCCAAATAGCAAGCACCCCATTTCCCACTCCCTCACCCCTAAGATCACAATGCTTGGTGATTCTTGGGTTGAAGACTGTTGCACATGGTTCATAGTCTTTGGTTTCCTCCAGTGTATGATAGTAATACTCTTCGATAGAATCCTCCAGTGGGAAGAGCAAAGAGAAAGAAAGAGACAGTGAAAAGTGAAAAGTGAGAAGAGAAAAGAAGATAGTGAAGAGAAGATGAGAAGAAGGTTCTCCCGGAATCAACCCTGTGTCAGTCATCTCTCCGCAGCCTGGTCAAGTAGCAACAACAGAAGAAGGCCCCGTAACACCCTAGTTATGAGGTACTTCAAGGAGTTCAAATCCCCAAGATTCAAGAGTTCTACCCTCATTCTTTTTAAGTGGGGTAGTGTTCCAGTAAGGTTCCTGCTATGGAGAAAAAGAAGAAGGCCCATAGCAAGCTTGTGGAGGACCAGATCACCGAAGCTTATAAGTTTCTAGATGAGAAGTGGTCACCCAAGTTTTGTTGATGAAGCACCAGAAGACCAATCAAGGAAGGAATCCATGAGGGAGTTCGCAAGAGAAAGGTTTGCGTGTTGGCATCATGCTTCCTCAATAAGCTAAGCGAAACCTAGAAGCCTGAAGATGATCTTTGAGTAGCCAGAATCAGCGTTTGCAATCAGCAACCGGATGCTCCGCAAGTGCCAGATTTTGTTGAAGTTCCATCTCCTCGAAGAGTCTGCAAAGTGAAGATATGTAGCTGAAGTAAAGCTATACCCATAACCCTTCTAAGCCGAATCTCGAGGACGAGATTCCTTTTAAGTGGGGTAGATTTGTAGCATCCCAATAATTCAAATTCTGAAATATTCTCAAACTTGCTCTAAATTCAAAATGAATTTCAAATTTGGTTTCAAGGTGTTTGTTTGCAAGTTGATATCAGCAAGTAAAATATAGTGGTCTATATTCTCTCTAAAATCCTCCTCAAAATACCCTACAAATATTTCCCCAGTGATCAATCTCAAACTCTTTCAGAAATACTACCCAAATATTCCACCGATATATCTCCAAGTATTTTCTTCCTAAGAAATACCTTCAGAATCATTTTTCAAGCCCCCACAAATATTTTCTTCATAACTTTCTTCATGCTCATACGTATACGTATGCCTCCGGTGTCATACGGTGAGCTCTACAAGCTAATTACTCTCATATAAGACAAATCCATGCTAATCTCCCACTAATCCTCTCATCCTCCCACTAACCCTCTCATCCCTCCCCCTAATCCCCCCACCATGGCTATAAATAGAGGGGCAAGGGCCTCCTCTCATCCCACCCCAAGCCATTTCATGGCAACTCTCTCCCCCCCCCCACACACCCACTCCATGTTCCACACAAGCACACACTAGCACAAGGATCGTTCGGTCGTTCTTCGATCGTTCGTCCCCCTGTTCTTAGTTGTTCGTTCGTTCGATATGCTGCCGAAATTCTGATCGTTCGTTCGTCAGATCGTTTGATCGTTCGTCCGATCGTTCATGGTTCGTTCGTCCGATCGTCCGATCGTTCGATCGTTCGTTCGTCCAAATAATCTTTTTCCTGCCGTTATGCTGCCAAAATTCCGATCGTTCGTTCGTCCGATCGTTTGATCGTTCGTCCGATCGTTCATGGTTCGTTCGTCCGTTCGTCCGATCGTTCGATCGTTCGTCCGTTCGTTCGTCCAAATAATCTTTTCCTGCCGTTATGCTGCCGAAATTCCGATCGTCCGTTCGTTCATAGTTCCTATTCATCGTTCATCGTTCGTTCATCGTCACTATTTTACCGTCATTATTTACCGTTACTATTTACCGTTACTATTTACCGTCACTATTTTACCGTCACTATTTACCGTTACTATTTACCGTTACTATTTACCGTTACTTTTTACCGTTACTATTTACCGTTACTATTTACCGTTACTATTTACCGTCACTATTTTACCGTCACTATTTTACCGTTACTATTTACCGTTACTATTTTACCGTCACTATTTTACCGTCACTATTTTACCGTCACTATTTACCATCACTATTTATCGTCACTATTTACCGTCACTATTTACCGTTACTATTCACTGTTACTATTCATCGATCATCCGATCACCCCAAATTTCAACTACTCATCCATCATGTTGTCCAGTCCACATAAGACCAGCCAGACCCATATTCCAGTTACACAAACTCCGGTGACTGTGATTTTCCTTCCAGTGGGAACTTCCCATCTGGTCACCCATCCTAGGTTTCTCCAAGTTGAGTACGCTTAACTTGAGATTCCTTCGAACCAGGCTTCCAAACTCAGATTCCAATAATTCTCGTTTCTAAATTCTTATCAAACTATTCCCTATCCAACCATGTCATCCCTTAAGCATGGTTCATATTCCAGAAAACTCCCAAAATACTCACGTCCCATATTCTGCCTATAACTCTCCTGTTCATACTAAGTCAGACGATTCATTCGTCACTATTCTCACCAACAGTGAACTTCACTGTGCTACACCACATACACCCAGTTATAAATACACCCAGCTACCCTCTCCCTCTCCACACACAATCAACACCCTCAGCCAAGGAAAACACCCCACCCACTCAGTTACTCCTCTGCCGGCTACACGCATAGTGTCGCTTCGCCTCCAGTCCACCCTCCTATTATCGGAGCGTTCGTGTCGTCTCGTGGAGGCCAGATCTGCAAGTCTACGCCAGGCGGTGAAGCCAGAAGCCAGTTCCGCGAGCTCTCCTTCCCCCTTCGCCGAATAAGCACGACAAGCTCACTGGATCCCTTTGATGCATAAATTACCTATGTTTTTCAACCACAACCCTCAGCCTGTTATTTTATGCATGATATGATTTTGAGACAAGTTATTATGGCCACCCAGCCGCTTGCCGCAATCAATCCCTGATATATTTGTTACAAATGATTTGAGAAAATGTGTGAGTTTTCAAAAGAAAATGCTTTTCAAAATGTGTATGATGAAGGGTTTTCACCCTTATCACCTTTGAGTAGGGATGACCAGGGACTCCCTGGTTTAGGGGAGGGCCTAAGGTGATGGCTCAGTTGGTTTAGGCGTGAGCAGAAGGATTGTCCCCTCGTATAAGGACCGGTTTGTCATCTTTCACTACCTGTACTCATGATAAGTACAACCACTCGAGACTGTGTGGGCAGTCACTCAATCTGAACTCGTACGGTCCAACCCCAGGGTTATGAAGGCTGGGGAGCACCGGGAGGATAAGGAGGGGGAAAGTTTTGTCCGGTTTGGACATGGTGGTGGCCTGACTCCTTCCGGTATAACCGTTAAGGTTAGGACGTGCGAGGAAAGAAAGAGATTCGGATTCGGATTTGGATCTCACTGATCATGAGATCGTAGAGCCGGACTAGTGGGTAAAGTGTACACCTCTGCGCAGAGTTTGAAAACCTATTCGAATAGTCCGTGTCCACAGGAATGGACGAGTCTGGTATGGTATGGCAATTAATGTTTGGTTTTCAAAAAGGGTGCGTTTGAGAAAAGTGGTTTTTAAAAGGTTCGGCGGTTGAGCCGTGAGCTATGGTGGACGAGAAGTCCAGTAACTGTTTTTGAAAAGGAAAACCAGTGGGAAACTGCTGAGATACCTGGATGGTTTAGTCCAGGGGATTTTATTATAATACTGAAAAACTTCCTGCTCCTTTGGGAGAGGATGCGCTTTGCAAAATACAAAATGTTTTACAAAACAACCCTGCATAAAATATTGCTGTTTCTGCAAAATATCTTGAGCTCTACATATTCCATGCATTATATCTGATTTCCCCATTCCGTGGGTGAAGGTGGACTGCTGAGTATGTTTGTACTCACCCTTGCTTATTTTTTCAGAAAAAGGAGATCGGGTAAGAGTTACGACTGTTCCCAACCTTGCCTGTGGCTGTTGGACCGCTGATTTGCTTCGCTGCGTATATCGGGCTGCTTCAGCCCCACTCTGATGATATGTCCCGAGTTGTGGACCAACTCTTAAAGTTGTTCGCCACCTTTATAGGTTTGTTGTTTAAGAAGATCTGTAATCATCTGATGTATAAATGTGTTTACTAGCCTCCTGGGACTAGTAATTGTTTCACATTTGAGTCCCAGAGGATTGGGACGCTTCAAAAGGCCAGGGGTCAGCGTAGCTCGAGGCGATAATAATGGCACCTTGGCCACACGCATCCCACGACATCCACCATAAAGGATACAAGACGACCAAGCAACTAGTCACTCATAGACGAACATGACTTCACCATTGTAAAACACTCGGTTTTACCATTGCCCAATGACTCCTTCTCAAGGAAGTCACTGACGACCAACCCCCTCCTTAGCCTTTAAAAGGAGGAGGTCGGCCGCAGAAGACGAAGGACACATGGACCGACGAGAAGAACGCATCAATGAGGACCAGGAGTGAAGACCCAGAGAGCGGAGCCCCACCGTTGGGCCAAGGCTTAGTTAGGACTCCAGCTTTGTAGCCTTTAGGTCCACCTCCTCCACACAAGAGACTTGGGAGCTTCTCCTCCCTCTCTAGCCCGCTTGTAACCCCTACTATGAGCATTGATTAGCAAAGATGCCAATAGCACGAGCCACTAAAGATTGGATATAGGGACGTTCCGCCTAAACCAGTATAAATCTTGCGCCCATCATGCACACTGTCTGAAGCCTAGAATGCACACACAAATTTACTTGTCGGAGCTAGGTTCGAAACACTGATAGTTAGCCAGGACCCATGCCCTTTAGGGCTAAGGAGCCCCCCGAAGAAGTTGAGGATTTAGAATAGCTAAGTTTGATCTCATCTTGAAAGAAAAAGGATGAGGAAGGCCCATTAGGGTCAGTATGGCCGCAAGACACAAAACCCACATCTAAGGCCCTAGAAAATTATCCCTTAGTGATAGCTTAATGGAAAAGTCTTGGGTATAACATGTTAAATATATTGCGAACAACATTACAAGACTAACTTAGCCTACTAAAATAAGACATGTTGTAGGGTACTTGAGACCACTATGCAGTGTGAGTACCAACCCTACAATTACATGTGTGCACACGTAATGTACCA
The DNA here is from genome assembly GCF_902167145.1 of Zea mays. Taxonomy (NCBI): domain Eukaryota; kingdom Viridiplantae; phylum Streptophyta; class Magnoliopsida; order Poales; family Poaceae; genus Zea; species Zea mays. The sequence continues at coordinate 32,562,445 of NC_050100.1, read as the reverse complement.
TGAAATGTAATAAAGTAGAATGGACTATACATGTTGCTAATCAGCTTAAGCTAGTTTCCCTAGTCCTCTGTGTTTTCAAACACAGATGCTCCTACCCCTATGGTTAGTATGGTAGTCACCTTAGAAAGGATGGTAATAATCAAACCCTTGTATCACATTAAATGCAATACATGACATTACAAGCATGCCTCTACCCTGACAACACGCTCAAGGGCATACATACCCAACATATCTATGGGAGTGTACTCATGCATGTTATGACCATATCTGGTGAGACGATATTGCCTTCTCTCAATGATGGAAAGGGTCCTATATAGCGATGGCAATGGTACCCAAAACTCGAACACCTGACGAATTTTACCCAATATGAAGGCGGGTACGAGATGATTTCTTTACCCGCAGGCACGTTAATGGACAAGAACCTTTATCCATTGGGTAGATGGGTATGGGTACGAGTTGGTACTACCCATACCCGTGTACCCATGGATAAAATATACCCACACCATACCACTATAACCATCTAGTTAAAAGAAAATCCTTCTCTAGCTATCATTTGTTTAGCTATCAAGTTATGTAATCATATGATTTGTGATATTTTAACTTGAACTTTTTTGTGTGTTTATTTGATATTTTGAGTGACTGGTATATTAGAATTTTAAGACTTCCCTAGCGGGTACATATATGGGTAAGAATCTATACCGTTAGTGTATATGGGTAGCCCGACAGATAGAATTTTTTTGATGGGTACGAGTATGAAATGGTACTACCTGATGTACCCGTTGCCATCCCTAGCCCTATAGCCATGACTTCGTAGTACATGGGTATTATATTGTAACAAATGGTATGAGGAACTGTACCGAGCTTCATTAATATGTTGTTCACACTTTGGGTTAACCCTTGGTTTGTAACCTCACGGGGTATGATTATACTAACACATGCTCCATGATTACAATGACAACATGGTATGGAGACAATTGATCTAATAACAAGTAGAGCCCACAAGAAGCATATACATGTAAGCTTGACACTCCTTTGGACTATAAAATGGGATGGTAGAGCAGTCTTCCAAGATGTGAGATCAATCCATGAGCCACTTATTTTGTCATAAAAATCTATAGTATAAGTACGGTGATATTGGATATCTTGATCTAACCTATGCAATAGAATTCACATTAAAATAAGTTAAATGCACGTGTGGTCCCTAAAATTGAGAATTTTTTAAAATATATTTCTCAATTTAATAACTTGGTGTTCTATAAATTCGTACTACCCTCGTTTCTTAAACCAAACAATATCACCGCATGTAAGTATTGTAGCCATTTGCAATGAATTGGGATTGCAACTTTCTTAACTTCATCTTTATGATCATATTTGCAAAGTTCATTTATTTTTACGTAGAGCTGCGAAGTTTTTTTTTATCTTCATTTCGGGTCGTCTTTAAACATTTGCAAGGCCCACGGACGACGGTCAGCGTGGTCCGAAATCACTTACCGCCTTCTCCGCACTGACTCGAGGTGGAACTGGGCCAGCCAGGGACTCTGGCCCGACCCGAGAACCTCAACCAAAACCTCACCTTGGCACCGCCGCGTCGCTCGGCGCCTCGTCGGGAACTCTCCGCCGCCACCCAGTGACCCGCCGCGCCTTGCAGCGGCGACGGAGGGACCAGCCAGCCAGCCATGACGACCCGCATAGCGCCAGGCGTGGGCGCGAACCTACTCGGGCAGCACTCAGCGGAGCGCAACCAGGACGCCACCACCTACGTCGGCAACCTCGACCCTCAGGTTAGGGTTCCCACATACCCTCGCTATTGCGATTCCTAGGTCCCCGCCGATGATAAAGTTATCCCTAAAGCACATAATTACTTGTGTGAACTGGTGACCCCGGATGAGTAAATAGCTGCTCTTTAATTGAAGGTACAGTGGTGTAACCATATTGAGTGGTGTAACCATATTGCAAGGACACCGTGAGTGACGGCAAACGCTAGATTTTTACAAGTATTGAGACTGCGATTGAACGGTCACTGGAAAAATCGTGCGTGTTTCGCTAAGTGGTAATGTTACAATCGTTGTTGTTTAAGTACATTTGTCAGGTTACAATCTAGACAATATGTAAAGTGTACTGCTTATTTGTCAGGTTGGGATGAAAATTGCTGTTTAGTCTTTCAGATTCATATCAATTTCTCTCTAGGTTCTATACAAATAGAACCATAGTCCAGGAATGAACAATTTAAGGCTGTCTCCAGCAGCTTACCCATCGTATCTTCCATCCTATCTTCTATTTCAAACTTCGCTAACTTCACTATGTGAACAGACGAACAGTGTAGTCTATAATGCAAGTGTTTTGCACAACCATTTGCACGATCTGCTGCGGACAACCTAATTACATTGGCAGTTACTTGGTGGAGCACATCTTTACTCCTCAATCCTCATGTATAGGAAACAATAAACATCCTGTAGTATATGGCTATATATTGTTTCTTCAGTATCTGTAAATCACGAACTGATGCCGATAGTTCTTTGATATATGACAGGTTTCTGAGGAGCTTCTATGGGAATTGTTTGTCCAAGCAGGCCCTGTTGGTAAGTGGATTTTATGTATATATTTTTTCTGTAATGATGAAGGACATGTCTGACGCAGTGGTGAGAAGCATTTCCATTGAGACAAAAGGTCCTGGGTTTGATGCAATCTCTCTGCAAAAGGCAGGAGTAAGGCTTGCCTTGGTTATTTCTTCCCTAGACTCCATTCATGTGGAAGATGCCAGCACTGGGTCTATTTTTTCTGTAGTGAGATGATAGTTTTGTTGTATGCAACACTTTTGTCTTTCCCTATAACAGCATTTTTGTGTTTTGTTCATAATTGTCTTTTAGCATTTTTTATTCTTTGTTTCTTTTGTTTTTTGATGATCTATATTATTATGTAATTGGAATTCTTTATTTTGGTTATCAAATAAATTCATTTCCTTTGTATTAACAGAATTACCATTCTTACATTTGTAGTGAATGTGTATGTCCCAAAAGACAGAGTTACAAACTTACACCAGGGATATGGATTTGTAGAATTCAGGAGCGAGGAAGATGCAGATTATGTAAGTCTATTATTTTGCAAATAGTTTACCCTATTCCCACATTCATATTTAGTTACCCTTTTATCTAAATTGTTTGCTTTCTACAGGCTATTAAGACTTTGAACATGATCAAACTATATGGGAAGCCCATAAGAGTAAACAAGGTATTTTCTCTTCATCTGTAGTATTTTATCATTGTGGCTTTGAAAAATCAAATATCATTTGAACACAACATGATTTTGTTTCTTTTTCCAGGCTTCCCAGGATAAGAAGAGCTTGGACGTTGGAGCAAATCTGTTTATTGGCAATCTTGATCCGGTGAAGGCCTAAATCCTAATTTCTTCATTATATGCTCTTCAATTCATCTGAATACTGAGTATATTTTTATGCTTGCTTTGTTAACAGGATGTTGATGAGAAGCTCCTCTATGATACCTTCAGTGCATTTGGAGTGATTGTAACTAATCCTAAGGTGACAGTTGACACACAGCAACTTTTATCTTCATGAATCTTGCAAAGTTATATTGGTTTGCTGTTTTCTGCTGATTATATAGCAGCCAAACTGGCGAACATAATATCTGATTTACGAGTAGCAGTATTATATAAATGCCTGAAGCTAATCCAAGTGATAGTTTACAGTTTTTTTTCTTCTCGAAAGCGCAGGAGAACTGCACATCATTACATTAAGAAGGAAAAAAAAGGAAGGCCTTAGAAGGCCACATAAAATAATCTGAATTCACTATACTTGAATTTCATAATCCAATTACTTTGCGAAAGGGCCTCTAGCGTAATTGTTAAGGCTTCCGAGTAGCACCTTTAGGTCCCGGGTTTGATCCCCCTTGGGGTCGAATTTCTGGCTTGGTAAAAAATCTCCTCGTTGTTCCCTGCCCGCTCTCGGGTTAAGTCATGCGCGCCACCCTCTGGCTAGGTTGTTGCAGAGTGGGTGGTGACGGCCCACTAGTGATGGGGTAGTGTTCGGAGATTTTCTCAGCCGGGACCATGTTTCGGTCTCTTTTTAATATAATACCGGGAGGGCGGTCTTTCCCTCCCTGGCTGAGTAATAATCCAATTATTTTCCAGGTCTTGTGCCATGTAACTTATGTGTAACAGTGTTTTAGTCAGTTTCAAGTTATTAAGCGCCCATCAGTTGGTAGCGCTATTTGCTTTCATTTGTACAAAATACAATAATAGCTTAGAGAGTAGATGAGCTAAAATCATGGTAACCATTATCCCATTTGATATTGCTCATAGATCTTTTGGGGCATTCTGGGTATAACTTAATGTGTGCATTTTCCTAAGATAAACTCATCTAATCAATCGTCTTGTAAGATCTATTATAAAATTAAAGATGGTGTTAGGAGTAACACCTGATCTGTTGCAGTGTCTGTTATTTTAAGAAGCATAGTTGTCACCTGCAGTAATGTATTGATCTTTTTCTTTTGTTTGAAGATAATGCGAGATCCTGAAACAGGAAATTCTAGAGGCTTTGGCTTTGTGAGCTATGAGTCCTTTGAATCATCTGACCAAGCAATAGAGGTAATGGAGTCATCACACTGATTTCCTGTATTTCAATTTGCAGTGGTTCTAGCTGTCTGGCATTTGTTTCATGCTGCTTTCTCTGCTATATTTTCAGGCCATGAACAACCAACATTTGTGCAACCGCCCAATCACTGTCTCTTATGCTTACAAGAAAGACACGAAAGGAGAACGCCATGGCACACCAGCAGGTAATGTGTTTTGACGATCTAATTGATCCAGTTGATACCATCATATGGTTACTCTTCAATTCACTGAATATTTTTATTTCAAACTAATCCAAAGTCTCCAAGCAAATTGTATTATATGTATATCCAAGTCAAATTTGCATTCTGGTCTTGAACTCTGCTTGGCCCAGCTTAAAAAAAATGAGCTGAAGCTCTGCCAAACAGGGGTTAGAGCTAGATTGCAAAGAAGTTATTATAGCCCTTAAAAACAGGATATATATGAAATTCTTCAACTGAATTGTCCTTCCACATTCTATAGCTCCTCCATGAGTATTTTTACACTCACAGTGATCAAATATGTTGTTTACCATTGACAGAGAGACTGCTGGCAGCAAACAATCCAGGATCTCAAAAGAATAGGCCACACACAATGTTTGCAAGTGGTCCGCCGACCCAAGGTCATCCAAATGGTGGTCCGCCTGTGCCACGGCCTTATGGCAATGGCACAATTCCTGGACAGATTCAACACATTCGGCAACCACCTCCACCACCTGTTGGACAATTCCCCCCTCCAATGCAGATGCACGGGCAACCAACTTGGCCCGCTCAACATTCTATGCCGCCTCCCATGCCATCGCAACTCCAGTACAGGCTCCCAATGAGGCCACCACCACCAAATATGATGCCTCCTCCGGTTGGCATGGTAAGGCCGCCACCTCCTCCCACTGGTATGTCAGCACCACCTATGTGGATGCCACCCCCACCCCCACCACATCAAGGTGGTGGAATGCCTCCGCCTCCCATGTCTATGCCACCACCGCCTCCACCACCATCTAGTTAAACACATGCAAAGGACAGTACCGTCTGGTCAATGTGTAAGCTGTAACTGTAGACTAAGGATGCTGGTTCCTTTCATGTCTCCATGTAACTTCGTCAACACTAGGTTAAGAGGAGGTTTGAGAGTTAACCTGACAGATACACTCAAGATTAACAGCTATTTATTCATGTTGTGTTGAAGATAAAATGAATTTTGTGCTTGTCTACCCACTACTTGTGTTCTCTGATTGCCGTGATACGTTTACAACGATCACTATGCACGTTCTGTTGCCACTGAATTATCGATGGTGGAAGTTTCAAACAAAGCTATTTGGGCCATGATTTTAGCCAACTTTTAGCTCTTAGATTAGATCGTGGTTGTGATGCACTTGATGGGAGGGTAGAAAAGGTGGTGCCAGATTATGCAGCTCTGACGTACGGGCGCGTGTGTTGGTGCGTGGGTGCGCGGGCACGCTTGATCAGTATCAACAGTGTTGAAAGCGGGTACAAAGCGGACTTGTAAAAGATAGGCCATTTAACAAGCACTTAGACGATAGAAATTCTGTGTTCGAATTCGTAGTCCTGATCTGATTTAGATGCTGTGTTGTTTTAACTTGTTTTTCCATTTCATTTTTGCTCCCAGAATTATAATGTCTCGGATATCACAGAGAGACCATTGATCAGGGGTAGTTAAGTTACAACGTATCGTCGTCCATTTCTCATTGTAAGAAGCACAGTGACTAGCCTCGCAATATCCTCCTACCCATGTGCAACTTTGCACATGATTTCTGTTGCGGTGTTGCCTGCCAAAATAACATCCGATCACAGGGACATCAAAGCAAGAGAAGCTTGTTAGCTTTGCAAACAGCAAGGACGTTTCGTCCGATCGTGCCTTTGAAGTGTCTTAACCTACGTGAGAAGAAAACATAAGAACAAGATCCCAATGATATAAGTGAAGCCAAAAGGAGTCAACTCAGTGTTTGTATCATTTTGCAAATCCAACAATGAGGATCAGTTGATCATGAATATCAGAAGGTCAAGCAAACAGCCCAGAGTTAAGCTGGCAGAGTAAAAGTGGAATAATCGAAATAGTCTGATGCAACCTATGTATCAACCTTGTTTTTCTCGCTAGCCTCTTCTTAATCTCGAGACAAGATTCCTATTAAGGCGGTTAGATTTGTAACACCCTAAATTTTTAGGTATAAAAATTTCTTTGCTCTATAATCAAAATTTAGGTGTTACCCTCTTTTTTTTCCTAAACGGTGGAGAGCTATTTTGTCTATATAAGTGTTAAGCTTAGTAAAATAAAATCATAGAGGAGCTTTGTTTGTTGCATTCATGATGTTGTATAGTGTTTATGAGTGCAAAAGTTTTCGAAACATATCAAATTATTTTGTGTATGTTTCCAGGAATTTTTGGGAACCTTCAGAATTATCTTCCCTGATATTAAATATGAATTTTAGTTTTTATAATATTATTTTAATCCCTAAAATTTAATATCTACGAAAATTGAAATATCTGAAAACTCGATTACATACATACGCACACGTGCACGCCCGCCCGCCCGCCCGCACGCACACACACATACATACATAGTTTATATATTAAGAGCCCTGGGCTTCCAATAACTAGAGGAAGCCCAGGTCGGACGGTGTAATCCGGTCGAGCCGGACCACATCCGGACGTCTATAAAACAGGACCCGGAGTGCTAGGGTTCAGTTTTTTACTCTCCACCCCGATTCATTAGCGACGCCGCGTGCGACGACGACGGTTGCCCCAAAGCATGCACGGCGGTGGACCCCCAGCCGGTGGCCGCAACTCCATGACCTCGACGCGCGGTGGCGGAAGTTCCTCGATCCAGAGTAGTGGCGGCGGTGAAGGAAACAGGTGACGCCTAAGAGGGGGGTGAATTAGAACTTCTAAAACTTTTACTAAACTAGGCCACAATTAAATCCCTAGAGCAAAACCTATGCCAATAATCAAACTAGAATGTGCAAACTAGGTTTTGTCTAAGTGTTGCTATCTCTACCGCAAAGGCTAAGTTTCAATCTACACTAGATAAGTATGAATACAAGATTGAAACTTAAATGCTTAATATAAATGCGGAAACTTAAAGAGCAAAGTAGAGAAGCAAACTCTCGTGGATGACGCCGGTATTTTTACCGAGGTATCCGGAACCGCGCAAGGTCCCGACTAATCCTCGTTGGTGCCCCTACGCAAAGGGAAGCCCATGTGAGGGCCAAGCACCTCGGTCGAGTAACTCCGTAGAGAGCCGCGGGCCTTCTCCACGTGCAAGTGGTGCTCCGCTTTCGGCTCCTCTCGGACGATCCCCGCCGTCTCCACTATCGAGCTTCTGGCCGAAACGCCGCGGGCCTCGTTCCCTCCGGTACACGGTGGCGGCCGTGACACAAACGCGGTTGTCACGGTCTCGTAGGACTCTCGCCCCACTCGGTACAATTACAACGACTCACACAAGAGCCGAGGGGTTGTGAGGTTTGTCTAAACTCACTCAACAATCTAGGGTTCACCTAGAGCAAGCGCTAAAGCGGTCTAACTAACCTAAGCACTTCACAAAGCACCTACGCTAATCACTGAGTGATTTTATTAAGCACTTGGGTGTTTGAGCTTTTGGAAATTTGCACTATATGCCTTGGTATGTTGCTTGGGCTCCCACACCTCCAAATGGCCGGTTGGGTGAAGTATATATAGGCCCCAACTCAAATATAGCCGTTGGAAAGCAGTTCTGCAGCTTTCTGTGGCGCACCGGGCAGGTGCACCGGATGTCCGGTGGTGCACCGGACATGCCTCATGTACTAGCCGTTAAAAGTAGCCGTTGGAGCTTCCGAAGATGGCGCACCGGACGGTCCGGTGTGCACCGGACAACCCATGTCCGCTTGTCGTATTTTGGCCATAACTTTTAGCTCCGAACTCTGATTTCGATGATCTTGTACTTTTTGGAAAGCTTATGAAGTTCTCTACATCCCAGAGTTGAAGCCATATCAGTTTGAGTAAATTTGGCACACCGGACAGACCAGTGTGCACCGGACATCCCATATGCTACTGCAGTTTTTCAGCAATTCCGACTTCGTATTGTGGGCATAACGTTTAGCTCCGAACTCCGATTTTGATGATCTTGGACTTTTTGGAAAGCTTATGAAATTGTCTACATCTCAGAGTTGAAGCCATGTCAGTTTGAATAGATTTGATGTTGTGAAACACTTCCAATTCAGTCAGCCCTTCCTCTCAACTTTATCAACTTCACTTTTATTTTGTAGCTTTGTATCTCACTTCTACTTCTTGATGTGTTGGACTCTTAGCATGTATAAAGTGTCTTAAATAATACTTTGTAATGTCTTCTATGAGTCTTATAATGTCTTCTTTGAGGTGTTGTATCCCCAGAGCCTCAGTCCAATCCACTTCGCATCCTGTGAACTACAACACACAAATACTTGGGAAATACATTAGTCCACGAGTTATGTTGATCATCAAACACCAAAACCTATTGAGCTAAATGGCCCGGGGTCATTTTCCTTACAATCTCCCCCCTTTTGGTCATTGATGACAACACAACCAAAGTAAGCAAATATAACAAACATTTGAATGAAAATATGCAATCTACTTGCTAGGATGCATGATTGTCCCCATAGAGTGAGATTATGGACTTAAGCCTCCCCCTAACTCCATAATTCACTTACTTCCTATTTTAGTCCAAAATGCAAAAACCACTTGAAAGATCAAAATTTTAATTTGGTGGTGTTTGGTGTTTGATAACATTTTCATTGCTTTGGTCCCTACAACTTCTCCCCCTTTGGCATCAACCACCGAAAAGGAAGACATTAAAAGCATATAGGAAGCAAATAAGACTTTCCCTCTCTAAAGAATTATCAATTAATATCAATAGAAGCACTAAAAGATTACTCCCCCTAAATGAGTGTTCTCCTTTAGAAAGAAGTTTCTCCCCCTTTAGAGACGAAGAAAAACTCCCCCTGATAGAGATCTTGTACTTAGGAAAAAGTATGTGAGAAATAGAGGTGCAAGACATAATTTGAATAGACTAACTTCCCCTATGCATAGGTAACAAAATATGAGTTAATAGTATACGCATTTATAGCAACATGGGAAGTATAAGATATGAAATATAGTCTAATCAAATATTGGAGAAGACATGTAAATGATACTTAATGTAGTCTCAAAGATACCAATCGAAAGTCAATGGCGGACCAATTGAAAACCAATGGCAGGCTTGTGAGACATGAAAGTTCTTGGAGATTTTGCAGTGGAAGATTGTTGTCATTCTCCGGGGACTTCATTTTCCTTACAATGAGACTATCACATAAAAATAGACTTGAAAAGGTGTTAGTCTCAAAGTCTTAGATTATAGAGTAACCTTGTGCATACAAGTTTTGAATACTTGTAGGAGACATGCACTTTGATTTGATATCAAGAGGGGCAAATTATCTATAATCCGAACTTTGGCACATATAAGTTAAATGATACAACTTGTAGAATATGAGTGTTTTACCTGTAGCATTATTAATTGATGTATCATTTACTATGGAGTGATAAAGAAGCTATGTGTCGTGCTTAAATACACATTTTAAACCGTGTAGGTTTGCTTAAGTGTATGAATTAAAAACAAGCAGTCATACCATGTGATTTACCTAGTATGCATGCGTTTAAGAAAAAGCAAGTACAAATTGTAATACTAGGCATGAGAGATAAAACTAGATACAAGAAAATAGATACGCATATCTAAAAATAAGGAATACAATAAATCTAGTTACCTCAGTCATGGGTGGGGAAATTTGGGTCCAAAGTATCTACTAACCCTCTTGGCAATAGACTTGATCCAATGTGATGTATCCCATGATATACATCCTAACTTTGCCAAGTCTCCAAATTTCCCGTTGACCTTCGGTCCACTCACTTCCCTTTCAGGATCCAAACCTTCTTGGTGCTTTTCATAGTTGAAATTATTTCCTTTGGCACCCAGATGCGTTTGGCCCCCTTTCCTTTGTTGGCTTGCTTGTTGGCCTTGATTGCTATCACCTTTCCATTCTTTTTCTTCTTGATCAAATATGGTGTAGCAACCTTTTTGTCCACCTTTTTGATGTAGGTGTTGGAGATTTTGCTTGATGGCTTTTGCTTGAGCTTTTGCCTTTGTTTATCCCCGGTCGTCGCCTTGCATTGGAAAGACTTATGGCCTTCCATGTGACATAGCCTACAAATCACAGCTTCTCCCTCCATAGGCTTGTTCACTCCCGCAGTGGTGTTATCCTGTGGAGGTCGGATTTGTTTGGCTTTGCCTTTCTTGTCATACAAAGCCTTGCCAAGGCGAGCCACTTCCTGCCTTAATTGATCATTTTCCTTTGCAACCTCATCCAAACATGTTTCTACAACAATATTCTCAACAAAAACTTGGTTGCAGGGGTTAGAATCATCAATTAAATCAAAGCAAGAAGTAGAAGCATCTTTCTTAATAATTTTAGGTATTTCAACTAAAGATGTTGCTGGGGTGCTACCGATGTTCTCTAGCTTAGTAGTTAGCTCATTATTGTGTATGCTAAGAATTTCCATTTTCTTTAGCAAATTTTCAATAGCTTCTTGGGAGCTAGCTAACTTAGCCTTAAGTTTTTCATTCTTTTAATCAGACCATCATTAGTAGCAGTGGATGGAGCACTCAACTCTAATAGCTCAATTTTAGTTGACAGCTCACAATTTAGGTTTGCAAAAGTTTCAAATTTTTCTAGCAATCCTTTGTAATCATTTTGGGAGCTAATCAACTTATTTTCCAAAGTTTTAAGTTGAGCTTTTTGCTTAGTGCAAACATCCTGGAAAAATTTAACGGCTTCCGCAAGTTCATCTACAGAGGGCTTTCCCTCACCATCATCATCACTACTACTATCATCACTAGAGGATGGAATGCTCATTTTACCTTTTGCCATAAGGCATTTGTGTGATGACCGTGATGAGCGTGATGAGGACCGATGGCTGTGCGTTCTTGGAGGTTCATCCTCACTTGAAGAATCATCCCAAGTTCTGACACTTGTTAGCGCCTTGCCTTTGCTCCTCTCCTTTTTGGGTTTGGCCATAGTTGGACAGCTGTCCCTGAAGTGGCCCTTCTCCCCACATGCGAAGCATCCTCTCTTTCTTTGCTTTTTCCTGTCAATGTTAAAGAGAATATCTTCGACCTGCAGGGGCACACCCATTAGATTAATCTTGCAGATCATCCCCATTACCTTTCCGACGCGTCGGGTTGTTTCTTCGTCCTCAGAGGATGATGTGCATGGTTGATTATCTTCATCATCATCACTTTCTTCTTCGTCTTCTTCACTTGAGGAACTTGGAGTGGGGGCCTTCTTTTGCCCTTCCTTTCATCACATGCAAAAGCATATTGCCTTGAGGAAGTTGGCTCCTCTCCCCGACACATTTTCGCGACATCTCAAAAGCCGCGATTTTCCCAATTACAATGGTCGGGGTCATGTTACTCAAGTCCTCCATGTTGTGAAGGATGGTGATGATGCTCCCATATCTTCGTTGTGGTAGCAGGGAGATAATCTTCCTCACAATGTCCGCATCACCTAGCTTATTTATGCCAATAGAGTTGAGCTCATTGATGATTAGATTTAAACGAGAATACATGTCTCTAACAAGCTCATCATCTCTCATAGCAAAAGTATTATACTCATTTAAGACTAGGCAATGTTTTTGCTCACAGACATTTGATGTGCCGTCATGGAGCTCATGCAATTTTAACCAAATCTCATTAGCAGTTTTCAAGGTAAATACTTGATTAAAAATATCCATGCTAAGAGATTCATACAAGCAATTTTTTGCTCTAGCATTTAAATGAATTTCTTTTTCCTCACTCGCGGTGGGTTTCTCGGGATTCTTGGGGGGTTTCATCCCGTCACGAGTGACTCTCCAAACACCTAGATCAACGACCTCTAGGTAACAAGCCATTCTAGCACTATAATATGGGAAGTTAGTGTCGTCGAAGTGTGGTGGCCTATGGGTATCCATCCCTTCCTCTAAAAAGCGTCGGCTCTTTTAGCGGTGAAGCTAAAGCGTTTCAAATGAGCCAAAACCAGGCTCTGATACCAATTGAAGGAAACGGGTGACGCCTAAGAGGGGGGTGAATTAGGACTTCTAAAACTTTTACTAAACTAGGCCACAATTAAATCCCTAGAGCAAAACCTATGCCAATAATCAAACTAGAATGTGTAAACTAGGTTTTGTCTAAGTGTTGCTATCTCTACCGCAAAGGCTAAGTTTCAATCTACACTAGATAAGTATGAATACAAGATTGAAACTTAAATGCTTAATATAAATGCGGAAACTTAAAGAGCAAAGTAGAGAAGCAAACTCTCGTGGATGACGCCGGTATTTTTACCGAGGTATCCGGAACCGCGCAAGGTCCCGACTAATCCTCGTTGGTGCCCCTATGCAAAGGGAAGCCCATGCGAGGGCCAAGCACCTCGGTCGAGTAACTCCGTAGAGAGCCGCGGGCCTTCTCCACGTGCAAGTGGTGCTCCGCTTTCGGCTCCTCTCGGACGCTCCCCGCCGTCTCCACTATCGAGCTTCCGGCCGAAACGCCGCGGGCCTCGTTCCCTCCGGTACATGGTGGTGGCCGTGACACAAACGCGGTTGTCACGGTCTCGCAAGACTCTCGCCCCACTCGGTACAATTACAACGACTCACACAAGAGCCGAGGGGTTGTGAGGTTTGTCTAAACTCACTCAACAATCTAGGGTTCACCTAGAGCAAGCGCTAAAGCGGTCTAACTAACCTAAGCACTTCACAAAGCACCTACGCTAATCACCGAGTGATTCTATTAAGCACTTGGGTGTTTGAGCTCTTGGAAATGTGCACTATATGCCTTGGTATGTTGCTTGGGCTCCCACACCTCCAAATGGCCGGTTGGGTGAAGTATATATAGGCCCCAACTCAAATATAGCCGTTGGAAAGCAGTTCTGCAGCTTTCTGTGGCGCACCGGACAGGTGCACCGGACTGTCCGGTGGTGCACCGGACATACCACATGTACTAGCTGTTAAAAGTAGCCGTTGGAGCTTTCGAAGATGGCGCACCGGACATGGCGCACCGGACGGTCCGGTGTGCACCGGACAGCCCATGTCCGCTTGTCGTATTTTGGCCATAACTTTTAGCTCCGAACTCCGATTTCGATGATCTTGTACTTTTTGGAAAGCTTATGAAATTCTCTACATCCCAGAGTTGAAGCCATATCAGTTTGAGTAAATTTGGCACACCGGACAGGCCAGTGTGCACCGGACATCCCATATGCTACTGCAGTTTTCAGCAATTCCGACTTCGTATTGTGGGCATAACTTTTAGCTCCGAACTCCGATTTTGATGATCTTGGACTTTTTGGAAAGCTTATAAAATTGTCTAAATCTCAGAGTTGAAGCCATGTCAGTTTGAATAGATTTGATGTTGTGAAACACTTCCAATTCAGTCAGCCCTTCCTCTCAACTTTATCAACTTCACTTTTGTTTTGTAGCTTTGTATCTCACTTCTACTTCTTGATGTGTTGGACTCTTAGCATGTATAAAGTGTCTTCAATATTACTTTGTAATGTCTTCTATGAGTCTTATAATGTCTTCTTTGAGGTGTTGCATCCTCAGAGCCTCAGTCCAATCCACTTCGCATCCTGTGAACTACAACACACAAATACTTGGGAAATACATTAGTCCACGAGTTATGTTGATCATAAAACACCAAAACCTATTGAGCTAAATGGCCCGGCGTCATTTTCCTTACAGGCGGTTCCCAGGTCGGTGGTGTCGAGTACTGTAATTAGGAGTACCCCCAATGCTCCTAAACACGGCTGTAAAACGTCTTCAGAACATACCATAAACAGCTGATAAAGCGCGGTTCAAGTCAAGGCCTCGTCTACCAAGGGACGCGACCTCATTCGAGCCCAGCTTCGGGCAAGGACGGTAGTCCCGGACGTATTCACGCCTCGCCCGAGGGTCCCCTCAGTCGGCATACGCACCCCCGTCTCACCCGAGGCTAAGCTCGGGCGAACTTTGTCGTGCAGCGACCTTGGCCAAATCGCCTTACCAACCGACCGTATCGCATGCGCATTCAATGCGGGGATCGCCTGACACCTTATCCTGACACGCGCGCCTCAGTCGGCAAGGTCGAAGTGACCGCAGTCACTTCACCCTTTCACTGATCATTCTGACAGGAAAACAACACTGTTCGCCCCACTCCGGCTACTGTACCAACCACCAGGGTAAGACTAGCAACAGTAAGTCGTGACCTCTCCCGAGTTTAGCCTCGGGCGCGACAGGGAGCTCCGCCACGCCCGACCTCAGGCCTCGGCCTCAGACCGACTATGCTACAGGGGATACATCATTGCCCTACCGTTAGCTAGCCACCCTTCGCTACGAAGGAACAAGACCAGAGTCACATCAAACTACTCCGATAGCATGTGATGATGGTTTCCCGCGTGCGACCATGACGTCGATGGCTCTCAGCTCCTTACGGAAGCAAGGAAACGTCAGCAGGGTCCATGTCGCACCGCCAGCTGCGCTTCTACAGGGCTCAAGGCACTTCTCCGACAGCCACGTTAGCACACGTACAGGGCCCAAGGCACTTCTCCGCCAGCCACGTTAGCACATAGCTACACCCCAATTGTACAGCTGGGCCATCTCCTTGTATCTATAAAAGGGGATGTCCAGGGCCTTCCTAAGAGAGGGAAAAACGGGGGCACACATACAGGGAGAGGACGAGCAGAGGCAGGCAGAGTAGGAGAGACACGGTGGAGGCAAACTCAGGCGCCTCACCTCAAGTCTGAACCCTCTCTCTCTCTCGCTCTCGCCCTCTTGTGACGCTTGTAACCCCTACTACGAGCACCCCGGTGCAAGATAATATAAGCCTCATTCCCTTCCGCTTGTGTTCCATCTTGCATCAACCCATCTGGGCAGGGGCACGCAGCGATAAATTCACTAGTCGGTTGACGGTCCTCGCGGGTCCGAAACGCCGACAGGTGGCAGTGGCTCCCCGATCCAGAGGGCGAGCAACAGCGGTGCCCTTGTGCGGGCAAGCGGCGGCGTCCCCGAGGCCCCGAGGAGGCGACACTTCCAAGGCCGTCGAGCAAGCGACGCCCGTCGACGTGCGAGTAGCGACGGCGACGCATGAGACGCGATGTTCGAGCGAGCGGCGTCACGGAAGGCGCGAGATGCGCGCAGCGATGATCGCGCGTGATATCCTCTGATCCGGTGCAGTTTTCTTTTCGATTATTGTGTTTTATGCCTACCACATGTATTATTTACGCTAAAAATGTACGATTTTATGTTTGAACACGGAGTTCGTATATCAGTTTACTGCATGCACATTGGAAAGACAATTTCTTAATTTATGTTGTTCGTAATTTGCGCGCATGCAATGGAAACTCCCACGATTTCACCATAATTTTTGGATCTGTATAAAAATAGAAACCGCTTGCATGCAGCTGCCATGTTTTTCGGATCTGTCATAAAAATAGGATCGTAATAATAACCTACTAGAGCTATCAACCTCTCACATTGACTCGGTATTTACGCTTATAACTGAGTGTTTTTATGCTCAAAACTTAAGGTTTTTACGCTCCACCCGGAGATGCGTCCACTAGTGAACAACATGCCAGATTTTTTACGTAGTGTAAGGAATTACATAAATACCTACACCGTGTAGTATAATTTGTTTCGGTATATATCATTAACTAGTTGTAATGCTGTCGGGTACCGTAATTAGGGGTACCCCCAAAACTCCTAAACTCGGCTGGTAATCACCATCAGCGCAAACTGCAAATGCTGATGGGCGCAATTCAGGTCAAGGCTTCGTCTACTCAAGGGACGCGATCTCGCCTCGCCCGAGCCTAGCCTCGGGCGGGAACAGTAGTCCCACGCGAATTCACGCCTCGCCCAAGGGCCTCCTCAAGCAACGGGCGCACCCTCGACTTGCCCGAAGCCCAGCTCGGACAGGCTTCGTTGTGAAGCAACCTTGGCCAAATCACCTCACCAACCGACCGTATCGCAGACGCATTCAATGCAAGGATCGCCTGGCGCCTTATCCTGACACGCGTGCCTCAGTCGGCAAGGTCGAAGTGACCGCAGTCACTTCGCCCTCCCACTGACTGACCTGACAGGAAAACAGCGCCGCTCGCCCCTCTCCGACTACTGTGCCACCCGCTAGGGTGAGGCTGACAGCAGCTGAGTCCAGCCTCAGGCGCCACAGGAAGCTCCGCCTCGCCCGACCTTGGGCCTCGGCCTCGGGAGAAGTCTCCGCCTCGCCCGACCCCAGGGCTCGTCCCCCGCCTCGGCCTCGGAAGGTGGTCTCCGCCTCGCCCGACCCCAGGGCCCACCCTCAACCTCGACCTCGAGAGGAATCGTGTCCTCGCCCGACCCCGGCCTCGGCCTCAGGAGGAGTCTCCGCCTCGCCCGACCTCGGGCTCGGACCGACCACGCCGCAGGGGGTACATCATTACCCTACCCCTAGCTAGCTCAGGCTACGGGGGAACAAGACCGGCGTCACATCCAGGCTCGCCTCGGTAACAAGTAATGATGGCTCCCCGCGTGCGTCCATGACGACGATGGCTCTCAGCCCCTTACGGAAGCAAGGAGACATCAGCAAGGTCCCGACAGCCCCGACAGCTGTGCTTCTACAGGGCCCAAACGCTCCTCCGACGGCCACGACACCGCATATACAGGGCTCAAACGCTCCTTCGACGGCCACGACACCATGTACATAGGGCTCTGGCTCCTCTCTGCCGGACACGTTAGCATATTGCTACACCCCCATTGTACACCTGGACCCTCTCCTTGCATCTATAAAAGGAAGGGCCAGGGCCCTCATATGGGAGGGTGGTCGCGCGGGACTCTCTCCATCTCCCTCGCGAACGCTTGTAACCCCTACTGCAAGTGCACCCACTCTGGCTCATGATAACACGAAGCCGCGGTTTTCCCCCTTTGTGTTCCGTCTCGCGCCAACCCATCTGGGCTGGGGCACGCGACAACAATTTACTCATCGGTCCAGGGACCCCCCCCGGGGTCGAAACGCCGACAGTTGGCGCGCCAGGTAGGGGCCTACTGCGTGTTGACGAACAACTTCCCATCAAGTTCCAGATGGGTAGTCTCCAGCAACCTCTTCAGCCCGGGACGCTGCTCCGTTTCGGGAGTCTCGAGTTCATGTCCCTCAACGGCAGCTACGACATAGTACTCCTTCCCCCGCAGCGCGACAGCGACAACGACGGTCGTCAGCCCGCCCGACGGCGGTGGACTCGGCGACGTCTTCCCCCCTGGCGGAAGAGCAGCATCCGGGTTTGTCCCATCGCCTTCCTCGCCGCAAGAGAAGGAGACGGGGCAACCGTGGCCAAGCAGAAGGCGGCACCTCGTTGGCTTTCGAGCGAGTCGACGACGCCGGCGCCCCAGCGGGGGACACGTCGGGCATTGACCTCGCGCCTGAGACGACGACTAGCGTCGTTTCCCCGCAACACGCCAACCCCAAGTGGACAGATGACACCAGCACGCTCGCGAAGGGCATGCTGGGCGTTAGCCTCGTACCTGACATAACGGTACAGTCCATCCCCGATGCGACTTCGTCACCGTCCATCGATCAAGAGGTACCGTCCGTTTTCCACCCTGTGCCTTTTAGATTCAGCTTCGATCCACCAAGCGATCCCGCTTCGGTGAGCGCTTTCATAAAGGCATATCCTAACCTTCTGGGGTACCATATGTGGTCGACCTGGGATCGACTGACGACCGTCTCGACCTATGGGCCCCCGGGCTCCAAGGAAGACGACGAGCCCGACTCTGGTTGGGATTTCTCCGGGCTCGGTAATCCTAGCGCCATGCGAGACTTCATGGCCGCATGCAACTACTGCCTCTCTGATTGCTCCGATGATGGCCACAACCTTGACGACGAAGGTTGTGGCCCAAGTCGCGAATGTTTCCACGTCGATCTAGGGGGTCATGACGAAGGCAACCACCTTGGTATGCCGGAGGACGATGATCCCCCTGGGCCTGCGCCTCGCGTTGACATCCTGCGGGAGCTAGTTGTGGTCCTAGTCCCTGCGGGGGGTCAGGACACACAGCTCGAGCAAATCCGCGAGATGCAGGCCAAGCTCGACGAGGAAGCAGGACAACTTGTGCAGCTCCGGCAAAACATCGAGCAGGAGTGGGCAGGCCGAGCACTAGCCGGAGAAGCGCGTCATCAGGCCTAGGACATCCAGCGCCGTATCACAGACGATGCCAGGGCAAGGCTGCCCCCGGCTTCCAGTGGAGTCGGCCAGAACCTGGCTGCAGCGACAATATTACTCCGAGCGATGCCGGAGCCATCCACCACCGAGGGGCGGCGTATCCAGAGAGAACTCAAGAATCTCCTGGAGGATGCCGCGGTCCGACGGGCCGAGAGCTCTGCCTCCTGAAGTCAAGGGTACCCCCCAGAGCATCACGCCGCGACTTCCCAATTCATGCGGGAAGCCTCGGTCCACACCGGGCGCACGCGGGACGCAACGCCTGCAGCCCCGGGTCGCCTCGGCAACGAGCACCGCCGCCACGACCGTCGAGCCCGCCTCGACGAAAAGGTGCGCCGAGGCTACCACCCTAGGCGTGGGGGACGCTACGACAATGGGGAGGATCGGAGCCCCTCGCCCGAACCACCTGGTCCGCAAGCCTTCAGCCGGGCTATACGACGGGCGCCGTTCCCGACTCGGTTCCGAGCCCCGACTACCATCACCAAGTACTCGGGGGAAACAAGGCCGGAACTGTGGCTTGCGGACTACCGGCTGGCCTGCCAGCTAGGTGGAACGGATGATGAAAACCTCATCATCCGCAACCTCCCCCTGTTCCTCTCCGACGCCGCCCGAGCCTGGCTGGAGCATCTGCCTCCTGCCCAGATCTCCAACTGGGACGATCTGGTCAAAGCCTTCACTGGAAACTTCCAGGGCACATACGTGCGCCCTGGGAACTCCTGGGATCTCCGAAGCTGCCGCCAGTAGCTAGGGGAATCCTTGCGGGACTACATCCAGCGGTTTTCGAAGCAGTGCACCGAGCTGCCCAACATCACAGACTCGGATGTCATCGGCGCGTTCCTCGTCGGCACCACTTGCCGCGACCTATGAGCAAGCTGGGTCGCAAGACTCCCACCAGGGCGAGCGAGTTGATGGATATCGCCACCAAGTTATCCTCTGGTCAGGAGGCGGTCGAGGCCATCTTCCGGAAGGACGAGCAGCCTCAGGGACGCCAGCAGGAAGAGGTCCCCGAGGCGTCCGCCCAGCGCGGCACGAAGAAGAAGGCCAAGAAGAAATCGCAAGCGAAATGTGACGCCGCCGACGCAGATCTTGTCGCTGCCGCCGAGCACAGGAACCTTCGGAAGCCTCCCGGAGGGGCCAACCTGTTCGACAAGATGCTCAAGGAATCGTGCCCCTATCATCAGGGTCCCGTCAAGCACACCCTTGGGGAATGCGTCATTCTTCGGCGCTACTTCCATAAGGCGGGCCCCCGGCGGAAGGTGGCAGAGGTCATGACAACAACAAGAAGGAGGGCAACAAGGCAGAGGAGTTGCCCGAGGTCCACGACTGTTTCATGATCTACGGTGGGCAAGTGGCGAACGACTCATCTCGGCACCGCAAGCAGGAGCGCCGGGAGGTCTGCTCGGTGAAGGTGGCGGCGCCAATCTACCTAGACTGGTCCGACAAGCCCATCACCTTCGACCAAGGCGACCACCCCGACCGCGTGCCGAGCCCAGGAAAGTACCCGCTCGTTGTCGACCCCATCATCGGCAACGTCAGGCTCACCAAGGTCCTCATGGACGGAGGCAGCAGCCTCAACATCATCTACGCCGAGACCCTCGGACTCTTGCAGATTGATCTGTCCACGATACGGGCCGGTGCGGCGCCCTTTCACGGGATCATCCCCGGGAAGCGCGTCCAGCCCCTTGGACAACTCGATCTGCCCGTCTGCCTCGGGACTCCCTCCAACTTCCGAAAGGAAACCCTCACATTCGAGGTGGTCGGGTTCCGAGGAACCTACCACGCGATGCTGAGGAGACCGTGCTATGCCAAGTTCATGGTCGTCCCCAACTACACCTACCTCAAGCTCAAGATGTCGGGCCCCAACGGGGTCATCACCGTCGGATCCACATACCGACACGCGTACGAATGCACGTGGAGTGTGTGGAGTACGCTGAGGCCCTCGCTGAGTCCGAGGCCCTCATCGCCGACCTGGAGTGCCTCTCCAGGGAGGTGCCAGATGCGAAGCGCCACGCCGGCAACTTCGAACCAGCAGAGGCGGTTAAGTCCATCCCTCTCGACCCCAGCAACGACGCCTCCAAGCAAGTCCAGATCGGCTCCGAGCTCGACCCCAAATAGGAAGCAGTGCTCGTCGAGTTTCTCCGCGCGAACGCCGAGGTTTTTGAGTGGAGTCCCTCGGACATGCCTGGCATACCGAGGGATGTCGCCGAGCACTCGCTGGATATCCGAGCTGGAGCCCGACCCGTGAAGCAGCCTCTGCGCCATTTCGACGAAGAAAACCGCAGAGCCATAGGCGAGGAGATCCACAAGCTGATGGCTGCGGGGTTCATCAAAGAGGTATTCCATCCCGAATGGTTAGCCAACCCTGTGCTTGTGAAAAAGAAAGGTGGGAAATGGAGGATGTGTGTAGACTACACTGGTCTAAACAAAGCATGTCCGAAGGTTCCCTACCCTCTGCCTCGCATCGATCAAATCGTGGATTCCACTGCTGGGTGCGAAACCCTGTCATTCCTCGATGCCTACTCAGGGTATCACCAAATCAAGATGAAAGAGTCTGACCAGCTCGCGACTTCTTTCATCACACCTTTTGGCATGTACTGCTATATTACTATGCCATTTGGTTTGAGGAATGCAGGCGCGACATACCAAAGGTGCATGAACCACGTGTTCGGAGAGCACATCGGCCGAACGATCGAGGCTTACGTCGATGACATCGTGGTCAAGACGAGAAAAGCCTCCGACCTCCTCTCTGACCTTGAAACGACATTCAAGTGTCTGAGGGCGAAGGGCGTGAAACTTAACCCCGAGAAATGTGTCTTCGGAGTCACCTGAGGCATGCTCCTGGGGTTCATCGTCTCCGAGTGGGGCATCGAGGCCAACCCGGAGAAAATTGTGGCCATCACCAAGATGGGGCCTATCAAAGACTTGAAAGGAGTACAAAGGGTCATGGGATGCCTTGCGGCTCTGAGCCACTTCATCTCGCGCCTCGGCGAAAGAGGCCTACCCTTGTATCACCTCTTAAGGAAGACCGAGCGCTTCTCTTGGACCCTCGAGGCCGAGGAAGCCCTCGGAAACTTAAAGGCACTCCTTACAAGTGCGCCCATCTTGGTGCCCCCCGCTGCAGGAGAAGCCCTCTTGATCTACATAGCCACAACCACTCAGGTGGTCAGCGCTGCGATCGTAGTCGAGAGATGAGAAGAAGGGCATGCACTGCTCGTCCAGAGGCCGGTCTACTTCATCAGCGAAGTGCTATCCGAGACCAAGATCCGCTACCCACAAATTCAGAAGCTACTGTACGCAGTAATTCTAACGCGGCGAAAGTTGCGACACTACTTCGAGTCTCATCCGGTGACTGTGGTGTCATCCTTCCCCCTAGGGGAGATCATCCAGTGCCGAGAGGCCTCGGGTAGGATAGCAAAGTGGGCGGTGGAGATCATGGGCGAGACAATCTCGTTTGCCCCTCGGAAGGCCATCAAGTCCCAAGTCTTGGCAGACTTCGTGGCTGAATGTGTCGACACCCAGCTACCAACAACTCCAATCCAACCGGAACTCTGGACCATGTACTTCAATGGGTCGCTGATGAAAACAGGAGCATGTGCGGGCCTGCTCTTCATCTCACCCCTCGGGAAGCACCTCCGCTACGTGCTGCGCCTCCATTTCCCGGCGTCAAACAACGTGGCCGAGTACGAGGCTCTGGTTAACGGGTTGCGCATCACCATCGAGCTAGGTGTTCGGCGCCTCGACGCTCGTGGCGACTCGCAGCTTGTCATCGACCAAGTCATGAAGAACTCCCACTGCCGCGACCGGAAGATGGAGGCCTACTGCAACGAGGTTCGGCGCCTGGAAGACAAGTTCTATGGACTCGAGCTCAACCACGTCGCCCGATGGTACAACGAGACTGCGGATGAGCTGGCTAAGATAGCCTCGGGGTGGACAATGGTTCCCCCGGATGTCTTCTCCAGAGGCATACATCAACCCTCCGTCAACACCGACGACACGCCCGAGCCCGAGGAGGCCTCGGCCCAGCCCGAGGCACCCTCGGCCGCCGAGGGTGAGGCACTGCGTGTCGAGGGAGAGCGAGATGGGGTCACGCCTAATCAAAACTGGCAGACCCTGTACCTGCAATATCTCCACCAAGGAGAGCTCCCCCTCGACAAAGCTGAAGCACGCCAACTGGCGCGACGCGCCAAGTCGTTCGTCTTACTGGGCGATGAAAGGGAGCTCTACCACCGCAGCCACTCAGGCATTCTCCAACGATGCATATCCATCGCTGAAGGACAGGAGCTATTGCAAGAGATACACTCGGGGGCTTGCGGTCACCACGCAGCACCTCGAGCCCTCGTTGGGAACGCCTTCCGACAAGGCTTCTACTGGCCCACCGCGGTGGCCGACGCCACTAGGATTGTACGCTCCTGCCAGGGGTGTCAATTCTACGCGAGACAGACGCACCTGCCCGCTCAGGCCCTGCAGACAATACCCATCACTTGGCCGTTTGCTGTGTGGGGTCTGGACCTCGTCGGTCCCTTGCAGAAGGCACCCGGAGGCTTCTCGCACCTGCTGGTCGCCATCGACAAATTCTCCAAGGGGATCGAGGTCCGACCCCTAACCAGCATCAGGTCCGAGCAGGCGGTGGCATTCTTCACCAACATCATCCATCGCTTCGGGGTCCCGAACTCCATCATCACCGACAATGGCACCCAGTTCACTAGCAAGAAGTTCCTGGACTTCTGTGAGGACCACCACATTCGGGTGGACTGGGCCGCCGTGGCTCACCCCATGACAAATGGGCAGGTGGAGCGTGCCAACGTCATGATTCTGCAGGGACTTAAGCCGAGGATCTACAACGACCTCAACAAGTTCGGCAGACGGTGGATGAAGGAACTACCCTCGGTGGTCTGGAGTCTGAGGACGACGCCAAGTCGGGCCAAGGGTTTCTCACCGTTCTTTCTAGTCTATGGGGCCGAGGCTATCTTGCCCACAGACTTAGAATACGGTTCCCCGAGGACAAGGGCGTACGACGACCAAAGCAACCAGACCAGCCGAGAAGACTCGCTGGACCAGCTGGAAGAGGCTCGGGACGTGGCCTTGCTACACTCGACGCGATATCAGCAGTCTCTGCGACGCTACCACGCCCGAGGGGTTCGGCCCCGAGACCTCCAAGTGGGAGACTTGGTGCTTCGGCTGCGGCAAGACGCCCTAGGGTGCCACAAGCTTACTCCTCCCTGGGAGGGGCCATTCATCATCGCCAAGATCTTGAAGCCCGGGACATACAAGCTGGCCAACAATCAAGGCGAGGTCTACAACAACGCTTGGAACATCCGACAGCTACGTCTTTTACCCTTAAGATGTTTTTAAGTCATTCATATACCTCGTTTTCTATACATACACAAATAAAGTCTAACCGTCAAGGAAGGGTCAGCCTTGCCTCGGCAAAGCCCGACCCTCCCTCGGGGGCTAGAAGGGGGGAACCCCCTCTATGTCAAAATTTTCCTTGGAAAAAGTCTTTCTGCCAGAACATCTTTCGCGCTTTTCGACTGCTTCGATAGCGGGATCCTGAAAACGACGGAGTACACGTAAGCGGCAAGGCCGACCGAGCTGAGGGACTCCTACGCCTCCGGGATACGGATACCTCACTCATCACCTTCTGCAATAAGTAACTCACGCTCGGATAAGCAATTCTGCTAACCAAACAAGTCTTAACGCTCGAAAACTTTTCTACCGGAACGATTTTCGTGCCTTCTCAACTACATCGATAACAGAATCCTACGAACGAGTAAGAGTACACGTAAGCGATGAGGCCGACCGAGCCGAGGGACTCCTACGCCTCCGGGATACGGATACCTCACTCGTCACCTTCCATGAAAAGTAACTCTCGCTCAGATAAACGATTCTATTACCGACGAACAAGTCCTGATACTCGAAACAAGAGGAAAGGAAACACAGCTTTACAACACGACAATGATATGTTTGGGCCTCGGCAGCCGCGAAAAACATATGCACATGTCAGGGACCATAATTAGGGGTACCCTCAAGACTCCTAATTCTCAGCTGGTAACCCCCATCGGCATAAAGCTGCTAAGGCCTGATGGGTGCGATTAAGTCAGGGATCAGTCCATTCGAGCGACTCGATCACGCCTCGCCCGAGCCTAGCCTCGGACAAGGGCAGCCGACCCTGGAGGATTTCCGTCTCGCCCGAGGCCCCCCTTCGACGACGAACGTATTTCCGGCTCGCCCGAGGCCTTGCCTTCGCTAAGAAGCAACCCTGACTAAATCGCCGCACCGACCGACCAAATCGCAGGAGCATTTAATGCAAAGGTGGCCTGACACCTTTATCCTGACGCGCGCTCCCCGGCAGAGCCGAAGTGACCGCCGTCACTTCACCGCTCCACTGACCGGCCTAACAGAAGGACAGCGCCGCCTGCGCCACTCCGACTGCGGTGCCACTTGACAGAGTGAGGCTGACAGGCAGTTAGGCCCTGCCAAAGGCACCATAGGAAACTCCGCTCCGCCCGACCCAGGGCTCGGACTCGGGCCAAGTCCCGGAAGACGGCGAACTCCGCTCCGCCCGACCCAGGGCTCGGACTCGGGCTAAGTCCTAGAAGACGGCGAACTCCGCTCCGCCCGACCCAGGGCTCAGACTCGGGCTAAGTCCCGGAAGACGGCGAACTCCGCTCCGCCCGACCCAGGGCTCGGACTCGGGCTAAGTCCCGGAAGACGGCGAACTCCGCTCCGCCCGACCCCAGGGCTCGGACTCCGCCCTGGCCTCAGCCGACGACCTCCGCCTCGCCCGACCCAGGGGCTCGGACTCGGCCTCAGCCACGGAAGACAGACTCGACCTCGGCTTCGGAGGAGCCTCCACATCACCCAACCTAGGGCGCAGGCTAGCCACGTCAACAGGAGGCGCCATCATCACCCTACCCCGAGCTGACTCGGGCCGCAGGGAACAAGACTGGCGTCCCATCTGGCTAGCTCCGCCAGATAGGCAATGATGGCGCCCCGCGTACTCTATGACGACGGCGGCTCTCAGCCCCCTTACGGAAGCAAGAGGACGTCAGCAAGGACCCAACCGCTCTGACAGCTGTCCCTCCGCCATGCTCCATCGCTCCTCCGACGGCCACGACATCACACCAGCTGGGTGCCAAAATCTCTCCGGCTGCCACGACGGCATGTACTTAGGGCGCTAGCTCTCCTCCGCTAGACACGTAGCACTCTGCTACACCCCCATTGTACGCCTGGATCCTCTCCTTACACGTATAAAAGGAAGGACCAGGGCCCTCTTAGAGAGGGTTGGCCGTGCGGGGACGAGGACGAGACAGGCGCTCGCTTGGAGCCGCTCGCTCCCCTCTCCCGCGTGGACGCTTGTAACCCCCTACTGCAAGCGCACCCGACCTGGGCGTGGGACGAACACGAAGGCCGCGGGATTCCCACCTCTCTCACGCCGGTCTCCGGCCGCCTCGCTCTCCCCCCTTCGCACTCGCCCTCGCGCTCGACCCATCTGGGCTGGGGCACGCGGCGACACTCACTCGTCGGCCCAGGGACCCCCCGGTCTCGAAACGCCGACAGTTGGCGCGCTAGGTAGGGGCCTGCTGCGTGTTGACGAACAGCTTCCCGTCAAGCTCCAGATGGGTAGTCTCCAGCAACCTCTCCAACCCGGGACGGTGCTCCGTTTCGGGAGTCTTGAGTTCATGTCCTTCGACGGCAGCTACGACATGATACTCCTTCCACCGCCGCGCGACAACGACAATGGCGGCCGACAGCCCGCCCGCCGGCGGCGGAATCGACGACGTCTTCCCCGCGTGGTGGAAGAACAACCTTCGAGCTCATCCCGCCCTCTTCCCCGCCGACGAAGGGGAAGGCAGGGCAGCCAAGGCCAAGCAGGAGGCAGCGCCTCATCGGCTGTCGAGCAAGTCGACGGCGCCGGTACCCCAACGGGGGGCGCACCGGGCATCGACTTCGCGCTTGAGACAAAGACGAGCGCCGTCTCCCCGCGACACGCCAATCCCGAGCAAGCGGACGACGCCAGCGCGCTTGCGAAAAGCTTGCTGGACGTCGCCCTCGTACCTGAGACGATGGTGCAGTCAGTCCACGACGTGACTTTATCACCGCTCGTCGACCAAGAGGTACCGACCGATTCCCATCCCACGTCATTTGGATTCAGCCTCAATCCGCCTAGCGACCTTGCTTTGGCGGGCGCTCTCGTAGAGGCGAATCCAAACCCTCTGGGGTTTCGCTTGCGGTCGCCTTGGGACCGGCTGACGGGCGTCTCGACCTACGGGCCTTCTGGGTCCGAGGAAGACGACGACCCCAGCATCTGTTGGGATTTCTATGGACTTGGCAACCCCAGTGCCATGCGGGACTTCATGACCGCATGTGACTACTACCTCTCCGACTGTTCCGACGATAGCCGCAGCCTCGGCGACGAGGACTGCGGCCCAAGCCGCGAATGTTTCCACGTCGATATAGGGGGTCCCTCCGAAGGCAATCATCTCGGCATGCCGGAGGACGGTGATCTCCCTAGGCCGGTGCCCCGCGTTGACATCCCACGGGAGCTAGCTGTGGTCCCCGTTCAGGCGGGGGGCCATGACCCATAGCTCGAGCAAATCCGCGGGGTGCAGGCCAGGCTCGATGAGGGAACAGGAGCGCTTGAGCCGATCCGCCGGGACGTCGGGCAGGCATGGGCGGGCCAACCCCCGGCCGGAGAAATACGTCATCTGCCCCAGGGCTTCCAGCACCGCGTCGCCGACGATGTCAGGGCCAGGCCGCCACCCGCATCTAGTGGGGTCGGCCAGAACCTGGCTGCAGCAGCGATGCTTCTCCGCGCGATGCCGGAGCCATCAACCACCGAGGGTCGGCGAATCCAGGGGGAGCTCAAGAATCTCCTGGAAGGCGCTGCGGTCCGACGGGCCGAGAGCTCCGCCTCCCGAAGGCTGGGGTACCCCTTGGAACCTCATGCTGCGACTTCCCAATTCATGCGGGAAGCCTCGGTCTACACCGGGCGCACGCGCAACACCGCGCCTGCGGCCCCGGGCCGCCTCGGCAACGAGCACCATCATCGCGACCGTCGGGCCCACCTCGACGAGAGGGTGTGCCGAGGCTACCACCCCAGGCGTGGGGGATGCTACGACAGCGGGGAGGATCGGAGTCCCTCGCCCGAACCGCCTGGTCCGCAGGCCTTCAGCTGGGCCATCCGACGGGCACCGTTCTCGACCCGGTTCTGACCCCCGACTACTATCACAAAGTACTTGGGGGAGACGAGACCGGAACTGTGGCTCACGGACTACCGTCTGGCATGCCAACTGGGTGGAACGAACGACGACAACCTCATCATCCGCAACCTCCCCCGTTCCTCTCCGACACCGCTCGCGCCTGGTTGGAGCACCTGCCTCCGGGGCAGATCTCCAACTGGGACGACCTAGTCCAAGCTTTCGCCGGCAATTTCCAGGGCACGTACGTGCGCCCCGGGAATTCCTGGGACCTCCGAAGCTGCCGGCAGCAGCCAGGAGAGTCTCTCCGGGACTATATCTGGCGATTCTCGAAGCAGCGCACCAAGCTGCCCAACATCACCGACTCGGATGTCATCGGCGCGTTCCTCGCCGGCACCACCTGCCGCGACCTGGTGAGCAAGTTGGGTCGCAAGACCCCCACCAGGGCGAGCGAGCTGATGGACATCGCCACCAAGTTCGCCTCCGGCCAGGAAGCAGTCGAGGCTATCTTCCGAAAGGACAAGCAGCCCCAGGGCCGCCCGTCGGAAGATGCTCCCGAGGCGTCAACTCAGCGCGGCGCCAAGAAGAAAGGCAAGAAGAAGTCGCAAGCGAAACGCGACGCCGCCGACGCGGACCTTGTCGCCGCCGCCGAGTACAAGAACCCTCGGAAACCCCCCGGAGGTGCCAACCTCTTCGACAAGATGCTCAAGGAGCCGTGCCCTTATCACCAGGGGCCCGTCAAACACACCCTTGAGGAGTGCGTCATGCTTCGGCGCCACTTCCACGGGGCCGGGCCACCCGCGGAGGGTGGCAGAGCCCGCGACGACGACAAGAAGGAAGATCACCAAGCAGGAGAGTTCCCCGAGGTCCGCGACTGCTTCATGATCTACGGTGGGCAAGCGGCGAATGCCTCGGCTCGGCACCGCAAGCAAGAGCGCCGGGAGGTCTGCTCGGTGAAGGTGGCGGCGCCAGTCTACCTAGACTGGTCCGACAAGCCCATCACCTTCGACCAAGCCGACCACCCCGACCACGTGCCGAGCCCGGGGAAATACCCGCTCGTCGTCGACCCCATCATCGGCGACGTCAGGCTCACCAAGGTCCTTATGGACGGGGGCAGCAGCCTCAATATCATCTACGCCGAGACCCTCAAGCTCCTGCGTGTTGATCTGTCCTCCGTCCGAGCAGGCGCTGCGCCCTTCCATAGGATCATTCCCAGGAAGCGCGTCCAGCCCCTCGGACGACTCGACCTTCCCGTCTGCTTCGGAACACCCTCCAACTTCCGAAGGGAGACCCTGACGTTCGAGGTGGTCGGGTTCCGAGGAACCTACCACGCGGTACTGGGAAGGCCATGCTATGTGAAGTTCATGGCCATCCCCAACTACACCTACCTGAAGCTCAAGATGCCGGGCCCCAACGGGGTCATCACCATCGGCCCCACGTACAAACACGCGTTCGAATGCGACGTGGAGTGCGTGGAGTACGCCGAGGCCCTCGCCGAATCCGAGGCCCTCATCGCCGACCTGGAAAGCCTCTCTAAGGAGGTGCCAGACGTGGAGCGTCATGCCGGCAACTTCGAGCCAGTGGAGACGGTTAAGGCCGTCCCCCTCGACCCCAGCGGCGACGCCTCCAAGCAGATCCGGATCGGCTCCGGGCTCGATCCCAAATAGGAATCAGTGCTCGTCGACTTTCTCCGCGCAGACGCCGACGTCTTTGCGTGGAGTCCCTCGAACATGCCCGGCATACCGAGGAATGTCGCCGAGCACTCGCTGAATATTCGGGCCGGAGCCCGACCCGACGAGCAGCCTCTGTGCCGGTTCGACGGGAAGGAACGCAGAACCATAGGCGAGAAGATCCACAAGATAACGGCGGCGGAGTCCATCAAAGAGGCGAAAGGCGCCAAGCTCAATCCTGGTCTTGGGGTTCATCGTCTCCAGGCAGGGCATCTAAGCCCACCCGGAGAAGATCGCGACCATCGCACAGCACCCCGAGCCCTTGTTGGGGGCACCCGGGGGCTACACGTACCCTCGGGAAGGATCGCTTGTCATCGCCAAAGTTCTGAAGCTCGGAACGCACAAGCTGGCCAACAGTCAAGGCGAGGTCTACGGCAACGCTTGGAACATCCAACAGCTACGTCGCTTCTACCCTTAAGATGCTTTCAAGTTGATCGTATACCTCGCTCCCACGCAAGTCTTAGTCGTCAAGGAAGGGTCAGCCTCGCCTCGGCAGAGCCTGACCCTCCCTCAGGGCTAAAAAGGGGGGAACCCCTCTGCGTCAAGATTGGGGAACCTCTCTGTGTCCAAAATTTTCAATCAAAAAGGCTTTTTCGTTCCCCCGGCTATGTCAGAAGCAGGACCCCAAGGAGCGAACGTGGATGCATGTAAGTGGCAAGGCCGACTGAGCCGAGGGACTCCCATGCCTCCGGGTTAGGGACACCTCACTCGTCACCCGCCACGAAAAGTGACCCCTACTTGGGGAAGCCACCCTGCTACTAACAGGCGAGGCCGGACAAGCAAAATAAAAGGAAAAGGAGTACGACTTCATGCAACGGTAACAAAGTGTTCAGGCCTCAGCGGCCGCAGAAAGACACATGCGCATCCAACAGAGAC
The DNA here is from genome assembly GCF_902167145.1 of Zea mays. Lineage (NCBI taxonomy): Eukaryota > Viridiplantae > Streptophyta > Magnoliopsida > Poales > Poaceae > Zea > Zea mays. The sequence goes on along the minus strand of NC_050100.1, from coordinate 32,531,798 downwards.
TGTTCCAACAAAGTTAGGCGTCGCCTTGGGAAGGAGCCGCGCCTTCTGCTCCGTCCCCGCCTTCGGCAAAGTCCATCTCGGCTTCCGACGACAGCGCAGGTGGGAGGATCTCCGCCTCAAAGGTGGTCGCCAGCACTGCGCTCGGACCCGCGGCGGCCGCATCGAGCCTCTGGACTTCTGCCAGGGCGGCTTCATCTTCGTCGGGAAGGCAATACCCCTCGCTAACCCGCTCCAGGTCCACAACGTAGTGGGAAGCGAGCACAGCGAAGGCCCGCCTGACGCCATGGTGTAGCGCCTCGCGGAGTCTGCCGCACACATGATCGCCCAAGACTTGGAGGCGACTTTGAGGGGAGCTTCCTGAGGGGACGTCGCCAGAGCCAAGGATCCGGTAAACGTCAGAGACGGCTTCGGACATGGCCGCGTGGTCGGCCTCCCTCTGCTCGGCCGCCCCGGCAAGCGCCTCGGCAAGCGCCTTGGCGGACTCATCAAGGGCGGACTCGAGCTCTGCAAACAGCCAGAAGAAATATCTCAAACACAAGCAGAGGAAACAAACAGGAACGAAAACCAAGGATGGCCAAGGCGTACCTCCGGCTCGGGCACGCTGCTCCGAGGCTGTGACCTGGGCTACGGCTAAGTCGGCTGCAAGGGTTTCGGCCCGGCTTTCGGCCTCGGCAGCTCGGCCCCGAGATTGGTCCCGCTCCTCGACGACCCGGTCGAACACCGACCGCTGCCGTTGCGCTTCTGCGCGCGCCGTGGCCGCCTCGGCTCTCAGGTCGGTGCAGAGCAACTGGAGGTCCGCTACCTCGGCACCCTACTGAGAAAGGCGCGCAGTAGCCCCGGCGAGCGAGGTCCTCAGGGATCGCAGCGAGCCCCAGACGTCGACCTCGCGGCGGATGAACGACGACTTGGCGATGCTCCGATCCGTCAGATCCTGAGGGAAGGAAGCGGGGCGTCACGAAGAACGCCTCGGTCACAGAAGAGAAAAGGTATGCCTGAAACCGTTACCTGGAGGATTTTGGGGACGTCCCTGCAGAAAACCTCCAGCGACGACCGGAGCGACCCCACTGTTGCTTCAGCACACTCGCGGAGCTCATCCCAGAACTGGTCCTCCCGTTCATCGTCGAGAACGAAGACGGGGTCCGAGGCCCCATGGGTCCGGAAGCGGAGCAACTGGCGCCGGCCCTCGGAGCTCTGCCGAACAGCGACGAGGCTGCCGCCCGGCGGGACGGATCGCGTCTCCATGTCCCCCTCTTCCGAGGCACCAAGCGCCGACGCATCGGCCGTCTCAACGTCGGCAGCAACCGGTCGCTCTCTGACTGGGACGACGGCGACTTCAGTGGCGGCAGGCGCCGGCATGGCCGGCACGTCCGGTGGGCTCGGGACCACGTCAGCATCAGCCGCCTCCCCTATCACAATGGTCGCCTCGGCAGAAGAGCCAGCCTCGGGAACCCGCTCCACGGCGACCGGTGCCGCCTGAGCCCCCTGCGGTGGAACGCCTTGCGAGAAGGTCGGCTGGACGGCAAGGCCTGGAGCGGCGCTGGCCACGCAAGCCGGCGCCGTCTTAAGGGCCTTCCGGGGTGCCAGGTCGGTCAGGCCATGGCTCCGCTTGCTGAGGGAAAAAGGAAAATCACGGCCGGGACATATGAATGAAAAGCCAGGACGAAGACATTCCGAGATACTTACCCGCTCCGGGCCATGATCAACCGTGCCTGGGGGGAAGTCTCTTGGATCTCGACCCCCGGAACCGCCGCCGAGGCCCGCTTCGCCGGAAGCTTCGGCACCACCCTTGCTTTGAACGCCCTGGACGCCCGGGGGGCGGACTGCCCAGGCACTGTCACGGCGACCTGGGGGTCGCTCCCCTGCGCTGCCGGCGCGGGCGGTGGCTCTCGGGGAGCAGACGCTCTGGCCTGGCTCCCCGGGGTCGCCTCAGCTCTTCCAGCCGGGGGGTCTGATACCCTCTCGGATTGCCCTCGCCCCTCAAGCCGGGACCCCGGCGTCCCGACCCCGGGGACTGACGGCATCAGCCCGCTCGGGGGCTGGTGTGACGGCTCCTGGCCAAACCCCAAGCCGGGGCTGAGGCCGAGGCGGGCAGCCATGTCGTCCTCCTCGTCGTCATCTTCATCATCGTCGTCGTCGTCGGGCGTTTCCGGCGACGGCTCCCTCGGGAGCCCCTCCCTCTCATGCCGGCGACGAAGCTTTTCCAAGGCGTCTCGAGCCCGCCTCCGCTCGCGGGCCCGGGCCTTCTCCGCGTCCTTCTTCTTCTTCTTCTTCTCCGCGGCGACCCGCCGCGCTGCTCGGTCCACCGCGTCCTGCGGGACCCGTGGCAGGGAAGGCTTGTGCCACCCCACCTCCTGAAGAAGGGGAAAAACCCCAACCGTAAGAACCAGGAGCAACCCGATGCAAGAGAAGGGAAGAAGCGGGCACTCACCAGAGTCACGCACCCTTGGTCTGGGCGCATCAAAAGCTGGGAGAAGGCGTTGGGGTCCGGCTTCCCCAACGCGACGGACACCCGCCCGTAGAGGGCGTCGAAGGGAAGTGGCTCGGAGGACATCCGCGAGCCCTCCAAGTCAGCCTCCGGTGTCATCTCCCAAAGCGACAGTCGTCGCTCTGCCAAGGGAAGCACCCTCCGACGGTGGATGGCGGCAATCACTCCCGCAGCGGTGAGTCCCCCCTTCCGCAACGACTCCAAGGCCTGGAGAAGGGGTTCGAGGTTCTTTTGTCTTTCGTGCGGGGTCCCGTGACGCCAAGCATCGGTGGCGGTGGTGACTACTCGCTGGGCGAACGGCGGGAGCAACTCGCCGTCATTCCGGAGGTAGACCCACCGGCGCTGCCACCCCTTGTTCGAGGACGCGAGATGGCAGGGATATACAGCGACGCTCGCGACTGCCTCAGCAGGAGGGTGCAGCCGCCGGCCCGCACCGCTGCGTGGACCTTCCTCTCCCTCGACGGCGAGGCAAAAAGTTCCGCGAAAAAGAGATGGGTCCACAAATCCCAATGGGGGGCGATCCCCAAGTACCCCTCGCACACCGCTACGAAGATGGCGGCCTGCGAGATGGAGTTGGGGGTGAGGTTGTGCAACTCCACCCCGTAGTGGTGCAGGATCGCCCGCATAAAGCGGCTCGCCGGCACGCCAAATCCCCGCTCGTGGAAGGAGACGAAGCTCACGATGTACCCCGGCGGTGGGGACGGAGCGGCTCCGCCCACAGGAGGAATCCATTCCGGTCGCTGCTCATCGGTGAGAGGGCGAAGTAAACCCTCGCCAACAAGATCCTCCAGATCACCCGCCGTCACCGTGGAAAAAGGCCATGGGTCGCGCGGCGGGATGATGGTCACCCGGTCAGCCATTACCAAGCGGAAGGGGTGGCGGCGCGAGGGGCAGGGAGGGCGGTTTCCTCTTCTCTGGCTAAGTCTCTCGGGTTGCGAAAACCTAAGAGGGAGGCAGGAAGCGGAGCAAAGAACCGTCATCGGACCCTCTCCCGGGTATATAAAGACAAAGGCGAGACCGGTTCAAACGCTCCGCCCGGACCGGACGCGGGATTCGAAAACGCAACGCGAAACAGCCGTTCCCCGGACGGCTCGCGCACGCGCAACGGCCGCCACGCGAGCCACTCGCTCCGTCGCATTTACTCCGCGGCGGGACAGGCGGCGCCTCTGGCAGAAGAAGCGGGCGACGCTTCACCTTCACCATAATGACCGTGTCAGTAAAGGTACGCCGCGTCGTTCGATTTCGTATCCTTTTCCTTTTTTTCCTCTTTCTCTCTCTTGCAACAGGGACCGGGAAAGGGGGATACCCCGAAAAGGAACCTTCCCCGTGAAGGAACCAGGCTCCGAGCCTCCCTACTGATCAGAGGTTCGAAGGCTGGCCCCCCGGAAGGGTTCGACAGCCGCCTCAGATCGCGTGGGCCCTACACCCACTACTGGTCAGAGGTTCGAAGGCCGGCCCCTCGGAAGGGTTCCACGGCCGCCTCAGGCTACTCGGGCTCCACGCCCATTACTGATCAGGGGTTCGAAGGCTGGCCCCCGAAGGGTTCACAGCCGCCTCAGGCGCCGAGCGAGGGATGACCATGGGTACGTTCGATACATAACCAAGGCTCGAGCTGCGCTCCCGAGGTACCCTAGGACATTTCCGAGACCAGCGAGAGCGATCTTGTAACGGAATCCCATCAGAGGGAGGCATCGAGCCCTTGGACCCCGTCGCTAGGGGACCGGGTCCGGCAGATCACCCGCAGGTACTTTTGGGCGTGCCTCTGGGCCCCTAGCCGACCCCTAACGAACGGGGCACGGACGTCCACTCGGACTACCCGCTTGCAGCTCACCGGAGACACCATGTTCGGCGCCCATCGAGGGCAACATGGCGCTTTCCCCCCTCCTCCTTGCGGAAAGGCGACGCAGGGGCGTATGTAAAAAAGCCGAGTCTGTCCCTGATCGCCCTCTCACCCTGTGCAGAGGCTCGGGGGCTGCTCTCGCAAACCCGGCTCCGGCCGAACCGTTGACAGCGTCAACATACCAGCCCGAGAACTTGGGACCCGACCGTACACCCGGGCTATGGCCAGTTCGCATGAGGGAACAACCAGACCAGCCGAAGCATTACGCAAGGCATTAAGACCTCGAAGGATAACCCCCATCAGCATAAAGCTGCTAAGGCCTGATGGGTGCGATTAAGTCAGGGATAAGTCCATTCGAGTGACTCGATCACGCCTCGCCCGAGCCTAGCCTCAGACAAGGGCAGCCGACCCCGGAGGATTTCTGTCTCGCCCGAGGCCCCCCTCCGACGGCGAACGTATTTCCGGCTCGCCCGAGGCCTTGCCTTCGCTAAGAAGCAACCCTGACTAAATCGCCGCACCGACCGACCAAATCGCAGGAGCATTTAATGCAAAGGTGGCCTGACACCTTTATCCTGACGCGCGCTCCCCGACAGAGCCGAAGTGACCGCCGTCACTTCGCCGCTCCACTGACTGGCCTAACAGAAGGACAGCGCCGCCTGCGCCACTCCGACTGCGGTGCCACTTGACAGAGTGAGGCTGACAGGCAGTCAGGCCCTGCCAAAGGCACCATAGGAAACTCCGCTCCGCCCGATCCAGGGCTCGGACTCGGGCCAAGTCCCGGAAGACGGCGAACTCCGCTCCGCCCGACCCAGGGCTCGGACTCGGGCTAAGTCCCGGAAGACGGCGAACTCCGCTCCGCCCGACCCAGGGCTCGGACTCGGGCTAAGTCCCGGAAGACGGCAAACTCCGCTCCGCCCGACCCAGGGCTCGGACTCGGGCTAAGTCCCAGAAGACGGCGAACTCCGCTCCGCCCGACCCCAGGGCTCGGACTCCGCCCTGGCCTCAGCCGACGACCTCCGCCTCGCCCGACCCAGGGGCTCGGACTCGGCCTCAGCCACGGAAGACAGACTCGACCTCGGCTTCGGAGGAGCCTCCACATCACCCAACCTAGGGCGCAGGCCAGCCACGTCAACATGAGGCGCCATCATCACCCTACCCCGAGCTGACTCGGGCCGTAGGGAACAAGACTGGCGTCCCATCTGGCTAGCTCCGCCAGATAGGCAATGATGGCGCCCCGCGTACTCTATGACGACGGCGGCTCTCAGCCCCCTTACGGAAGCAAGAGGACGTCAGCAAGGACCCAACCGCTCCGACAGCTGTCCCTCCGCCAGGCTCCATCGCTCCTCCGACGGCCACGACATCACACCAGCTGGGTGCCAAAATCTCTCCGGCTGCCACGACGACATGTACTTAGGGTGCTAGCTCTCCTCCGCTAGACACGTAGCACTCTGCTACACCCCCATTGTACGTCTGGATCCTCTCCTTACGCGTATAAAAGGAAGGACCAGAGCCCTCTTAGAGAGGGTTGGCCGCGCGGGGACGAGGACGAGACAGGCGCTCGCTTGGAGCCGCTCGCTCCCCTCTCCCGCGTGGACGCTTGTAACCCCCTACTGCAAGCGCACCCGACCTGGGCGCGGGACGAACACGAAGGCCGCGGGATTCCCACCTCTCTCACGCCGGTCTCCGGCCGCCTCGCTCTCCCCCCTTCGCGCTCGCCCTCGCGCTCGACCCATCTGGGCTGGGGCACGCGGCGACACTCACTCGTCGGCCCAGGGACCCCCCGGTCTCGAAACGCCGACAGCACACTATAGACAAACTCTCCCTGCAGGTTCAGACATCAACAGAGGGAGCAGCAACACCCTCGATGTTGTCTCCACCTTCGGCGGAATCTGGCCCGGCCTCGGACGGCGACGCGGGCGGAAGGATCTCCACCTCGAAGGAGGAGGCCAACACCAAGCTCGGGCCATCATAGCCAAGGTCTCCATAAGGGTCCTGGCCTGGGCAAACACCTCGATCGACCGCTCCGTAGCCTCAGCCAGCTGTCCCCCGAGGACATCAGCCCGGCTCATGGCCTCGGCAGCCTGACTCCGGGGTTGGTCTCACCGACGGACGACCTGGCCAAGCTCTAGCCGCCGCTGCTGCACCTCCTCGACCAAGGAGGCCACGTGCTCCCGGGGCAATGAAGCTTCTTCTCGAGCCGACTCTGCCTCTGTCCACGCTGACACCGCTGCCTCCGGCTCCGGCTCATCGCAGAGCAGCCGAGGGTTCTTTAACTGAGCAAGAGAAGCCTTGAGTGGCAAGGCCGACCGAGCCGAGGGACTCCTACGCCTCTGGGATACGGATACCTCACTCGTCACCTTCCGCACAGGGCAACTCACACTCGGTTAAGCGGTTCAGCTAGCCGACAGGCGAGTCCTAGTGCTCGAAATGAGGAAGAAACACAATATTACACTCAAATACCTAGATGTTTAGGCCTCGACAGCCACAATGAACAAACACCGGCACTCAAGGTGCCATTACAAACGGAACTCCGGTTCCACTCCCGCGGGTATGAACAACCTCCACATCGGAGGGCCCGCGGGACGACAAACTCCGGGTGGCTCGCCGCCGACCACTGCAGCAGTAGTCAAATCGTCTGCAGGCTCACGTCCCCTCCTGGAGCAGCAGGGGAACCCTCTCCCACGGCGTGAAGATGACGCGCCCGTGTTCCGTCCCTCGAACGGCTCGCGCAACGGCTACCCCGCGAACCACCCGTCCCGTCGCATTAACTTTGCAGCAGGGCAAGCGACACCTTTGGCAGGCGAAGCGGGCAACGTTTCACCTCCGCCATGATGACCGCGTCAAAAAAGGTGCGCCACTTCGTTTAAATTCGCATCCTTTTCTTCTTCCCCTTTCTCTCTCTTGCTACAGGGACCGGGAAAGGGGATATTTCGAAAGGGATCCTTCTCCGCGAAGGAAGTGGCCCCCGAGCCCTCCTACTGATCAGGGGTTCGAAGGCTGGCCCCTCGGAAGGGTTCGACAGCCGCCCCAGAGCACTCGGGCTTCAGGCTCATTACTGATCAGAGGTTCGAAGGCTGGCCCCTCGTAAGGGTTCGACAGCCGCCTCAGAGCACTCAGGCTCCGCGCCCACTACTGATCAGGGGTTCGAAGGCTGGCCCCTCGAAGGGTTTGACAGCCGCCCCAGAGCACGCAGAGCGAGGGATGACTCTGGGTACGTCCGATACATGGCCGAGGCTCAGGCTACGCTCCCGAGGTACCCTAGGACATTTCCGAGACCAGCAGGAGCGATTTTGTAACAGAATCCCATCAGAGGGAGGCATCGAGCCCTCGGACCCTATCGAACGGGACCGGGTCCGGTAAATCACCTGCAGGTACTTTTGGAGCGCGCCTCTGGGCCACTAGCCGACCCTTATCGAACGGGGCACGGGCGTCCACTCGGATCACCCGTTAGCAACTCACTGGAGACACCATGTTCGGCGCCCTCTGAGGGCAACATGGCGCTTCCCCCCCTCCTCCTTGCAGAAAAGCAACGAAGGGGTGTATGATAAAAGCCGAGTCAGTCCTTGATGGTCCTCTCGCTCTGTGCAGGGGCTCGGGGGCTGCTCTCGCAAACCCGGCTCCGGCCAAACCGTTGACAGCGTCAACAAACCAGCCTGAAAACTCGGAACCTGACCATGCACCCGGACTACGATCAGATCGCATGAGGGAACAACCAGACCGGCCAAGGCATCACGAAAGGCATTAAGACCTCGGAGGAGTCAAACCACACCTCCGAGGCCTCGGGGGCTACACCCGGCGGGTGCGCTCGCGCGCACCCACCGGAACAAAATATTACCGAGAAAGGTCGGTCCCCTTGCAAAAAAGTGCGACAAAGCCTCCAAGCGAGTACCAACACTCCCTTTGAGGCTCGGGGGCTATTGTCGGGTACCGTAATTAGGGGTACCCCCAACACTCCTAAACTCGGCTGGTAATCACCATCAGCGCAAACTGCAGAGGCTGATAGGCGCAATTCAGGTCAAGGCTTCGTCTACTCAAGGGACGCGATCTCGCCTCGCCCGAGCCCAGCCTCAGGCGGGAACAGTAGTCCCAGGCGAATTCACGCCTCGCCCGAGGGCCTCCTCAAGCAACGAGCGCACCCTCGACTCGCCCGAAGCCCAGCTCGGACAGGCTTCGTTGTGAAGCAACCTTGGCCAAATCACCTCACCAACCGACCGTATCGCAGGCGCATTCAATGCAAGGATCGCCTGGCGCCTTATCCTGACACGCGTGCCTCAGTCGGCAAGGTCAAAGTGACCGCAGTCACTTCGCCCTCCCACTGACTGACCTAACAGGAAAACAGCGTCGCTCGCCCCTCTCCGACTACTGTGCCACCCGCCAGGGTGAGGCTGACAGCAGCTGAGTCCAGCCTCAGGCGCCACAGGAAGCTCCGCCTCGCCCGACCTTGGGCCTCGGCCTCGGGAGAAGTCTCCGCCTCGGCCTCGGAAGGTGGTCTCCGCCTCGCCCGACCCCAGGGCTCAGCCTCGGCCTCGACCTCGACCTCGGAAGGTGGTCTCCGCCTCGCCCAACCCTAGGGCCCGGCCTCAACCTCGACCTCGGGAGGAATCGCGTCCTCGCCCGACCGCGGCCTCGGCCTCAGGAGGAGTCTCCGCTCGCCCGACCTCGGGCTTGGACCGACCACGCCGCAGGGGGTACATCATTACCCTACCCCTAGCTAGCTCAGGCTACGGGGGAACAAGACCGGCGTCCCATCCAGGCTCGCCCAGGTAACAAGTAATTATGGCTCCCCGCGTGCGTCCATGACGACGGTGGCTCTCAGCCCCTTACGGAAGCAAGGAGACGTCAGCAAGGTCTCGACAGCCCCGACAGCTGTGCTTCTACAGGGCCCAAACGCTCCTCCGACGGCCACGACACCACGTATATAGGGCTCAAACGCTCCTCTGACGGCCACGACACCATGTACATAGGGCTCTGGCTCCTCTCTGCCGGACACGTTAGCATATTGCTACACCCCCATTGTACACCTGGACCCTCTCCTTGCATCTATAAAAGGAAGGGTCAGGGCCCTCATACGGGAGGGTGGTCGCATGAGACTCTCTCCCTCTCCCTCGCGAACGCTTGTAACCCCTACTGCAAGCGCACCCACTCTGGCACAGGATAACACGAAGCCGCGGTTTTCCCCCTTTGTGTTCCATCTCGCGCCAACCCATCTGGGCTAGGTCACGCAACGACAATTTACTCGTCAGTCCAGGGACCCCCCGGGGTCGAAACGCCGACAAATGCGTTTAACTGCATGACTGTTAGAGGGATCCTATATTTATGAAGGAAATAAAACATTAAATGCGATTTTTTGTTTCTATGAATGCAATTCATTTCCTTTCATTGCAGATTCTTTTCATCATAAATTCGTGTGCATGCAGCTGGTAACAAATTTTTACGAAGTATACCGAATTGCATAATTATCTACACAGTGTAACATATTTAGTATTAGTATATATCATAAAATGGTCATTACGAGTCTAGCTGCATGTTTGTTGCAGCGATCCTAAATTTATGGAGAAAATAAAGAATTTAAAATAGAAACCGCCACACATATTTTCCCTAAATTTACGCGCATGCAAGGTAACGTGTTTGACTCATGCATGCATTTTACCATAATTTTTGGATCTGTATAAAAATAGAAACCGCATGCATGCGGCTGCCATGTTTTTCGGATCTGCCATAAAAATAGGATCATAACAACAACCAACTAGAGCTATCAACCTTTCACATTGGTTTGGTATTTACTCTTATAATTGAGGGATTTTATGCTCAAAACTTAAACTTTTTACGCTCCAACCCGGAGATGCGTCCACCAGTGAACAACATGTCAGATTTTTTACGCAGTGTACCGAATTGCATAAATACCTACACCGTGTAGTATAATTTGTATCAGTATATATCATAAAATAGTTTTAATGTGTTTAGCTGCATGTCTGTTGGATGGATCCTATATTTATGAAGGAAATAAAACATTAAATACGATTTTTTGTTTCTATGCGTGCAATTTATTTCCTTTCATTGCACATTCCTTCCATCATAAATTCGTGCGCATGGAGCTGGTAACAGATTTTTATGCAGTATACCGAATTGCATAATTATCTACACAGTGTAACATATTTAGTATTAGTATATGTCATAAAATGGTCCTTACGAGTCTAGTTGTATGGCTGTTGCAGCGATCCTAAATTTACAGAGGAAATAAAGCATTTAAAAATAGAAACCGTCACACATATCTTTCCTAAATTGACGCGCATACAAGGGAACGTGTTTGACTCATGCATGCATTCCTTTTTTGCGCGCATGGGGCGGGTGGCGCACCCAACACCTGGTTGAGTCAGCGCGTTGGGTTGAACCACATTGCAGGGTGGTCGGTCTGTGCTTCCTTTAACTATTAGAAGCCCAGAGCTCTCGTGTTTACCCCTAGTATGCCCTCCCATCAACCATCTTGCCTCCCCTATTCGCACGACACCCCACGCGCACAACCGTGGGGCCTGTTTGGTTTGACTTTTTTGACTAGTTTTTTCCAAGAATCTGGCTATGTGGAGAATCTGGCTGTGGAGAGAATCTGACTATTGTTGTGATTACATGCGAAGGAAGATAAATGTATCCATAGGGTTTAGGATCTAGAAAGCGACAGATTCATACTATTGCAATCACTCGACAAATTATGTGTTTATGTTGATTTTGGATGATTTTTAACAAATCAATTTTTATAGAAGTTTGCTGAAAAGTTAAATATTTGGTAGTCCAGAGCAGCTTTTGGTGGCCAGAAGCTGTAAAAAGCTGAAACAAACACCTCACTGGGTCAATCGAGGCGTACATCGACATCACGACATGAAATAGGCACCCACTCGCACATCCTCGCTAGGCACCCACCCGCACATCCTCGTTCGTCTCCTCCACATAAGGCCTAGTTTGGATATTCTAGTAATGTGAGGGATTGAGGTGAATTGGTATGTATTGTGAGAGTTTTTGATCTATTGATCATTTAAACACTTTTCAATCCCTCTAAACCACTTCAATCCAAGAGTACCCAAACTAGGCTTAAAGCGCCTCGGCTCGCACAATCACCCCATCCGAGTTCTCAGCGGTGCACAACCGTCCCCTCCCCACACACACGTCTCCCTTCCCTTAATTCACTGCTGCAAGCAGGGCTGGGCATGGCCCGATGAAGCCGATCCGATTGACGTAGGTACATAAACTTTTCTAACTGTCTGCCCTCCATGTTAGGATTTCCGTCTATCCCCTTGCTTCACGCAGTCCGATTTAGGGGGTGTTTGGTTTGCCCCTGCTAAAATTTAGCCCCTATCACATCGAATGTTTGAACCTCCGTTCGGGGTATTAAATGTAGTCGGATTATAAAACTAATTTCTCAGCCGAAGATTAAAAAGTGAGACGAATCTAGTACAGTTGGTTGGGTCTATATTTCATACTCCTATTTGAAAGTCAAACGCTTGATGTGACCCGGGCTAAACTTTAGTCCACAGAACCAAACACCCCCTTAATTCATGTGACGGCGGCTGCAACGCGAGGGGACGTTTCAGGCGGCAACTGCAAATGAAGTTGTCGCGTCCGTGAGGAGGATCACCGTGCCGCGGGCGACGTGTCCCTTCTGGTCCCCTTCCCCATCGCCGCCCTTCCTATCTCCTCTGATAGAGCTAACGGTCCATTGTTTCTCTCTTTATACTCCAACAGAAAAATTATATTCATGTGCCTGTTTGGTAAAGGCCTCAGTTTATAGAAACTGGATTATGAGTTTCTTAAAAATCAAGAAGCCAACCTCACCTAGTGTTGGTGCCTTTTTTGGGGGCGCCAATCAATGTGTGAGAACCAGCGACGGTGCTCTCTGCACAGACGCGGACGACCCGTGGCAAGGAGCCGGACGGTTCGTGACCTAGGGCAGGACTAGGGTTTCCTGTCTGACGGGCCGGACGGTCCGCGCCTACAGACCGGACGGTCCGCGTGTACGCATGGGTGGCGAAGGTCACCGACGGCGCCTGGATCTCGCTCACGGGAGGGACCCCGTTGGGGAGGAGAGATCCTGGGTGTTATCTAGACTCGGCAGGCCGACCTAGACTCCTCTAATCGACGTAGAGTCGAAGAGAAGCGGAGAATTTAGGGATTGGAAGGCTAAACTAGAACTAGACTAGAACTACTCCTAAATATACAATAAATAAATGTGAGATAAACTGATTATTGATTCGATTGTTGATGATTAATCAGTTGTATTCCTTTGTATTTATAGAGGAGGGGGTTGGACCCATTACAAACAAATTCCCTGAGCTAATTTCGAGAATCTAGCCAACAAATGTAGCAAGAAACTCGGAACCCTAATTGGCTCTGCGCACGCGTGGACCGTCCGGCGCTCAATTTGGTGCTCAACACCTAGCTAAATACAATTTATAAAAACTGAGGTAGTTCCAAACACTATTAACCAGTTTTAATTAATAAACCATTTCTAGAAACTGGAGATAGAAACTAGATTCTTAAAAAATAAGTAGCTTCTAAACAGGGCCTAAATCGTAACTCCACTGTAGTTTGCTACTTAAACGAAATGAAGTTACTACAAGATACAGTTTTGCTAAGAGAAGCACTGTAACAAATATTTTAATAAATCAGTTCATCCACAGCTATATTCGGACTTCAGACTTCCACGAACAGAAAAAAAAAACATTATTGAAAAGAAGACCGAACCTAACCTTGATCACACTCTAAATCAGCTATAACTGGTCACACACTTATCTTTTATTCCGAGCGCAGAGTCCGAAGACCCCAAGCGTAGCTCCAAGTGGGTGCTTTGCTTTGGTCGCACCTCTTCCAAGGAGGTACAATGCCTACACAGTCGTCCTCACCCGTCGAAGACCTAGGCGGCTTCGAAGACCGATCCCAACAAACCTAGACGAAAGAGGATAACTCGTCGAGGATCGAGACTTCGAACAGACTTCACCCACCCAGACCTGAGCCCTTTGTAGCGGTCGGGTGCCTACAACAATCGGCCTCTCCGGCATGGGCCGAGAAGGCCCTGATGAAGGCACCACCGAAGGCAAAGCTTTCGGACCACCGACATAAGCGGAGCCTGGGGGTGAATTGAGGGGATGCCAACAAGGACCTCGAGTCGAAGACCCTTAGAATGAGGGGTCGAAGTGCCAAGTTTAGATAGCAAAGGCATGGTGGGCCTTCCGTCGAACACAGTAGACCCACCTATCGGTCCAGGACACTGTTGTCCTAGCTAAAGATATAGTAATGGGTGTAGTTAGGATTTAAACTGAATTGTTCTCTATTAAAAAAACTCGACCGAAGAGGGAAAACCCGTTCTTCCGATATTATATTAAGAAGAGATCGAAACATGGTCTCCGTCGAGAAAATCCTCAAACTCTACCCCCCATCACTAGCGGGTCGCTACTGCCCACTCTGCAATGGTCCATTTGGAGGGTGGCACGTAGAACGTAACCCAGGAGCAGCGGGGCACATTGAGAGGATTTTTTTAACTAAACCCGAAGGATCGAACCCGAAACCTGGAGGTGCTACTCGGAAGCCTTAACCATTACGTTAGAGACACTTCCGCACATCGTTCTCTATTTATCTTAGTATTTTGCCCTAGCCACTCTAGTTGTTTGGTTCTCACCTGTCAGACCCCAATTAAGAGGACGTAGGATATTACACTCCGGCAACCCAAACCACTATAAATTTAGTCTCTCGTGCATTGTTCACTCTCCCACGCACGTTCTCTCCCGTTAACCTTTTAGGGTGTGTTTGGTTGCAATGGTAGGACGGGACGATCCGTCAAATAAGGTTGTTTGGTTCAGAGTCAAGGGTTGGAACAGGACTATCCCAGTGTTGTCCCTAATTGTCCCTCAAAATTGGAAGGACGAGAGAGGACGTCAAGGGACGTCCTTGTCCTGACTATCCCGCAACCAAACACATACTTAGGGTGTGTTTGGTTGCGGGATAGCCAGGACAGGGACGTCCCCTGACATCTTCTCTCGTCCCTCCAATTTTGAGGAATAACTGGGGACAACACTGGGATAGTCCTGTCCCAACCCTTGACTCTGAACCAAACAACCTTATTTGATGGATCGTCCCGTCTCGTTCTGTCATTGCAACCAAACACATCCTTAGAGTATACAAGTGTCAGCGGAGGTCTTGACTCAACGTAACTGTTTAAACCCATGCCAAACCCAAAAGGGGTGTATGTGTATCCTGTGCCCTTTATTGACAACCCGTCGTTAGTATGTATTTTAGCAAAAAAAAATCTAGCCTTTTAAACCTTCCCCAAAATGGCCAGGTTGGATCGAAATAAAGAGGGCACGTAAGGCTTTATTTAGATAAAAAACTAATAATATATTAGCTAATACTTATTTGACAACTATCTTACTAGTTTGCGAGCTAGCATCAGATAATTATCTGCTAGCTAATATTATCTATAGGCTATTGACTAGCTTACCGTTGGCACCTATTATATCGAAATAAAGTATAAGTATGTCCTTTATTTCTTGAAGGCAACGCTCTTAGTAATTGGATATAAGACGACATATGTACGACGATGCTAATGTTGTTTGAGAAAATAAAATGTATTGCTTGGTCTTTGAATTGAATTATAGGTAATTATGCTTTATATATTAGGACGGAGTGAGAATGTAACAAGTAGCGGCCACAATACACTTTTGATTACTATTATAATTCGGCATGTTTATGTAATTATTAAGTGTTATTTTTAATATAGAGAAAGAAAATGGGATCACAATACGTGGAGAGCACTCCTCGTCTCCTCCCGTGTAGTGATGAAAACGGGACGTGTATCCGGGATGGGTACTCGGGACGGGTACCGAATACGGTTATCAAAACGGAACAGATTTTCGGATACGGATACAAGTATTTTTGCGTCAGGACTGATACGGGTACTCGATACGGGTAGGATACTGAATCGCTAATACCCGATAAATATCTGAAAATACCGGGTAGGATACGGGTACCTCGCTGTCAGGTACCTGGTTCCTGAACCGAATCCGAAATCACCATTTCCGTGTGTTGTTGGGCCCATTAGGCAAACCAACCGCCCAGCCCATTAGCGATTTCATTCTAGCTAGGGTTAAGTATGGTTTCAGTTTCACATAATCACACGGCAGAGGCAGTCGCCACCCGCCCACCCGTGACCCGCCAGCGCCCAGTGGGCAGCCCATGCCCCACGGACGGATTCACAGACGAAGCCACGAAGGCCTCCCTGGGTGCCGATTTGACACCGTCGTCGTGCCATGCCAGCCTGCTAGGTGCCTCCGCCGTCGCGCCGTGACAGGCTGCCAGGTGCCTCCGCGCGATCGTTGTGCCTGCTGCCAGGTGCCTCCGCGGCTCCGCCACTTGAGCGTCGAAGGACGACCAGAGCAGCCGAGCAGGCACCGCCGCACGGCTTGTGTGGCCCATAGCCCCACACGACCACACAGAAGAGAGAAGAGAGAAGGCAGTGTGAGACTTCTATATTATGCCATAATCATGCATGAGTATCCTTTCAGATTTGCTCAACACAAGTACCTTTTGAAATTCATCGACCATCATTTCCTATGAAGTCTCGTGTTACTGTTCGTAAAGAGATCATAGATCTTTATAAAGAGAAAAAGAATCTATTGTATGCACAATTCAATAAACTTTCATGTCGTGTTAGTTTTACTATGGATACATAGACATCTATTCAGAACAAGTCATACTTGTGTGTTACTGCACATTAGATTGATGATAATTAGAATATGCAAAAAAAGATTATCAATGTCGGCGTTTCGACCCCGGGGGGTCCCTGGACCGACGAGTAAATTGTCGCCGCGTGTCCCAGCCCAGATGGGTCGGCGCGAGACGGAGCACGAAAGGGGGAAGAAACAGGCAAAGGGAAACCCGCGACCTTCGTGTTGCCCTGCGCCCAGGTCGGGTGCGCTTGCAGTAGGGGGTTACAAGCGTTCGCGTGGGAGAGAGAGAGGGCGAGAGCCTTATGCGTCGGCCCGTTCTCCCGCGCGGCCAACCTTCTCGTACGAGAGCCCTGGACCTTCCTTTTATAGGCGTAAGGAGAGGGTCTAGGTGTACAATGGGGGGTGTAGCAGTGTGCTAACGTGTCTAGCAGAGAGGAGCTAGTGCCCTAAGTACATGCCGTCGTGGCAGTCGGAGAGGTTTTGACACCCTGTTCATGTGATGTCGTGGCCGTCGGAGGAGCGCTTGGGCCTTGTGGAAGGACAGCTGTCGGGGCTGTCGAATTCTTGCTGACGTCTCCTTGCTTCCATAAGGGGCTGAGAGCCGCCGTCGTTATGGAGCACGCGAGGCACCATCATTATTTGTTTACCGGGGCGAGCCAGATGGGACACCGGTCTTGTTCCCCGTAGTCTGAGCTAGCTAGGGGTAGGGTAATGATGGCCCCCCTATGACGTGGCCGGTCCGGACCCGAGTTTGGGCGAGGTGGCGATTCCTCCGAGGTCGAGGTTGAGTCCGAGCCCTGGGGTCGGGCGAGACAGAGTCCATCGTATTCCGGAGCCGAGGCTGAGCCCGAGCCCTAGGGTCGGGCGAGGCGGAGTTCGTCGTCTTCCGGAGCCGAGGCTGAGTCCGAGCCCTGGGGCCGGGCGAGGCGGAGTTCATCGTCTTCTAAGTCGTGGTTGAGTCCGAGCCCTGGGGTCGGGCGAGGCGGAGTTCGTCGTCTTCCGGAGCCGAGACTGAGTCCGAGCCCTGGGGTCGAGCGAGGCGGAGCTTCCTATGGCGCCCGAGGCTGGACTTAGCTGCTGTCAGCCTCACTCTGAGTGGCACAACAGTCGGAGCGACGCAGGCGGCGCTGTCTTCTTGTCAGGTCGGTCAGTGGAGCGGCGAAGTGACTGCGGTCACTTCGGCTCTATCGACTGAAGAGCGCACGTCAGGATAAGGTGTCAGGCGATCCTTGCATTAAATGCTCCTGCGATACGGTCAGTTGGCGTGGCGATCTGGCCAAGGTTGCTTCTCTGCGAAGACTGGGCCTCGGGCGAGCCGAAGGTGTGTGAAAGGGAAATGTGCCTTTGGGCCATTTCTAAGTATTTTGGTGATTGAGTGCCAACACAAGTGCTTCAATGTGAATTTATGCTCATGAATGGACAAAGTGCAAATCAAGAGTAAAGGTATGTTTCTAAGCCTTAGTACATTGGTTTTGTGTACTAATATACTTGTCTAAGTGTAAGAAACAGAAAGAAGAAGAAAAGCAAAGAGGTGCAAAAAGCTTGGCTGTGTACAGCCAAGACTCAGCTCTGTCTGGCACACCGGACTGTCCGGTGGTGCACCGGACAGTGTCCGGTGCGCCAGGCTGACTCGGCGTGAAGAGGCCGCTCTCGGGAATTCGCCGACGGCGTACGGCTAAAATTCACCGGACTGTCCGGTGTGCACCGGACTGTCCGGTGAGCCAACGGTCGGCCGAGCCAACGGTCGGCCGCGGAATCTGCGCGCGACACGTGGTCTGGCCAACGGTCGGATAGTGGCACCGGACTGTCCGGTGTGCACCGGACTGTCCGGTGCGCCAGATCTGCAACGGTCGGCAACGGTCGGCTGCGCTGTTTAAGGAAATAAATCGGGCACCGGACAGTGTCCGGTGTGCACCGGACTGTCCGGTGCGCCCGACGACAGAAGGCAAGGATGGCCTTCCAGATTTGTTCTCAACGGCTCCTAGCTGCCTTGGGGCTATAAAAGGGACCCCTAGGCGCATGGAGGAGAACACCAAGCATTCCTACAACATTTCTAAGCACCAAGACATCGATCTCGCGCATTCGTTTCATTGTGATAGCATATAGAGCTCTTGTGGAGTTGTGAACTCTTTGAGTTGTGTTGCGAGCTCTTGTTGCTACTTGTGTGCGTGTTGTTGCTCTGATTTTGAGTCTTGTGTGCGTTGCTTGTTCCTCCCTTACTCCGTATTTCTTTGTGAATCTCAAGTGTAAGGGCGAGAGGCTCCAAGTTGTGGAGATTCCTCGCAAACGGGATATTGAAAGGCAAAGCAAAACACCGTGGTATTCAAGTTGGTCTTTGGACCGCTTGAGAGGGGTTGATTGCAACCCTCGTCCGTTGGGACGCCACAACGTGGAGTAGGCAAGCGTTGGTCTTGGCCGAACCACGGGATAAACCACTGTGTCATCTCTGTGTTTGATCTCTTGTGGTATTGTGTTTTGTTGAGACTCCTCTCTAGCCACTTGGCGATTATTGTGCTAACACTTAACAAGTTTTTGTGGCTATAAGTTTAAGTTTCACAGGATCACCTATTCACTCCCCCCCTCTAGGTGCTCTTAATTGGTATCAGAGCCGTTCTCTTCAAGAAGGGACTAATCTTCCGAAGAGATGGATCCTAAGGGAAAGGGGATGGTGGTCGACAACAACGAGAAGGAGTCTATCTTCAACGAGCCGAAGAATGACAAGTCTACCGACTTGGGCTCAAGCCACAAGCGCAAAGATGGGAAGAAGAAGAAGACAAGGCGCATCAAGGAGATCGTCTACTACGACAGCGACGAATCCTCTTCTTCCCAAAAGGACGACGACAACGACTACAGGAAGACGGTCAATTCGAACTTTTCATTTGATTATTCTCGTATTCCACATAGTTCGAATTCGCATTTGCTTTCCATTCCTCTTGGCAAACCTCCACACTTCGATGGGGAAGACTACGGATTTTGGAGTCACAAAATGCGTAGTCACTTATTCTCTCTCCATCCAAGCATATGGGAGATTGTAGAGAATGGAATGAAATTTGATAGCTCAGATAGCCCTATGTTTATTAATGAACAGATTCATAAAAATGCACAAGCTACTACTGTGTTGCTAGCCTCTTTGTGCAGGGACGAGTACAATAAGGTGAGCGGCTTGGACAATGCCAAGCAGATATGGGACACCCTCAAGATTTCTCACGAGGGGAACGACATCACCATGCTCACTAAAATGGAGTTGGTGGAGGGCGAGCTTGGAAGATTTGCGATGATAAGGGGCGAGGAGCCAACCCAAACATACAACTGGCTCAAGACCCTTATCAACAAAATAAGGAGCTATGGAAGCACGCGATGGACGGACCATGACGTCGTCCGACTATTACTAAGGTACTTTACCATTCTTGATCCTCATTTGGTGAATAACATTCGTGAAAATCCCAGGTACACCAAAATGTCGCCCGAAGAAGTTCTTGGGAAGTTCGTAAGCGGGCGAATGATGATCAAGGAGGCGAGATACGTGGACGACGCGTTGAACGGTCCTATTCATGAGCCTCAACCCATTGCTCTCAAGGCAACAAGAAGCAAGGAGGCGCTACCTATCAAGGTGGCACAAATTGAGGCGGCCGGACTAAATGATGAAGAGATGGCTCTCATCATCAAACGCTTCAAGACGGTGTTGAAGGGTCACAAGGGGCAGCCAAGCAAGACCAAGACAAAGGGGAAGCGCTCATGCTTCAAGTGCGGTAAGATTGGTCATTTTATCGCTAACTGCCCCGATAATGATAGTGACCAGGAACAGGGAAACAAGAGGGAAAAGAAGAAGAATTACAAGAAGGCAAAGGGCGAGGCACATATTGGAAAGGAGTGGGATTCGGATTGCTCCTCGTCCGACTCCGACAACGAAGGACTCGCCGCCACCGCCTTCAACAAGTCATCCCTCTTCCCAAACGAGCATCACACTTGCCTTATGGCAAGGGAAAAGAAGGTAATCACTCGTAACGCTAGTACTTATGATTCTTCTAGTGATGATTCTAGTGATGATGATGACATAGACTACTCTAGCTTGTTCAAGGGTTTGGATAGAACCAAAATAGATAAAATTAATGAATTGATCGATGCCTTGAATGAGAAGGATAGACTCTTAGAGAAACAAGAGGATTTATTGTATGAAGAGCATGATAAATTTGTAGAAGCACAAAAATCTCATGCTCTAGAAGTTAAAAGAAATGAAATGCTTTCTTGTGAATTATCTTCATGCCATGAGACAATTTCTAAATTAAGGAGCATTAATGATGATTTGAATGCTAAGTTAGAAATTGCTAGTAAATCTACCTCTTGTGTAGAAAATGTTGTAACGTGCACTAGGTGTAAAGATATTAACATTGATGCTTTTAGTGAACACCTAGCTTGCATTTCTAAATTAAATGAAGAGGTAGCTAGTCTTAATGCCCAACTTGAGACTAGCAAAAGTGATTTTGAGAAGCTAAAATTTGCAAGGGATGCCTACACGATTGGAAGACACCCCTCAATTAAGGATGGACTTGGCTTCAAGAGAGAAGCCAAGAACTTAACAAGCCATAAGGCTCCCATTCCCGCCAAGGAGAAAGGGAAGGCCCCTATGGCTAGTAGTGTGCAAAAGAACCATGCTTTTATGTATCATGATAGGAGACAAACTAGAAATGCTTATAGGAGTTATAATGCTTATGATGATTTTGACTCTCATGCCATGTTTGCTTCTAGTTCTTCCTATATGCATGGTAGAAATATGTCTAGGAGAAATGGTATTCATCATGTGCCTAGAAAGAATGTTATTCATGCTCCTAGGAAAGTAGTGAATGAACCTTCTACAATCTATTGTGCTTTAAATGCTTCCTTTGCTATTTGTAGAAAGGATAAGAAAATAGTTGCTAAGAAGTTAGGGGCAAGATGCAAGGGAGACAAAACTTGCATTTGGGTCCCTAAGGATATTTGCACTAACCTTGTAGGACCCAACATGAGTTGGGTACCTAAGACCCAAGCCTAAATTTGCCTTGCAGGTTTATGCATCCGGGGGTTCAAGCTGGATTATCGACAGCGGATGCACAAACCATATGACGGGGGAGAAGAAAATGTTCACCTCCTACGTCAAGAATAAGGATTCCCAAGATTCAATTATATTCGGTGATGGGAATCAAGGCAAGGTAAAAGGGTTAGGTAAAATTGCAATTTCAAATGAGCACTCTATCTCTAATGTGTTTCTAGTAGAGTCTCTTGGATATAATTTGCTATCGGTTAGTCAATTATGCAATATGGGATATAACTGTCTATTTACAAATGTAGATGTGTCTGTCTTTAGAAGAAGTGATGGTTCACTGGCTTTTAAGGGTGTATTAGACGGCAAACTTTATTTAGTTGATTTTGCAAAAGAAGAGGCCGGTCTAGATGCATGCTTAATAGCTAAGACTAGCATGGGCTGGCTGTGGCATCGCCGCTTAGCACATGTGGGGATGAAGAATCTTCACAAGCTTCTAAAGGGAGAACACGTGATAGGTTTGACTAACGTGCAATTCGAAAAGGATAGACCTTGTGCAGCTTGTCAAGCAGGTAAACAAGTGGGAGGAGCACATCACAGCAAGAATGTGATGACCACTTCAAGACCCCTGAAGTTGCTGCATATGGATCTCTTCGGACCCGTCGCCTATCTGAGCATAGGAGGAAGTAAGTATGGTCTAGTTATTGTTGATGACTTTTCCCGCTTCACTTGGGTGTTCTTTTTGCAGGATAAGTCTGAAACCCAAGGGACCCTCAAGCGCTTCCTCAGGAGAGCACAAAATGAGTTTGAGCTCAAAGTAAAGAAGATAAGGAGCGACAATGGGTCCGAGTTCAAGAACCTTCAAGTGGAGGAGTTCCTTGAAGAGGAAGGGATCAAGCACGAGTTCTCCACTCCCTACACACCACAGCAAAATGGTGTGGTAGAGAGGAAGAACAGGACGCTCATCGATATGGCGAGGACGATGCTAGGAGAGTTCAAGACCCCCGAGTGTTTTTGGACGGAAGCCGTGAACACGGCTTGCCACGCCATCAACAGGGTCTACCTTCATCGCCTCCTCAAGAAGACGTCATATGAGCTACTAACCGGTAACAAACCCAATGTATCTTACTTTCGTGTATTTGGGAGCAAGTGCTACATTCTAGTGAAGAAAGGTAGAAATTCCAAATTTGCTCCCAAAGCTGTAGAAGGGTTTTTATTAGGTTATGACTCAAATACAAAGGCGTATAGAGTCTTCAACAAATCATCGGGTTTGGTTGAAGTCTCTAGCGACGTTGTATTTGATGAGACTAATGGCTCTCCAAGAGAGCAAGTTGTTGATTGTGATGATATAGATGAAGAAGATGTTCCGACGGCCGCTATACGAACCATGGCGATTGGAGACGTTCGGCCACAGGAACATGATGAACGAGATCAACCTTCTTCCTCAACTATGGTGCATCCCCCAACTCAAGACGATGAACAGGTTCATCAACAGGAGGCGTGTGATCAAGGGGGAGCACAAGATGATCATGTGATGGAGGAAGAAGCGGAACCGGCACCTCCAACCCAAGTTCGAGCGATGATTCAAAGGGATCATCCCGTCGACCAAATTCTGGGTGACATTAGCAAGGGAGTAACTACTCGGTCTCGATTAGTTAATTTTTGTGAACATTACTCCTTTGTCTCTTCTATTGAGCCTTTCAGGGTAGAAGAGGCCTTGCTAGATCCGGACTGGGTGTTGGCCATGCAAGAGGAGCTCAATAACTTCAAGAGGAATGAAGTTTGGACGCTGGTGCCTCGTCCTAAGCAAAATGTTGTGGGAACCAAGTGGGTGTTCCGCAACAAACAAGACGAGCACGGAGTGGTGACGAGGAACAAGGCTCGACTTGTGGCAAAAGGTTATGCCCAAGTCGCAGGTTTGGACTTTGAGGAGACTTTTGCTCCTGTGGCTAGGCTAGAGTCCATTCGTATCTTGCTAGCATATGCCGCTCACCATTCTTTCAGGTTGTACCAAATGGATGTGAAGAGCGCTTTCCTCAACGGGCCAATAAAGGAGGAGGTGTACGTGGAGCAACCCCCTGGCTTCGAGGATGAACGGTACCCCGACCACGTGTGTAAGCTCTCTAAGGCGCTCTATGGACTTAAGCAAGCCCCAAGAGCATGGTATGAATGCCTTAGAGATTTCTTAATAGCTAATGCTTTCAAGGTTGGAAAAGCCGATCCAACTCTTTTCACTAAGACTTGTGATGGTGATTTGTTTGTGTGCCAAATTTATGTCGATGACATAATATTTGGTTCTACTAATAAAAAGTCTTGTGAAGAGTTTAGCAGGGTGATGACGCAGAAATTCGAGATGTCAATGACGGGCGAGTTGAACTACTTCCTTGGGTTCCAAGTGAAGCAACTCAAGGATGGCACCTTCATCTCTCAAACGAAGTACACGCACGACTTGCTAAAGAGGTTTGGGATGAAGGACGCCAAGCCCGCAAAGACGCCGATGGGGACCGACGGACACACCGACCTCAACAAAGGAGGTAAGTCCGTTGATCAAAAAGCATACCGGTCAATGATAGGGTCATTACTTTACTTATGTGCTAGTAGACCGGATATTATGCTTAGCGTATGCATGTGTGCTAGATTTCAATCCGATCCTAAGGAATGTCACTTAGTGGCAGTGAAGCGAATCCTTAGATATTTAGTGGCTACGCCTTGTTTCGGGCTCT
Organism: Zea mays; assembly: GCF_902167145.1. NCBI lineage: Eukaryota > Viridiplantae > Streptophyta > Magnoliopsida > Poales > Poaceae > Zea > Zea mays. The sequence continues at coordinate 32,508,022 of NC_050100.1, read as the reverse complement.
GGTATCCAAAGGGGTCTACCTTTGACTTGATTGGATATTCAGACTCCGACTATGCTGGATGTAAGGTCGATAGGAAGAGTACATCGGGGACGTGTCAATTCTTAGGAAGGTCCCTGGTGTCATGGAATTCTAAGAAACAAACCTCCGTTGCCCTATCCACCGCTGAGGCCGAGTATGTTGCCGCAGGACAGTGTTGCGCGCAACTACTTTGGATGAGGCAAACCCTCAGGGACTTTGGCTACAATCTGAGCAAAGTCCCACTCCTATGTGATAATGAGAGTGCTATCCGCATGGCGGAAAATCCTGTTGAGCACAGCCGCACAAAGCACATAGACATCCGGCATCACTTTTTGAGAGACCACCAGCAAAAGGGAGATATCGAAGTGTTTCATGTTAGCACCGAGAACCAGCTAGCCGATATCTTTACCAAGCCTCTAGATGAGAAGACCTTTTGCAGGCTGCGTAGTGAGCTAAATGTCTTAGATTCGCGGAACTTGGATTGAATTGTAGCATACATGTGTTTATGCCTTTGATCATGTTCCTTCTGCATTTTGTTGCTTATTATGGTGCTCAAGTTGTACAAACACTCCCTGGACCTCACAAGTCTGTTGCAAAGTGATGCACATGTTTAGGGGGAGATGTGTTACAACTTGACCCTTTGAGACTAACCATATGCTTGAGTTTGCTTGATTCAGTCTCGAAGGAGAATTGAAAGGGAAAAGGTGGACTTGGACCATGAAAGACTTCCACTGCACTCCGATGAGAGGGTAATTTATTCCAAGTCCATCTCATGAACTCTTATTGCCATTTGCTCTTAATTGAAGATCTTGGTGAGGCAATGGGGTTAAAGGGCCAAGATTGATCCCGTTTTGGTGCTTGATGCCAAAGGGGGAGAAGATAAAGGCCAAAGCAATAGATGGATCAACTACCACTTGAGAAACTTTGAAAATAGTAGAGTAGAGCTTTTGGTTTGTCAAAAACTCTTTTATTGTATCTTTTGTCAAAAGTTGGCTTCTTGTGGGGAGAAGTATTGATTATGGGAAAAAGGGGGAGTTTTTGAAATCTTTGATCAATCTCTTTTGGAATGACTCTCTTTATACTTCAACATGTGTGTTTGACTTAGAGATAGAGATTTGAGTTTGATTTGCAAAAACAAACCAAGTGGTGGCAAAGGATGATCCATATATGCCAAAATTGAATAAAACTCGAATTTATTCAATTTTGGCATATATGGATCATCCTTTGCCACCACTTGGTTTGTTTTTGCAAATCAAACTCAAATCTCTATCTCTAAGTCAAACACACATGTTGAAGTATAAAGAGAGTCATTCCAAAAGAGATTGATCAAAGATTTCAAAAACTCCCCCTTTTTCCCATAATCAATACTTCTCCCCACAAGAAGCCAACTTTTGACAAAAGATACAATAAAAGAGTTTTTGACAAACCAAAAGCTCTACTCTACTATTTTCAAAGTTTCTCAAGTGGTAGTTGATCCATCTATTGCTTTGGCCTTTATCTTCTCCCCCTTTGGCATCAAGCACCAAAACGGGATCAATCTTGGCCCTTAGAGATAGAGATTTGAGTTTGATTTGCAAAAACAAACCAAGTGGTGGCAAAGGATGATCCATATATGCCAAAATTGAATAAAACTCGAATTTATTTTATTTGAAGTGATATTGCACTTGTTCTAGTTGCTTTATGTTGTGTTGGCATAAATCACCAAAAAGGGGGAGATTGAAAGGGAAATGTGCCTTTGGGCCATTTCTAAGTGTTTTGGTGATTGAGTGCCAACACAAGTGCTTCAATGTGAATTTATGCTCATGAATGGACAAAGTGCAAATCAAGAGTAAAGGTATGTTTCTAAGCCTTAGTACATTGGTTTTGTGTACTAATATACTTGTCTAAGTGTAAGAAACAGAAAGAAGAAGAAAAGCAAAGAGGTGCAAAAAGCTTGGCTGTGTACAGCCAAGACTCAGCTCTGTCTGGCACACCGGACTGTCCGGTGGTGCACCGGACAGTGTCCGGTGCGCCAGGCTGACTCGGCGTGAAGAGGCCGCTCTCGGGAATTCGCCGACGGCGTACGGCTAAAATTCACCGGACTGTCCGGTGTGCACCGGACTGTCCGGTGAGCCAACGGTCGGCCGCGGAATCTGCGCGCGACACGTGGTCTGGCCAACGGTCGGATAGTGGCACCAGACTGTCCGGTGTGCACCGGACTGTCCGGTGCGCCAGATCTGCAACGGTCGGCAACGGTCGGCTGCGCTGTTTAAGGAAATAAATCGGGCACCGGACAGTGTCCGGTGTGCACCGGACTGTCCGGTGCGCCCGACGACAGAAGGCAAGGATGGCCTTCCAGATTTGTTCTCAACGGCTCCTAGCTGCCTTGGGGCTATAAAAGGGACCCCTAGGCGCATGGAGGAGAACACCAAGCATTCCTACAACATTTCTAAGCACCAAGACATCGATCTCGCGCATTCGTTTCATTGTGATAGCATATAGAGCTCTTGTGGAGTTGTGAACTCTTTGAGTTGTGTTGCGAGCTCTTGTTGCTACTTGTGTGCGTGTTGTTGCTCTGATTTTGAGTCTTGTGTGCGTTGCTTGTTCCTCCCTTACTCCGTATTTCTTTGTGAATCTCAAGTGTAAGGGCGAGAGGCTCCAAGTTGTGGAGATTCCTCGCAAACGGGATATTGAAAGGCAAAGCAAAACACCGTGGTATTCAAGTTGGTCTTTGGACCGCTTGAGAGGGGTTGATTGCAACCCTCGTCCGTTGGGACGCCACAACGTGGAGTAGGCAAGCGTTGGTCTTGGCCGAACCACGGGATAAACCACTGTGTCATCTCTGTGTTTGATCTCTTGTGGTATTGTGTTTTGTTGAGACTCCTCTCTAGCCACTTGGCGATTATTGTGCTAACACTTAACAAGTTTTTGTGGCTATAAGTTTAAGTTTCACAGGATCACCTATTCACCCCCCCTCTAGGTGCTCTCAGTGTGTCCGTTGCTTGAGGGGGCCCTCGGGCGAGACGTGAATCCTCCGGGGTCGGCTGCCTTTGCCCGAGGCTGAGATCGGGTGAGGCGAGGTCGTGTCCCTTGAGTGGAATGAGCCTTGACCTTAATCGCGCCCATCAGGCCTTTGCAGCTTTGTGCTGATGGGGGTTACCAGCTGAGATTAGGAGTCTTGGGGGTACCCCTAATTATGGTCCCCGACAGTAGCCCCCGAGCCTCGAAGGGAGTGTTGATACTCGCTTGGAGGCTTTTGTCGCACTTTTTTGCAAGGGGACCAGCCTTTCTCGGTTGTGTTTCGTTCCGGTGGGTGCGCGCGAGCGCACCCGCCGGGTGTAGCCCCCGAGGCCTCGGAGGAGTGGTTTGACTCCTTCGAGGTGTTAGCGCGTTTCGTGATGCTTCGGCCGGTCTGGTTGTTCCCTCATGCGAACTGGCCGTAGCCCGGGTGCATAGTCGAGTCCCAAGTTCTCGGGCTGGTATGTTGACGCTGTCAACAGTTTGGACGGAGCCGGGTTTGCGAGAGCAGCCCCCGAGACTCCGCACAGAGCGAGAGGACGGTCAAGGACAGACTCGGCTTTTTTCATACGCCCCTGCATCGCCTTTCCGCAAGGAGGAGGGGGGAAGCGCCATGTTGCCCTCGGAGGGCGCCGAACATGGTGTCTCCTGTGAGTTGCTAACGGGTAATCCGAGTGGACGCCCGTGCCCCATTAGTTAGGGGTCGGCTAGTGGCCCGGAGGCGCACTCCAAAAGTACCTGCGGGTGATTCGCCGGACCCGGTCCCCTTTTGACGGGGTCCGAGGGCTCGATGCCTCCCTCTGGTGGGATTCCGTTACAAAATCGTTCCCGTCATTCTCGGAAATGTCCTAGGGTACCTCGGGAGCGTAGCCCGAGCCTTGGTTATGTATCGAACGTACCTAGGGTCATCCCTCGCTCTGCGTTCTCTGAGGCGGCTGTCGAACCCTTCGGGGGCCAGCCTACGAACCCCTGATCAGTAGTGGGCGCTGAGTCCGAGTGGCCTGAGGCGGCCGTTGAACCCTTCCGAGGGGCCAGCCTTCGAACCTCTGACCAGTAGTGGGCGCGGAGCCCGGGTGCTCTGAGGCGACCGTTGTACCCTTCGGGGGCCAGCCTTCGAACCTCTGATCAGTAGGGGGGCTCGGGGCCCGCTTCCTTCGCGGAGAAGGATCCCTTTCGGAGTATCCCCTTTCCCGGTCCCTGTGGCAAGAGAGAGAAAGAGGAAGTGGAAAAGGATACGAAATCGAACGACGTGGCGCACCTTTTCTGACGCGGTCATTATGGCGGAGGTGAAGCGTCGCCTGCTTCGCTTGCCAAAGGTGCCGCCTGTCCTGCCGCAGAGTTAATGCGACGGGACGAGCGGTTCGTGGGGCAGCCGTTGTGCGTGCGCGAGCCGTTCGAGGAACGGAACACAGGCGCGTCGTCTTCACGCCGTGGGAGGGGGTTCTCCTGCTACCCCATGAGGGGATATGAGCTTGCTGACGACTTGACTGCTGCTTCCGTCCGCCTGCCACCGCCATTACTGCCGGCCCATTTCTGGCTGTATCGATCGTCGCGCCTTCTCCCGCGGCTGACTGACCCGTGACCGATGTGCTCGGTTGGCACTGTCGGGTCATGCGCAGGGTCGCCTCGAGTCGCGGCACCGGTTGCGCAGTCGAGGAGGCGCGATACTAGCGCGAGTGGCGGTGCAGTTTCTCACACGTAGTAACCGGCGCGCCGGTTACATGACGTGTGGGCCTGGGCCTCCATGCTGGACGCGTCGAAGTCGAAAGGGTGCGTCCCCTTGGTGCGGTTGCATGCCGCCTGCATGGCGGTCCGCCCTTTCACCCGCTGGTCCGGGCGATAGTGGTGGAATGCTTGTAACCGCTGGGTAGTTGCGCGCACCGTGCGCGGCGGTTTTGGCTCCTTCTGTCCTGGGCCAAAATGCATGACGCGTGGGACCCAGCCCCCGTGTCGTAGGGGGAGGACCTTGGAGCGTGTTGGAGAAGTCTCAGTCCGTGCCGGCTGAGGACGCAAGTGGGGAGAGTCGCCTTTAAAAGGAGGGTGACCCCTTGGATGGCAACCATGTCTTCGCACTCCCTTCATGCATCGCGTCCTTCCACCTTCCGAGCCCCCGGATGGGGAGCACTCGCGTCGCTTTCGTTTTGCTGTCGTTGGAGGAACACAACTTCGCGGAAGTTGGTACCTTTCAGCCATCGTTCGGCTTCAAGGATTTTCATCAGGCAGCCCGGCTGCATTCCCTCGCCAGTGGTCACCCAAGACGGTGACCACCAGTTCGATGGTGGGGAGAAGCGAGCCGAGCTGCGGCCTCTGCCCCGCCCTCAGCTTCAAGGATCTTCATCATCCTGGCTGGGGCGGGGGGCGAGGCGAGCCGGAGCTCTACCTCCTGCGCGGGTTCGTGGGTCACCTTCTCCCTCAGCATTCAGGGGAGAGGGCGCTCACCGGCCTAGCGGGAGGGTCGGACTTCGACAACGCGGGGCTGGTCGGCGGTGAGCGTCGTCAGCTTCAGCGTGTTGGGCACGCTGGCTCAGCTGGCTCTGGCTCGGCTCCCGGTGCCCCCTCCCGCCGCGAGAGCGGTTGTCGCGCCGCGCGCACCGGAGGACCACCCAAGACGTCGCGCGCTGCTAGGGCGGCGTTCGTGTTCTTGGGCTGTCCTGCCTTTGCTCCGGTACGGCGCCTCTGCGCGGAGGTCGGTGCTCGCCCGTCCGGGAGGATCCGAGTGGGGATCTGCCGGTGGGCAGATGGCTTCCGTCGTCGGCGCGGAGGTGGTGGCGGCTGAAGAAGTCCTCGTCGCCGACGGGATCACCGCCACCATCCGCGCTCCAGGCCTCCGGCTCTTTGGCTTTGATAGCTTGTCCTCGCCCCTCGAGTGGGGACGTGGGCGAGGGCCTTGTTGCAGCAGCGTCCGCCCTGAGGCCATCGCTGCTGCTGTTTGGCCACCTGGAGCGGAGGTCGTTGTTGCTGCTGCCGAAGCGGGCGGCGGTGAGCCACCTGGGGTTTCGTCGCCCCGCAGGCCCTCCAATGTGGGGGTTGTTCGTACCTGCGGGGGTGGAACCTAAGTTCCGTTTGTAATGGCACCTTGAGTGCCGGTGTTTGTTCATTGTGGCTGTCGGGGCCTGAACATGTGGGTATTTTTGGTGTAATACCATGTTTTTTTCTCATTTCGAGCACTAGGACTCGCTTGTCGGCTAACTGAACCGCTTAACCAAGTGTGAGTTGCCTCGTGCGAAGGTGACGAGTGAGGTATCCGTATCCCAGAGGCGTAGGAGTCCCTCGGCTCGGTCGGCCTTGCCGTCCGAGGCTTCTCTTGCTTAGTTAAAGGAACCCTCGGCCGCTATGCGATGAGCCAGAGCCAGAGGCAGCGGTGTCAGCATGGACAGAGGCAGAGTTGGCTCGAAAAAAGACTTCGTCGGCCGGAGCCTGGCTGGGCCGTCCACTGGCGGGACCAGCGCCGGAGTCGGGTTGCCGAGGCCATGAGCCAGGCTGGTGTCCTCGGGGGATAGCTGGCTGAGGCTTCGGGGCGGCCGGCCGAGCCGTCTGCTCGGGTCGGGCTCCTGGAGGAGACCCTAGCGGCGATGGCCCGGGCGTGGTGCTGACGTCGTCCTTCGGAGCGGAGATCCTTCGCCCGTGTTGCCGTCCAAGGCTCGGTCGGACTTCGCCGAAGGTGGAGTTGACGCCGAGGGTGCTGCTGCTCCCCCTCCATTGACGTCTGAGCCTGCAGGATCGGTTCGCCTGTAGTATGCATATGTTTTTTGCAGCCGCCGAGGCCCAAACATACTGTCGTCGCATTGTAAAGCTGCGTTTCTTTTCCTCTTGTTTCGAGTATTAGGGCTTGCTCGTCGGTAGCAGAATCGTTTATCTGAGCTAGAGTTACTTCTCACGGAAGGTGATGAGTGAGGTATCCGTATCCCGGAGGTGTAGGAATTCCTCGGCTCGGTCGGCCTTGCCGCTTACGTGTACTCTTGCTCGGCCGCGGGATTCTATTATTGACGTAGCCGAGAAAACCCGAAAAACCGTTTCGGCAGAAAGTCTTTTGAGCGTTAAGGCTTGTTCGGTCAGCAGGATCGCTCATCCGAACGCGAGTTACTTCTCACAGAAGGCGATGAGTGAGGTATCCGTATCCCGGAGGCGTAGGAGTCTCTCGGCTCGGTCGGCCTTGCCTGCTTACGTGTACTCCGTCGTTTTCATGATCCCACTACCGAAGTAGTCGAAAAGCACGAAAGATATTCTAGCAGAAAGACTTTTTCCGAGGAAAATTTTGACGCGGAAGGGGGTTCCCCCCTTCTAGCCCCCGAGGGAGGGTCGGGCTTTGCCAAGGCAAGGCTGACCCTTCCTTGATGGTTAGACTTTATATGTAAACGAGGTATATGAACGACTTGAAAACATCTTAAGGGTAGAAGCGGCGTAGCTGTCGGATGTTCCAAGCGTTGCTGTAGACCTCGCCTTGACTGTTGGCCAGCTTGTACGTCCCGGGCTTCAGAACCTTGGCGATGACAAACGACCCTTCCCAGGGAGGCATGAGCTTGTGCCGCCCTCGGGTGTCTTGTCGTAGTCGAAGCACCAAGTCGCCCACCTGGAGATCTCGGGACCGAACCCCTCGGGCGTAGTAGCGTCGCAGGGACTGCTGATACCGCGCCGAGTGTAGTAAGGCCATGTCCCGAGCCTCTTCCAGCTGGTCCAGTGAGTCTTCTCAGTTGGTCTGGTTGTGTCGGTCGTCGTAGGCCCTCGTCCTTGGGGAACCGTATTCTAAGTCTGTGGGCAAGATGGCCTCGGCTCCATAGACTAGAAAGAACAGCGTGAAACCCGTGGCTCGACTTGGCGTCGTCCTCAGGCTCCAGACCACCAAGGGGAGTTCCTTCATCCATCGCATGCCGAACTTGTGGAGGTCGTTGTAGATCCTCGGCTTGAGTCCTTGCAGAATCATGCCGTTGGCACGTTCTACCTGCCCATTCGTCATGGGGTGAGCCACGGCGGCCCAGTCCACCCGGATGTGGTGATCCTCGCAGAAGTCAAGGAACTTTCTGCCAGTGCACTGGGTGCCGTTGTCGGTGATGATGGAGTTCGGGACCCCAAAGCGATGGATGATGTTGGTGAAGAACGCCACCGCCTGTTCGGACCTGATGCTGTTTAGGGGTCGGACCTCGATCCACTTGGAGAATTTGTCGATGGCAACCAGCAGGTGCGTGTAGCCCCCGGGTGCCTTCTGCAAGGGACCGACGAGGTCCAGACCCCACACAGCAAACGGTCAGGTGATGGGTATTGTTTGCAGAGCCTGAGCGGGTAGGTGGGTCTGCTTCGCGTAGAATTGACACCCTTGGCAGGTGCGGACAATTCTAGTGGTGTCGGCCAGTAGAAACCTTGTCGGAAAGCGTTTCCAACAAGGGCTCGAGGCGCTGCGTGATGACCGCAAGCCCCCGAGTGTATTTCTCGTAAAAGCTCCTAGCCTTCGGTGATGGATATGCATCGCTGGAGGATGCCGGAGGGGCTGTGGTGGTAGAGCTCCTTCCCGTCACCTAGCAAGACGAATGACTTGGCGCGCCGAGCTTCGGCTCTGTCGAGGGGTAGCTCTCCTCGGTGGAGATATTGCAGGTATGGGGTCTGCCCGTTTCTATTAGGCGTGACCCCATTCCTCTCTTCCTCGATGCGCAGAGCCTCACCCTCGGGGGCCGAGGGTTCCTCGAGCTGAGCCGAGGGCGCCTCGGGCTGAGCCGAGGGTGCCTCGGGCAGGGCCGAGACCTTCTCGGGCTCGGGCGTGTCGTCGGTCTTGACTGAGGGTTGATGTAGGTCTCGGGAGAAGACGTCCGGGGGAACCGTTGTCCGCCCCGAGGCTATCTTAGCCAGCTCGTCCGCAGTCTCGTTGTATCGTCGGGCGATGTGGTTGAGCTCGAGCCCGTAGAACTTGTCTTCCAGGCGCCAAACCTCGTCGCAGTAGGCTTCCATCTTCGGGTCGTGACAGTGGGAGTTCTTCATGACTTGGTCGATGACAAGTTGCGAGTCACTGCGAGCGTCGAGGCGTCGGACCCCTAGCTCGATGGCGATGCGCAACCCATTGACCAGAGCCTCGTACTCAGCCACGTTGTTGGACGCCGGGAAATGGAGGCGCAGCACGTAGCGGAGGTGCTTCCCGAGGGGCGAGATGAAGAGCAGGCCCGCACCTGCCCCTGTTTTCATCAGCAACCCGTCGAAAAACATGGTCCAGAGTTCCGGTTGGATCGAAGCTGCTGGAAGCTGGGTGTCGACCCATTCAGCCACAAAGTCCGCCAAGACTTGGGACTTGATGGCCTTCCGAGGGGCGAACGAGATTGTCTCGCCCATGATTTCCACTGCCCACTTTGCAATCCTACTCGAGGCCTCTCGGCACTGGATGATCTCCCCCAGGGGGAAGGATGACACCACAGTCACCGGATGAGACTCGAAGTAGTGTCGCAACTTTCGCCGCGTCAGAATCACTGCGTACAGCAGCTTCTGAATTTGTGGGTAGCGGATCTTGGTCTCGGATAGTACCTCACTGATGAAGTAGACCGGCCTCTGGACGGGCAATGCATGCCCTTCTTCTCGTCTTTCAACCACGATCGCGGCGTTGACCACCTGAGTGGTAGCGGCGACGTAGATCAAGAGGGCTTCTCCGGCAGCGGGGGGCACCAAGATGGGCGTGCTCGTAAGGAGCGCCTTCAGGTTCCTGAGGGCTTCCTCGGCCTCGGGGGTCCAAGTGAAGCACTCGGTCTTTCTTAAGAGGCGGTACAGAGGTAGGCCTCTTTCGCCGAGGCGCGAGATGAAGCGGCTCAGAGCCACAAGGCATCCCATGACCCTCTATACGCCTTTCAAGTCCTTGATGGTCCCCATGTTGGTGATGGCCGCGATTTTCTCCGGGTTGGCCTCGATGCCCCGCTCGGAGACGATGAACCCCAAGAGCATGCCTCGGGGGACTCCGAAGACGCACTTCTCGGAATTGAGTTTTACCCCTTTCGCCTTGAGACACCGAAATGTCGTTTCAAGGTCGGAGAGGAGGTCGGAGGCCTTCCTCGTCTTGACTACGATGTCATCAACGTAAGCCTCGACGGTCCGACCAATGTGTTCGCCAAACACGTGGTTCATGCACCTTTGGTATGTCGCACCCGCATTCCTCAAACCAAATGGCATAGTAACGTAGCAGTACATGCCAAAAGGTGTGATGAAAGAAGTCGCGAGCTGGTCGGACTCTTTCATCTTGATTTGGTGATATCCTGAGTAGGCATCAAGGAAAGACAGGGTTTCGCACCCAGCAGTGGAATCCACGATTTGATCGATGCGAGGCAGAGGGTAGGGAACCTTCGGACATGCTTTGTTTAGACCAGTGTAGTCTACACACATCCGCCATTTCCCTCCTTTTTTTCTCACAAGCACAGGGTTGGCAAGCCATTCGGGATGGAATACCTCTTTGATGAACCCTGCGACCATCAGCTTGTGGATCTCCTCGCCTATGGCTCTGCTCTTTTCTTCGTCGAATCGGCGCAGAGGCTGCTTCACGGGTCGGGCTCCAGCTCGGATATCCAGCGAGTGCTCGGCGACATCCCTCGGTATGCCAGGCATGTCTGAGGGACTCCACGCAAAGACTTCGACGTTTGCGCGGAGAAAGTCGATGAGCACTGCTTCCTATTTGGGGTCGAGCTCGGAGCCGATCCGTATCTGCTTAGAGGCGTCGTTGCTGGGGTCGAGAAGGACGGATTTGACCGTCTCAGCTGGCTCGAAGTTGCCGGCGTGGCGCTTCGCATCTGGCGCCTCCCTAGAGAGGCTCTCTAGGTCGGCGATGAGGGCCTCGGATTCGGCGAGGGCCTCAGCGTACTCCACGCACTCCACGTCGCATTCGTACGCGTGTTGGTACGTGGGGCCGACGGTGATGAACCCGTTGGGGCCCGACATTTTGAGCTTGAGGTTGGTGTAGTTGGGGACGGCCATGAACTTGGCGTAGCATGGCCTCCCCAGTACTGCGTGGTAGGTTCCTCGGAACCCGACCACCTCGAACGTGAGGGTTTCCCTTCGGAAGTTGGAGGGAGTCCCGAAGCAGACGGGCAGATCGAGTTGTCCGAGGGGTTGGACGCGTTTCCCGGGGATGATCCCGTGAAAAGGCGTCGCGCCTGTCCGGATCGAGGACATATCGATCTGCAGGAGCCCGAGGGTCTCGGCGTAGATGATGTTGAGGTTGCTGCCGCCGTCCATGAGGACCTTGGTGAGCCTGACGTTGCCGATGACAAGGTCGACAACGAGCGGATATTTCCCCGGGCTCGGCACGCGGTTGGGGTGGTCGCCCTAGTCGAAGGTGATGGGCTTGTCGGACCAGTCTAGGTAAACTGGCGCCGCCACCTTTACCGAGCAGACCTCCCGACGCTCTTGCTTGCGGTGCCGAGCCGAGGCGTTCGCCGCTGGCCCACCGTAGATCATGAAGCAGTCGTGGACCTCGGGTAACTCCTCTACCTTGTGATCCTCCTTCTTGTCGTTGTTGTGGGCCCTGCCACCTTCCGTCGGTGGCCTGGCCTTGTGAAAGTGGCGCCGAAGCATGACGCACTCCTCAAGGGTGTGCTTGACGGGCCCCTGATGATAGGGGCATGGCTCCTTGAGCATCTTGTCGAAGAGATTGGCACCTCCTGGAGGTTTCCGAGGGTTCTTGTACTCAGCGAAGGCGACAAGGTCCGCGTCGGTGGCGTCGCGTTTTGCTTGCGACTTCTTCTTCTTCTTGGTGCCGCGCTGAGTGGACGCCTCGGGGACGTCTTCCGGCTGGTGGCCCTGGGGCTGCTTGTCCTTTCGGAATCTGGCCTCGACCGCCTCCTGGCCAGAAGCGAACTTGGTGGCGATGTCCATCAGCTCGCTCGCCCTGGTGGGGGTCTTGCGACCCAGCTTGCTCACCAGGTCGCGGCAGGTGGTGCAAGTGAGGAACGCGCCGATGACGTCCGAGTCGGTGACGTTGGGCAGCTCGGTGCGCTGCTTCGAGAATCACCGGATGTAGTCCCGGAGAGACTCTCTCGGCTGCTGGCGGCAGTTCCGGAGATCCCAGGAGTTCCCAGGGCGCACGTACGTGCCCTGGAAGTTGCCAGCGAAGGCTTGGACCAGGTCGTCCCAGTTGGAGATCTGCCCCGGAGGCAGATGCTCCAGCCATGCTCGAGCGGTGTCGGAGAGGAACAAGGGGAGGTTGCGGATGATGATGTTGTCATCGTCCGTTCCACCCAGCTGGCAGGCCAGTCGGTAGTCCGCGAGCCACAGTTCCGTCCTCATCTCCCCCGAGTACTTTGTGATGGTAGTCGGGGTTCGGAACCGGGTCGGGAACGACGTCCGTCGTATGGCCCGGCTGAAAGCCTGCGGACCGGGTGGTTCGGGCGAGGGGCTCCGATCCTCCCCGCTGTCGTAGCGTCCCCCACGCCTGGGGTGGTAGCCTCGACGCACCCTCTCGTCGAGGTGGTGGTGCTCGTTGCCAAGGCGACACAGGGCCATAGGCATCGTGTTGCGCGTGCGCCTGGTGTGGACCGAGGCTTCCCACACGAATCGGGAAGTCGTGGCGCGATGCTCCGAGGGGTACCCCCGCCTTCGGGAGGCAGAGCTTTCGACCCGTCGGACCGCGGCATCCTCCAGGAGATTCTTGAGCTCTCCCTGGATACGCCGCCCTTCGGTGGTCGATGGTTCCGGCATCACACAGAGTAGTATTGCTGCTGCAGCCAGGTTCTGGCCAACCCCACTGGAGGCCGGTGGCGGCCTTGCCCTGACGTCGTCGGCAATGCGGTGCTGGATGCCCTGGGGTAGATGACGCGCTTCTCCGGTCGGAGCTTGGTCTGCCCATTCCTGCCCGATGTTCCGCTGGAACTGCTCAAGTGTTCCTGCTCCCTCGTGGAGCCTGGCCTGCATCTCGCGGATTTGTTCGAGCTGTGCGTCCTGACCCCCCACAGGGACTGGGACAACAGCTAGCTCCCGAAGGATGTCAACGTGAGGCGCAGGCCTAGGGGGATCGCCGTTTTCCGGCATACCATGATGGTTGCCTTCACCGGGACCCCCTAGATCGACGTGGAAACATTCACGACTTGGGCCGCAGTCCTCATCGCCGAAGCTGTGGCTACCATCGGAACAATCGGAGAGGCAGTAGTCGCATGCGGTTATGGAGTCTCGCATGGCACTGGGGTTACCAAGCTTGGAGAAATCCCAACAAAAGTCGGGCTCATCCTCTTCCTCGGAACCTGAGGGTCCGTAGGTCGAGACGGCCATCAGTCTGTCCTAGGGCGACCGCATATGGTACCCCGGAGGGTTGGTACATGCCTCTATGAAGGCTTCCACCGAAGCGAGGTCACTTGGTGGGTCGAAGCTGAATCCAAAAGGCACGAGATGGGAATCGGTCGGTACCTCTTGGTCGACGGGCGGTGACGAAGTCGCGTCAGGGGCGGACTGCACCGTTGTCTCAGGTACAAGGGCAACGCCCAGCAAGTCCTTCACGAGCGTGCTGGCATCGTCCGTCTGCTTGGGGTTGGCGTGTTGCGGGGAAACGACGTTCGTCTTCGTCTCAGACGCAAGGTTGAAGCCCGACGTGTCCCCCGCTGGGGCGCCGACATCGTCGACTTGCTCGACAGCCGACGAGGTGCCGCCTCTTGCTTGGCCATGGTTGCCCCGCCTCCTCCTCCGTCGGTGGGGGGGCGATGGGACAAACTCGGATGTTGTTCTTCCACCATGTGGGGAAGACGTCGTTGATTTCGCCGCCGGCGGGCGGGCTGACGACCGCCATTGTCGCTGTCGCGCGGCGGAGGAAGGAGCATCATGTCGTAGCTGCCGTCGAGGGACATGAACTCAAGACTCCCGAAATGGAGCATCGTCCCAGGTTGGAAAGGTTGCTAGAGACTACCCATCTGGAGCTTGACGGGAAGCTGTTCGTCAACACGCAGCAGGCCCCTACCTGGCGCGCCAACTGTCGGCGTTTCGACCCGGGGGGTCCCTGGATCGACGAGTAAATTGTCGCCGTGTGTCCCAGCCCAGATGGGTCGGCGCGAGACGGAGCACGAAGGGGGAAAGAAACAGGCAAAGGGGAAACCCGTGGCCTTCGTGTTGCCCTGCGCCCAGGTCGGGTGCGCTTGCAGTAGGGGGTTACAAGCGTTCGCGTGGGAGAGAGAGAGGGCGAGAGCCTTATGCGTCGGCCCGTTCTCCCGCGCGGCCAACCTTCTCGTACGAGAGCCCTGGATCTTCCTTTTATAGGCGTAAGGAGAGGGTCCAGGTGTACAATGGGGGTGTAGCAGTGTGCTAACGTGTCTAGCAGAGAGGAGCTAGTGCCCTAAGTACATGCCGTCGTGGCAGTCGGAGAGGTTTTGGCACCCTGTCCATGTGATGTCATGGCCGTCGGAGGAGCACTTGGGCCTTGTGGAAGGACAGCTGTCGGGGCTGTCGAATCCTTGCTGACGTCTCCTTGCTTCCGTAAGGGGCTGAGAGCCGTCGTCGTCATGGAGCATGCGGGACGCCATCATTATTTGTTTACCGGGGCGAGCCAGATGGGACGCCGGTCTTGTTGCCCGTAGCCTGAGCTAGCTAGGGGTAGGGTAATGATGGCCCCCCTGTGACGTGGCCGGTCCGGACCTGAGTTTGGGCGAGGTGGCGATTCATCCGAGGTCGAGGTTGAGTCCGAGCCCTGGGGTCGGGCGAGGCGGAGTTCGTCGTCTTCCGGAGCCGAGGCTGAGCCCGAGCCCTGGGGTCGGGCGAGGCGGAGTTCGTCGTCTTCTAAGTCGTGGTTGAGTCCGAGCCCTGGGGTCGGGCGAGGCGGAGTTCGTCGTCTTCTGGAGCCGAGGCTGAGTCTGAGCCCTGGGGTCGGGCGAGGCGGAGCTTCCTATAGTGCCCGAGGCTGGACTTAGCTGCTGTCAGCCTCACTCTGAGTGGCACAGCAGTCGGAGCGACGCAGGCAACACTGTCTTCTTGTCAGGTCGGTCAGTGGAGCGGCGAAGTGACTGCAGTCACTTCGGCTCTGTCGACTGAAGAGCGCGCGTCAGGATAAGGTGTCAGGCGATCCTTGCATTAAATGCTCCTGCGATACGGTCGGTTGGCGTGGCAATCTGGCCAAGGTTGCTTCTCTGCAAAGACTGGGCCTCGAGCGAGCCGAAGGTGTGTCCGTTGCTTGAGGGGGCCCTCGGGCGAGACATGAATCCTCCGGGGTCGGCTGCCTTTGCCCGAGGCTGGGCTCGGGTGAGGCGAGATCGTGTCCCTTGAGTGGACTGAGCCTTGACCTTAATCGCGCCCATCAGGCCTTTGCAGCTTTGTGCTAATGGGGGTTACCAGCTGAGATTAGGAGTCTTGGGGTACCCCTAATTATGGTCCCCGACAATCAACTTTATGCATGTAGAAGGTAGCCATGGAGGAATAAAATTGAGTGATACCTTTTATGCAAATGTGCTGAATTGGAACCTTGATAAGAAAATATTTGCTCTTTCTTTGGCTAATGCTGCTGCAAACGAGGTAGCGGTTGATATAGTGACTCAAAATGCCAAAGAGTTGCTTGTATGTGATGGAAAATTCTTTCATGTTAGATGTGCAAATCATATATTGAGCCTAGTTGATAGAGATGGGTTATCATGCATTGGAAGTGCCATTGGAATCATTAGACAGTTTGTAACAATTATCAAAAGATCACCTTTGCAGTTGGAGGCATTTGAGAAGTGTGCTAAAGAATGTGATCTGGACCCTAAAAAGCTCTTTCCTTAGATGTTGCTACTAGATGGAACTCTACATACATCATGATTAGAGATGCCATTTACTATAAGAATGCTTTTGATCGTATTGCTAAAAAAGATAAGGACAAATATGTTCATATCAATCCTTCAAGCATTGAGTGGTTGAATGTTGCAAATATCAGTAAGTGTTTGAAAATTTTTTATGATGTCACGTTGCTTTTTTCTGGCACTTCATATCCTACTGTAAATCATTTCTTTCGCAAGTTTTCTGAGATTAAAATGGCTATTGCAAGATGGTGTCATAGTAGTGATCTGATGATTTACACAATGGCATTTTCTATGAGAGCAAAGTTTGATAAATATAGGAAAATGAACAATGTAGCTTTTGCAGTGGGGGCATTTCTTGATCCTAGATATAAACATAGGATGGTTGAGCTATATATGTCTAAGATGTATGATAGTGATAAAGCTGAGTTAGAGTGAAAGGAAAATGTGTCCTTGGGCAATTTCTATTATGTTTTGGTGATTAAATGCCCAACACATTTAAATAAGTTCTTATGTTCTAAATGAAGAGAGAAGTGCAAATCAAAGAGAAGGTATAAAAGGTGACCGTCTACAGTGACTGTCCGGTGGCGCACCGGACTGTCCGGTGCGCCACCCGACAGAAGGCAAGGATAGCCCTCCTTGTTGGCCTCCAATGGCTCCTAGCTGCCTTGGGGCTATAAAAGGGACCCCTAGGCGTATGGAGGAGTCACCTAAGCTTTCACTAATCATTCTAAGGCATCCAGACTCTGCTCCCACACATTCGCTTTGTTGTGTTAGAGATTTGAGCTCCATTCGAGTCGAGAACTCCCTGTGTGTCATTTGAGCTCAAGTCTTCACTTGTGTGCGTTGGTGTGCTGCATTTTTGAGTCTTGTGTGCATTTCTCTTCCCAACCTTACTCTTGTGCGTTCTTTGTGATCAATCTTGTAAGGGCGAGAGGCTCCAACTTGTGGAGATTCCTCACAAACGGGAAAAGATATAAGGAAGAAAAGCCATGGTATTCAAGTTGATCATTAGATCACTTGAAAGGGGTTGAGTGCAACCCTCGTTCATTGGGACGCCACAACGTGGAAGTAGGCAAGTGTTACTTGGCCGAACGACGAGATAAAATCGCATGTCTCTTATGATTGTTCCTTCTTTAATTGTCTGTGTTCGCAAGAGCTCGTCTCATTGACTTGATTAACCCGCACTAATATTTTTATAATCAAGGTTGTTGGAATTTAGTGTTGAATTTTACAGGATCACCTATTCACCCCCCTCTAGGTGCTCTCAATTGGTATCAGAGCTGTTCTCTTCATCTAAGGGACTAATCGCCCGAAGAAATGGATCATAAGGGAAAGGGGATGGTGGTCAACGACAAGGAGAAGGAGTCCTTCCTCAATGAGCCTAGAGACGACAAGCCTACCGACTCAGGCTCAAGTCACAAGAAGAGAGATGGGAAGAAGAGGCACATCAAGAAAATCGTCTACTACGACAGCGATGCTCTTCATCTTCACCAAGAGACGACGATGACGACGACTCTTCATTGAAAAAGAAAACGGTTAATCAAAATTATTCATTTGATTATTCTCGTATTCCATTCAATTCTAATGCTCATTTACTATCAATTCCACTTGGGAAACCTCCACACTTTGATGGAGAAGACTACTCATTTTGGAGTCACAAAATGCGTAGTCACCTATTTTCTCTCCATCCTATTATTTGGGAGATTATTGAAAACGGAATGCATTTTGATAATACTGACAATCTCGTTTTCATAAATGAGCAAATTCATAAGAATGCACAAGCTACCACTGTTTTGCTAGCATCTTTGTGCAGGGATGAATACAACAAGGTGAGCGGCTTGGACAACGCCAAGCAAATTTGGGATACCCTCAAGATATCACACGAGGGAAACGACGCCACCATGATCACCAAGATGGAGTTGGTGGAAGGCGAGCTAGGAAGGTTCACGATGATCAGGGGAGAGGAGCCAACACAAACATACAACAGGCTTAAGACCCTGGTCAACAAAATTAGAAGCTATGAAAGCACAAGATGGACGGACCACGACGTCGTTCGACTAATGCTAAGGTCATTTACGGTAATTGACCCCCATCTTGTCAACCTTATTCGTGAGAATCCCAGGTACACCAAGATGACGCCCGAGGAGATCCTTGGGAAGTTTGTGAGCGGACGCATGATGGTGAAGGAGGCTCAATACGTGGACGATGCTCTAAACGGTCCACTACCCCTCCACGAGCCTCAAACCATTGCCCTCAAAGCAACTAGCAACAGGGAGACGCTACCAAGCAAGGTGGCACAAGTGGAGGCCGCGGGCCTCAACGAAGATGAGATGGCGCTTATCATCAAGCGCTTCAATACCGCATTGAAAGGACGCAAGGAGTACCCCAACAAGAGCAAAGCAAGGGGAAAGCGCTCCTGCTTCAAATGCGGTAAAACTGGTCATTTCATAGCACAATGCCCTGATAATGATGATGACCAGGAACAAGAAAAGCATGGGAAGAGGGAGAAGAAAAAGGTTTACAAGAAGGCGAAGGGCGAGGCACACCTTGGCAAAGAGTGGGATTCGGACTGCCCTTCATCCGACTCCGACGATGAAGGACTGGCAGCCTCGGCCTTCAACAAGTCTTCGCTCTTCCCCAACGAACGCCACACTTGCCTCATGGCCAAGGAAAAGAAGGTGAGTGTTCGAGATTCCCCTAAGTATACTACTTCTAGTGATGATGATTCTAGTGATGATGAAGTAGATTACTCTAGCTTATTTAAAGGATTAGATAGAGCTAAAGTAGAAAAGATTAATGAACTAATTGATGCTTTAAATAAAAAGGATAGACTTTTAGAAAAGCAGGAGGATATTTTGTATGAAGAGCATGATAAGTTTATTAGTGTTCAAAAAATCTCTTGCTCTAGAAATTAAGAGAAATGAAATGCTATCTTCTGAGTTATCTGCTTGCCATGAAGCTGTGTCTAGTTTAAAAAGTGTAAATGATGATTTAAATGCTAAGCTAGACAAAGCAAATAAATCTAGTTCATGTGCAGAGCATGTTAGTATTTGTAATAGATGTAAGGATTTTGATGTTAATGCTTGTAATGAACACCTTATGTCTATTACCAAATTAAATGATGAGGTGGCAAGTCTTAATGCTCAACTTAAGACTTGCAAAACTAATTTTGATCAATTAAAGTTTGCTAGGGATGCCTACACCGTTGGTAGACACCCCTCTATTAAGGATGGACTTGGTTTTCGAAAGGAAACCAAGAACTTAACAAGCCATAGGGCTCCCGTTCTCAACAAGGAGAAAGGAAAGGCCCCTATGACTAGTAGTCCTCAAAGGAACCATGCCTTTATCTATAATGAAAAGTTGCTAGTCGTTCTCATTATAATAGAAATTATGCTCATACTACTTATAATGATTCACATGCTATGTTTGCATCAAGTTCTACTTTTATGCATAGTAGAAGTAGGCCTAGGAGAAGTAATGTTGCGCATCATGTGTCTAGGAGAGTACGTAATGAACTTTCTACTATTTACCATGCTTGCAATACTTCTTTTGCAATTTTTTGTAAGAATGAAAAAGTAGTTGCTAGGAAGTTGGGATCCAAATTCAAGGGAGATAAGGCTTGTATTTGGATTCCAAAGACTATTGTGACTAATCTTGTAGGACCCAACAAGAGTTGGGTACCTAAAACCCAAGTGTAAATTACCTTGCAGGTTTATGCATCCGGGGGCTCAAGCTGAATTATCGACAGCGGATGCACAAACCACATGACGGGGGAGAAGAAGATGTTCACCTCCTACGTCAAGAACAAGGATTCCTAGGATTCGATCATCTTTGGAGATGGGAACCAAGGCAAGGTTAAAGGATTGGGGAAGATAGCCATTACATCCGAGCATTCTATCTCAAATGTGTTCTTAGTTGAATCGCTCGGGTACAACTTAATGTCTATGAGTCAATTATGTAACATGGGTTATAATTGTCTATTTACAAATATAGATGTTTCTATCTTTAGAAGGAGTGATGGTTCATTAGCGTTTAAGGGTGTATTAGACGACAAACTCTACTTAGTTGATTTTTTGAAAGAGGAGGCTGATCTAGATGCATGCTTAATAGCTAAGACTAGCATGGGCTGGCTGTGGCATCGCCGTCTAGCACATGTTGGGATGAAGAACCTTCATAAACTTCTAAAGGGAGAACATGTGTTAGGACTAACCAATGTCTGCTTCGAGAAAGACAGACCTTGTGTAGCTTGTCAGGCAGGGAAACAGGTGGGAAGCACTCATCACAGCAAGAATATGATGACAACATCAAGACCTCTGGAGCTTCTTCACATGGACCTCTTCGGACCCGTCGCCTACCTTAGCATCGGGGGAAGTAAGTATGGTCTTGTAATTGTAGATGACTTTTCCCGCTTCACTTGGGTGTTCTTTTTGCAGGATAAATCAGAAACCCAAGGGACCCTAAAGCGCTTTCTAAGGAGGGCTCAAAATGAATTTGAGCTCAAGGTGAAAAAGATAAGGAGCGACAACGAATCCGAGTTCAAGAACTTACAAGTTGAGGAGTATCTTGAGGAGGAAGGTGTCAAGCATGAGTTCTCCGCTCCCTACACACCACAGCAAAACGGTGTGGTAGAGAGGAAGAACAGGACGCTTATCGACAAGGCGAGGACGATGCTTGGAGAGTTCAAGACGCCCGAGCGGTTTTGGTCGGAAGCTGTTAACACAGCTTGCCACGCCATAAACCGGCTCTATCTGCATCGTCTCCTCAAGAAGACCTCCTATGAACTCCTTACCGGTAACAAACCCAATGTCTCTTACTTTCGTGTATTTGGGAGCAAATGCTACATTTTGGTGAAGAAAGGTAGTGTCACACCCGGCTTTAAGGAACAAAGCCAGGTGCATCTCATACATGCGCCAAGAAGACAACATATATAATAACAGAGTGTATAGAGAAAAATGTCATAAAACATCAGAGTATTTATTACATAGCGGAAGACTTATTACAAAATAAAAGAATAAACATAAAACGAACTAAGGATCGTCGGCGCCAATGTCAACTGAGAAACGCCACCTAGATTAGATCATACTCCTCGCCTTGTGGCTCCTCCTGAACCACCTGCTCTTCTCCTGTGGGGGGTGTGAGACAGCAAGGGTGAGCTCACACATGATCATCGCTCAACAAGTTGTGGGGAATAATGTGACATGAACTCACCAAAGGTGGGAGCTCATGGAGTGTAAGGCTTATCAAAGAGAATGGTTAAAGCTGAGCATTGCTTTTAATGTTGGTCAAAATTTTATTAGCAATTACTAGATGTAAGTAAATACCAAACCTTAATAAATAATAGAACAAAATTAATAATAAACCCATGCATATGCAAATGACAAAATTGAATTTAAGTTCCATAATTTAATCATCAGAGAGTCCTGAGCTGCTCATGACCGTGAGCTCGGCTAGTATACCAGTTTTACACTCTGCAGAGGTTGTACCCTTTACCCACAAGTCATGTTACCCATCTACCAAGGGGTCGCGACTCCCATACACCTCTACCTATGAAGCGCGGCAGGGCAACACTACGAGGCCTTTACAAAGTTCCACTAGCTTCCGAAAACCCGCTACAGTTTATAGGAAGCTCCAATGCAGGGTTCTTGCCTGACCGCCATCGCAGCAAAATCAACCAAGGACCTCCCTACACTAACCACTCCCCTACTGCCCTTGCCCCTTTCGGGTAAGGTAGTCTTCCACTAGCTTTCCTAATTAGTCAGCCAAGGGCGTCCCATTAAACCCTTGTGGTGGCACGTGTTTCTCAAGTTAAGCTCTATGTTCCAATTAACATTAATGATCTTAACATGAACATAAATAGAATAACAAAAGAATTGGAACATAGATATGATAAATGATTATCCCAAAACCATGTAAAGCAATAGCAAACTACCCAAGTGATTCAGGGGTAAACAAGGTAATGAAATAAACAATCTAGGGTAACCTATTGGGTCCCATCAAAATTAACCTATGCATGAATAAATGATATTAAAGAACATTATTGGGTAAAAAGTGGTCAAGGGCACAACTTTCCTTCAATGAGCTCATGCTCAGCTACTTCTATCTGCTGCTCACCAGGATCCTCAGGCACGGGCTCTTCTACTCGCCACAATACAAACAAGCACAATACGCAGGGAAAAATTAACGTCACACCAAGCATGTGAACAAAATACACAGAAATATTCTACATATTAAAATAAAAACCTAGGAACAGGAATCATAATTTTTCGAGTTATATATTTTAAGTTATGGATTTTCAAAGGTTTTATGTGTTTAAAATAGGATTAAGTGTGGGATTAAATTTCTTACTGTTGTCATGATAAAACAGAGGCTCTAAGTGATAGAGAATTAAATTACAAGAATTTATAAAGTGGAATGGATTAATTTGGACTAAAAATGGATTTTCTATGATTTAAACAAGTTCTAGGGTTTATTTTCATATTAAAAATCCAATTTTTAATTCATTTAATCCACTTAATTCAATACTAGACTGGGCCTCATTTACAAAGAAGTGCAGGGGCGCTTGTGAAAAAGAGTCCAAGACTCAGGCTGACACAGGTCTGGACCGCGGGATCTATTTTGTCACTTAGTAAGGGCTCGTTAACAAAAGTGACCCGCGAAGGGGTATCGCGAGATCCTAGCCGTCCGATCAAGTACGAATGGCCCAGATTAGATCCTCTCTCGCTAAAATCCCGCGCGCAATCGAGAGCCCACCGATGCAATACCAACGCTCAAATTTTAAATACCAGAAGTCCACCCCGAGCCATCCGATCGACATCTAACGGACGCGGACGATGCGCTACCCAGATCTAATCCTATGCGTTGGCAACAGATCCAATGGCCAGAAGCATTTCCCCCAATCCCAGTCAGTCCGCGGCTGCGCCCAGGCTTCCAGCGGCGGTGCCATTGCCGGCGCACCTCCCACTTCGTGAACAGGTGCACAACTCCGAAATATTCTCGGTTCGAAACAATGTGGAGGCAACTACGAACACGATAGAGGGGTTACTTTGTGAGGATTATGGTGACTACCATGCCATCCGCGACGCGAAGCGGAACTGCGGCGAACCAAAGCTCCGGTGAGCAATTCCTGGGCACATGGGCATTATCTTTGGTTCGAGTAGATGCTACACGATGAGCGTATGGAACTAACACGAGGAGTGTGGTATTTACCGAGGATTCGGCTGTGTTGAGTCTTGCCCACGGCGAGTCACGTCCACGGCGGCCCGCGAATGTGCGACGGCGGAGGCAAATTGGGCGCGCTCCGGTCACCCTCCTGCCCCGCAACCGCCACCAACGCGAACCGGAGACCCGGCGAAGCCTCCTGGCCTCACGCAAGGCTCCAATTTAGCGCCGAGCTCTACGGACGACGGTGGTACACGGATCCGGTGCAGCGGCGGGTTACAGCTCCCACGGCTCACGGCGATTGTGCTCAACGAGGTAGGGAAAGGGCGGAATAGTGGATGGGCGAACGAGTCCACGGCCACATAGGCTTTATACTCGCGGAGGCGGTCAACCGAGCTGGCAGGATGCGCGACAATGGCGGAGCGCCCCGCCAAGCGCGGAGGTTCGTTCGGGATGTGCAACAGCGACTGCGCGGTTGGGCCCACACGTCAGTGCGCGTGAAGAAACTGAGGCGCGAATGGGAGACTGACGACCGGGACCCAGGTGTCGGCGCGGAAGCACCACGACAGCGCAGTGGCCGGTAAGCGAGCGCGCGCGGGTGGGCTGCGCGGGGTATATTGGCTAGGTGGGCTGAAATGAACGTCTGCGGCCCATGTAAGGTTTTATTCTTTTCTCTTTTATTTTCTGTTTTCTTTTTTCATTCATAATTATTTTGAATCCAACTTTGAATTTGAATATGAGTTTCAGCTTTGGGTTAATTATACAAATTCAAAATCTAGTCTTGGAATAATATATTTTTAATTACTTATTTTATCCACACAATACTTATTTTCTTTTCCCTTCTAAATTCTAGAATTTCTTTCAAATCTTAAATTCCCATTTGGGTATTAATATATTTATTTTTCACATTATTCTATGTTGTCACAAAATGCACACAAAATAAAATACCGGCATGATGCATGTATTATTTGAGTGTCTTTTGTTAACTATTTATTTGTTTAAATGTTATTTTCACATGAAATGACGAATATAGGTGACACACATATATGTAAGGGAAAACTCTTTTCTCCTTTTACACCTTCTTACAATTTGAGTATTACAAATCCTACCCCCTTAAAAATAATCTCGTCCTCGAGATTTAGGAAGATCTAGGGAAAAGGTAGGGGAAATCTATGCGAAGCTCTTCTTCTCTCTCCCACGTAGCTTCATCTTCTCCGTGGTGACTCCATTGTACTTTAAACATCTTTATCACCTTATTTCTTGTAACTCGAGTCAATGTATCCAGAATCTTGATCGGGTACTCCGTGTAAGTCAGATCACCTTGAACACTGAGCTCTTCCATTGGTAACTGTTGCTCGGGGACACGGAGACACTTCTTAAGTTGAGACACGTGGAACACATTATGCACATCTGATAGAGTAGCAGGTAACTCGAGTTGGTATGCCATCTCTCCAATACTCTTAAAGATCAAGAATGGTCCAATATAGCGAGGTGACAATTTGCCCTTAACTTTGAATCTCCTCATTCCACGAAGTGGTGACACCTTGAGGTACACATAATCTCCTTCCTCAAATTCCAGTGGCCTCCTTCTATTATCAGCATAACTCTTTTGCCTGGTTTGAGCCACCCTCAAATTCTCTCGAATTATACGGACTTGTTCTTCTGCTTCTTGAATCAGTTCAGGCCCAAAGAACTGTCTTTCTCCAGTCTGATCCCAATATAGAGGAGTCCTGCACTTCCTTCCATATAGAGCCTCGAACGGTGACATCTTCAGACTGGCCTGATAACTATTATTATATCAGAACTCAGCATAAGGTAGACTCTTGTCCCACTACTACCATGCTGAAGGGCACAAACTCTCAACATGTCCTCCAATACTTGATTAGTCCTTTCAGTTTGTCCATCAGTCCGACGATGGTAAGCCGAACTAGAATTCAACTTCGTATCCATATTCTCATGAAAACTTTTCCAAAATCTGAAGGTAAACTGTGATCGTCTATCCAAAATGATCTTCTTCGGTACTCCATGTAAACACACAACCCGAGCCATATATAACTCAACCAATTGAGATCACTTATAAGTAGTCTTGACCGGAATGAAATGAGCCACTTTGGTCAGTTTATCCACAATAACCCATATAGAATCATATCCTTTCGGGGTGCGAGGCAATCCAGTAATGAAATCCATACCAATCTCTTCCCACTTCCATTCGGGTATGTTTAATGGGTGCAGTAGTCCAGCTGGCCTCTGGTGTTCAGCCTTAACTCTTTGACACACATCACACATAGCCACATGTGCAGACACATCTCTCTTCAATCCATACCACCAATATTTTTGCTTCAAATCTTGATACATCTTGGTACTACCAGGATGAATAGAATAATCTGAGTCATGGGTTTCCTTCAGCATAGTCTCACGAAGGCTTTCAATATCAGGAACTCATATCCAATCCTTGAACCATATTGTGCCTTGTTCATCTTCCGTGAATTCCGGACCTCGACCTTCAGTAATCAAATCCTTAATCTCTTGTATTTTAGCATCACCAATCTGTCCTTTGCGGATTTCTTGCTCCAAAGTAGGCTCCACATCAATAGTAACTCCTTCAGTGTGAGCAACTATCCCCAGGTTAAGTCTCCTGAAATCCTCAACAATCTCATCAGGTAGCTGGGCAACAATAGCTGAATGAACATGCTCCTTGCGCTCAAGGCATCGGCAACCAAATTTGCCTTGCCCGGGTGATAGTGAATCTCCAATTCATAATCCTTAATAAGCTCCAACCAATGGCGTTACCTAAGGTTGAGATCCTTCTGAGTGAATATATACTTCAAACTCTTATGATCCGTGTACACTTGACACTTGGTCCCCATGATATAATGTCTCCAAATCTTAAGCGCATGTACAACGGCTGCCAGTTCTAAGTCATGTGTGGGGTAGTTCAATTCATGTTTCCGTAACTGACGAGACGCGTAGGCAATCACATGTCGTTCTTGCATGAGCACACATCCTAAGCCTTGGCCACATGCATCACAATAAATATCAAATCCTTTCTGTAGGTCTGGCATAACCAACACTGGTGGCGACATCAATCTCTTCTTCAATTGATCAAAGCTGTCTTGGCACTTCTCGTCCCACTTAAATTCTCTTCCTTTCTCCAAAAGCGAAGTCATAGGTTTAGCAATCTTAGAAAATCCTTCAATAAATCTCCGATAATAGCCTGCTAATCCCAAGAAACTCCGAATATCAGTAACTGTAGTGGGTACTCTCCACTCCATTATCTCCTTAACCTTAGCAGGATCCACTAAAATTCCTCCATTAGAAATGATATGACCAAGAAATGGCACCTCGCCAATCCAAAACTCACACTTGCTGAACTTGGCATATAGTTGATTATCTCGTAGCTTCTGTAGCACCAATCTCAGATGTTCTTCATGATCACTTTCACTCTTAGAATAAATAAGAATATCATCGATGTACACCACAACAAATCTATCCAAATACTACATAAACACCTTATTCATCAAATTCATAAAATAAGCTGGTGCATTGGTTAGTCCAAACGACATAACAGTGAACTCATATAATCCATATCGGGTTGAGAAAGCTGTCTTAGGAATATCTGATGGTCTAATCTTCATCTGATGGTATCCCGATCGGAGATCAATCTTCGAGAATACCCGTGCACCTCCCATCTGATCGAATAAATCCTCAATACGGGGTAACAAATACTTGTTCTTCACAGTAACATCATTAAGAGATCTATAATCCACACACATCCGTTGTGAACCATCCTTCTTCTGTACAAATAGAACTGGCGCTCCCCCAAGGTGAAGACTCGGACGAATGTACCCAGCCTCTTGCAACTCCGTTAAGTGCTTCTTGAGTTCTTTTAACTCTTCTACAGACATCCTATATGTCCATTTAGAAATAGGAGCAGTTCCAGGTAAGAGATCAATGACAAACTCAACTTCCGTATCTGGTGGCATCCCTAGTAACTCCTCTGGAAAGACATCCGGAAAATCCTTAACCACACAGATGTTGTCACCAACGAACTTCCCATTGACTAAGAACGCCGCTAGTCTGGTGGCGGTAGTTACTGCAATTCCATCTTCAAATCTTTCTCCTTTGGAACTGGTGAGTTCTATGGTTCCTTTAGCATAGTGTATAAACTGCATTTACCTTTCTTAACCATGACATACCAAGGATCACATCTATAGTGTTCCCTTCTAACACTATAGGGGTAGCTCATCTGGGTTAGAAATACAGGGTAAGAAAGGAAGAATTGTAGACAAGGCGAGTAATTACGAGAAATGTTACTGCGGGGGATTTATTAACTAAGTAGATTAGTGTGTCACCTACTAAAGTTAATTCATTACCTTATGGTGGTACATGCTAAGATGCCCGTCTATACTATTTCAATCAATCAAAGAAGCAAATCAGGCATTGATCATCAGAACAATCAACCAACATTTTTAATAGAGAAAATAATTTTAATTTCGTCTTAGGTTCCCTATCTCTTAAGAATGTCATAAAGGTAGGATTCCAAGGTGCGAAATCCATCTTGTCTTAGAGTAGAAAAGATAAGAGTAATCAGAGTAGAATAGCAAAAGGTGAGACAAGATCAAGATGAGATGAGTATGGAATGAATCAGAGTAAGGTAAGTAGGAAAGGTTTGTCCATTTCTATCTAGGTTTCGTCCTACAGTCAACATTTCCTCTGATACCACTTCTGTCACACCCGGCTTTAAGGAACAAAGCCAGGTGCATCTCATACATGCGCCAAGAAGACAACATATATAATAACAGAGTGTATAGAGATAAATGTCATAAAACATCAGAGTATTTATTACATATCAGAAGACTTATTACAAAATAAAAGAATAAACATAAAACGAACTAAGGATCGTCGGCGCCAATGTCAACTGAGAAACGCCACCTAGATTAGATCATACTCCTCGCCTTGTGGCTCCTCCTGAACCACCTGCTCTTCTCCTGTGGGGGGGTGTGAGACAGCAAGGGTGAGCTCACACATGATCATCGCTCAACAAGTTGTGGGGAATAATGTGACATGAACTCACCAAAGGTGGGAGCTCATGGAGTGTAAGGCTTATCAAAGAGAATGGTTAAAGCTGAGCATTGCTTTTAATGTTGGTCAAAATTTTATTAGCAATTACTAGATGTAAGTAAATACCAAACCTTAATAAATAATAGAACAAAATTAATAATAAACCCATGCATATGCAAATGACAAAATTGAATTTAAGTTCCATAATTTAATCATCAGAGAGTCCTGAGCTTCTCATGACCGTGAGCTCAGCTAGTATACCAGTTTTACACTCTGCAGAGGTTGTACCCTTTACCCACAAGTCATGTTACCCATCTGCCAAGGGGTCGCGACTCCCATACACCTCTACCTATGAAGCGCGGCAGGGCAACACTACGAGGCCTTTACAAAGTTCCACTAGCTTCCGAAAACCCGCTACAGTTTATAGGAAGCTCCAATGCAGGGTTCTTGCCTGACCGCCATCGCAGCAAAATCAACCAAGGACCTCCCTACACTGACCACTCCCCTACTACCCTTGCCCCTTTCGGGTAAGGTAGTCTTCCACTAGATTTCCTAATTAGTCAGCCAAGGGCGTCCCATTAAACACTTGTGGTGGCACGTGTTTCTCAAGTTAAGCTCTATGTTCCAATTAACATTAATGATCTTAACATGAACATAAATAGAATAACAAAAGAATTGGAACATAGATATGATAAATGATTATCCCAAAACCATGTAAAGCAATAGAAAACTACCCAAGTGATTCAGGGGTAAACAAGGTAATGAGATAAACAATCTAGGGTAACCTATTGGGTCCCATCAAAATTAACATATGCATGAATAAATGATATTAAAGAACATTATTGGGTAAAAAGTGGTCAAGGGCACAACTTGCCTTCAATGAGCTCATGCTCAGCTACTTCTATCTGCTGCTCACTAGGATCCTCAGGCACGGGCTCTTCTACTCGCCACAATACAAACAAGCACAATACGCAGGAAAAAATTAAAATCACACCAAGCATGTGAACAAAATACACAGAAATATTCTACATATTAAAATAAAAACCTAGGAACAGGAATCATAATTTTTCGAGTTATATATTTTAAGTTATGGATTTTCAAAGGTTTTATGTGTTTAAAATAGGATTAAGTGTGGGATTAATTTTCTTACTATTGTCATGATAAAACAGAGGCTCTAAGTGATAGAGAATTAAATTACAAGAATTTATAAAGTGGAATGGATTAATTTGGACTAAAAATGGATTTTCTATGATTTAAACAAGTTCTAGGGTTTATTTTCATATTAAAAATCCAATTTCTAATTCATTTAATCCACTTAATTCAATACTAGACTGGGCCTCATTTACAAAGAAGTGCAGGGGCGCTTGTGAAAAAGAGTCCAAGACTCAGGCTGACACAGGTCTGGACCGCGGGATCTATTTTGTCACTTAGTAAGGGCTCGTTAACAAAAGTGACCCGCGAAGGGGTATCGCGAGATCCTAGCCGTCCGATCAAGTACGAATGGCCCAGATTAGATCCTCTCTCGCTAAAATCCCGCGCGCAATCGAGAGCCCACCGATGCAATACCAACGCTCAGATTTTAAATACCAGAAGTCCACCCCGAGCCATCCGATCGACATCTAACGGACGCGGACGATGCACTACCCAGATCTAATCCTATGCGTTGGCAACAGATCCAATGGCCAGAAGCATTTCCCCCAATCCCAGTCAGTCCGCGGCAGCGCCCAGGCTTCCAGCGGCGGTGCCATTGCCGGCGCACCTCCCACTTCGTGAACAGGTGCAGAACTCCGAAATATTCTCGGTTCGAAACAATGTGGAGGCAACTACGAACACGATAGAGGGGTTACTTTGCGAGGATTATGGTGACTACCGTGCCATCCGCGATGCGAAGCGGAACTGCGGCGAACCAAAGCTCTGGTGAGCAATTCCTAGGCACATGGGCATTATCTCTGGATCGGGTAGATGCTACACGATGAGCGTATGGAACTAACACGAGGAGTGTGGTATTTACCGAGGATTCGGCTGTGTTGAGTCTCGCCCACAGCGAGTCACGTCCACGGCGGCCCGCGAATGTGCGACGGCGGAGGCAAATTGGGCGCGCTCCGGTCACCCTCCTGCCCCGCAATCGCCACCAATGCGAACCGAAGACCCGACGAAGCCTCCTGGCCGCCCGCAAGGCTCCAATTTAGCGTCGAGCTCTACGGACGACGGTGGTACACGGATCTGGTGCAGCGGTGGGTTACGGCTCCCACGGCTCACGGCGATTGTGCTCAACGAGGTAGGGAAAGGGCGGAATAGTGGATGGGCGAACGAGTCCACGGCCACATAGGCTTTATACTCGCGGAGGCGGTCAACCGAGCTGGCAAGATGCGCGATAATGGCGGAGCGCCCCGCCAAGCGCGGAGGTTCGTTCGGGATGTGCCACAGCGAGTGCGCGCTTGGGCCCACACGTCAGTGCGCGTGAAGAAACTGAGGCGCGAATGGGAGACTGACGACCGGGACCCAGGTGTCGGCGCGGAAGCACCACGACAGCGCAGTGGCCGGTAAGCGAGCGAGCGGGTGGGCTGCGCGGGCTATATTGGCTAGGTGGGCTGAAATGAACGTTTGCGGCCCATGTAAGGTTTTATTCTTTTCTCTTTTATTTTCTGTTTTCTTTTTTCATTCATAATTATTTTGAATCCAACTTTGAATTTGAATATGAGTTTCAGCTTTGGGTTAATTATACAAATTCAAAATCTAGTCTTGGAATAATATATTTTTAATTACTTATTTTATCCACACAATACTTATTTTCTTTTCCCTTCTAAATTCTAGAATTTCTTTCAAATCTTAAATTCTCATTTGGGTATTAATATATTTATTTTTCACATTATTCTATGTTGTCACAAAATGCACACAAAATAAAATACTGGCATGATGCATGTATTATTTGAGTGTCTTTTGTTAACTATTTATTTGTTTAAATGTTATTTTCACATGAAATGACGAATATAGGTGACACACATATATGTAAGGGAAAACTCTTTTCTCCTTTTACACCTTCTTACAATTTGAGTATTACAGGTAGACATTCCAAATTTGCTCCCAAAGCTGTAGAAGGGTTTTTACTAGGGTATGACTCAAATAAAAAGGCGTATAGAGTCTTCAACAAATCATCGGGTTTGGTTAAAGTCTCTATCAACTTTGTATTTG
Source organism: Zea mays (assembly GCF_902167145.1). Taxonomy (NCBI): domain Eukaryota; kingdom Viridiplantae; phylum Streptophyta; class Magnoliopsida; order Poales; family Poaceae; genus Zea; species Zea mays. The sequence continues at coordinate 32,476,892 of NC_050100.1, read as the reverse complement.
ATGAGACTAATGACTCTCCAAGAGAGCAAGTTGATCTTGATGACATAGATGAAGATGATGTTCCAACGGCCGCAATACGCACCATGGCGATTGGAGATGTGCGACCACAGGAACAAAAAGAGCAAGATCAACCTTCTTCCTCAACAATGGTGCACCCCCCTACTCAAGATGATGAACAGGTTTCTCAAGAAGAGGCGCATGATCAAGGGGGAGCACAAGAAGAACAAGTTATGGAGGAAGAAGCACAAGAAGAACAAGTTATGGAGGAAGAAGCACCACTGGCCCCTCCAACTCAAGTCCGAGCGACGATTCAAAGAAATCACCCCATCGATCAGATTCAGGGTGACATAAGCAAGGGAGTAACAACTCGCTCACGTTTAGCTAATTTTTGTGAGCATTACTCATTTATATCTTCTATTGAGCCTTTCAGGGTAGAAGAGGCCTTGCAACATCCGGACTGGGTGTTGGCCATGCAGGAAGAGCTCAACAACTTCAAGAGGAATGAAGTTTGGAGCCTGGTGCCATGTCCAAAGCAAAACATTGTGTGAACCAAGTGGGTGTTCCGCAATAAGCAAGACGAGCACGGGTGGTGACAAGAAACAAGGCTCGACTTGTGGCAAAAGGTTATGCCCAAGTTGCAGGTTTGGATTTCGAGGAGACTTTTGCTCCTATGGCTAGGCTAGAGTCTATTAGAATATTATTAGCCTATGTCGCTCACCACTCTTTCAGGTTGTTTCAAATGGATGTGAAGAGCGCTTTCCTCAACGGGCCAATAAAGGAGGAGGTGTACATAGAACAACCCCCTGGCTTTGAGGATGACAGGTATCCCGACCATGTGTTTAAGCTCTCCAAGGCGCTCTATGGACTTAAGCAAGCCCCAAGAGCATGGTATGAATGCCTTAGAGATTTCTTAATTGCTAATTCTTTCAAGGTCGGGAAAGCCGATCCCACTCTTTTCACTAAGACTTGTGACGATGATCTTTTTGTGTGCCAAATTTATGTCGATGACATAATATTTGGTTCTACTAACCAAAAGTATTGTGAGGAGTTTAGCAGGGTGATGACTCAAAAGTTTGAGATGTCAATGATGGGCGAGTTGAACTACTTCCTTGGGTTCCAAGTGAAGCAACTCAAGTACGGCACCTTCATCTCCCAAACGAAGTACACTCAAGATCTTCTCAAGCGGTTTGGTATGAAGGACGCCAAGCCCGCGAAGACACCTATGGGAACCGACGGACATGTCGACCTCAACAAAGGAGGTAAGTCCGTTGATCAAAAGGCATACCGGTCTATGATAGGGTCATTACTTTATTTATGTGCTAGTAGACCGGATATTATGCTTAGCGTATGCATGTGTGCTAGATATCAATCCGACCCAAGGGAATGTCACCTTGTGGTCGTTAAGCGGATTCTTAGATATTTAGTTTATACGCCTTGCTTCGGGATCTGGTATCCAAAGGGGTCTACCTTTGACTTAATTGGATATTCAGACTCCGATTATGCTGGATGCAAGGTTGATAGGAAGAGTACATCAGGGACGTGCCAATTCCTAGGAAGGTCCCTGGTGTCTTGGAGTTCAAAGAAACAAACCTCAGTTGCCCTATCCACCGCTGAGGCCGAGTATGTTGCCGTCGGACAGTGTTGCGCGCAACTACTTTGAATGAGGCAAACCCTCCGGGACTTTGGCTACAATCTGAGCAAAGTCCCACTCCTATGTGACAATGAGAGTGCAATCCGCATGGCGGATAATCCTGTTGAACACAGTCGCACTAAGCACATAGACATCCGGCATCACTTTCTGAAAGACCACCGGCAAAAGGGAGATATCGAGGTGTTCCATATTAGCACCGAGAACCAGCTAGCTGATATCTTTACCAAGCCATTAGATGAGAAAACTTTTTGCAAGCTGCGTAGTGAGCTAAATGTCTTAGATTCGCGTAACTTGGATTGATCTATAGCATACATGTGTTTTATGCCTTTGATCATGTTACTTTATGCATTTATGAAATCTGTTGCTTATTTATGGTGCTCAAGTTGTGCAAGGGATCCCCGGACCTCACAAGTCCATGTGTGGATGATGCACATATTTAGGGGGAGAAGTGCTACAACTTGACCCTTTGAGACTAACCCTTGTGTTTGAGTTACTTGATGTAGTCTCAAAGATGCATTGATAGGGAAAGGTGAACTTGGACCATGCAAAGACTTCCACTGCACTCCGGTATTAGTGTACTCACCTCCAAGTTCATTCTTATGCTCTTATTACCTTTTTGCTCTTAATTGACATTTTTGGTGAGGCAATGGGGTTAAAGGGCCAAAAATAATCCCGTTTTGGTGCTTGATGCCAAAGGGGGAGAAATTAAGGCCAAAGCAAATGGATCAGCTACCACTTGAGAATTTTGAAAATAGTAGAGTTAGAATTTTTGATTTGTCCAAAATACTCTTATTGCAAAATTTGGTCTCTTGTGGGGAGAATTTATGATTATGGGAAAAAGGAGGAGTTTTTGGATCTTGATCAATTTCACTCTTGGAATATCTCTCTTTGTGCCTAAACAAGTGTGTTTGACTTAGAGATAGGAAAATGATTTTGATTTGCAAAAACAAACCAAGTGGTGGCAAAGAATGATCCAAATACGTCAAAATTTGTGCAAATACAATTTTGTCCTCAATTGCATTGATGTTGCACTTCTTTTAGTTGCTTTTGGATGTGTTGGCATAAATCACCAAAAAGGGGAAGATTGAAAGGGAAATGTGCCCTTGGGCAATTTCTATTATGTTTTGGTGATTAAGTGCCAAACACATTTAAATAAGTTCTTATGTGCTAAATGAAGAGAGAAGTGCAAATCAAAGAAAAGGTATGTTTCTAGACTTAGTACATAGTTTTTAAGTACTAATATGTTTTATCTAAGTGCTAGAAACAATGAGAAGAAAAGAAGAAAAGAATTGCAAATGACTTGCCTTGGTGCAGCCGAAGTCCAGCTCGGTCTGGCACACCGGACTGTCCGGTGGTGCACCAGACAGTGTCCGGTGCGCCAGGCGAGCTTCCGGTGAACAGGCCACTCTCGGGAAAAATCGGCGGCGTACAGCTATAATTCATCGGACTGTCCGGTGGTGCACCGGACTGTCCGGTGAGCCAACGGTCGCCAGCGCAACGGTCAGTCGCGCAATCCGCGGGCGACGCGTGGCCCGCGCCAACGGTCGGCAGGGGGCACCGGACTGTCCGGTGCGCCAACTGGCCCGGAGATGCAACGGTCGTCTGCGCCAGAATAGGAAGGAGATCGGCACCAGACAGTCTACAGTGACTGTCCGGTGGCGCACCGGACTGTCCGGTGCGTCACCCGACAGAAGGCAAGGATAGCCTTCCTTGTTGGCCTCCAACGGCTCCTAGCTGTGTTGGGGCTATAAAAGGGACCCCTAGGCGCATGGAGGAGTCACCCAAGCTTTCACTAATCATTCTAAGGCATCCAGACTCTGCTCCCGCGCATTCGCTTTGTTGTGTTAGAGATTTGAGCTCCATTCGAGTCGAGAACTCCCTGTTTGTCATTTGAGCTCAAGTCTTCACTTGTGTGCGTTTGTGTGCTGCATTTTTGAGTCTTGTGTGCATTGCTCTTCCCAACCTTACTCTTGTGCGTTCTTTGTGATCAATCTTGTAAGGGCGAGAGGCTCCAACTTGTGAAGATTCCTCGCAAATGGGAAAAGATATAAGGAAGAAAAGTCATGGTATTCAAGTTGATCATTAGATCACTTGAAAGGGGTTGAGTGCAACCCTCGTCCATTGGGACGTCACAACATGGAAGTAGGCAAGTGTTACTTGGCCGAACCACGGGATAAAATCGCGTATCTCTTGTGATTGTTCCTTCTTTAATTGTCTGTGTTCGCAAGAGCTCGTCTCATTGACTTGATTAACCCGCACTAATATTTTTATAATCAAGGTTGTTGGAATTTAGGGTTGAATTTTACAGGATCACCTATTCACCCCCCTCTAGGTGCTCTCATAGAGAAGTTGGTATTCATGAATGTTATCAATGAATTATTTACATATTATTCTTTTGTCATCACTGCAAAATCACCACAAAAACCTTAAAAGGTGCTAGTTCAAAAGAGAGCGAGCTTGTTGCAAATAAAAATACTTGTTTGGTGGATGAGGAAGATGATGAGGTTTATCTTGATGAGTTGTATGCAACAACAAGCAATGACAAAAAGGTGTCCGAGTTGGATTTGTACATGAGTGAGGAGCTAGTGAAGGTCAATGGCAATGAAGCAACATTTGATGTCCTATCATGGTGGAAAGGGCAAGTGACAAGTTTTTCTATTCTTTTCAACCCTTGCTCGTGATGTTTTTTCTATGCAAGTGTTTACTGTTGCTTCGGAGTCTGCATTTAGCTCTGGTGGACGCATTGTTGATGCATTCCGTTCAAGGCTCAAACCAGAAATTTTTGAGGCATTTGTTTGTTGTGAAGATTAGAAGATTGCTAGAAAGGTATTGTTATATTTATAACTTTATGATTCACATCATCATTCATGACTAATAATATGTTTTATTTTAATTTTAGATTTGGAGGTTGAAATTAAAATATTAAGTGAAGCTATAAATGTCGTTGACTTGGAGGAGGATGCTGCAATTGAAACTTGAGATGTTCAAGTTCAAGTTACCATGGACTATTGTGTGGTTTGTTTGAACTTATCGTTATGAACTTATCATTAAGTTGTGGACTATTATTTTATTAGGGTGTTTCTATAATATTATTGTGATTATCGTTATTGACTTGGTCATAACACTTTTCATGCTTGCTATTTGGAACTAGAGGTGTGGAGGGTTTGCACTTCTTCTGCTGCTACTTGTTACTTATTGTTGTAATGTTGTGGACTTCACTTGATGTTTCGAACCGAAGCGGAGGCTTGCTGGCTGTTTGGTTGTTGGAACTATATTTTCTTGTTTGCATTTCTTCACTTATTGTGTTGTTCTGAACTGGACATGATCAAATGACTCTATCTATTGTGATTTGTGTTGTTTCATTTTTGTGATGTGACAGTGTTGAACACTTGAACATGTTAATTAATGTCAACTATTGAAAGGGAAATGTGCCCTTGGGCCATTTCTAAGTATTTTGCTGATTTAGTGTCCAACACAAGTGCTTAAGTGATAAACTATGTCAAAAGATGGATAAGGTGCAAATCAATACAAAGGTATGATTCTAGACTTAGTACATTGATTTTTGTGTACTAACATGCTTGTCTAAGTGTTAGAATCAGAGAAAATGCAATTGAAAAGAGTGGCTCAAAGCAGCCAAGAGTCTGCTCAGTCTGGGTGCACCAGACTGTCCGGTGGTGCACCGGACAGTGTCCGGTGCGCCAGGCTGGCTCTGGCGAACTGGCTGCTCTCGGGACTTCGTCGGCGGCGTACGGCTATAAATCACCGGACTGTCCGGTGAGCCAACAGTCGGCCGGGCCAACGGTCGGCCGCGGAATCCGCGCGCGACGCGTGGCAAGCGCCAACGGTCGGAAGGGGCACCGGACTGTCCGGTGCGCCAACGGCTCCAAAACTGCAACGATCGGCTTCGCCAAATAAGGAAAGAGATTCGCACCGGACAGTGTCCGGTGGTGCACCGGACTGTCCGGTGCGCCAGGCGACATAAGGCAAGAATTGCCTTCCTGGAATGCACTCAACGGCTCCTAGCTGCCTTGGGGCTATAAAAGGGACCCCTAGGCGCATGGAGGAGTACACCAAGCATTCTCTAAGCATTCCTAAGCACCAAGACTTTGATTCCGCGCATTTGATTCTTTGCGATAGCAATTAGAGCTCCATTTGAGTTGTGAACTCGCCGGGTTGTGTTGTGAGCTCTTGTTGTGACTTGTGTGTGTGTTGGTACTCTGATTTCGTGTCTTGTGTGTGTTGCTCATCCCTCCCTTACTCCGTGCTTCTTTGTGAACATCAAAGTGTAAGGGCGAGAGGCTCCAAGTTGTGGAGATTCCTCGCAAGTGGGATATAGTAAAGTGAAAGCAAAACACCGTGGTATTCAAGTGGGTCTTTGGACCGCTTGAAAGGGGTTGATTGCAACCCTCGTCCGTTGGGACGCCACAACATGGAGTAGGCAAGTGTTGGAATTGGCCGAACCACAAGATAAACCACTGTGCCATCTCTGTGTTGATCTCTTTGTGGTTATCGTGTTGTGCAAGTTCTCCTCTCTAGCCACTTGGCTTATTCGTGCTAACTCCTAATCAAGTTTTGCGGATTAAGTTTCAAGTTTTTACAGGATCACCTATTCACCCCCCTCTAGGTGCTCTCAATTGGTATCAGAACCGTTCTCTTCAAGAAAGGGACTAATCGCCCGAAGAGATGGATCCTAAGGGCAAGGGGATTGTGATCAATGATAAGGAGAAGGAGTCCTTCGTCAATGAGCCGAAAGATGACAAGCCTACCGACTCGGGCTCGGGCCACAAACGAAAAGATGGAAAGAAGAAGAAGACAAGGCGCATCAAGGAGATCGTTTACTACGACGACAGTGACGAATCTTCCTCTTCCCAAAAGGACGACGACAACGACTACGAGAAAAAGAAGACGGTTAACTCAAACTTCTCTTTCGATTATTCTCGTATTCCGCATAGTTCAAATGCACATCTGCTTTCCATTCCTCTTGGCAAACCCCCTCACTTTGATGGAGAGGACTACGGATTTTGGAGTCACAAAATGCGTAGTCACTTGTTCTCTCTCCATCCCAGCATATGGGAGATAGTCGAGAGTGGAATGAAATTTGATAGTACTGATAGTCCCATGTTCATTAATGAGCAAATTCCCAAGAATGCACAAGCTACTACTGTTCTTCTAGCTTCCTTGTGCAGGGACGAATACCATAAGGTGAGCGGCTTGGATAACGCCAAGCAGATCTGGGACACCCTCAATATCTCACATGAGGGGAACGACGTCACCATGCTCACCAAGATGGAATTGGTGGAAGGCGAACTTGGGAGATTCGCAATGATCAGGGGCGAGGAGCCAACCCAAACGTACAACCGGCTCAAGACCCTCGTCAACAAAATAAGGAGCTATGGAAGCACGCGATGGACGGACAACGACGTCGTCCGCCTAATGCTAAGGTCCTTTACCGTCCTTGATCCACATCTTGTGAACAATATTCGTGAGAATCCTAGGTACACAAAGATGACGCCCGAGGAGATCCTTGGAAAGTTTGTAAGCGGGCGGATGATGATCAAGGAGGCAAGATACGTCGATGATGCGTTGAATGGCCCAATCCAAGAGCCTCAAACTATTGCTCTCAAGGCAACAAGGAGCAAGGAGGCGCTACCTAGCAAGGTGGCGCAAGTTGAGGCGGCCGGGCTTAATGATGAAGAGATGGCCCTCATCATCAAGCGCTTCAAGATGGCGCTAAAGGGTCGCAAGGGGTAGCCTAACAAGAACAAGACGAAGGGGAAGCGCTCATGCTTCAAATGTGGTAAGATTGGTCATTTTATCGCTAATTGTCCCGATAATGATAGTGACCAGGAACAAGGGAACAAGAGGGAAAAGAAGAAAGCTTACAAGAAGGCTAAGGGCGAGGCACATCTTGGCAAGGAGTGGGACTCAGATTGTTCATCGTCCGACTCCGACAACGAAGGACTCGCCGCCACCGCCTTCAACAAATCGGCCCTCTTCCCCAACGAACGTCACACATGCCTCATGGCGAAGGAGAAGAAGGTATGTACTAGGAATACTACTTATGCTCTTCAAGTGAGGATGAATCTAGTGATGATGATGAAATAGATTATTCATGCTTATTCAAGGGCCTAGATAGAACCAAGGTTGATAAGTTTAATGAATTAATTGATGCCTTGAATGATAAGAATAGGCTATTAGAAAAGCAAGAGGATCTTTTGTATGAAGAACATGATAAGTTTGTAGAGGCACAAAAATCCCTTGCTTTAGAAATTAAAAGGAATGAAATGCTTTCTTTTGAATTGTCTACATGCCATGACTCTATTTCTAGCTTAAAGAGCATAAATGATGATTTGAATGTTAAGTTAGAAATAGCAAATAAATCAACATCTTGTGTAGAACATGTTACAATTTGCAATAAGTGTAAAGATTTTGATGTTGATGCTTGTAGTGAACACCTAGTTTGCATTTCTAAATTAAATGATGAAGTGGCTAGTCTTAATGCCCAACTTAAGACTAGCAAGAGTGAATTTGACAAGCTAAAATTTGCAAGGGATGCCTACACGATTGGTAGACACCCCTCAATTAAGGATGGTCTTGGCTTCAAGAGGGAAGTCAAGAACTTAACAAGCCATAAGGCTTCCATCTCCGCCAAGGAGAAAGGGAAGGCCCCTATGGCTAGTAGTGCTCAAAAGAACCATGCCTTCATGTATCATGATAGGAAACATCCTAGAAATGGTTATAGAAGTTATGATGCTTTTGAATCTCACGCCATGGTTGCTTCTAGTTTTTCTACTATGCATGATAGAAATGTGCCTAGGAGAAATGTTGCTCATGTTCCTAGGAAGACTAATGAACCTTCTACAATTTATCATGCTTGCAATGCTTCCTTTGCAATTTGTAGAAAGGATAGAAAGGTGATTGCTAGGAAATTAGGGGCAAAATGCAAGGGAGATAAAACTTGCATTTGGGTCCCTAAGGATATTGTCACTAACCTTGTAGGACCCAACAAGAGTTGGGTACCTAAGACCCAAGCCTAAATTTGCCTTGCAGGTTTATGCATCCGGGGGATCAAGCTGGATTATCGACAGCGGATGCACAAACCACATGACGGGGGAGAAGAAGATGTTCACCTCCTACGTCAAGAATAAAGATTCCCAAGATTCAATCATATTCGGTGACGGGAATCAAGGCAAGGTTAAAGGCCTAGGCAAAATTGCAATCTCAAATGAGCACTCTATTTCTAATGTATTCTTAGTAGAGTCGCTTGGATATAATTTGTTATCCATAAGTCAATTATGTAATATGGGATATAATTGTCTATTCACAAATGTAGATGTGTCTGTCTTTAGAAGAAGTGATGGCTCATTAGCTTTTAAGGGTGTATTAGACGACAAACTCTATTTAGTTGATTTTGCAAAAGAGGAGGCCGGTCTAGATGAATGCTTAAATGCTAAGACCAGCATGGGCTGGCTGTGGCATCGCCGCTTAGCACATGTGGGGATGAAGAACCTTCACAAACTTCTAAAGGGAGAACACGTGATAGGTCTAACTAATGTTACTTTCGAAAAAGATAGACCTTGTGCAGCTTGTCAAGTAGGGAAACAGGTGGGAAGCTCTCATCATGCCAAAAATGTGATGACAACTTCAAGACCCCTGGAGTTACTTCATATGGACCTCTTTGGACCCGTCGCCTATCTAAGCATAGGAGGAAGTAAGTATGGTCTTGTTATAGTTGATGATTTTTCCCGCTTCACTTGGGTATTCTTTTTGCAGGATAAATCTGAAACCCAAGGGACCCTCAAGCGCTTCCTAAGGAGAGCTCAAAACGAGTTTAAGCTCAAGGTGAAGAAGATAAGAAGCGATAATGGGTCCGAATTCAAGAACCTTCAAGTGGAGGAGTATCTTGAGGAGGAAGGAATCAAGCACGAGTTCTCCGCTCCCTACACACCACAACAAAATGGTGTGGTAGAGAGGAAGAACAGGACGCTTATAGACATGGCGAGGACGATGCTTGGAGAGTTCAAGACCCCCGAGCGCTTTTGGTCGGAAGCCGTGAACACGGCTTGCCACGCCATCAACCGGGTCTACCTTCATCGCCTCCTCAAGAAGACTTCGTATGAGCTACTAACCGGTAACAAACCCAATGTTTCGTATTTCTGAGTTTTTGGGAGTAAATGCTACATTCTAGTGAAGAAGGGTAGGAATTCCAAATTTGCTCCCAAAGCCGTAGAAGGGTTTTTGTTAGGTTATGACTCAAATACAAAGGCGTATAGGGTCTTCAACAAATCATCGGGTTTGGTTGAAGCCTCTAGCGACGTTGTATTTGATGAGACTAATGGCTCTCCAAGAGAGCAAGTTGTTGATCTTGATGATGTAGATGAAGAAGACGTTCCAACGGTCGCAATACGCACCATGGCGATTGGAGATGTGCGGCCACAGGAACAAAATGAGGGAGATCAACCTTCTTCCTCAATAATGGTGCATCCCCCAACTCAAGACGATGAACAGGTTCATCAAGAGGAGGCGTATGGTCAAGGGGGAGCACAAGATGATCATGTAATGGAGGAAGAAGCACAACCGGCACCTCCAACCCAAGTTCGAGCGACGATTCAAAGGAATCATCCCGTCGACCAAATATTGGGTGACATAAGCAAGGGAGTAACTACTCGTTCTCGATTAGTTAATTTTTGTGAGCATTACTCCTTTGTCTCTTCTATTGAGCCTTTCAGGGTAGAAGAGGCCTTGCTAGATCCAGACTGGGTGTTGGCCATGCAGGAGGAGCTCAACAACTTCAAGAGGAATGAAGTTTGGACACTGGTGCCGCGTCCCAAGCAAAACGTTGTAGGAACCAAGTGGGTGTTCCACAACAAACAGGACGAGCACGGGGTGGTGACGAGGAACAAGCCTCGACTTGTGGCAAAAGGTTATGCCCAAGTCGCAGGTTTGGACTTTGAGTAGACTTTTGCTCCTGTGGCTAGGGTAGAGTCCATTCGTATATTGCTAGCATATGCCGCTCACCATTCTTTCAGGTTGTTCCAAATGGATGTGAAGAGCGCTTTCCTCAACGGGCCAATCAAGGAGGAGGTGTACGTGGAGCAACCCCTGGCTTCGAGGATGAACGGTACCCCGACCACGTATGTAAGCTCTCTAAGGTGCTCTATGGACTTAAGCAAGCCCCAAGAGCATGGTATGAATGCCTTAGAGACTTTTTAATTGCTAATGCTTTTAAGGTTGGGAAAGCCGATCCAACTCTTTTTACTAAGACTTGTGATGGTGATCTTTTTGTGTGCCAAATTTATGTAGATGACATAATATTTGGTTCAACTAACCAAAAGTCTTGTGAAGAGTTTAGCAGGGTGATGACTCAAAAGTTTGAGATGTCGATGATGGGCGAGCTAAGCTATTTCCTTGGGTTCCAAGTGAGACAACTCAAGGATGGGACCTTCATCTCCCAAACGAAGTACACGCAAGACTTAATCAAGCGGTTTGGGATGAAGGACGCCAAGCCCGCAAAGACTCCAATGGGAACCGACGGACACACCGACCTCAACAAAGGAGGTAAGTCCGTTGATCAAAAGGCATACCGGTCTATGATAGGGTCTTTACTTTATTTATGTGCTAGTAGACCGGATATTATGCTTAGCGTATGCATGTGTGCTAGATTTCAATCCGATCCAAGGGAGTGTCACTTAGTGGCCGTGAAGCGAATTCTTAGATATTTAGTCGCTACGCCTTGCTTCAGGATCTGGTATCCAAAGGGGTCTACCTTTGACTTAATTGGATATTCAGACTCCGACTATGCTGGATGTAAGGTCGATAGGAAGAGTACATCGGGGACGTGCCAATTCTTAGGAAGGTCCCTGGTGTCGTGGAGTTCCAAGAAACAAACCTCTGTTGCCCTATCCACTGCTGAGGCCGAGTATGTTGCTGCAGGACAGTGTTGCGCGCAACTACTTTGGATGAGGCAAACCCTTAGGGACTTTGGCTACAATCTGAGCAAAGTCCCACTCCTATGTGATAATGAGAGTGCTATCCGCATGGCGGATAATCCTGTTGAACACAGCCGCACAAAGCACATAGACATTCGACATCACTTTTTGAGAGACCACCAGCAAAAGGGGGATATCGAAGTGTTTCATGTTAGCACCGAGAACCAGCTTGCCGATATCTTTACCAAGCCTCTAGATGAGAAGACCTTTTGCAGGCTGCGTAGTGAGCTAAATGTCTTAGATTCGCGGAACTTGGATTGATGTGTAGCATACATGTGTCTTATGCTTTGATCATGTTCTCTTATGCTTTTTGTTGTTTATTTATGGTGCTCAAGTTGTACTCATGATCCCCGGACCTCACAAGTCCAATTGCAAGTGATGCACTTATTTAGGGGGAGGCATGCTACAACTTGATCCTTTGAGACTAACTGTGTGCTTGAGTTTACTTGATTTAGTCTCAAAGGTGGATTGAAAGGGAAAGGTGAACTTGGACCATGCAAGACTTCCACTGCACTCCAATGAGAGGGTAACTCACCCCAAGTTCATCTCAATATTCTTATTGCCTTTGTACTCTTATTTGAAGATTTTGGTGAGGCAATGAGGTTTAAAGGCCAACATTGATCCCGTTTTGGTGCTTGATGCCAAAGGGGGAGAAAATAAGGCCAAAGCAAGATATGGATCAGCTACCACTTGAGAATTTTTATTTGTCAAAATACTCTTGTTTGTCTCTTATTGTCAAAAGTTGGTCTCTTGTGGGGAGAAGGCTTAATTATGGGAAAAGGGGGAGTTTTTGAAATCTTTGATCAATTTCTCTTGGAACAACTCTTGTTATGTCTCAACAAGTGTGTTTGACTTAGAGACAGGAAATTGAGGTTGATTTGCAAAAACAAACCAAGTGGTGGCAAAGAATGATCCATATATGCCAAATTTGATTCAAAACAAATTTGTGTTCTCATTTGAATTGATGTTGCACTTCTTTTAGTTGCTTTATGTTGTGTTGGCATAAATCACCAAAAAGGGGGAGATTGAAAGGGAAATGTGCCCTTGGGCCATTTCTAAGTATTTTGGTGATTTAGTGTCCAACACAAGTGCTTAAGTGATAAACTATGTCAAAAGATGGATAAGGTGCAAATCAATACAAAGGTATGATTCTAGACTTAGTACATTGGTTTTTGTGTACTAACATGCTTGTCTAAGTGTTAGAATCAGAGAAAATGCAATTGAAAAAGAGTGGCTCGAACCAGCCAAGAGTCTGCTCAGTCTGGGTGTACCGGACAGTGTCCGGTGCGCCAGGCTGGCTCTGGCGAACTGGCTGCTCTTGGGACTTCGTCGACGGCGTACGACTATAAATCACCGGACTTTCTGGTGAGCCAACAGTCGACCGGGCCAACGGTCGGCCGCGGAATCCGCGCGCGACGCGTGGCAAGCGCCAACGATTGGAAGGGGCACCGGATTGTCCGGTGTGCACCGGACAGTGTCCGTTGCGCCAACGGCTCCAAAACTGCAACGGTCGGCTTCGCCAAATAAGGAAAGAGATCCGCACCGGACAGTGTCCGGTGGTGCACCGGACTGTCCGGTGCGCCAGGCGACAGAAGGCAAGAATTGCCTTCCTGGAATGCACTCAATGGCTCCTAGCTGCCTTGGGGCTATAAAAGGGACCCCTAGGCGCATGGAGGAGTACACCAAGCATTCTCTAAGCATTCCTAAGCACCAAGACTTCGATTCCGCGCATTTGATTCTTTGCGATAGCAATTAGAGCTCCATTTGAGTTGTGAACTCGTCGGGTTGTGTTGTGAGCTCTTGTTGTGACTTGTGTGCGTGTTGGTACTCTGATTTCGTGTCTTGTGTGTGTTGCTCATCCCTCACTTACTCCGTGCTTCTTTGTGAACATCAAAGTGTAAGGGCGAGAGGCTCCAAGTTGTGGAGATTCCTCGCAAGTGGGATATAGTAAAGTGAAAGCAAAACACCGTGGTATTCAAGTGGGTCTTTGGACCGCTTGAAAGGGGTTGATTGCAACCCTCGTCCGTTGGGACGTCACAACGTGGAGTAGGCAAGTGTTGGACTTGGCCGAACCACGGGATAAACCACTGTGCCATCTCTGTGTTGATCTCTTTTTGGTTATCGTGTTGTGCAAGTTCTCCTCTCTAGCCACTTGGCTTATTCGTGCTAACTCTTAATCAAGTTTTGCGGATTAAGTTTCAAGTTTTTACAGGATCACCTATTCACCCCCCTCTAGGTGCTCTCAACTATCTACTATCTGTTATATACTTGTGGACTTGTGGATTATACCTAAAAGAGGGGTATGCTGCTAATTTTTTTTAATATTGTGGTGTTGGTTCCACAATGTTCTTGTGATTAGTAACTTTGAACTGTATGATGTCAATTTTATCGGTTTCTTTTCTTACATTCGATCTATCATATACATGATTATGTATTGCTTAATTTATGTGCTTGTTGGATTGTTGGACAATTAATATCATCGGGACGAACTACCCGACAACTTTTGGTACCTAACCGAGTAGTTTTCGTTATCCGTTTATTATCCGTTTGGATTATTACCCGATCCCGTTCTGTATATGTATCGAATTTTAATTACTCGTATAAGATCTCGTATCCGAGAAAAATATATTAGAATAGTATACATAATAACCTTTGTGTTTAGCTATATCCGACTCGTTTCCATCCTACTCACGTCTGCTCCGCGTGGAAAACGCTCTAGACCGCGACCGCGACCGCGACCAAGAGTCCAAGACTTCCCCGTCCGCCCGCTCCGTCCTCACAGGTCACGAGCTCACGGCCAACGACACAACTCACAGTAACGTTACCAGCCACGACACCTATGAGGCTATGACCCAACGTCCCAACCAAGAACCAACTACTCTGCCAGCCTACGCAGTAACGCAGCAGCAATCCCAACCCAAGCCTTCGCTGGCGCGCGGGTCCACCCCGACTCACGCCTCCCGTTCCCATACCACCAGGTCCGTCTCCGGCTTTCCGTCGGCCCTCCGCCCTCCGCCCCAAAACTTCGTGGTAAAACCTCCGCGATTTCCCTTCCCCACCCACCGCGGCAGTTGCCTCCCCTCCTACAAATAACCCCCGACCATCCACGAGGACGTACCTTCTGCAGCAAGTAGTGACCAGGAGCGAGCAGCCAAGGAAAGGAGCCAAGCAATGGAGAAGGCCGTCGACAGGCAGCGGGTCCTGCTGCGGCACCTCAACCCCGCCGCGGCGGGGAGCCCCGCCCCGCCCGCCATCTCCGTGAGGATCCCGTCCTTTACTCTCTCTCTCTCTCTCTCTCTCTCTGGTTCGCTCGGACCAAATCGGGCGTGCTGGTCCGACCGCTTCGGCGGCGGTATTTCTGGCCCCAGATCTGGTACTGAACGACGAGGGTGCTGTGTGGGTGCGTGGCAGGCAAGCGCGTGCGCGGCGGGGGACAGCGCGGCGTACCACCGGAGGCCGGCCTTCGCCGACGACGTCGTCATCGTCGCGTAAGTGAAATTCGGCTCCCTGCCCTTTTCTGCTTTTGATTGCGGCTGGACTCCTGTGGGAATCTCCTTTGTTTTCGGTCGTTCTAATATAGAGTCGAGCGCGCCCGTGGCTGCGACTGCAGTGATGCACACACTGCGGCGAATTTTTGTCTGCTAAGAAGTGATGCTAGACTCGTGTGCTGAACAGGAGACCGCTAATAAAAACTGCAACGGTTCAGACAGACAAACCTAGTAAATACCTATTGGATCTTACCGTTAGGTTCTGATAGTCTGAGATAATCTGTAGATACAATTGTGTTTTTTTTTTTCGTTACTTGTTTCTTCGAAACATGGAAGAAATACGATTCATTGCGTACCCTTTCTGCCTCCAGTGCTTACAGGACGGCAATTTGCAAGGCCAAGAGAGGGGGTTTCAAGGATACCTTTGCTGAGGACCTCTTGGTTCCTGTCTTCAAGGTTTGTGCTTTTCGTGTTGCTCCACTCTATGCAGCTTAGTGTCAAACCAGTGAATTGATCGCTTGTCTTTATCCTTGGGACTTTACATATATATTCTTGTTTCTCAACAATAGGCTTTGGTAGACAAGACGAAGCTGGACCCAAGTGAAGTTGGCGACATTGTTGTTGGTACTGTCTTAGCTCCTGGTTCCCAGAGGGCAATCGAATGCAGAATGGCTGCACTGTATGCTGGTTTCCCTGGTAATGACATTTCCAATGTTGCATTTTCCTCCTGTGGTGTAGGACAACCATCATCCCAACCTTGATCTATTTGTTGGTTCAAATTGGATGCAGACACCGTTCCTCTTAAGACTGTAAACAGGCAGTGCTCTTCTGGCCTTCAGGCAGTTGCAGATGTTGCCACTGCTATTAAAGCAGGGCTCTATGACATTGGTAGGATTTGTTGCTGTCTTGTTTTGGCTTACTTTGTTTTGTTTTGGATTGGTTGATGAATTGGGTTTTATTTTCTCCATTCAAGGTATTGCTGCTGGTTTGGAGTCCATGACAGTGAACAAAGTTAGTCTTGATGGCCAAGCGAATCCCAAAGTAAGCCTAACATGTTGGTCAATATGGCAAAACTGCATATTTAGAAACGTGTGCAAGCATCTTTGATCTGATTAAATTTGTCTCGAGTCTTTCTACTGTTTTAGGTTGAGCTATTTTCTCAAGCACGTGATTGTCTTCTCCCAATGGGCCTCACATCTGAGAATGTTGCACACCGTTTTGGCATAACACGACTGGAGCAAGATCAAGCTGCTGTAAGTTGCCTGACTCCCATTCTGTGGTTTGTTTTTTTTGTGTGTATATATATGAGACCTTCGTTTGCTGTCTCACAATATGCTTCCTGCTTTAAAGTCTTATAATCTTTATTCTGTTGTGTAGGTTGAGTCACATAGAAAGGCTGCTGCCGCAGCAGCTGCTGGTAAATTCAAAGAGGAAATTGTGCCAGTTCATACAAAGGTTATGTCGTTTAATTTACCTTTGTAAAGTAACTATGCTAGCTATTGATGATTTCCGACATATTAAAAAGGTGAAATTTTCATGAGTTATATGCTAACACAATGTTACTCTATAAAGATTGTTGATCCAAAAACTGGTGAGGAAAAGAAGATCGTAATCTCTGCAGATGATGGAATCCGAGTGGATACTTCTCTTGCAGTCCTGTCAAAACTCAAACCAGCATTTTCAAAGGATGGCAGCACTACTGCTGGTAATTAAAAGTGAATTCTAACTGCTTTGTGGTTGTCCATTAGTAGTATCCATACAAAAGTTCATTGTCATTTAACTGTAGGGAATGCAAGCCAAGTGAGCGATGGCGCTGGGGCCGTCTTGCTAATGAGACGGGATGTTGCTATGAAAAAGGGTCTTCCAGTTCTTGGTGTCTTTAGGTATCATTATTGTCCCTGTTTGTTGTGCAGCACATGTGAAATCAATCTGGTGATCTAGTCCTTGCGCTGTTTTGCTGCTAGTACCAAAAGCAGTTAAACATCTTAGTTTCACTGAGCAATTCCAGTGGTTGACACAATCATTGTTAGCCTATGATACCATTAATTATTGTAACTTTCTGTCAAGAGGCTGAGCGATATGTCTGAATGTGCAAATGTAGGACCTTTGCCGCTGTTGGAGTTGATCCAGCTGTAATGGGTATTGGTCCTGCCGTAGCAATCCCCGCAGCAGTGAAAGCTGCTGGCCTTCAGATGGATGATATCGATCTTTTCGAAATCAATGAGGTACATTTTGATCTGTCTCTCGAGTTCTTTCTCTAGACAACATCATAAAACTAGAACTGCCAGATAATATTTACTCTCTCGTCGATAGGCTTTTGCATCTCAGTATGTCTACTGCTGCAAGAAGTTGAAACTTGATCCTGCTAAAGTCAATGTTAATGGCGGTGCAATGGCCCTTGGACATCCGTTGGGTGCTACAGGTATTTGCCTTTTGCTATTCCAGATTCTTATGTCCCGCAGATTCATTTCATCTGACTGTGTGTCCGTGCCTTGGACTAACTAACATCGAGACCCGCAATCTGCCTGATTTAGGGCCTGATTGGCAGGGTTTCAGCCCCAGCTTTTCCTTCGAAAAAAGCCAGAGCCGTGATAAACATCGCTTTTTAAAACGTTGAAAAGCTAGAGCCGTTTTTGTACTAGACTGGAGAAGCCACAAAATGTGGCTCAACCGGCTGTCGCTTCTCCATTTTTTATTGCAAAATATCCTCGTACCACTAACTCATCCTTTGTTTAGGTCCTGTACCCCTTCACTATTCGCTTCTGTCCCTTAACTGTAATAGAGGGGCTCATTTACAAAAACAGGAGAGAAACCACTTTTTTTTTGTTAAACGACTGAAAACAGCTTTGCCTTCTCTGAAAAAGCAGTTTTACCAGAGAAGCTAGAGCCGAAGTTATTTTTAAAGAAGCCAAAGCCCTACCAATCGGGAATATTTTGAGTGATGATGACAATAGCATTGGTGTCTACTTGGCCAGGTGCACGGTGCGTCAGTACTCTTCTCAATGAGATGAAGCGCCGCGGCAAGGATTGCCGGTTCGGAGTGATTTCTATGTGCATAGGTACATAACTTAACCGAAGTATTCCGTTTGCCTGCATCAATCAAATGGACGCTTCAGAGCATAAATTGTAACAGAGACCTTCTCACCTTCACCTGTACTGACGATGGAGAACAGGTTCTGGGATGGGTGCTGCTGCTGTGTTCGAGCGGGGAGACGGCGTTGATGAGCTCACCAATGCTCGGGGAATCTCGACCCACAACTGGCTTTCCAAGGACGCCATGTAAAGCTACACCCACCAAAATTTGCCGGAACTGGTAGCATTGTTTCCAGATCGCTGTAGGGAGCGAATTGGGGAATAAAATGATTTTGTATTTGTCGCCCCTGCTGGGGATTTAGGAAGATTTTTACGCCACTGGTATTTGAACTTGCTTACCTGGAAAGATGCGTGAATAACTCAATAGTCTGCTGCAAGGATCATACGTGCACCCGCTTAATTTTAAAATCGACAGAACCCACACCATCTATTTGGCGAAGCTTTGCCTTAGCCTATATTATACACACACACAAACGAGCCACGCTCGACACAAACGAGCCACGCTCGAGCGAGCCTAGCACCCCAAGCTCGAGCTCTACAAGATAAACAATGAACCAGCGAACATAATTGACCGATATATAAAGTAATTCAAATACAACATCTTATACGTGTCAATTGTATTAATCAAACGCTACAAAATGCTAGAAAACCTTCCTCAATAGCACGGCAAGTCTATGTATCTGCGCACTACCGGTCACGTAGTTTGTCCTTAGCGTGCAAGTATAGCAATAAGTAATACTCCAGTCTGCAGCTGTGTTTGGGAGCTGAGGGAATTGGAAGGGGTTGATGGCTCAATGGCTGGCTGTGTTTGATTGAGGAGTGGGTTAGGCTGGCTCCAACAGCCAATAGGTAAAATGGGCAGGCAAAAAGTCTTTTGCCTTGCGTATGGAAAAATACCTGCCCTCTTGTTTTCAACAAAGAAGGCAAAATAGCTGGATAGAGAGGAGTGAATGATAAGAGACAAACATAAGACCAGATGTCAGAGGCACAAGAAAAAATGCCTGACTTGAAAACGTGTAGCACAACATAGAGAGGCAAATTGGCTTTGGCTGGCCATTTGCATGGCATGTTGGAGCTAGTCTTAGAATAGAGTGGCTTCATTCCAATTTTCTGGATGTTTGGTTTCCAACAAAATAAGAGTAGAGCGGCTCCTGGATCTCCATATGAAAATTTACTATAAGTAGTTGGAATGCTCCCGCTCCATAAAAATGACCGGATGCAAGTGTTCTACCGGACGTGAGCGCTCTCCCTCCTCTCCTCTCCTCTACACTCACACGGCTCTCGAACCAAACAAAGAATGGAACGGTTCCGCTCTATTCTACTCTTCAACCAAACAAAAAATGAAGCGGCTATGTTCTTCTTGCCAAACACAGAATAGAGCGGTTCCATTCTCAAATACCGGAATGGAGCCACTCTATTTTATTTGACTCTCCAACCAAACACACCCTAGTTGGAGAGTTAACTAGAATAGAACGACTCCATTCCCGTTTTTAAGAATGGAGTCATTCTATTCTGCGTTTGGCAAGTAGAACAGAGTCGCTCCATTTTTTGTTTGATTGAAGAACAGAATAGAGCGGAGTCATTCGTTCTTTGTTTGGTTGGAGAGCCATATTAGTGTAGATGGGAGGAGATGGAGGAGAGCACTTGCATCCGGTTATTTTGGTGGAGCGGTATCATTTCAACTATTTATGGTAAATTTCTATATGGAGACTCTATGAGCCACTCTGCTGCTCTTTTGCTGGAAACCAAACATCTAGAAAATAGGAATGGAGCCGCTTCATTCTCTTCTACTCCTCAACCAAACACACATAGTGATAAGTAAATTGGAGGAGATCTATAGGAAGGAAATATCTTGCTATTCAATGGTTTCTCTCTCTCATAGTTCCACTTCAATTCTTTTGTCACTAAACTAGTTCCTAGGGGCCAAAATCTAATTCTGAATAGAAAGGGGATCCCCTTCAATCCCCTCTAATTCTGCCTTTGAGGAAAAAATAGATGGAAATCAAGAAATTCAAAAACTAGATATGCGAATGAATATTCAAAGATACTGCAGGATTATTTTGGAATGGATATTCAAGAAGAACGAAAAATGACATGAGAACATTGGGGAGATCCGTAACTGAAGCTGGAAATTACAACGGGAGATTGAAAACAGGATGCCGATGGCCACTACCTTCTGACCTTCATCCGTATGCTGAGATCGAGCGTGATTTGTATAAGATGGAGGAGGAGAGAGAGGAGAGAGGAGAGAAGGGAGAATATGTAAACTTACAATCTACTTAGACATAAGAATTAAGAAATTTTATGAGAGAAACACATGGGTCATGCATTATTATTGAAGAACTAACGAATATATAGATGGGCTAGGCTATAAAGATTCTTACAGCCACCCATCGGCTATATTATTAATCTTGCTCTTAGAAGGGACAATCGAGAAAGAAAAAATGCAAGAGAATCTTTAGGGTTTGTTGGGTTAAGAGTGAATTATATTAAAGAGGATTAGAATGGATTAAATCAATTCCTATTTCAAATTAAATATAAAGGGATTTAACCTGCTCAATCCCCTCCAATCCACTTACAAATGGACAATGCCTTAGGCACCTTAAAACCCCGTGGATCTAGGGGATTTGGACCCTCGGCGGTGGTAGAAGCCACGATCGCACAACACAGGTATGGGCCTGTTTGGTTTGTGGCTAAATGTGTCACACTTTGCCTAAGGTTAGTCGTTCGAATTGAATAACTAACCTTAGGCAGAAAAGTTAGGCAAAGTGTGGTAACTGAGGTAGTGAACCAAACAGGCCACAATGGCCGGGCAAAAAACGACACATCGTGCTCCCGTCTCATGCTTCTAAGGGTTACAGGCCATGCTAACAGTCTAGATATGACACTACGTGTCTTTTTTTACCGGGCCAATTTGTAAAGTATGAACAAAGTTGTAAGTCGTGTCACCCATAGCTTGATAGCGTGTCTCTAAATTTTTTTCTCATCTACCTTATAAAAAATAGATTCATTCTCAGATTCAAATATTCATAAATTTATTTAGAGATCATAGATTCAAATTAGTTGAACTCCTTAGTCTTGGCTTAATCAGACGAGAAGACAACTAGAAAAGAACCAAAATCAATTGTTAGTCACTTGTTCTCAGATGCTATGAATCAAGAACAAGGCAACACAAATGTTAAGTATTAAAGACCTTCGTCTTCCAAAGCATTATCTCCTCATGGACATAATGATCATTAGACGAAGGTCGTGAAAGACATGCCTTCATCATCTTATAGATAAACAAGAATGTAAGAGATAAACACAACAAATTTAACTCATTGATTCATTCTTATTTGTATTCCATAAAACATGTATGAATATCAACATAATTCATATTACATTGATAACTTCGGCTTGCTCGAATGTGAAGACGCGAGAGAGTGATTGCAATTCAGCGTGAACAGTACGGTGCTACTGTTCATTTATTTATAGACAAGAGACACAACCCGAGTAAAAGTACATTTATGTCCCTGACATTTACTTATGATCGTAACATAAATTGTTAAGAACTATGCAGTCTTTTTTCCTTTCGATCAACATCATCACCAGTCTTCATCACCAGTATGAGTCGAAGTTGTCACTCTTGGCAATAGCTTCGGCGTCATCCTTAGATCATATCTTCGTCTCGTACGCCTTCATCATGGGGAAAGACTTCCATCCTAAAGACGAAGCTCTCTATAATAATTCATGTCATTCTGAAAACATATGGTTAGTCATGTTTTTGAGGACCTTCGGAAGAGGAAGGCCCCTAACACCAATATTTTAAGTCTTCAATACAACAAATATTTAAGTCTTTGAACAAAACCAAAGCCAATAGATAAGACAAACAACAAAAACTATAACTGCGCCGTTTTGTGCAACACTAGCTCATAAAACACCTTTCTAGGTAAAATTACATCTTATGAGAAACCCTAAAAATAAAAAAGAGTGCATTTGAGTCCACGAACTCACATACTTCATTCAGACTCATGAACTCATAGACTTCATGATCGCATAAAGTACCAGCAACAACTTCATCTTCACCAAGATACAAGTTTTTAAATGAATCTTCAAGTTCTTGATTCTCAACAACATGTTATTCCATTATTTCTTCTAACTCCTAGTCCTTCATGTTGGTCAAAATCTCCATAGTTTTAGGCAACAAGCATTGTTGCCGCTCTTCAATTAACGTGTTAGTCAAGCTAAAACAGGATTTTAAAGAGATAGTAGGTACATGAATTAACATGATAGCCATTATACACAGTATTGGATATGTTAGATTATGCTCACACCACTAGATAAGAATGTCAGATCATCGTCATAAGCAGTCACATTGTCACTATCTTGATAAACCAAGGCTCAAAAATAGTAGATGTAGATAATGAAGATAAATTAGGGGTAGAGATACATGAAGATCCAACAACACCTATTACATGGCCTCTAAAGATTTTTTTCATGCCTGCTTTTTTACCTATACGACATTTTGGTTGTACAACACTTTGAGCCCTAATTACACCAAACATGTTCTCATATTTGTGAAACATGTTATATAATTAAGATTTTACCTCAACGTAGTATGAATTGTATCAGTAACTGTGCATTCACCATGCAATGAACATTAAATAAATCTCTAATCTTAGCTCTAGGCTAAAGAATGAATGCATATGAATATAATAGAGCTATATACTACAAGTACTTGAAGAATTTAAACTTCATAGGAAATGTAGTAGCGCTTAGATTTTGACAAATGGAGCGGTTCCATTTAGTTTCAAATGAGAAGAAATCTCTAGAATATGATGCGGAACAAGTGGACTTGAGAGATAATAAACACCAGATAGAACAACATTGAGTTACAGAAGAGTTCTAGGAACTCTAGTATCTTTCGGGAACATACTAACGATTTTCAAACAATAGTCGTAAGCCATAATGAGAATTAATGAACACGGAAATCATGCTCCTATGCAGAATCAAGTGTTTTAGCATAAGGTATGTTGCATCCCATGTAACATCCATATCCAAACCAAACTTTTGAGGGCGAACACCCTTAGCGATATAACAGTTCTTGAACAAAGCAATACATTGATTAGAGGATAAATCATTTGTGAAATGATTCAACCTCTTTAAGCCAGACTTTATAATTAGATTAACGATATGATAAGTACAATACTAATGCATAAGACAACATCTACAATTATGAGGATCAAAAGAAGTTGGTGAAGGATCAAGACCAAATTAACTAGCAAACATAGGTGTCAAAGTGTTCATAGAAGATGAACTAGAAGAAACATTGTCTAGAGTTATAGAGAATATCTTGTCAACTAGACCATATTCCATAACTCAGCAATGATTCTTTTGTCTATATTAGTACTAGGAATAGGACATCTCAACTAGCCTAATACCATAATTATTTTATGTAACTCCTAATCAACATTGACAAAGTGAGCACCAAATGTTTGAAGTCAAAGCAATAGAAGAACCAACATATAAGGCATAATTCTTAAGCACATCACGACATTCATAAAAATCAACTTATCAAGATCTCTAGTTGTGATCTGCCTATGATTAGGAGCACAAACAATCTTGTCCTCCTAGGACTCTATCGCACCTACACCTAATGGAAGATCAAGCCAACAAATAACTGACAAAAGTTAGATAAAGCCATGTAAGGAAAATGCACCCGACCCATTTGACTAAGTGATTTTGGTGTTTGATGATCAACATAACCGATGAACTAATGTGCTTCAAGTGTTTGTGTTTTGTAGTTCATATGACGTGAAGTGGATTGGACTAAGGCTCTAAGGATGCAACACCTCAAAAGAAGACCTAAAAGACACATAGAAGACTTATAAATACTCAGCACAAGTCCAAGACACATGATCAAAAGAGTCTAAGCAAAGAAGATAGAAGAATCAATAAATGGGTTGTCAGCTGGCGCACTGGACTGAGTGCGTAGAGAGCTCTGCAAATAGCTCTCGGACAGGTAGATATTTGGACAGGTCTGGTGGTGCACCGGACCAAGGTCCAATATCTAGTTGCCAACGGCTATCTCATGTGGCAGCACCGAACTGTGCGGGTCGCACACTAGACCATTAATGTAGGAATAGGGAATCTGTTAGATGCCAACGACTAGCTGACATGGAGGGTCCGGACAGGCAGTTCGGTGTGCACCGGACCAGTCTAGTGCTGTGCAGACAAAATGTTGATGTTTTTCTCTAATGCCTAGTTTTAGATGGGGGCTCTATAAATACCCCTAGTCAAACATTTGAAGGTGTGGGAGCCCAAACAACATACCAACACATGTGATACACATCTCCAAGGTTTCAAACACCCAATTGCTTAATAGAACCACTCGTTGATTAGTGTAGGTATTTTGCGAAGTGCTTAGGTTAGTTAGACCACTTATGCGCTTGCTTTAGGTTGTTCCTAGTTAGTTGAGTGAGTTTTGTCGGGGACCATAATTAGGGGTACCCCCAAGACTCCTAATCTCAGCTGGTAACCCCCATCAGCACAAAGATGCAAAGGCCTGATGGGTGCGATTAAGTCAAGGCTCAGTCCACTCAAGGGACATGATCTCGCCTCGCCCGAGCCTAGCCTCGGGCAAGGGCAGCCGACCCCGGAGGATTCATGTCTCGCCCGAGGGCCCCCTCAAGCAACGGACACACCTTCGGCTCGCCCGAGGTCCAGTCTTCACCAAGAAGCAACCTTGGCCAGATCGCCACGCCGACCGACCGTATCGCAGGAGCATTTAATGCAAGGATCGCCTGACACCTTATCCCGACGAGCGCTCCTCAGTCGACAGAGCCAAAGTGACCGCAGTCACTTCGCCGCTCCACTGACCGACCTGACAAGAAGACAGCGTCGCCTGCGTCGCTCCGACTGCTGTGCCACTCGACAGAGTGAGACTGACAGCAGCCAATTCCGGCCTCGGGCGCCATAGGAAGCTCCGCCTCGCCCGACCCCAGGGCTCAGACTCATTCTCGGCTCCGGAAGACGATGAACTCCGCCTCGCCCGACCCCAGGGCTCGGACTCAGCCTCGGCTCCGGAAGACGACGAACTCCGCCTCGCCCGACCCCAGGGCTCGGACTCAGCCTCGGCTCCGGAAGACGACGAACTCCGCCTCGCCCGACCCCAGGGCTCGGACTCAGCCTTGGCCTCAGACGACGGTCTCCGCCTCGCCCGACCCGGGGCTCGGACTCGACCTCGACCTCGGAAGACAGACTCGACCTCGACCTCGGAGGAGCCTCTGCCTCGCCCGACCTAGGGCTCGGACCGACCACGTCATAGGGGGGGCCATCATTACCCTACCTCTAGCTAGCTCAGGCTACGGGGAACAAGACCGGCGTCCCATCTGGCTTGCCCCGGTAAACGAATAATGATGGCGCCCCGCGTGATCCATGACGATGGCGACTCTCAGCCCCTTACGGAATCAAGGAGACGTCAGCAAGGACTCGACAGCCCCGACAGCTGTCCTTCCGCAAGGCTCCAGCGCTCCTCCGACGGCCACGACATCACATGAACAGGGTGCCAAAACCTCTTCGGCTGCCACGACGACATGTACTTAGGGCGCTAGTTCCTCTCTGCTAGACACGTTAGCACACTGCTACATCCCCATTGTACACCTGGGCCCTCTCCTTATGCTTATAAAAGGAAGGTCCAGGGCTCTCGTACGAGAAGGTTGGCCGCGCGGGAGAACGGGCCGACGCGCAAGTCCCTCGCTCTCTTCCACGCAGACGCTTGTAACCCCCTACTGCAAGCGCACCCAACCTGGGCGCAGGACAACACGAAGGCCGCAGGTTCCCCCTCTTTTTGCCTGTCTCCTCTCCCCCCTTCGTGCTCCATCTCGCGCCGACCCATCTGGGCTGGGACATGCGGCGACAATTTACTCGTCGGTCCAGGGACCCCCCGGGGTCGAAACGCCGACAGTTGGCGCGCCAGGTAGGGGCCTGCTGCGTGTTGACGAACAGCTTCCCGTCAAGCTCCAGATGGGTAGTCTCCAGCAACCTTTTCAACCCGGGACGATTCTCCGTTTCGGGAGTCTTGAGTTCATGTCCCTCGATGGCGGCTACGACATGATACTCCTTCCTCCGCCGCTCGACAGCGACAATGGCGGCCATCGGCCCGCCCGCCGGCGGCGGAATCAACGACGTCTTCCCCACGTGGCGGAAGAGCAACATCCAGGTCTGTCCCATCACCTTCCCCGCCGACAGAGGAGGAGGCGCGGCAGACATGGCCAAGCAGGAGATGGCACCTCGTCGGCTGTCGAGCGAGTCGACGGCGCCGGCGCCCCGACGGGGGACACGTCGGGCTTCGACCTCGCGTCTGAGATGAAGACGAGTGCCGTTTCCCCGCAACACGCCAACTCCAAGCGAACAAACGACGCCAGCACGCTCGCGAGGGACTTGCTGGGCGTCACCCTCGTACCTGAGACGACGGAGCAGTCCGCCCCTGACGCGACTTCGACATCGCCTGTCGACCAAGAGGTACCGACCGATTCCCATCTCGTGCCTTTTAGATCCAGCTGCGACCCACCGAGCGACCCCGCTTTGGTGGACGCTTTTATAAAGGCATGTTCAAACCCTCCGGGGTATCATATGCGGTCACCCTGGGACCGGCTGACGGCCATCTCGACCTACGGACCCTCGGGTTCCGAGGAAGATGACGAGCCCGACTTTTGTTGGGATTTCTCCGGGCTCGGCAACCCTAGTGCCATGCGGGACTTCATGACCGCATGCGACTACTGCCTCTCCGATTGTTCCGATGGTAGCCACAGCTTCGGCGACGAGGACTGCGGCCCAAGTCGTGAATGTTTCCACGTCGATCTAGGGGGTCCCGGCGAAAGCAACCATCTTGGTATGTCGGAAAACGGCGATCCCCCTAGGCCTGCGCCTCGCGTTGACATCCTTCGGGAGCTAGCTGTGGTCCCAGTCCCTGCGGGGGGTTAGGACGCACAGCTCGAGCAAATCCGCGAGGTGCAGGCCAGGCTCGACGAGGGAGCAGGAACACTTGAGCAGTTCTGGCGGAACATCGGGCAGGAATGGGCAGACCGAGCTCCGGCCGGAAATGCGCGTCATCTGCCCCAGGGCATCCAGCTCCGCATTGCCGACGACGTCAGGGCAAGGCCGCCACCGGCTTCCAGTGGGGTCGGCCAGAACCTGGCTGCAGCAGCAATACTTCTCTGCGCGATGCCGGAACCATCGACCACCGAAGGGCAGCGTATCCAGGGAGAGCTCAAGAATCTCAGGCGTGGGGGACGCTACAACAGCGGGGAGGATCAGAGTCCCTCACCCGAACCACCCGGTCCACAGGCTTTCAGCCGGGCCATACGACGGGCGCCGTTCCCGACCCGGTTCCGAACCCCGACTACCATCACAAAGTACTCGGGGGAGACAAGGCCGGAACTGTGGCTCGCGGACTACCGACTGGCCTGCCAGCTGGGTGGAACGGACGATGACAACCTCATCATCCGCAACCTCCCCCTGTTCCTCTCCGACACCGCTCGAGCCTGGCTGGAGCATCTGCCTCAGGGGCAGATCTCCAACTGGGACGACCTGGTCCAAGCCTTCGCCAGCAACTTCCAGGGCACGTACGTGTGCCCTGGGAACTCCTGGGATCTCTGAAGCTGCCGCCAGCAGCCGGGAGAGTCTCTTCGGGACTACATTCAGCGATTCTCGAAGCAGTGCACCGAGCTGCCAGTCACCGACTCGGATGTCATCCGCGCGTTCCTCGCCGGCACCACCTGCCACGACCTGGTGAGCAAGCTGGGCCACAAGACCCCCACCAGGGCGAGCGAGCTGATGGACATCGCCACCAAGTTCGCCTCTGGCCAGGAGGCGGTTGAGGCCATCTTCCGGAAGGACAAGCAGCCCCAGGGCCGCCAGCCGGAAGATGTCCCCGAGGCATCCACTCAGCGCGTCATCAAGAAGAAGGGCAAGAAGAAGTCGCAAGCGAAACGCGATGCCGCCGACGCGGACCTTGTCGTCGCCGCTGAGTACAAGGACCCTCGGAAACCTCCCGGAGGCGCCAACCTTTTCGACAAGATGCTCAAGGAGCCGTGCCCCTATCATCAGGGACCCGTCAAGCACACCCTTGAGGAGTGCGTCATGCTTCGGAGCCACTTTCACAAGGCCGGGCCACCGACGGAAGGTGGCCGAGCCCACGACAACGACAAGAAGGAGGATCACAAGGCAGAGGAGTTCCCCGAGGTCCACAACTGCTTCATGATCTACGGTGGGCAAGTGGCGAACGCCTCGGCTCGGCACCGCAAGCAAGAGCGTCGGGAGGTCTGCTCGGTAAAGGTGGCGGCGCCAGTCTACCTAGACTGGTCCGACAAGCCCATCACCTTCGACCAGGGCGACCACCCCGACCGCGTGCCGAGCCCGAGGAAGTATCCGCTCATTGTCGACCCCGTCATCGGCAACGTCAGGCTCACCAAGGTTCTCATGGACGGAGGCAGCAGCCTCAACATCATCTACGCCGAGACCCTCGGGCTCCTGCAGATCGGTCTGTCCTCGATCCGGGCCGGTGCGGCGCGTTTTCACGGGATCATCCCCGGGAAACGCGTCCAACCCCTCGGACAACTCGATCTGCCCGTCTGCTTCGGGACTCCCTCCAACTTCAGAAGGGAAACCCTCACGTTCGAGGTGGTCGGGTTCCGAGGAACCTACCACGCAGTGCTGGGGAGGCCATGCTACGCCAAGTTCATGGCCGTCCCCAACTACACCTACCTCAAGCTCAAGATGCCGGGCCCCAACGGGGTCATCACTGTCGGCCCCACGTACCAACACGCGTACGAATGCGACATCGAGTGCGTGGAGTACGCCGAGGCCCTCGCCGAATCTGAGGCCCTCATCGCCGACCTGGAGAGCCTCTCCAAGGAGGCGCCAGACGTGAAGCGCCATGCCGACAACTTCGAGCCAGCAGAGACGGTTAAGTCCGTCCCTCTCGACCCCAGCAACGACGCCTCGATGCAGATCCAGATCGGCTCCGAGCTCGACCCCAAATAGGAAGCAGTGCTCGTCGACTTTCTCCGCGCAAACACCGAAGTTTTCGCGTGGAGTCCCTCGGACATGCCTGGCATACCGAGGGACACTATAACAAGGAAAGCCTCCGATCTCCTTTCCGACCTTGAAACGACATTCCGGTGTCTCAAGGCGAAAGGCGTGAAACTCAATCCCGAGAAGTGTGTCTTCGGAGTCCCCCGAGGCATGTTCTTGGGGTTCATCGTCTCCGAGCGGGGCATCGAGGCCAACTCGGAGAAAATCGCGGCCATCACCAACATGGGGCCCATCAGGGACTTGAAAGGCGTACAGAGGGTCATGGGATGCCTGGCGGCTCTGAGCTTCTTCATCTCGCGCCTCGGCGAAAGAGGCCTACCTCTGTACCGCCTCTTAAGAAAGACCGAGTGCTTCACTTGGACCTCCGAGGCCGAGGAAGCCCTCGGGAACCTGAAGGCGCTCCTTACGAACGCGCCCATCTTGGTGCCCCCCGCTGCCGGAGAAGCCCTCTTGATCTACGTCGCCGCTACCACTCAGGTGGTCAGCGCCGCGATCGTGGTTGAGAGACGAGAAGAAGGGCATGCATTGCCCGTCCAGAGGCCGGTTTACTTCATCAGTGAGGTACTGTCCGAGACCAAGATCCGCTACCCACAAATTCAGAAGCTGCTGTACACGGTGATTCTGACGCGGCGGAAGTTGCGACACTACTTCGAGTCTCATCCGGTGACTGTGGTGTCATCCTTCCCCCTGGGGGAGATCATCCAGTGCCGAGAGGCCTCGGGTAGGATTGCAAAGTGGGCGGTGGAAATCATGGGCGAGACGATCTCGTTCGCCCCTCGGAAGGCCATCAAGTCCCAAGTCTTGGCGAACTTTGTGGCTGAATGGGTCGACACCCAGCTTCCAGCAGCTCCGATCCAACCGGAACTCTGGACCATGTTTTTCGATGGGTCGCTGATGAAAACAGGGGCAGGCGCGGGCCTGCTCTTCATCTCACCCCTCGGAAAGCACCTTCGCTACATGCTGCGCCTCCATTTCCCGGCGTCCAACAACGTGGCTGAGTACGAGGCTCTGGTTAACGGGTTGCACATCGCCATCGAGCTAGGGGTCCGACGCCTCAACGCTCGTGGCGACTCGCAGCTCGTCATCGACCAAGTCATGAAGACCTCCCACTACCGTGACCCGAAGATGGAAGCCTATTGCGATGAGGTTCGGCGCCTGGAGGATAAGTTCTCTGGGCTCGAGCTCAACCATATCGCCCGATGATACAACGAGACTGCGGACGAGCTGGCTAAGATAGCCTCGGGGCGGACAACGGTTCCCCCGGATGTCTTCTCCCGAGACCTACATCAACCCTCAGTCAAGACCGATGACACACCCGAGCCCGAGAAGGCCTCGGCCCTACCCGAGGCACCCTCAGCTCAGCTCGAGGCACCCTCGGCCCCCGAGGGTGAGGCACTGCGCGTCGAGGAAGAGCGGAATGGGGTCCCGCCTAATCGAAACTGGCAGACCCCGTACCTACAATATCTCCACCGAGGAGAGCTACCCCTCGACCGAGCCGAAGCTCGGCGACTAGCGCGGCACGCCAAGTCGTTCGTCTTGCTGGGTGACGGGAAGGAGCTCTACCACCGCAGCCCCTCCGGCATCCTCCAGCGATGCATATCCATCGCCGAAGGTCAGGAGCTCTTACAAGAAATACACTCGGGGGCTTGCGGTCACCACACAGCGCCTCGAGCCCTTGTCGGAAACGCTTTCCGACAAGGTTTCTACTGGCCGACCGCGGTGGCCGACGCCACTAGAATTGTTCGCACCTGCCAAGGGTGTCAATTCTACGCAAGGCAGACCCACCTGCCCGCTCAGGCTCTGCAGACAATACCCATCACCTGGCCGTTTGCTGTGTGGGGTCTGGACCTCGTCGATCCCTTGTAGAAGGCACCCGGGGGCTACACGCACCTGCTGGCCGCTATCGACAAATTCTCCAAGTGGATCGAGGTCCGACCCCTAAACAGCATCAGGTCCGAACAGGCGGTGGCGTTCTTCACCAACATCATCCATCACTTTGGGGTACCGAACTCCATCATCACCGACAACGGCACCTAGTTCACCGGCAGAAAGTTCTTGGACTTCTGTGAGGATCACCACATCCGGGTGGACTGGGCCGCCGTGGCTCACCCCATGATGAATGGGCAGGTAGAACGTGCCAACGGCATGATTCTGCAAGGACTCAAGCCGAGGATCTACAACGACCTCAACAAATTCGGTAGGCGATGGATGAAGGAACTCCCCTCGGTGGTCTAGAGTCTGAGGACAAGGCCGAGCCGAGCCACGGGCTTCACACCGTTCTTTCTAGTCTATGGGGCCGAGGCCATCTTGCCCACGGACTTAGAATACGGTTCCCCGAGGTCGAGGGCGTACGACGACCAAAGCAACCAGACCAATCGAGAAGACTCACTGGACCAGCTGGAAGAGGCTCGGGACATGGCCTTACTACACTCGGCGCGGTATCAACAGTCCCTGCGACGCTACCACGCCCGAGGGGTTCGGTCCCGAGACCTCCAGGTGGGCGACTTGGGGCTTCGGCTGCGACAAGACGCCCGAGGGCGGCACAAGCTCATGCCTCCCTGGGAAGGGCCATTCATCATCGCCAAGATTTTGAAGCCCGGAACGTACAAGCTGGCCAACAGTCAAGACAAGGTCTATAGCAACGCTTGGAACATCCGACAGCTACGTCGCTTCTACCCTTAAGATGCTTTCAAGTTGTTCGTACACCTCGTTCACATACAAACTCTAACCATCAAGGAAGGGTCAGCCTTGCCTCGGCAAAGCCCGACCCTCCCTCGGGGGCTAGAAGGGGGCACCCCCTCTGCGTCAAAATTTTCCTCGGAAAAAGTTTTTCTGCCAGAACGTCTTTCGTGCTTTTTGACTACTTCGAAAAGTGGGATCCTGAAAACGACGGAGTACACATAAGCAGCCAAGGCCGACCGAGCCGAGGGACTCCTACGCCTCCGGGATACAGATACCTCACTCATCACCTTCTGCGATAAGTAACTCACGCTCGGATAAGCGATTCCGCTGACCGAACAAGTCTTAATGCTCGGAAACCTTTCTGCCGAAACGGGTTTTCGGGTTTTCTCGGCCACATCGATAGCAGAATCCTACGGACGAGTAAAGAGTACACATAAGCGGCAAGGCCGACCGAGCCGAGGGACTCCTACGCCTCCGGGATACGGATACCTCACTCATCACCTTCCGCGAAAAGTAACTCTCGCTCGGACAAACAATTCTGTTACCGACAAATAAGTCCTGATACTCGAAACAAGAGGAAAAGAAACGCAGTTTTACAACACAACGACGATATGTTTGGGCCTCGGCGGCCGTAGAAAACATACGCACACTACAAGATAAACCGATCCTGCAGGCTCAGACCTTGACGGAGGGGGACCAGCAACACCCTCGGCGTCAACTCCACCTTCGGCGAAGTCCGACCGAGCCTCGGACGGCAACACGGCCAGAGGATCTCCGCTCCGAAGGACGACGTCAGCACCACGCCCCGGCCATCGCCGCCAGGGTCTCCTTTAGGAATCCGGCTCGAGCAGACGGCTCGGCCGGCTGCCCCGAAGCCTCAGCCAGCTGTCCCCCGAGGACATCAGCCTGGCTCATGGCCTCGGCAACTCGACTCCGGCGCCGGTCCCGCCAGTGGACGGCCCGGCCAGGCTCTGGCCGACGAAGTCTTCTTTTCGAGCCAACTCTGCCTCTGTCCACACTGATACCGCTGCCTCCGGCTCCGGCTCATTGAAGAGCGGCCGAGGGTTCCTTTAACTAAGCAAGAGAAGCCTTGGGCGGCAAGGCCGACCGAGCCGAGGAACTCCTACGCCTCCGGGATACGGATACCTCACTCGTCACCTTCGCACGAGGCAACTCACACTTGATGAAGCGGTTCAGTTAGCCGACAGGCGAGTCCTAGTGCTCGAAATGAGGAAAAAACATGGCTTCATGCCAAAAATACATACATGTTCAGGCCCCGACAGCACAATGAACAAACACCGGCACTCAAGGTGCCATTACAAACGGAACTCCGGTTCCACCCCCGCAGGTACGAACAACCCCCCACATTGGAGGGCCTGCGGGGCGATGAAACCCCTGGTGGCTCGCCGACGCCCGCTCTGGCAGCAGCGACAACGACCTCTGGTCCAGGTGGCCAAACAGCAGCAGCGATGGCCTCAGGGTGGACGCTGCTGCAACAAGGCCCTCGCCCGCGTCCTCGCCCAAGGGGCGAGGACATGCAGAAGGTCGTGGAGTTGGAGGTCAGTCCGCGGGTGGCGCCGGCTATCTCGTCGGCGGAGAAACCTCTTCCGGCTGCCTCGGTGGGAGGTGGCACCGGAAGCAGCGCCGAAGCCGCTCAGGCCGGAGAGCCGAACACGCGGCAGCTGCCAGCGCCACGAACGGAGAACGCCCTTCCCCCCGATCACTGAGGGAAGGAGCGGGCCACTGCCCGCGCGGAGACCGGCCCCAACTTGGCGCACTCCCCTCCCTAGCACTGATGATGAAAATCCTTGAAGCTGAGGGAGGGGCAGAGGCCGCAGCCCGGTTTGCTTCTCCCCACCATCGAACTGGTGGTCACCGTCTTAGGTGACCACCGGCGAGGGGATGCAGCTGGGCTGCCTGATGAAAATCCTTGAAGCCGAGCAATGGCTGAAAGGTACCAACTTTCACGAAGTTGCGTTCCTCCAACGACAGCAAGACGAAAGCGACGCGAGTGTTCCCCATCCGGGGGCTCGGAAGGTGGAAGGATGCGATGCATGAAGGGAGTACGAAGACATGGTTGCCTTCCAGCAACTCTCCCCACTTGCGTCCTCAACCGGCACGAACCGAGTCTTCTCCAACACGCTCCAAGGTCCTCCCCCTACGACCCGGGGGCTGGGTCCCACGCGTCATGCAAGCTGGCCCAGGGCAGAAGAAGCCAAACCGCCACACGCGGTGCGCGTAACTGCCCAGCGGTTACAAGCGTTCCTCCACTTTCGCCCAGACCAGCGGGTGAAAGAGCGGACCGCCATGCAGGCGGCATGCAACCGCACCAAGGGGGCGCACCCTTTCGACTTCGGCGCATCCAGCATGGAGGCCTAGGCCCACACGTCATGTAACCGGCGCGCCGGTTACTACGTGCGAGAAACTGCACCACCACTCGCGCCACTACCGCGCCTTCTCGACTACGGAACCAGTGCCGCGACTCGAGGCGACCCTGCGCATGACCCGACAGTGCCAACCGAGCACATCGGTCACGGGTCAGTCAGCCGCGGGAAAAGGCGCGACGGTCGATACGGCCAGAAGTGGGCCGACAGTAATGGCGGTGGCAGGCGGGCGGAAGCAGCAGTCAAGTCGTCAGCAAGCTCACGTCCCCTCTTGGGACAGTGAGGAAACCTTCTCCCACGGCGTGAAGACGACGCGCCTGTGTTCCGTTCCTCGAATGGCTCGCGCGCGCACAACGGCTGCCCCGCGAACCACTCGTCCCGTCGCATTAACTCCGCGGCAGGGCAGGCGGCACCTTTGGCAGGCGAAGCAAGCGACGCTTCACCCCCGCCATGATGACCGCGTCAAAAAAAGGTGCGCCACGTCATTCGATTTCGTATCCTTTTCCACTTCCTCTTTCTCTCTCTTGCCACAGGGACCGGGAAAGGGGATACTCCGAAAGGGATCCTTCTCCGCGAAGGAAGCGGGCCCCGAGCCCCCTACTGATCAGAGGTTCGAAGGCTGGTCCCTCGGAAGGGTTCAACAGCCGCCTCAGAGCACTCGGGCTCCGCGCCCACTACTGGTCAGAGGTTCGAAGGCTGGCCCCTCAGAAGGGTTCAACGGCCGCCTCAGGCCACTCGGGCTCCGCGCCCACTACTGATCAGGGGTTCGTAGGCTAGCCCCTGAAGGGTTCTAACAGCCGCCTCAGAGCACGCAGAGCGAGGGATGACCCTGGGTACGTTCGATACATAACCAAGGCTCGGGCTACGCTCCCGAGGTACCCTAGGACATTTTCGAGACCGACGGGAATGATTTTGTAACGGAATCCCACCAGAGGGAGGCATCAAGCCCTCGGACCCTGTCAAAAGGGGACCGGGTCCGGCAAATCACCCGCAGGTACTTTTGGAGCGCGCCTCTGGGCCACTAGCCGACCCCTAACGAATGGGGCACGGGCGTCCACTCGGATTACCCGTTAGCAACTCACTGGAGACACCATGTTCGGCGCCCTCCGAGGGCAACATGGCGCTTTCCCCCTCCTCCTTGCGGAAAGGCGACGCAGGGGCGTATGTAAAAAGCTGAGTCTGTCCTTGACCATCCTCTCGCTCTGTGCGGAGGCTCGGGGGCTGCTCTCGCAAACCCGGCTCTGGCCAAACTGTTGACAGCGTCAACATACCAGCCCGAGAACTTGGGACTCGACTATGCACCCGGGCTATGGCCAGTTCGCATGAGGGAACAACCAGACCGACCGAAGCATCACGAAATGCGCTAAGACCGCAAAGGAGTCAAATCACTCCTCCGAGACCTCGGGGGCTACACCCGGCGGTTGCGCTCGCGCGCACCCACCGGAATGAAACGCAACCGAGAAAGGCCGGTCCGTTGCAAAAAAGTGTGACAAAAGCCTCCAAGCGAGTATCAACACTCCCTGAGGCTCGAGGGCTACTGTCGGGGACCATAATAAGGGGTACCCCTAAGACTCCTAATCTCAGCTGGTAACCCCCATCAGCACAAAGCTGCAAAGGCTTGATGGGTGCGATTAAGTCAAGGCTCAGTCCACTCAAGGGACATGATCTCGCCTCGCCCGAGCCCAGCCTCGGGCAAGGGCAGTCGATCCCGAAGGATTCACGTCTCGCCCGAGGGCCCCCTCAAGCAACGGACACACCTTCGGCTCGCCCGAGGCCCAGTCTTCACCAAGAAGCAACCTTGGCCAGATCACCACGCCGACCGACCGTATCGCAGGAGCATTTAATGCAAGGATCGCCTGACACCTTATCCTGACGAGCGCTCCTCAGTCGACAGAGCCAAAGTGACCGCAGTCACTTCGCCACTCCACTAACCGACCTGACAAGAAGACAGCGCCGCCTGCGTCGCTCCGACTGCTGTGCCACTCGACAGAGTGAGGCTGACAACAGCCAAGTCCGGCCTCGGGCGCCATAGGAAGCTCCGCCTCGCCCGACCCCAGGGCTCGGACTCAGTCTCGGCTCCGGAAGACGACGAACTCCGCCTCGCCCGACCCCAGGGCTCGGACTCAGCCTCGGCTCCGGAAGACGACGAACTCCGCCTCGCCCGACCCCAGGGCTCGGACTCAGCCTCGGCTCCGGAAGACGACGAACTCCGCCTCACCTGACCCCAGGGCTCGGACTCAGCCTCGGCTCCGGAAGACGACGAACTCCGCCTCGCCTGACCCCAGGGCTCGGACTCAGCCTTGGCCTCAGACGACGGTCTCCGCCTCGCCCGACCCGGGGCTCGGACTCGACCTCGACCTCGGAAGACAGACTCGACCTCGACCTCGGAGGAGCCTCCGCCTCGCCTGACCCAGGGCTCGGACCGACCACATCACAGGGGGGGCATCATTACCCTACCCCTAGCTAGCTCAGGCTACGGGGAACAAGACCGGCGTCCCATCTGGCTCGCCCCGGTAAACGAATAATGATGGCGCCCCGCGTGCTCCATGATGACGGCGGCTCTCAACTCCTTACGGAAGCAAGGAGACGTCAACAAGGACTCGACAGCCCCGACAGCTGTCCTTCCGCAAGGCTCCAGCGCTCCTCCGACGGCCACGACATCACATGAACAGGGTGCCAAAACCTCTCCGGCTGCCACGACGGCATGTACTTAGGGCGCTAGTTCCTCTGTGCTAGACACGTTAGCACACTGCTACATCCCCATTGTACACCTGGGCCCTCTCCTTATGCTTATAAAAGGAAGGTCCAGGGCTCTCGTACGAGAAGGTTGGACGCGCGGGAGAACGGGCCGACGCGCAAGTCCCTCGCTCTCTCCCACGCGGACGCTTGTAACCCCCTACTGCAAGCGCACCCGACCTGGGCACAGGACAACACGAAGGCCGCGGGTTCCCCCTCTTTTTGCCTGTCTCCTCTCCCCCCTTCGTGCTCTGTCTCGCTCCGACCCATCTGGGCTGGGACACGCGGCGACAATTTACTCGTCGGTCCAGGGACCCCCGGGGTCGAAACGCCGACAAGTTTAGAAAAAAACCCACCAAACCCCTCGACTCTTGCGTGAGCCACTGTAATATTGTACCGAGTGGGGCGAGAGTCTTGCAATACCACACCAACCAAGTTTGTGGTCTGGTCGCCAGCATGTACCGGAGGGAATGAGGCCCATGGTGTTTCAGCCGGAAGCTTGATAGTGAAGATGGTGGGAAGTGTCTGAGAGGAGGCTAGAAATGCAGCACCACCCGCGCCTGGAGAAGGCCCACGACTCTCTACGGTGTTATCTGTCCCGCTGCTTGACCCTCGCGTGGGCTTCCGTTTGCGTAGTGACACCAACGAGAATTATCTAGAACCTTGAGCAGTTCTAGATACCTCAGTAAAATATCAGTGCATCCACAAGGGTTTGCAATCTCTATGTCTGCTCTTTAGCTTCTACATTTACATTGATTACTTAAGTTGCAATCTTTACTATTATTAGTTTATAATATAGGATTGGAACTTAGATTGCATAACTCTTTTGCGGTAGAGATAGCAACACTTAGACAAAACCTAGATTGCACATTTTTGTTTGTTATTTGCATAGGTTTTGTTTAGGAGATTTATTTGTGGCCTGGATTAGAGATATTTTTAGAAGACCTAGTTCACCCCCTCTTAGGCACCTGTGTTCCTTTCAATTGGTATTAGAGCCCGGTTTGGCTCGTTAGGAATCTTTTAGCTTAACTGCTAATTGAGCCAATGCTTTTAGTGGAGAAGGATGGATATCCATAGGCCACCACACTTCGACGACACTAATTTCCTTATTATAGTGTTAGAATGGTTTGTTACCTAGAAGAGGTTGATTTATGTGTTTGGAGAGTCACTTGTGATGGGATGAAATCACCCAATAATCCTGAGAAACTCATCGCGGGTGACGAAAAATAAATTCATTTGAATGGTAGAGCTAAAAATTGCTTATATGCATCTCTTAGCATGGAAATTTTCAATCAAGTATTTACTTTGAAAACTACTAAAGAGATTTGGCTAAAATTGCATGAGCTCTATGACGACACATCAAATGTTCATGAGCAAAAACATTGCCTAGTTTTGAATGAATATAGTTCTTTTACAATAAAAGAAAATGAGCTTGTTAGAGATATGCATTCTTGATTGAATCTTATCATTTATGAACTTAATTCTATTGGAACTAATAATCTAGGTGATAAGGACATTGTGAGGATGATCATCTCCCTTCTACCGCAACGAAAATATGGGAGCATCATCACCATCTTTCACAACCTGGAGAACTTGAGCCAAATGACCCTGACACTCGTCATCGGAAAGATTGTGGCATTTGAGACGTCACGGAAGATGGGTCAAGAGGAGGCCACTTCATCAAAGTCATATGATTTTGCATGTGATGAAAAGAATAAAGGCAAGAAGAAGGCTCCTAGCCCAAGTTCCTCAAGTGTAAAAGAAGAGGAATATTAATAGGAAGATGAAGAAGAAGAAGAATATGATAAACCCTCTACATCATCCGAGAGGATGAAGAGACGGTCTCACACGTCGAAAAGGTAATGAGGATGATTCGCCAGAATAATCTAAAGGGTGTGCCCCTGCATGTCGATGATCTTCTCTTTAACATTGACAGAAAAAAGCAAAGAAAGAGAGGATGCTTCACGTGTGGGGAGAAGGACCATTTCCAGGATAATTGCTAAATACGGTCGAACCCAAGAAGGGGACGAGCAAAGGCAAAGTGCTCACAAGTGTCAAGACTTGGGGTGATTCTTTAAGCGAAGATGAACCTCCAAGGAGCCGCGCCCATCACTGTTCATCATGCGCTTCATGCTCTTCATCACATAAATGTCTTATGGCAAGAGATAACTCAAGTATCCCATCCTCTAGTGATGATAGTGATAGTGATGATGAAGATTGAAAGTTGCCTAGAGGGGGGTGGATAGGCGGAAACTGAAATTTACAACTTTAAACACACTACAAGCTAGGGTTAGCGTTAGAATAAAAGTTAAGTCCGGGAGAGAGGGGAAAAAAATCAACCAAGAAAATAAAGTGGATGACACAATGATTTGTTTTACCAAGGTTCGGTTCTTGAGAACCTAGTCCCCGTTGAGGTGGTCACAAAGACCGGGTCTCTTTCAACCCTTTCCCTCTCTCAAACAGTCACTTAGACCGAGTGAGCTTTCTTCCTTGATTTCCCGGGTCACTTAGACACCGCAAGGACCACCACACAATTGGTGTCTCTTGCTTCGCTTACAAGGCTTTGAGAGTAAGAATGAGAGAAAGAAGAAAACCAACCAAGCAACAAGAGCAACAAAGAACACAAGACGATCTTCTCACAAGTCCTAAAATACTAGAGTTGAATTGTGGACTTTGATTGGATCGAAGGCTTTGATTTGTGTCTTGGAGTGTTGTATTTTGCTCTTGTATTGAATGAGGAGTAGTGAATACTTGGATGGTTGGAGTGGAGGTGGTTGGGGGTATTTATAGCCCTCAACCACCAATTCAACTGTTGGGGCAGGCTGCTATCAATGGGCGCACCGGACAGTGTCCGGTGTGCCAGTCACGTCACCCAACAGTTAGGGTTCTGACGGTTTCGACCGTTGGAGCTTTGTCTTCATGTGGCACCGGACAGTCCGGTGCCGCACCGGACAGGCACTGTTCACTGTCCGGTGCGCCTTCTGGCGGCTGCTCTGACTCTGCGCGTACTGTCCGTGCACTGTAGCTTCTGCAGGCGATTGTTGGAGCTGACCATTGCGCTGCCTAGTCGGTGCTCCGCTGGCGCACCGAATAGTCCGGTGGCACACCGGACAGTCCGGTGAATTATAGTGGAGCGCGGCCTCAGAAACCCGAAGGTGAAGAGTTTGAAGTCGATCGACCCTGGTGCACCGGACACTGTCCGGTGCACCAGACCAGGGTTCTCTTCGGTTTCTTTTGCTTCTTTCTTTTGAACCCTAACTTTGTTATTTTATTGGTTTGTGTTGAACCTTTGGTACCTGTAGAATATATAATCTAGAGCAAACTAGTTAGTCCAATTATTTGTGTTGGGTATTCAACCACCAAAATTATTTATAGGAAAAGGTTAAACCCTATTTCCCTTTCAATCTCCCCCTTTTTGGTGATTGATGCCAACACAAACCAAATCAAATATATAAGTGCAGAATTGAACTAGTTTGCATAAGGTAAGTGCAAAGGTTGCTTGGAATTAAACCAATTTATACTTCTATTAGATTTGCATGGTTGGTTTTCTTTTATTTAACATTTTGGACCACACTTGCACCACTTGTTTTGTTTTTGCAAATTCTTTTGGAAAATCTTTTCAAAGTCTTTTTGCAAATAGTCAAAGGTATATGAATAAGATTTGTGAGAAGCATTTTCAAGATTTGAAATTTTCTCCCCCTTTTCAAATGCTTTTCCTTTGACTTAAACAAAACCCCCCCTGAATAAATTCTCTTCTTAGTTTTCAAGAGGGTTTCTGAAAGTCGCCTAGAGGGGGGTGGATAGGCGGAATCTGAAATTTATAAACTTAAGCACACACTACAAGCTGGGGTTAGCGTTAGAATTAAATCCGAGTCCGAAAGAGAGGGAAAACAAATCAACCAAGAAATAAAGCAGATGAACACGGTGATTTGTTTTACCGAGGTTCGGTTCCAAAGAACCTAGTCCCCGTTGAGGTGGTCACAAAGACCGGGTCTCTTTCAACCCTTTCTCTCTCTCAAACTGTCACTTAGACCGAGTGAGCTTTCTCCTTAATCAAACGGGTCACCTAGACCCCGCAAGGAACACCACACACTTGGTGTCTGTTGCTTTGATTACAAGTCACTTGAGAATAAGAATGGGAAAAGAAGAAAGGACGATTGCAAAAGCCAAGCGACAAGAGCGACAAATAACACACGGATCACTCTCTCTCTCAAGTCACTAATCACTAATGATCACTTGTCTCAATTGTGGAACTTGGAGAGATTGGAAGCTTTGATTGTGTCTTAGAATGGATTGCTAGCTCTTGTATTGAATGTGAGAGATTGGAATGCTTGGGTGAGGTGAATGGAGGTGGTTGGGGTTGTATTTATAGCCCCCAACCACTTCCTAGCTGTTGCTCCCTTTCTGCCGACCGTGGACGGTCCGCGCCCATGGTCCGGACGGTCCGCCCCTGCACATCAACGACTGAAATCGCAACGGTCAGCAGTAACGGCTATATCAACGACTATATAACATTTAATGCGTCATAAGATGTCAGATAAAGGCAATCGCGGACGGTCCGGTCGTGCACTCCGGATGGTCCGCGAGGACGCTAAAAATACATTTTACCGAACCCGTCACCTTCGGGTTTTTCTGGTTTTCACCGACCGGACGGTCCGCGCCTGAGGCCAGACGGTCCGCACTTGGTCTCGGACGGTGCTCGCTTCTCCGTCGGACGGTCCGTAGTGTAGACTTGTGTTTTTGCAGTGTTCCTGTCCGAGGGTCACCTTGGTGCTGTGGACGGTCCGCTGCAAGGGCCCGGACGGTCCGTGCGTAGGTGTTTTTCCAAAAAGCTTCTCCTGTTCGGATAGTCGATTTAGAGTGGTTGTAGATGAACTTATGCACCTGTGAAATGATCAACTAGGCAAACTGGTTAGTCCACAAGTTTTGTGATGGTCGTCAAACACCAAAATCGATTATAGGAAATATTGAGACTATTTCCCTTTCAGTTTCAATAGATATCAATTGGAACTTATACTGTAGATACTAGTTTAGAAATTATACCAATTGAAAATATCATACCAGTTTGAAATATATTAGCAAGATACCAATTGAAAACTCTATTTTGAAAATTTTGAAATTTGGGTGGTGGTGCGGTCCTTTTGCTTTGGGCTAATACTTTCTCCCCTTTGGCATTAAGCACAAAAAACGGAGACTTTTGTGAGCCCTTTTACTTTCTCCTCATTGGTACAAGTAAATATGAGTGAAGATTATACCAATTTGGAGAGTGATGCGGAGTGACGGCGAAGGGTGATAGAGTGGAGTGGAAGCCGTGTCTTCGTCGAAGACTCCATTTCCCTTTCAATCTATGACTTAGCATAAAAATAGGCTTGAAAACACATTAGTCGTAGTCATGAAAGAGATATGATCAAAGGTATATAAATAAGCTATGTGTGCAATGTTTCAATCAAAATTCCGAGAATCAAGAATGTTTAGCTCATTCCTAAATTTGGTAAAGGTATCAGCTAATTGTTCTTTGGTGCTAACATAAGCTATCTCGATATCCCCCCTTTGTTGGTGATCCCTCAAAAAGTGATACCGAATGTCTATGTGCTTAGTGCGGCTGTGTTCAATAGGATTATCCGGCATGCGGATTGCACTCTCATTATCACATAGGAGAGGGACTTTGCTCAATTTGTAGCCATAGTCCCTGAGGGTTTGCCTCATCCAAAGTAATTGCGCACAACAGTGACATGTGGTAATATACTCGGCTTCGGCGGTAGAAAGAGCTACTGAGTTTTGTTTCTTTGAAGCCCAAGACACCAAGGATATCCCTAGAAACTGACAAGTCCCTGATGTGCTCTTCCTATCGATTTTACACCCTGCCCAATCAGCATCTGAATATCCTATTAAGTCAAAGGTGGAACCCTTGGGGTACCAAAGACCAAACTTAGGTGTATAAACTAAATATCTCATGATTCTTTTCACGACCCTAAGGTGAACTTCCTTAGGATCGGCTTGGAACCTTGCACACATGCATACGGAAAGCATAATATCCGGTCAAGATGCACATAAATAGAGTAAAGATCCTATCATCGACCGATATACCTTTTGATCTACGGATTTACCTCCTGTGTCGAGGTCGAGATGCCCATTGGTTCCCATGGGTGTCTTGATGGGTTTGTCATCCTTCATTCCAAACTTGTTAAGTATGTCTTGAATGTACTTTGTTTGGCTGATGAAGGTGCCATCTTGGAGTTGCTTGACTTGAAATCCTAGGAAATACTTCAACTCCCCCATCATAGACATTTCGATTTTTTGTATCATGATCCTACTAAACTCTTCACAAGTATATTTGTTAGTAGACCCAAATATGATATCATCAACATAAATTTGGCATACAAACAAATCTTTTGCAATAGTTTTAGTAAAGAGAGTAGGATCAGATTTACCGACTTTGAAGCCATTAGTGATAAGAAAATCTAGCAGGCATTCATACCATGCTCTTGGGGCTTGCTTGAGCCCATAAAGCGCCTTTGATAGTTTATACACATGGTTAGGGTACTCACTATCTTCAAAGCCAGGAGGTTGCTCAACATAGACCTCTTCCTTGATTGGTCCATTGAGGAAGGCACTCTTCACATCCATTTGATAAAGCTTGAAGCCATGGTAAGTAGCATAGGCAAGTAATATGTGAATTGACCAAGCCTAGCTACTGGTGCATAGGTTTCACCGAAATCCAAACCTTCGACTTGTGAATATCCTTTGGCTACAAGTCGGGCTTTGTTCCTTGTCACCACACCATGCTCGTCTTGCTTGTTGCGGAACACCCACTTGGTACCTATAACATTTTGGTTAGGACGTGGAACTAAATGCCATACCTCATTTCTCGTGAAGTTGTTGAGCTCCTCTTGCATTGCCAACACCCAATCCAAATCTTTTAGTGCATCCTCCACCCTGTATGGCTCAATAGAGGACACAAAAGAGTAATGTTAACAAAAATGAGCGACTCGAGATCGAGTGGTTACCCCCTTATGAATATCGTCGAGGATGGAGTTCACGGGGTGATCACTTTGAATCGCTTGGTGGACTCTTGGGTGTGGCGGTTTGACCCTGAATTTCTTGCTCATCTTCCTTGTCTTGATCAATTTCATCTCCCCTTGATCATTGTCCTCCTCTTGAGGTGGCTCATCCTATTGATCTTCATCTTCATTGTCTTGAGCCTGATACTCATCTTGAGTTGGTGGGGATGCTTGATTGGAAGATGATGGTTGATCTTGTGCTTGTGTAGGCTCTTCGGATTCCTTAGGACACACATCCCCAATGGACAGTTCCTCAGCGCGACGCACGGAGCCTCTTCATCATCTAGCTCATCAAGATCAACTTGCTCTACTTGAGAGCCATTAGTCTCATCAAACACAATGTCACAAGAAATCTCAACTAATCCAGTGGATTTGTTGAAGACTCTATATGCCCTTGTGTTTGAGTCATAACCAAGTAAAAAGCCTTCTACAGCCTTAGGAGCAAATTTAGATTTTCTACCTCTTTTAATAAGAATAAAACATTTGCTACCAAAGACTCTAAAATATGAAACATTGGGCTTTTTATCAGTGAGGTGTTCGTAAGATGTTT
This sequence comes from Zea mays, assembly GCF_902167145.1. Lineage (NCBI taxonomy): Eukaryota > Viridiplantae > Streptophyta > Magnoliopsida > Poales > Poaceae > Zea > Zea mays. The sequence continues at coordinate 32,432,182 of NC_050100.1, read as the reverse complement.
TCTTGAGGATTTGGTGAAGGTAGAGCCGGTTGATGGAGTAGCAGGCGGTGTTAATCGCCTCAGCCCAAAACCGGTCTGGAGTCTTGTACTCATCAAGCATGGTCCTCGCCATGTCCAATAGAGTTCTATTCTTCCTCTCCACTACACCATTTTGTTGAGGTGTGTAGGGAGAAGAGAACTCATGCTTGATGCCCTCATCCTCAAGAAAGCTTTCAATTTGTGAGTTCTTGAACTCCGTCCCGTTATCGCTTCTTATTTTCTTGATCCTTAAACTGAACTCATTTTGAGCCTGTCTCAGGAATCCCTTCAAGGTCTCTTGGGTTTGTGATTTTTCCTGCAAAAAGAATACCCAAGTGAAGCGAGAATAATCATCCACAATAACAAGACAGTACTTACTCCCGCCGATGCTTATATAAGCTATCGGGCCGAATAGATCCATGTGGAGTAACTCCAGTGGCCTGTTCGTTGTCATGATGTTCTTGTGTGGATGGTGGGCACCAACTTGCTTTCCTGCTTGACATGCGCTACAAACCCTGTTTTTAACAAAATGAACGTTTGTTAGTCCCAAAATGTGCTCTCCATTTAAAAGTTTGTGAAGATTTTTCATGCCAACATGGGCTAGTCGGCGATGCCAGAGCCAACCCATATTAGTCTTAGCAATTAAGCAAGTATCGAGTTCAACTCTATTAAAATCAACTAAGTATAGCTGACCCTCTAATACTCCCTTAAATGCTACTGAATCATCACATCTTCTAAAGACAGTAACACCTATATCCGTAAAAAGACAGTTGTAACCCGTTTTGCATGATTGAGAAACTGAAAGCAAATTGTAATCTAAAGAATCTACAAGAAAAACATTGGAAATGGAATGGTCAGGTGATATAGCAATTTTACCAAGTCCTTTGACCAAACCTTGATTTCCATCCCCGAATGTGATAGCTCTTTGGGGATCTTCGTTTTTCTCGTAGAAGGAGAACATCCTTTTCTCCCCTGTCATGTGGTTTGTGCATCCGCTATCAATGATCCAACTTGAGCCCCTGGATGCATAAACCTACAAAACAAATTTAGGCCTTATTCTTAGGTACCCAAACGGTCTTGGGTCCTTTCACATTAGAAACAAGCACCTTGGGTACCCAAACACAAGTCTTGGAGCCCTTATGTTTGCCCCCATCATATTTGGCAACTACTTTGCCTGATTTGTTAGTTAAAACATAAGATGCATCAAAAGTCTTAAATGAAATGTTAGGTTCATTTGATGGAGTAGGAGTTTTCTTTTTAGGCAATTTAACATGGGTTGATTGCCTAGAGCTAGATGCCTCATTCTTATACATAAAAGCATGATGGGAAACTGAATGAGACTTCCTAGCATGAATTCTCCTAATCTTGTGTTTGGGATAACCAACAGGATATAAAATATAGCCTTCATTATCCTAAACAATGGGAGCCTTACCCTTAAAAAAGTAGACAATCTTTTAGGGCATTAAGTTTGACATTGCTTCTCTGTTGGAAACCAATGCCATCCTTGATGCCAGGGCGTCTCCCATTATAGAGCATGCTTCTAGCAAATTTAAAATTTCCATTTTCTATCTCATGCTCATTGATTTTAGCAGTTAATGTAGCTATGTGATCATTTTGTTGTTTAATTAAAGCAAGGTGGTCATGGATAGCATCAACATTTACATCTCTACATCTAGCACAAATAGAGACATGATCAACAGTAGATGTAGATGGTTTGCAAGCATTTAATTCTTCGATCTTAGCATGTAAAATAGCATTCTCATTTCTAAGATTGGAAATAGAAACATTGCAAACATTTAAATCTTTAGCCTTAGAAATTAACTTTTCATTCTCAATTTTAAGGCTAGCAATTGATTCATTCAATTTATCAATCTTAGCAATTAAACTAGCATTATCATTTCAAAGATTGGTAATTGAATCATCACAAGCATTTAACTTCTCAACCTTAGCAAATAAATTAGTGTTCTCAGTTCTAAGGTTGGAAATAGTGTCATGGCAAATGCTAAGCTCCTTGGTCAATTTTTCATTTTTCTCTACTCCCTGAGCATAAGCATTCTTCACCTTAACATGCTTTTTATTTTCCTTAATAAGGAATTCCTCTTGGCTATCCAAGAGTTCATCCTTCTCATGAATAGCACCTATTAATTCATTTAATTTTTCTTTTTGTTGCATGTTAAGGTTGGCAAAAAGACTAAGCAAGTTATCTTCATCATCACTAGAACTACCCTCATCACTAGATGTAGTATACTTGGGGGTGGTTCTAGTTTGTACCTTCTTTTTCTTGCCTTCCTTTGCCATGAAGCATTTGTGGCCGATGTTGGGGAAGAGAAGTCCCTTGTTGACGGTGATGTTGGCGGCGTCCTCGTCGGAGGAGTCGGTGGAGCTCATGTCGGAGTCCTATTCCCGACACACATGGGCATCACCGCCCTTCTTCTTGTAGTATTTCTTCTTCTCCTTCTTCCTCCCCTTTTTGTCGTTGTCCCTGTCACTATCACTAGACATAGGGCATTTAGCGATAAAATGACCGGGCTTACCACACTTGTAGCACACCCTTTTGGAGCAGGGTTTGTAGTCTTTCTCCCTCCTTTGCTTGAGGATTTGGCGAAATCTCTTGATGATGAGCGCCATTTCCTCGTTATCGAGCTTGGAGGCGTCGATGGGAATTCTACTTGGCATAGATTCCTTCTTTTCTTCCCCCATCGCCTTGAATGCGACGGGCTGCACCTCGGGTGTGGAGGTGCCGCCTTGCTCCAAGTTGACGATTTGTTTGGAGCCTTTGATCATCAATTCAAAGCTCACAAACTTCCCTATAACCTCCTCGGGAGACATTAGCTTATATCTAGGATCACCACGTATTAATTGAACTTGCGTAGGATTACGAAAAACGAGTGATCTTAGAATAACCTTGACCATTTCATGGTCATCCCATTTTGTGCTCCCGAGGTTGCGCACTTGATTCACCAAGGTCTTGAGTCGGTTGTACATCGCTTGTGGCTCCTCTCCTTGGTTGAGGACAAATCGACCGAGCTCCCCCTCGATCGTCTCCCGCTTGGTGATCTTGGTCACCTCATCTCCTTCGTGCATGGTCTTTAGCACGTCCCAAATCTCCTTGGCGCTCTTCGATCCTTGCACCTTATTATACTCCTCTCGACATAGAGAGGCAAGGAGTATAGTAGTGGCTTGGGAGTTGAAGTGCCGGATTTGGGTGACCTCATTCGAGTCATAGCCTTCGTCCCCTACGGATGGTAACTGCGCTCCAAACTCAACGATGTCCCATATGCTAGCATGGAGTGAGGTTAGGTGATGCCTCATTTTATCACTCCACATACAATAATCCTCACCGTCAAAAACCGGTGGTTTGCCTAATGGGACAGAAAGTAAAGGAGTGCGTTTAGAAATGCGGGGATAGCGTAGGGGGATCTTACTAAACTTCTTGCGCTCATAGAGCTTAGAAGTGACGGACGGTGCGTCGGAGCCGGATGTGGAGGGCGACGAAGAATCGGTCTCGTAGTAGACCACTTTCTTCATTTTCTTGTTCTTGTCGCCACTCCGGTGCGACTTGACGCGGGGAGGTGATTCCTCCCTTCCTTTGGTGCCAGACGCGGGGAGGTGATTCCTCCCTTCCTTTGGTGCCAGCCTTCCCGTGGCTTGTGCCCATTTGCATCTCCCTCTTGGCGGATCCTCCCAACATCACTTTGAGTGGTTAGACTCTAATGAAGTACCGGGCTCTAATACCAATTGAAAGTCGCCTAGAGGGGGGTGGATAGGCGAAAACTGAAATTTACAACTTTAAACACACTACAAGCCGGGGTTAGCGTTAGAATAAAAGTTAAGTCCGGGAGAGAGGGGAAAACAAATCAACCAAGAAAATAAAGTGGATGACACGGTGATTTGTTTTACCGAGGTTTGGTTCTTGAGAACCTAGTCCCCGTTGAGGTGGTCATAAAGACCGGGTCTCTTTCAACCCTTTCCCTCTCTCAAACGGTCACTTAGACCAAGTGAGCTTTCTTCCTTGATTTTCTGGGTCACTTAGACCCCACAAGGACCACCATACAATTGGTGTCTCTTGCTTCGCTTACAAGGCTTTGAGAGTAAGAATGAGAGGAAGAAGAAAGCCAACCAAGCAACAATAGCAACAAAGAATACAAGACGATCTTCTCACAAGTCCTAAAATACTAGAGTTGAATTGTGGACTTTGATTGGATCGGAGGCTTTGATTTGTGTCTTGGAGTGTTGTATTTTGCTCTTGTATTGAATGAGGAGTAGTGAATGCTTGGATGGTTGGAGTGGAGGTGGTTGGAGGGTATTTATAGTCCTCAACCACCAATTCAACCGTTGGGGCAGGCTGCTGTCGATGGGCGCACCAGACAGTCCGGTGTGCCAGCCACGTCACCCAACCGTTAGGGTTCTGACGGTTTCAACCGTTGGAGCTTTGTCTTCATGTGGCACCAGACAGGCACTGTTCACTGTCCGGTGCGCCTTTTGGCTGCTGCTCTGACTCTGCGCGAACTGTCTGCGCACTGTAGCTTCTGCAGGCGACCGTTGGAGGTGACCGTTGCGCTGCCTAGTCGTTGCTCCGCTGGCGCACCGGACAGTCCGGTGAATTATAGCGGAGCGCGGCCTCCGAAACCCAAAGGTGAATAGTTTGAAGTCGATCGACCCTGGTGCACCGGATACTATCCGGTGCGCCAGACCAGGGTTCTCTTCTGTTTCTTTTGCTCCTTTCTTTTGAATCCTAACTTTGTTCTTTTATTGGTTTGTGTTGAACCTTTGACATCTATAGAATATATAATATAGAGCAAACTAGTTAGTCCAATTATTTGTGTTGGGCATTCAACCACCAAAATTATTTATAGGAAAAGGTTAAACCCTATTTCCCTTTCAAACATAAGCCTTCCGTAGATTAACTTGTGCATGCCATTTTTTTGAGGATGTTTGCACTGAACAAAAAACTCAATTAAAAGTTCTAAAATCTAAGTTGGTTATCTCTCAAAATGACTATAAATGTTGGCTAGAAAAATTTGAAACATTTGCAAATTTGAACTGTGAGCTAACAACTAAAATTGAGCAACTAGAATCTAAAACTCCATTCTAACATACCGATGATAGTTTGATTAAAAAGAATGAAAAATTTAAGGTTAAGTTAGCTAGCTCTCAAGATTCTATTGAAAATTTGCTAGAGAAAATGGAAATTCTTATCATTCATAATAATGAGCTAATTGCTAAGCTGGAAAGCATCGATAGTACCCCAGGAGCATCTTTAGTTGAAATCTCTGAAATTACTAAATAGGATTCTTCTACTTCTTGCTTAGATTTACTTGATGATTCTAATCCATGCAATCAAGTTCTTGTTAAGGTCTTTATTTTAGAAACTTGTTCTAATTAGATTGCTATGGAGAATGATATGTTAAAGCAAGAGGTGGCTCGCCTTGGTAAAGCCTTATATGACAAGAAAGGCAAAGACAACAAACCCAACCTCCTCAAGATAATACCACTGAGGGAGTGAACAAGCCTATGGAGGGAGAAATTGTGGTTTGTTGGCTGTTACAAAGAAGGACATAAGACTTACCTATGCAAGGCGAAGGCTGGAGGAGATAAAAAGAAAAAGCCAACAAGCAAGATCTCCAACAACTACATCAACAATTAAGGTGAATAAAAAGGCGGCTACACCGTACTTAATCAAGAAGAAGAACATAAAGGTGATAGCCATCAAGGCCAACAAGCAAGCCAACAAGGGAAAGAGGGTCAAATGCATCCGGGTACCGAAGGAGATTATTTCAAACATGAAGAGCACCAAGAAGGTTTGGGTCCCGAGAGGGAAGTGAGAAGCCTGAAGGACTTCGGGGAATTTGGAGACTTGGCAAATTAGGATGTATATCGTGGGATGCATCATATTGGATCAAATCTATTGTCATGTGGGTTAGTGGACATTATGGACCCGAATTCCCTGCCCATGACTAAGGTAACTATATTTATTGCAATTCCTTGTTTTTAGATATACGTATGTACTTTCTTGTATCTAGTTTACCATTCATGCATAGTAGTTGCTTTCAATTGATATTCTTTCAATTTAGTATTATTCATGTCTTTTCAATTTGTATTTAGTTTCAATTGGATTGCATGCATACTAGGTATATCAAATGGTAGGAATGCTCGGTTTAAATTCATACTTGTTAAGCAAACATACATGGTATTAAAATCTTTTAGTAAAGCAATGCACACAACTTAATTAAAACTCCTAGATAAATAATAATTTACTCGCACCATTCATTCAATACCTTTCAATTCGTATCATGTTGATCTATATATGCCAAAGTTCGGATTATAGATAATATGCCCCTACTTGATCTCAAAAGTCAAGTGCATGTCTCCTGCAAGTATTCAAAACTTGTATACACTTTTAGGGGGAGGTTACTCTATAATCTGAGTCTTTGAGACTAACACCATTTTTCAAGACTATTATGTGTGTAGTAGTCTCATTGAAGGAAAATGGAGTCCTCGGAGAACAACAATAAGATTCCACTAGAAATCTACAAGTTGTTTCATTCCACATTCGGTATCATTTACATGTCTTCTCCACATTTGAAACTAAGTCAGTTTTCATCTTATGCCCCCATGTTGCTAAATATGCATATGTTTTTTATAATTCTTCAATTGGTATCAATAGAATATCTTTTATTATTTAACTATGCATAGTTTAAGAGGGAGTTGGTCTATTAAATCATGTCTTGTTTTCTCTGGTTTTTGAATATATTATGCTTTTCCTAAGTAGGAGAGTTTTCTGATAGGGGGAGTATGTATTTTTCCTTCAAAGGGGAGAACTTTCTTTTAGCGGGAGTAATCTTTTTAGGGGGCAAGTCTTTATTGCTTCCTATATACTTTAATATGTCTTCCTTTTCGGTGTTTGATTCTAAAGGGGGAGAATTTTGTGGACCAAAGCAATTCAAAGTATATCAAATAAAAAAACCACCTATTTAAATTTTTTATGGAATTTCAATTGGTTATGATCGTTCAAAGTGGTTGCTTTTGATTGGTGAAAGGGAATTAGGCTTACACCTTTTCCTAAATGATTTTGGTGGTTGAATTGCCCAACACAAATAATTGAACTAACTAGTTTGCTCTAGATTATAAGTTTTACAGGTGCTAAAGGTTCAACACAAACCAATAAAAAGTCCAAGAAAGGGCTCAAATAAAAAGAGCAAAAAGACAACCGAAGGCTGCCCTGGTCTGGCGCACCGACTGTCCGGTGTGCCACCGGACAGTGTCCGGTGCACCAGGGAGATCAACTCTGAACTTGCCACCTTCGGGAATTCTGGGAGCCACTCCGCTATAATTCACCGGACTGTCCGGTGTGCGAGCGGAGTAACGGCTAAACAGCGCCAACGGTCGTCTACAAAGGAACAGTGAAACGCTACAGTGCGTGCCTGCGCGCGCAGAGTCAGAGCAGACGTCAGATGGCGCACCAGACAGTGAACATGACCTGTCCGGTGGCTCAGTTGTCAGAAGCTCCAACGGTCGGAACCCAACGGCCTGGTGACGTGGCTGGCGCACCAGACAGTGTCCGGTGGCGCACCGGACTGTCCGGTGCGCCATACGACAGAAGCCCTCACCAACGGTCCTTTTGGTGGTTGGGGCTATAAATGCCCCCCAACCACCACACTTCAATGCATCCAAGTTTTCAGCCATCAAACCTCATACAAGAGCTATAGACTTCATTCCAAGACACAAACAAAGAGATCAAATCCTCTCCCAAGTCCGAAATCAATCCAAACAAATTAGTGACTAGAGAGAGAGACTTTTGTGTTCTGTTGAGCTCTTGCGCTTGGATCGCTTTTCTTCTTCCTCCTTTCTTGTTCTCAAGATCATTGTAATCAAAGCAAGAGACACCAAGTTGTGGTGGTCCTTGTAGTGGACTAAGTGTCTCGTTTGATTGAAGAGAAAAGCTCACTCGGTCTAAGTGACCGTTTGAGAGAGGGAAAGGGTTGAAAAAGACCCGGTCTTTGTGACCACCTCAATGGGGAGTAGGTTTGCAAGAACCGAACCTCGGTAAAACAAATCACCGTGACAAGAAGGGAAAGATAAGAGAAAAGAGGAGATACTACAAGAAGAAGGGCGGCGATGCCCATGTTTGCTGGGAGTGGGACTCCGACGAGAGCTCCACCGACTCCTCCTCCGACGAGGACGCCGCAAACATCGCCGCCACCAAAGGCTTTCTCTTCCCCAACGTCGGCCACAAGTGCCTCATGGCAAAGGACGGCAAGAAGAAGAAGGTAAAATCTAGATCCTCCACTAAGTATGCAACTTCTAGTGATGAGGAAAATTCTTGTGATGATGAAGATAACTTGCTCACCCTTTTTGCCAACTTAAATATGCAACAAAAGGAGAAATTAAATTAATTGATTAGTGCCATTCATGAGAAGGATGAACTCTTGGATAGCCAAGAGGACTTCCTTATTAAAGAAAATAAGAAGCATGTTAAAGTTAAAAATGCTTATGCTCAGGAGATAGAAAAATGTGAAAAATTAACTAGTGAGCTAAGCACTTGCCATGACACTATTTCCAACCTTAGATTTGAAAATGATAAATTGATTGCTAAGGTTGAGAAATTAAATGTTAGTGATGATTCACTTGTCAACCTTAGAAATGATAATGCTAATTTGATTGCTAAGATTGACAAATTGAATGCATATCTCTCTAGCCTTAAAATTGAGAATGAAAAATTAATTGTTAAGACTAAAGATTTAAATGTTTGCAATGTTTCTATTTCCAATCTTAAGAATGAAAATGCTATTTTACATGCTAAGATTGATGAATTAAATGCATGCAAATCTTCTACATCTAGTGTTGATCATGTTACTATTTGTACTAGATGTAGAGACATTAATGTTGAGGTTATCCATGATCACCTAGCTTTAATTAAACAACAAAATGATCACATAGCTCAACTTAATGCTAAAATTAATGAGCATGACTTGGAAAATGAAAAATTTAAATTTGCTAGAAGCATGCTCTATAGTGGGAGACGCCCAGGCATTAAGGATGATATTGGCTTCCAAAAGGGAGACAATGTCAAACTTAATGCCCCTAAGAAATTGTACAACTTTGTTAAGGGCAAAGCTCCCATGGTTCAGGATAACGAGGGTTACATCTTATACCCTGCCGGTTATCCCGAACACAAAATTAGGAGAATTCATTCTAGGAAGTCTCACTCTGGCTCTCATCATGCTTTCATGTATAAGAGTGAGGCATCTAGTTCTAGGCAATCAACCCATGTTAAATTGCCTAAAAAGAAATCTCCTATTGCATCAAATGAACATAACATCTCATTTAAGACATTTGATGCATCATATGTTTTAACTAACAAATCAGGCAATATAGTTGCCAAATATGTTGGGGGCAAACACAAGGGGTCAAAAACTTGTGTTTGGGTATCCAAGGTGCTTGTTTCTAATGTCAAAGGACCCAAGACCGTTTGGGTGCCTAAGAACAAGGCCTAAATTTGTTTTGTAGGTTTATGCATCCGGGGGCTCAAGTTGGATAATTGATAGCGGGTGCACAAACCACATGACTGGGGAGAAAAGGATGTTCTCCTACGAGAAAAACCATGATCTCCAAGGAGCTTTTACATTCGAGGATGGAAATCAAGGTTTGGTCAAAGGACTGGGTAAAATTGCTATATCTCCTGACCATTCTATTCCCAATGTTTTCCTTGTAGATTCTTTAGATTACAACTTGCTTTCTGTTTCTCAATTATGTAAAATGGGCTACAACTGTCTTTTTACAGATTTAGGTGTTACCGTCTTTAGAAGAAGTGATGATTCAGTAGCATTTAAGGGAGTGTTAGAGGGTCAGCTATACTTAGTTGATTTTAATAGAGCTGAACTCGACACTTGCTTAATTACTAAGACTAACATGGGTTGGCTCTGGCACCGCCGACTAGCCCATGTTGGGATGAAGAATCTTCATAAGCTTCTAAAGGGATAGCACATTTTGGGACTAACCAATGTTCATTTTGAGAAAGACAGGGTTTGTAGCGCATGTCAAGCAGGAAAGCAAGTTGGTGTTCATCATCCACACAAGAACATCATGACGACCGACAGGCCGCTTGAGCTACTCCACATGGACCTATTCGGCCCAATAGCTTACATAAGCATCGGCGGGAGTAAGTATTGTCTTGTAATTGTGGATGGTTATTCTCGCTTCACTTGGGTGTTCTTTTTATAGGAAAAATCACAAACGCAAGAGACCTTAAAGGGATTCTTGAGACGGGCTCAAAATGAGTTCGGATTGAGAATCAAAAAGATAAGAAGCGACAACGGGACGGAGTTCAAGAACTCTCAAATTGAAGGGTTTCTTGAGGACGAGGGCATCAAGCATGAGTTCTCTTCTCCCTACACACCACAACAAAATGGTGTAGTGGAGAGGAAGAATAGAACTCTACTTGACATGGCGAGGACCATGCTTGATGAGTACAAGACTTCGGACCAGTTTTGGGCGGAAGCAATCAACACCGCTTGCTACGCTATCAACCGCCTCTACCTTCACCGAATCCTCAAGAAGACATCATATGAACTCCTAACCGGTTAAAAGCCCAATGTTTCATATTTTAGAGTCTTTGGTAGCAAATGCTTTATTCTTGTTAAAAGAGGTAGAAAATCAAAATTTGCTCCTAAGGCTGTAGAAGGCTTTTTACTTGGTTATGATTCAAACACAAGGGCATATAGAGTCTTTAACAAGTCCACTGGACTAGTTGAAGTTTCTTGTGACATTGTGTTTGATGAGACTAACGGCTCTCAAGTAGAGCAAGTTGATCTTGATGAGCTAGATGATGAAGAGGCTCCGTGCGTCGCGCTAAGGAACATGTTCATTGGGGATGTGTGTCCTAAGGAATCCGAAGAGCCTCCACAAGCACAAGATCAACCATCTTCCTCCATACAAGCATCTCCACTAACTCAAGACGAGGATCAAGATCAAGAGGATGAAAATGAAGATCAAGAAGATGAGCCACCTCAAGAGGAGGGTAATGATCAAGGGGGAGATGCCAATAATCAAGACAAGGAAGATGACGACGGTCCAAGACCGCCACACCCAAGAGTCCACCAAGCAATACAACAAGATCACCCCGTGAACTCCATCCTCGGCGATATTCATAAGGGGGTAACTACTCGATCTCGTGTTGCTCATTTTTGTGAACATTACTCCTTTGTGCCTTCTATTGAGCCATACAGGGTGGAAGACGCATTAAGGGATTCAGATTGGGTGTTGGCGATGCAAGAGGAACTCAACAACTTCACTAGGAACGAGGTATGGCATTTAGTTCCACGTCCTAACCAAAATGTTGTAGGAACCAAGTGGGTCTTCCGCAACAAACAAGATGAGCATGGTGTGGTGACAAGGAACAAAGCCCGACTTATGGCCAAGGGTTATTCACAAGTCGAAGGTTTGGATTTCGGTGAAACCTATGCACCCGTAGCTAGGCTTGAGTCAATTCGTATATTACTTGCCTATGCTACTTACCACCAATGGACGTGAAGAGTGCCTTCCTCAATGGACCAATCAAGGAGGAGGTCTATGTTGAGCAACCTCCCGGCTTTGAAGATAGTGAGTACCCTAACCATGTGTATAAACTCTCTAAGGCACTTTATGGGCTCAAGCAAGCCCCAAGAGCATGGTATGAATGCCTAAGAGATTTTCTTATCGCTAATGGCTTCAAAGTTGAAAAAGCTGATCCTACTCTCTTTACTAAGACTATCGAAAATGATATGTTTGTATGCCAAATTTATGTTGATGATATCATATTTGGGTCTACTAACAAATCTACATGTGAAGAGTTTAGTAGGATAATTGTTCAAAAATTCGAGATGTCTATGATGGGGGAGTTGAAGTATTTTCTAGGATTTCAAGTCAAGCAACTCCGAGAGGGCACCTTCATCAGCCAAACGAAGTACATTCAAGACATACTCACCAAGTTTGGGATGAAGGATGCCAAGCCCATCAAGACACCCATGGGAACCAATGGGCATCTCGACCTCGACACAGGAGGTAAATCCGTAGATCAAAAGGTATACCGGTCGATGATAGGATCTTTACTCTATTTATGTGCATCTCGACCAGATATTATGCTTTCCGTATGCATGTGTGCAAAATTCCAAGCCGATCCTAAGGAAGTTCACCTTAGGGCCATAAAACGAATCTTGAGATATTTAGTTTATACTCCTAAGTTTGGCCTTTGGTACCCCAAGGGATCCGCTTTTGATTTAATTGGATATTCAGATGATGATTGGGCAGGGTGTAAAATTGATAGAAAGAGCACATCAGGGACTTGCCAGTTTTTGGGAAGATCTCTGGTGTCTTGGGCTTCTAAGAAACAAAATTATGTAGCTCTTTCTACCGCCGAAGCCGAGTATATTGCCGTAGGCCATTGTTGCGCGCAATTACTTTGGATGAGGTAAACCCTTAGGGACTCGGTTACAAATTGACCAAAGTTCCTCTTCTATGTGATAATGAGAGTGCAATCCGCATGGCGGATAATCCCGTTGAGCATAGCCGCACTAAACACATAGTCATTCGGTATCACTTTTTGAGGGATCATCAACAAAGGAGGGATATCGAGATTGCATATATTAACACCAAAGAACAATTAGCCGATATCTTCACCAAGCCACTAGATTAGAAAACTTTTACCAAATTTAGGCATGAGCTAAATATTCTTGATTCTAGGAATTTTGATTGATATTTTGCACACATAGCTCATTTATATACCTTTGATCATATCTCTTTCATATGCTATGACTAATGTGGTTTTCAAGTGTATTTCAAGCTAAGTCATAGATTGAAAGGGAAATGGAGTCTTCGGCGAAGACAAAGGCTTCCACTCCACTCCATCATATTATTCATCCTTCGTCGTCACTCCGCACAACTCTCCAATTTGGTATAATCTTCACTCATATATTGTTTGCCAAAGGGGGAGAGAAAGTAAAAAGGGCTTATATTTCACTCACAAGTATCCGTTTTTGGCGATTCATGCCAAAGGGGGAGAAAGTATTAGCCCAAAGCAAAAGGACCGCACCACCACCAATTTCGAAAATGTCTTTCAAATTAGTATTAAAAGAAGGTTTCTCAATTAGTATGTTATTCTTGATAGGATTCAAATTGGTATAACCCCTTTCAGAATTAATATCTAAAACCCTCTTGAACACTAAGAGGAGAATTTGATTGAGTGGGATTTTTGTTTAGTCAAAGGAAAAGCATTTGAAACCGGGGGAGAAAATTTCAAATCTTGAAAATGCTTCTCAAAATCTTATTCATTTACCATTGACTATTTTGCAAAAGACTTTGAAAAGAATTTTCAAAAGAATTTGCAAAAACAAAACAAGTGGTGCAAGCGTGGTCCAAAATGTTAAATATGAAGAAAGCGTCCATGCATATCGTTTGAAATGTATATTGGTTTAATTCCAAGTAACCTTTGCACTTACATTATGCAAACTAGTTCAATACTGCACTTACATGTTCGCTTTGGTTTGTGTTGGCATCAATCACCAAAAAGGGGGAGATTGAAAGGGAAATAGGCTTACACCTTTTCCTAAATGATTTTGGTGGTTGAATTGCCCAACACAAATAATTGAACTAACTAGTTTGCTCTAGATTATAAGTTTTACAGGTGCTAAAGGTTCAACACAAACCAATAAAAAGTCCAAGAAAGGGTTCAAATAAAAAGAGCAAAAAGACAACCGAAGGCTGCCTTGGTCTGGCGCACCGACTATCCGGTGTGCCACCGGACAGTGTCCGGTGCACCAGGGAGATCAACTCCGAACTTGCCACCTTCAGGAATTCTGGGAGCCACTCCGCTATAATTCACCGGACTGTCCGGTGTGCCAGTGGAGTAACGACTAAACAGCGCCAACGGTCGTCTGCAAAGGAACAGTGAAACGCTATAGTGCGCGCCTACGCGCGCAGAGTCAGAGCAGACGTCAGATGGCGCACCGGACAGTGAACAGGACCTGTCCGATGGCCCAGTTGTCAGAAGCTCCAACGGTCGGAACCCAACGACCTGGTCACGTGGCTGGCGCACCGGACAGTGTCCGGTGGCGCACCGGACTGTCCGGTGTGCCATACGACAGAAGCCCTCACCAACGGTCCTTTTGGTGGTTGGGGCTATAAATACCCCCAACCACCACACTTCAATGCATCTAAGTTTTCAGCCATCAAACCTCATACAAGAGCTATAGACTTCATTCCAAGACACAAACAAAGAGATCAAATCCTCTCCCAAGTCCGAAATCGCTCCAAACAAATTAGTGACTAGAGAGAGAGACTTTTGTGTTCTTTTGAGCTCTTGCGCTTGGATCGCTTTTCTTCTTCCTCCTTTCTTGTTCTCAAGATCATTGTAATCAAAGCAAGAGACACCAAGTTGTGGTGGTTCTTGTAGTGGACTAAGTGTCTCGTTTGATTGAAGAGAAAAGCTACCTCGGTCTAAGTGATCGTTTGAGAGAGGGAAAGGGTTGAAAGAGACCCGGTCTTTGTGACCACCTCAACGGGGAGTAGGTTTGCAAGAATCGAACCTCGGTAAAACAAATCACCGTGTCATCCACTCTTATTCGCTCGTGATTTGTTTTCGCCATCTCTTTCGGACTCGATTATATTTCTAACGCTAACCCCGGCTTGTAGTTGTGCTTAAAATTTATAAATTTCAGATTTGCCTATTCACTCCCCCCCCTCTAGGCGACTTTCAATTGGTTTTGGTCCTAGATAGAATGTATGTTGATTATGGAATTAGGGGGAGGCTTAATCCATAATCACACATTAGGGACTAGTTGCATATGCAAGAATGTCATTAATTTCTAAATGACCACATATATGTCAATTTGGTATCTCATACATCTTGCCTATGCACATGCATCCATATCAAGTAGAGTGCATATTTCATTTTTTATTTAATATTTGTTTATTTTGGTTGTGTTGTCATCAATCACCAAAAGGGAGATATTGTAAGGAAAATGGACCTCAGCCCATTTTACTAAGTGATTTTGGTGTTTGGTGATCAACATAATCGGTAAATCCAACAGAACCAACAACAAAATGCACCCCAAGCTCGGGACAAGCACAGAGACTTTATGAGTCATCATCCCCCTACGTTTTCTCATTCGGTTGATCCCTTGGATACCGATGACTGGCTTAAGGTCATTGGAAAGAAGCTGGACATTACACAGTGCAACGACTGAGAAAAGGTCTTGTACGCCTCTGGAAGACTCGAAGGTGTCGCGTCCAACTGGTGGGATGCCTTCACAGCGGCCCATGCAAACGCAGACGCTATAACTTGGTAGGAATTTGAGGAAAACTTCTGTGCTCACCATATTCCCTCGGGAATAATGAAACTCAAGAAAAAGGAATTCTTATCCCTCACTCAAGGAGGTATGTCTGTTAGTGAGTATCGATATCGTTTCACCCAACTTTCTTGCTACACACCGGAGGAAGTTGATACAGATGAGAAGCGCCAGGAGCGATTCTTAGAAGGTTTGATTGGACCATTGAACTACCAGTTACAGAGCCACATCTTTCCTAATGTCCAGACTCTGCTTAATAAGGCGATTGGCCTAGAAAGCAAAAGAAGGGAATTGTCAGATCACAAGAGGAAATTCTAAGGGCAGTCTAGCAAAACACCTGACAAAACAACTCTCAAGGTTCTCAGTTTTTCTCTAGAAATCAGAGTGGAAACAATAATTATCAAGTGCAACGCTCTAGACTGCAAGGACGAAGAAACAACCAGAACCAGCAGAGGAACAACTCTCAGACCGGTCAAAGGTCTAATGGTTATCAACAGAATCGAAGCGTCGTGAACACACCGGCCAAAAATAACAATACAATTACTCCGGTCCAATCTAGTGGATGTTTCAAGTGTGGTTAAATTGATCATTTTGACAACAATTTTCCTAAGCGCAACACACAGACACCCCAGAGGAACAATAGTCAAAGAGTTGATTAGAATACACTTGCTCGTGGTACTGCACAGAACAACACTCCATAGAACTAAAGTAAGGGAAGAGTTAATCATGTGACAGCAGAAACAATTCCTGAGGATGTCGACGTGGTGTATGGTATATTTCTCATTAACTCCATACATGCATCAACTTTATTTGATTCTGGAGCATCTCACTCTTTCGTAACGAAGTCGTTTGTGGAAAAGCATAATATATCAAACTTGCATTTGAAGAGGAAACTATTAATTAGATCGCCAGGAGGTGAACTTAGAGCCACTCATTCATGCCCTCAGACTAAGCTTGAGATTAGAGGAATAAGCTTTCTAGTAGAGCTGATAATCTTCGAATCGAGTGGAATTGATGTGATACTTGGAATAGATTACTTAACCAAGTATGATGGAGTAATATCTTGTCCCAAGAGGACGGTTACATTAACCAGTCCGCAAGGAGAAAGAATTGAAGTCAATGTTAGTATGCCAGCACTAGAAGCCATGGTAAATCAATTGGAGGAGAAATCTTTGGAACGCATTAGAATAGTGTGTGAATACCTAGACGTATTTCCGGAGGAATTACTAGGTATGCCACCTGATCGTGATATAGAGTTCTCTATTGAATTATTACCCGGAACTGCACTGATTTCAAAAAGACCTTACAAAATGGATGTCAAAGATTTACTTGAACTGAAGAAACAAATAGAAGAATTACAAGAAAAAGGTTTTATTCGCCCAAGTTCATCTCCTTAGGGAGCCCCAGTTCTATTTGTGAACAAGAAAGATGGTTCAAGAAGAATGTCTATCGACTATAGAAGTTTAAATGAAGTAACCATTAAGAACAAATACACATTGCCTCGGATTGAAGAATTGTTTGATCAGATGAGAGGAGCTAAGGTATTCTCAAAATTAGATCTAAGATCAGGCTATCATCAGTTGAAGATTCAAACTGAAGATGTACCTAAGACAACCTTTACTACAAGATATGGACTATATGAGTTTTTGGTTATGTCATTTGGATTAGCCAATGCACCGGCTTACTTTATGAACTTGATGAATAAAGTATTCATGGAATATCTCGACCAGTTTGTGGTTGTATTCATTGATGATATACTAGTATACTCTCAGAATGAAGAAGCACATGAAGATCATCTGAGACTAGTTCTGCAGAAGCTTCGTGACAACCAACTATATGCAAAATTCTCAAAGTGTGATTTTTGGCTGAAGTAAGTCGCTTTTCTAGGTCATATTATCAGAAATGGAGAAATCAAGGTAGACCTCGATAAAATAAGTGAAATATTAAATTGGAAGCAACCAACAGATGTATCCAAGATCAGAATTTTTCTCGGATTAGCATGATACTACAGGAGATTTATTGAAGACTTCTCCAAAATAGTGAAACCTCTTACTTCACAGCTAGAGAAGGGTAAAGATTTTAAGTGGGATGAAGCATGTCAGAAATGTTTTGACGGATTAAAGGAAAAGCTAACCACTACACCAGTTTTAATAATGTTTGATATTCATAAAGGATTTGACGTGTATTGTGATGCATCACATCTAGGACTTGGATGTGTGTTAATGCAAGAAGGAAAAGTAATAGCTTATGCCTCAAGGCAGTTGCGGAAGCATGAAAAGAATTATCCTATGCATGATTTGGAATTAGCTGTCGTAGTGCATGCTTTGAAGATTTGGAGGCACTACATGACTGGAAATAAGTGCAAAATCTTCACGTATCACAAAAGCTTGAAATACATCTTCACGTAGAAAGAACCCAACCTAAGACAACGAAGATGACTTGAGTTAATCAAAGATTATGATTTGGATATACAGTATCACCCCAGAAAAGCAAATGTAGTGGCAGATGCTTTGAGCCGTAAGGGTAAAGTGAATAGTATTACTACCTACTTGATGCCACAAGAATTATGTTGGAAATGGAACAATTTAACCTTGGTATGCTTAATAATATGGAAGCAACAGTTATGGAAGTTGAATCTACTTTGGAACAAGAGATTCATAAAGGACATGAATCCGGTCAGAAAATCAAGGGAATTAAATCACATATTAGTTTGGGTAAAGCCTCAGATTTCACCGAAGATGAACATGGCACAATATGGTTTAAAAAGAGAATCTATGTACCAGAAACAGGCCCTACGCCAACTTATGTTAAGAGAAGCTCATGATTCGGCTTATTCTATTCACCCTAGAAGTACTAAGATGTACTAGGACCTAAAGGAAAAATATTGGTGGTACGGTTTGAAAAGGGATGTTGCTACTTATGTTGCACTATATGATGTATGTCAACGAGTTAAGGCGGAACATCAAAGACCAGCAGGTTTGCTACAACCTCTTAAAGTACCAGAATGGAAATGGGAAGAAATTGGTATGAATTTCATAGTTGGATTACCCGTACTCGTGATGGCTATGATTCCATATGGGTTATTGTTGACAAGTTGACTAAAGTTTCACACTTTATACCTATGAAGACAACTTACTCGAGAGCCCAGTTAGCAGAATTATACATGTCGAGGATTGTTTGTCTGCATGGAGTACCGAAGAAAATTGTATCAGATCGAGGAACCCAATTTACCTCGCGCTTTTGGAAAAGGTTACATGAGTCCATGGATACTAAGCTAAATTTCAGCTCAGCATATCATCCGCAAACAGATGGATAAACGAAAAGAACAAATCAAGTGTTAGAAGATATGTTAGGAGCTTGTGCTTTAAAGCATGGTAAAAGTTGGGATAAAAGCTTGCCTTATGCAGAATTCTCGTATAACAGTAGTTACCAATCAAGTCTAAAGATGGCACCGTTTGAAGAACTCTATGGACGGAAATGCAGAACACCGTTATATTGGATTCAAACGGGAGAAAGTCAAGTATTTGGTCCAGAAATTCTCTAAGAAGCAGAGAAGCCAGTGCAGATTGTCAGAGAGAATTTGAAAATAGCACAGTCAAGGCAGAAAAGCTATGCTGACAATAGAAGAAGAGAATTGATATATGAAGTCGAAGACTTCGTATATCTTAAAGTTTCACCAATGAGAGGAATGAAAAGATTTAAGGTTAAAGGTAAATTATCTCCTCGCTATATCGACCCATTCAAATTTTTGGAAAGAAAAAGGTGAAGTAGCATATCAGTTGGAGCTACCCGACAGTTTATGGGACGTGCATGACGTATTTCATGTATCACAACTTAAGAAATGCTTAAGAGTATTGGAGGAACAATTACCTATGGAAGAACTCAACGTTAATGAGGATTTGACTTATTTGGAGTATCCCATCAGAATTTTGGAAACATCTCACAGAATTACTCGGAGTAAAGTTATCAACATGTGTAAAGTTCAGTGCAGTCATCATTCGGAAGATGAGGCCACTTGGGAAAGAGAAGATGAACTCGGAGCAGAATTCCCCCAGCTATTCCTAGAAGTTCCTTAATCTCGAGGACAAGATTCTTTTTAAGAGGGTAGGTTTGTAACACCTCAAAACCATCAACTAAAATAATGCATTTAGATTATTAGTGGTAATTATAGTAAAAATATTTTCTTTCAAGTGTTTGATCTGATTTACCTTTAGAATAATTTTTGTTTGCTCATATTTGATTGATGGTTGTTTTTTTAGAATTTCTTTGATATTGAAAACCCAAGTTGATTAATATGAAACTTGGTCCAAAAAATTTCTTTGTTGATAAATATTGTTGGTATAATTATTATGAATTTTTACAGATATTTAAAAATATATTTATTTATATTTTTGTCTTGGGAAATAATGATAAAAGAAAAAAGAAGAAAAAACACTAATCTATCTTGCCATCCGGCCCAAGCCGCGCCTCACTCCCTCTCTCTCTCTCACGGCCATGTGGGCCCCACCCGCAGGCCTCTCCCATTATCTTCGTCCTCCAGCCGTGTCGCTGCCCTGGCCTTCGGCTGGACCGTCCGCGCCGCGCACCCTGGCCGAACCGCCCGGCTCACGCTCGACCCCTCACCTCCCCAGCACCTGAAACCGCTGCCTCTAACTCTTCCTCTCCCCCCACTTCTCCCTCCATCATGGACACACCATTGATGGCGTTAATGGCCGTTGACTGCCTTTCCCTTTCCCTGGCACCCTCTCCTCTCCACCTCCTCCTCTATAAAGGGCAGTCGAGTCCTCCTCTCTTCCTCTCCTACCCAAACGCTCTCTCCTCTCTCTCCCTCACCCTTGCACATCACCAGAGTCGCGTCCTCGTCAGAGCCACGTCGGACCGTCCGCCGCCACCGTCCGTGCTCTCCCCTGCCGTGCCCAAGCTCGTCGAACCCCTGCCTGCCTCGCCGGACCGTCCGAGCCCCGCCCGGACCGTCCGTTGCCGCGCCGAGCCACGCCGTGTCGAGCCCCTACCTCGTCTGCGCCTTGCCCGAGCTCGTCGGACCGTCCACGCCTCGCCCAAAATCGCGTTTCGAGTTAGTTTATGAATTTTGTGAATTATTGTTGTAATATTGGAATGATGTGATATGGAAATTCATGTGTATGTGAATTATTGGGTATATATGCGGGAATTGTTATTAGTCTTGTTATTTGGTTACAATGGTTTTAGAATATTGGATTAGAAAGAGTATGGTAAAATTTGCTAGACATGTGTTAGTGGTAAAAATACTAGATAAGTGATTTTATAGTTAATTTTGCTTACGATGAATTATAGAGTTTATCTAGAAGTTATAATCCAAGTTTCATTTAGTCTCACTAAATAAGTAATAGATACTTCATAACACGGAATTAGTAAGTGATGTAGAATTCATTATAATGCAAGAATTATAGGTCTAATTTATTATTAGATGGTTTGACCTCTGATTATTATTAATGATGCTTTATTTTAGAAATGAAGGGATAAAACTAAAAGAATATCATTAGTCATAATGGAAATAATTAATTGGTAATTTATTTCTGTAGAATTGGTTAAGTCATTACATCTAAGCTATGTTAGGTAAAATACTTTCGTAGTCGCATGTCCATATAACTTTCACCAGTGAAAATCCAAAATAGAGATTTTAGTGGATTAATAAATAAAAATGAATTAGGTTTTTATTTTCAGCACTATTTATAGGTATAGTTTGTGTGGTATATGATTGTTCATGTAGTGGTGAATGATACCCATGTAATGGTGTATGTTTATTTATTTGGTGAATATTTTCTTTTGTATGTACAATATGTGAATCTCTATTAGAAGCTGACTATGTGGTAGAAGAATCGAACACGTTCGAAGACGATCCGCAGGACACGTTCGAGCAAGGCAAGTGGATTCTCCCTCTGTATTTCTGTTTATACCCAAGTAATGCATATAATAATGTTTACTTTTCGGATATTTGCATAATTTGATGGGATTTCCCTAAATAGAATTTCCTAAAAATACCAACCCTATTCCTTGATTACCCTGGGATAAATACTAGGCTTAGCAATTTGTGCTACTGCTCAACTTGATATTATGATGTCACTCTTTAATAATACTCCTGTTCCGGAAATGAAATTTGTTTTATGATATTGACCCGATGGTTAAACAAGATCATTTCATATTAAATGGAACATGGAGTGGCCATTCAGGATAACAGTGCAACTACGAGTGCTATAATGACTATTGTTGGGGACTTGTTCTCAAATGTTATGAATCAAGAATAAGGCAACATACAATATTAAATATTAAAGCCCTTCGTCCTTCGAAACATTATTTCCCCTTGGGCATAATGAATTTCGGACGAAGGTTATGAAGGTTATACCTTCATAATCGTAATAAAAGATAAGAAAAGACTTATGTATAAAATACGGAAAAATAACATGACTACTTTAAACATTGTTATTGATTTATTTCTATTCATTTTTCTTATATAAATGATGACAAATTATAAATGTACCTTCGGCTTGAAGGAAAGTAAGGGTACAAGCGTGATGCCAATGCCAAGTCAGCGTGAACAGTACAGGAATACTGTTCATCTATTTATAGGCACGGGACGCAGCCCGTATAAAATTACATTAATGCCCTTTACTTTTATCATTAATTCTATAATAATTCTTCGAGGGCTGATTTGGCTTTTCATCTTTAAGTCGGTTTCCCCTTTCTGTTGTCATGCCGAAGCTCCTCTGCACATAGCTTCGTGATCATTTCATCCTTCGTCATGATCGTCTTGCATTCCAGTCAAGCTTCGTCTTGACCATGCTTCTGTATATCCGCAACCTGATTCCGAAGATACTTGCTTGCATACTTAGAAAACATTGTCAAATCACGTTTTTGAGGACCTTCGGAAGCCGAAGGCCCCCAACAGTAGCCCCTCGCAATATTAATTTGCTGTAATGATAAATTCATATTGCGATATGGACGAAGGCCTTAAGCCGAAGGTCCGAAAAAACACCTTCTCTTTGCTAGAATAGCAATAGTCTTTGACAAGCGGGGCCCTCCAGTTTCAACGCTCTGGGCGTATAAATAAGAACTCATCCCGAGTTTATTTGGTACGCTCTCTTGCCAACTACTTTTACTCACCCAACTTTTAGCCTACACGCAACAACACTTGCTTAGCCTTTTAGATTTTAAAGCTTCGGTTTAGAGATCACTTTCTCAGCATTTGCAAGGATGTCTGAAGATAAGAAAGCTGTTGGTGATTCGAAGCTAAGTCTTTCTGAGGAGATGCATCTGGGTTTTCTTCAATCAATGTCGAAGACTAATACAGAGAAGATCACTAAAGAAATTTTGGAGGGTTTATCTGAAGATACTGGTGACAGTGACAGCTATGATGTGGATAGTGGTGGTGAAGACTCCGAAGATCGACCTTGGCGACCAAGCCATGCGGTTTTTGGCAAATCAAGTATTAAAGAAAATCATCTTGTCGACATGAGGGGCAGATATTTCTGGGACTTGTCCGTTGTGAGGGCTGATGAAGGAGAGAAGACTTGTCCAACTCCTGAGGAAAATGAAGTCGTGGTATTCCGAAGCTTCTTGAAAGCTGGACTACGATTTCCCTTAAGCAGCTTTGTTGTAGAGGTGCTGAAGATATTTGAAATCTACCTTCACCAACTTACCCCCGAAGCAATCATAAGGATGAATATCTTCGTGTGGGCCGCGAGAAGCCAAGGCTTGGAACCTGATGCGAAAAGCTTCTGCAACATACATGAATTGTTGTACGAAACAAAACCCTGGGGTAAGGAACAATATCACAACAATTTTGGCTGCTACAGCTTCGGCTCCCAGTCTGGGTCAAGCTGCCCCGTGCTGACTTTTCGAAAGAGGTGGCCTGGCGACTGGATGACGGAATGGTTTTACGTGAAGAATGACTTGAAATCATGAGAAGATATAAAGAAAATCATTATGCGCCCCATCTGGCAACGCTTCAGCCTGCGGAGGCCGAAGGTGGAAATGAATGAAGCAGCCGAAGAATGCCAGAGAGCCTTCGGTGTTGTTTGCTCTTTTATTGGAACGAGGGATTTGGTCCAAGAACACACTGCCTTCAGAGTATGGCCACTTGTGGAAAAATGGGAAATGCCACAGGAGACCATTAAAGAGACTGACGAAGGTGGTCTAGTCAGGCTGAAATACACATTTAAGTTCGGAGATAAATTTGTTGAGCCAGATGACGACTGGCTAAAAAGCATTGAGACTGTAAGTGATGAACTGCTTGGGGTATATTCAAAGGCTGAAGATACTGCATTGTCAGCAGCCTTCGGAGGCCGAAAGAAGAAGAGGCTGAACCGAGTATTTGACGCAATTGGGTTCGTCTACCCCGACTACCATTATCCAGTGCGGGGTCAAAAAAGAAAGAATACTTCCTCTGCGAAGGAGACTACTTCAGCTGCTCCTAGTGAGCCGGCGCCGAAGAGGAAAAGGGTAAAGGTTCTCACACACCGGCCACGTTATATTGAACTGGCCACAGTGCCTGAGTTCGCCAGTGAGACCTCTTCGGCCACCGAAGCTAAAGAATCAACTCTGTCGCCAGAAATCGAAGAGTTGGCCGAAGTGCCAGCAACAGAAAAGATGGAAGGACCAAGGACTGAAGAAGCAAAAACATCAGAAGTTTTAAGTCCTTCAGCAAAGATTGAGACAGGAAAAAGCCAGAAGGGTCCAACAGTGACCCCGAAAAGAAAAAGGATGGTTAATGTGTTAGATGTTTTGGAGACAATTAAATCTTCAAGCATAACTCCAAAGAAAATTGTTGAAACTTCTGAAGTGTCTATTGAAGCCTTTGATGCTGAAGCTTCGAAGCAACAACTTGAAGCTGAAGCTGGGCCTTCAGAGCCCACCAAGGAACAACCTTTGGAAACCGAAGAAACAAAGGTTACAAAGGCAGCCGAAAAAATGTCAGAGCCAATTTTGGTTGAAGAAATTGACACTGCCGCCCCCGAAGCACCTTCCACCATACGCGATTACATTGTGCGACATGCTTCGGGGAAGAAATTATCTGAAGAAGAGATTTATGAAGCTAATCACTATGCCAGAGAATTGAAATATCCGAAGGGGGCACTAGTGTTCAATGGGACAGACGAAGATGACTTCCTATACTGCCTCTCTGACAATAAAGAATTATCTGTCTGCCGGGAGATGGCTAGAAGCATGGGGTTTCCGAAGCTTGAAGCTGGAATCTGCGCTATGACGAAGGACGATCTTGCGGATAGCCTTGCATATAATAGTCTGAAGGTGTGAAAACTGTATATTTGGAAATTTACAATTTTTGAATCATTCTTTTATTCTTATAGTAATTCTTTTTTTCATATAGGGTTTAATACTAAGCAACGCTTTGAGAGCACAAAAGAATGCTGAAGATGAAAGTTATAATATCGCTTTCAACAACCTACGAGCAAAGGTTATCAAGCTGAGGAACGAAGCTTTGGAAAAAGATAAAATTCTGCTTACACTAGTGGATAAAATAAACGAAGACGAAGCTACCTCTAAGGCTCAAGCTGAAGCCCAAAAACGCGAAATTCAGGATCTTCAGAAACAACTGGCCAGGGCTAAAGAAGAACGCATACTAGAAGAAACAAAACGAGAACTTAGTGATCAATGGGCAAATCATTTGGAAGTAAATGCTGAAGAGCTTCGTGCTTCCAAGAAAAGATACTATGATAAATCCATAGAGTGTGTTAAGAAGATAAAATCCAGCTTCGCCAGCGTCGGTGCGTTCTCTAGCGAAGAGAATTTCACAAGGGGAAATCCAGAAGGCCCTATTGAATGGATCAGTCACAAAGCTGAGGCCTTCGAAGAAATCTTGAATAGCCGCGGAGACATATGCGCTTTTTCAGGCGCCAGGGGGATTGCTACGGTGTTGGAAACAAAAGGCTGTAATCATGTGAAATCTTTAGCGCAAACCGAAACCGCCTTGTCCTCCGAAGACATAAAGGACCCCTCGGCCGAATCAAGCCTGGTTGGTGGAAAATTTTTAACCGATATTTGGGACAATGGTGGCCGAGAAATGGCTCAAGAGATCATTCAAAGAAGCGAAAAAGGCATCCATGATGCTAGGAAGATAGCAGAGGCTGCTGAGAAAAGCGCAGAGCCCGAAGGGCAAATAGGTATTAACTAGTGGTTTTTATTTTGTTGTAATTTTTTATTCCAGACTTTGTTCGCGGTTTGTAATAGTAATATAGTTGTATCTTCTCCTCCCTCAGAACCTGCTGAGGCATCTCCGGGCCCCCACCCGAAGGGGGACGATGAAATTAGAAAAATGGCTGAAGCCATCATGGACAAGGTTGTCGATCAGCTATTGAACGAAGCCGCAGAAATAGTTCTTAAGGAGGATTAGATGCTATTGTAAAAATGTTTGGAATATAACATGTGCAATACATTGTAACTTTGAATGTAATATATAATCTATTTATAGTTCAATTCTTTACGATGCATGAAATTTTGCATACATACCATTTTTTGAGCCTTCGGCG
The DNA here is from genome assembly GCF_902167145.1 of Zea mays. Lineage (NCBI taxonomy): Eukaryota > Viridiplantae > Streptophyta > Magnoliopsida > Poales > Poaceae > Zea > Zea mays. Next base: position 32,406,318 of record NC_050100.1, on the reverse strand, counting down.
AAAAAAAACACCTTCCCTTCTTTTCATGCTTCGTGAAGAAAATCTTTTATATATCACAAGAATTTCCATACTTCTCTGGTGAAGAATATCCAAGCTTCGTGAAATGTTCTCCGAAGCTATAAAAAAAGTTTTATGTTGCCTCTCTAATGAAGCTACACTTCTTCTCAATTTATCTTGTGCCTTAGCACAATTTTCTCTTTTTCAAAACACTCTCTGAAGATCGATACTGTATCCCCTTCTTGTTCCACATGCAATATGTTGTATGATGCTTATGTTATGCGAAATGATGTGATGATGTTATGTTATGCAAAATGATATTTGTGCCGAAAATACACACATCCCTGCGATAAAGCACACATTGTTTTTTATCAGCGCTGACTTTTCACTGTAAGCCTCCCTTAGGAGCTTCTTCGCCTTTTACTTTTAGCGGAATCAGCGTTGACTTTTCGCTGTAAGCCTCCCTTAGGAGCTTCTTTGCCTTTTACTTTCAGCGAAATCAGCGTTGACTTTTCGCTGTAAGCCTCCCTTAGGAGCTTCTTCGCCTTTTACTTTCAGCGGAATCGGCGTTGACTTTTCGCTGTAAGCCTCCCTTAGGAGCTTCTTCGCCTTTTACTTTCAGCGGAATCAGCGTTGACTTTTCGCTGTAAGCCTCCCTTAGGAGCTTCTTCGCCTTTTACTTTCGGCGGAATCAGCGCTGACTTTTCGCTGTAGGCTCAAAAAACTTACACTGCGTTCCCTTAGGAACGACTTTTTACTGCTTCGAATAAATTACACTGTGTCCCTTAGAATAAATTTTTGATAATACAAAGGTCCTTCATGGCACCATAAATTTGTATGCTTCGGCAACTCAAGCCTATGGAGAAGACATATTTTTATTATGGTAAAAGACGAAACTGTTACAAGAAATTGAAAAACGATAAAAGACACTTAGACTTCCCATAATTGTTCCTTATTAACAAAAAAGTAATACTGAATGTAAAAATGCGAATAAACTGCTGTCGAGGTAGGATATTTATCAGTAAATGTGCTTCGACTCTAGCACAGTGCTATTGACTGTGCGAGCTTCAGACTCCTCTCTGAAGTCCCTCTGAAGGTGAGTGTGCTGACTCCCTTCTGGCTGCTGTCCTCGCTGCATTGGTGGTGGCGGTGGAGGCTGTTGCCAAGATGCTTGGGGTTGACTTGCTGAAGCAACAGAAGCTGCAGAGGGATTGCCTACATATTCTGGGATGTAAGGCGAATGGTACGAAGCAGTGTGCATGACCTGCTTCGGCTGACTCTGTTGTGCTGCAGCTTCTGCTATCTCCTTTTGCTTCTGGATGGTGACGTGGCACATCCTGGTGGTATGGCCCTTGTCTTCACCACAGAATAGACAGTAAAGTCTTCTTGGCTGATCCCCAAATCTTCCCCTGAAGCCCCTGGCGCCTCTGCCCCTTGGCGCTGACGGCCGAACAGAGCTTTGCTGTTGTCCCGAAGCTTGCGAAGAGTGTTGTGGCCTTTGTTGTTGGCTCCCTCTATCATCACTTTGAGTGGAGTTATGAATTGACCTGACATGCCTCGTATGAAATCTTCCTCCGAAGCCCCTGGTCATTTCAGAGAACCTAAATGCCTCCTCCCTTCTTTGGCGGAAGTTATTGTCGGCCCTGATGTACTCGTCCATCTTCTGAAGCAGCTGTTGGGTCTATGCTTCGTCGCCGAAGGTCTTATAGGAAGAAGTGGTCCTCGGCTGAAGATGTTTGTATAAGATAGCCGAAGGTTCCTCTTTGTGAAGCTTCGGTATTACAAACCGACTTAAAGATAGAATGACCTCTTAGTCCATAAAGGTCTGAGTTAATGTTGTAAACTTTCATAAGGGGCAAACTTGTAATCTCTCACAGGCTGCGCCCTGTGCCTATAAATAGTGAACAGTATTCCTCTACTGTTCACGGATTCCGGTACCTGCAATCGTACCATTCGGAAACCAATCTTTGCCAAGGCAGAGGTATAACTGTATTCAATAATACTAAGTAAATGCAATATTGTTCGTTTATCTTTAATACTTTATACTTTGTGTTATTTTATACAATCTATCAGAATACAATTACGAAAACTTATTCTTCGTAATTGCACGGTAGTCAACCTTCGTCCAAAGTCCATTAAACCCCAAGGGAATAATGCTTCGTTGGACGAAGGACATTAACATTTAACACTTTATGTTGCCTTGTTCTTGATTCATAGCATTTGAGAACAAGTCCCCAACATTGGCGCCCACCTCCGGTGAACTCACTTCCACTTTTTTGAGCTGATGGCTTCGTTCAACGATCAAGCTGGAGCTGCTTCGGACCCGAAGCTGGTGTTCCCGATCACAGGTGGCTCGTCCTCAGAGCCAGCTAACAAGAAACAAAAGAAGGAAGCACAGAGAAGGGTACAACATGTTGGGGTGCAAGGACCCTTCATCAAGTCTAGATGGTCTCACATTCCCATTACCTTCTCTCAAGAGGATCTTCATCTCAAAGATTACCCACACAATGATGCCATGGTTATCTCTTGTGTTATCAAAGGATTTCTGGTCCATAATGTCTTGGTTGACACAGGCAGTGCAGCTGATATTATATTTGCGAAGGCCTTCAGACAAATGCAAGAGCCAGAAGATAAGATTCATGATGCTACACACCCTCTTTGTGGCTTCGGAGGAAGGCAGATTGTAGCACTAGGCAAGATCACCATGCCAGTGACCTTCGGATTCATCAACAACACCAGAACTGAGCAAGTTGTGTTTGACATTGTTGACATGGAATACCCTTACAATGCAATTATTGGTCGTGGCACCCTCAATGCTTTCGAAGCAATTCTTCATCCTGCTTATCTTTGCATGAAGATACCTTCGGATCAAGGACCCATCGCTATACATGGAAGTCAGGAAGCTGCCAGAAAGGCCGAAGGTAATTGGACTGACTCAAAAGCCATCCATAACATAGATGGAGCTGAAGCTTGTGAACAGTACAAATTCAGAAGGGAGAAAGCAGCTTCAGCAGATCAGCCGAAGCCTATGCTCTTATGTGAAGACATAGCAGAGCAGAAGGTGCTATTAGGCTCTCAATTATCTGAAGAGCAGGAGAAAACTTTGATAAGGTTTTTGTTTAACAACAAAGATGTTTTTGCATGGTCAGCTAATGATCTCTGCGGAGTAAATAGGGATGTTATTGAACATTCGCTTAATGTTGATCCATCCTTCAGAGCCAGAAAACAGAGGCTTCGGAAAATGTCAGATGATAAGGCCGAAGGTGCTCGTAACGAAGTCAAAAGACTCCTCAGTGCAGGAGTCATCAGAGAAGTAAAGTACCCAGAATGGCTAGCTAATACCGTTATGGTAAAAAAGGCTAATGGCAAGTGGCGAATGTGTATTGATTTTACAGATCTTAACAAGGCTTGTCTGAAGGATGAATTCCCATTGCCAAGGATAGACTCTTTAGTTGATGCAGCAGCCTCTTCAGAGCTCATGAGTCTGTTAGACTGTTATTCAGGCTATCATCAAATTTGGATGAAGAAGGAAGATGAGCCAAAGACTAGCTTCATAACTCCAAGTGGCACATATTGTTATCTTCGGATGCCTGAGGGGCTCAAAAATGCTGGAGGAAGTTTCAGCAGAATGACTGCGAAAGTTCTCCAGTCTCAGATAGGCAGAAATGTGCTAACTTATGTTGATGACATCATTGTCAAAAGCACGAAGCAGGAGAATCATATTGCTGACTTGCAGGAGACCTTCGCTAGTTTCAGACAAGCTGGTTTAAAGTTGAATCCAGAAAAATGCGTCTTCGGAGTAAAGAAGGGGAAATTTCTAGGATGCTTGGTTTCGACAAAGGGAATTGAAGCCAATCCAAGTAAGATCGAAGCTATACTTCAGATGGAGCCACCAACTACAAAAAAGGGGGCTCAAAGATTGACAGGAAGGTTGGCATCTCTCAATAGATTCATATCCAGATCAGCAGAGAGAAATCTACCATTCTTCGAAGTGCTGAAGTCAGCCGAAGTCTTTCAATGGGGACCAATTCAGCAGAAGGCCTTCGAAGACCTGAAGCAGTATTTAATAGAGCTAACAGCATTAACTCCACCTGTGCCAGGGGCTCCTTTATTATTATATGTGGCAGCTTCGCACTCAGCGGTAAGTGCAGCACTTGTCCAGGAGAAGCTTGATGGCCAAGCCAGGAAACAGGTCCCAGTATATTTTGTATCTGAAGTTCTCAGCATATCAAAGAAAAACTACACAGAATTAGAGAAGGTGTTATATGCTGTTTTGATGGCATCCAGAAAGCTTCGGCATTATTTTCAAGCTTACAACATAATCGTTCCTTCTTCACAACCTCTGAAGGATATTATGAGGAACCGAGAAGCTACTGGAAGGATTGGAAAATGGGCTGCAGAGCTCAATGAATTTTGTATTGAATATGTTCATAGATCTTCGATTCAGTCCCAGGCGTTAGCAGACTTCATTGCTGACTGGACGCCAGGGGCTCAGGAGGAGGAAGCAAATAAAGACGCCGAAGCATGGATAGTGTTTTGTGATGGATCTTGGGGAACCTTCGGAGCAGGAGCGGCTGCTGTGTTGGTTTCACCTTCCAAGGTCAAAACTTGTTATGCGGCAAAACTTGATTTTAGTTGCACAAATAACATTGCCGAGTACGAAGCCCTGCTTCTAGGTCTTCGGAAGCTAAAAGCAATGGGAATCAGAAGGGCTATACTCAAAACTGATTCCCAGGTTGTTTCGGGTCATATTGACAAGAGTTGCAAGGCTAAGGATCCGAAGCTTGAAAAATATCTGGATATGGTTCGAAGAGTTGAAGCTTCCTTCGAAGGATTTTCTGTCAAAATATCTCTCGAGGACAAAATGAGCATGCTGATTTGTTAGCTAAGTCAGCAGCACAGGGGCTGCCTTTACCTTCGGATGTATTCTTCGAAACAATAAAAGCACCTTCGGTGGAACTTCTTGAAAGGGCAGTCCTCAGTATATCTCCTGTGTATAGCGAAGATTGGAGAACTGAGATCATCTCTTATCTTCAGGGAAAATTCCTTTCAGATGACGAAGCTTATAACAGGAGGATAGAGGCAAGAGCTCGTCCATATGTTATGATAGAAGGGGAGTTATACAAGCATGGAGTTTGTGCTCCGCTACTCAAGTGTTTATCCAGAACCGAAGGTATAGAGTTGATGAAAGAAATACATGCAGGCCTGTGTGGATCTCACATTGGGTCTAGGCCGTTACTCGGAAAAATTTTCCGCCAAGGATTTTATTGGCCGAAGGCAGCTTCGGATGCAGCGGAATTAGTTCAAAAATGCGAAGGTTGTCAGAGATGTGCACGAGATCAAAAACAACCTTCGTCCTTAACACAGCTCATACAACCCGTTTGGCCATTGCAAAGGTGGGGTCTTGATTTGTTAGGTCCGTTACCACCGGCCCAAGGGAACCTAAGATATGTTGTAGTGGCGGTGGAGTATTTTTCTAAATGGATTGAGGCAAAGCCTTTAGCCACAATAACTTCGGCCACCGTCCAAACGTTTTTCTAGCAAAATATTGTTTGTCGGTTCGGGGTACCAAAGGCTATTACTGTGGATAATGGAACACAGTTTGACTCCGAAGCTTTTAGGGATTTCTGTGATCAAATTGGTACGAAGATCCATTTTGCATCAGTTAGACATCCGGAGTCAAATGGACTCGTTGAAAGAGCCAATGGCATCATAATGACAGGAATAATGAAGTTAATCTTCAATCAACCCAGGGGAAAATGGCCAGATCAGTTAACCAAAGTGGTGTGGAGCCACAATACAACGATATCAAGGTCTACAGGCTTTACTCCATTCAAGTTACTATTCGGTGACGAAGCAATAACTCCGGAAGAAGCAAAAACCGGATCAATAAGGGTAACAGCTTCGGCAGAATCAGGTTCTGAAGCTGCTTATTCTGTGGAAAAAGATGCTTTAGAAGGGATCAGGCTGCAAGCCGTGGAGAACATTAATAAATATCAAGCCGAAACAATTAAATGGCGAGATAGAAAGGTTCGGTTAAAGAATATTGAGCCAGGACACTTGGTGCTTCGGAGAGTGGCCAACCCAGAAACAGTGGGCAAGTTGCAGTTAAAATGGGATGGACCTTTCTTAGTAGCATCTTCGTCAAGACCCGGTTCATACAGACTGAAGGATATGGACGGCAACGACGTTCCTAGGTCTTGGAACGCGGATGAGCTTCGGCGATATTATGTATAACTCGATGTAATTTTTCATATTTTTCTTTCATGGCACCCTTTTCCTTTCCGAAGGGGGAGAAAGGTTTTTAATGGGGCCAGCATATGTAATTTCCTTTCTTAGTTTTATAAGAGCAAAATCCCCCAAGGAATGTAAATGTAAAAGCTGAGAATGCACCATCGAGTGCCAAAAGTAAAGGCGAAGAAGCTCCAAAGTCGTTCCTAAGGGAATGCAGAGCTTACAGCGAAAAGTCAACGCTGATTCCGCCAAAAGTAAAGGCGAAGAAGCTCCAAAGTCGTTCCTAAGGGAATGCAGAGCTTACAGCGAAAAGTCAACGCTGATTCCGCCAAAAGTAAAGGCGAAGAAGCTCCAAAGTCGTTCCTAAGGGAATGCAGAGCTGAGGTGCGATTGTTTTTAAGGAAATAATGGCTGTGAATATGGCTTCGGATACGTGTTTGGTCATTCATTTGCACATCGCATTACATCATAGCATTTGCATTCATAAACATTCATTTAGGCATATGTAGGATAATCATCTTCATGGCATAAATGGTTGCTTCGGCGAAAAGAGGAAAAAGAAAGGGAAAAAAGAGCTTCGTGTACAAAAAGGAGAGCTTCGGAAAAAAGGAAAAATGTTGTTTTCTATGCTTTGCTGCGTACGAAAAGAAGGGAAGGTGTTTTTTTCGCCTTCGGCTCAAAAGAAAATTTCGTCCACATCAAAGCATTTCTCATACATATATAAGGATATATAACAAGGTATGAACAGAAGTTATCTCAAAAAGTTTTAGTGACATTTACAAAAGTTATCTCAGAAGTTTCTCAAGTACTGTTTACAGTCTACTATCTAATCTCCAAGGAGCTTCAGCTTCGGCGTCATCGGCTTCGGCTTCGTCATCCTATATGATTAAGGTTATTGTAAGTCAAAATCAAGCTTTCAGGAAAAGGTAAGCATAAGGTATGGTTTCTTACTAGTTCAAGGTGGCTACGAGCTTCGTCTCCAGCTTTTTCCCGCCCACCTTTTGTCCATATCATTTTTACAAATCTATTCGAGATACTCCGGGCGAGATCAGGAATATCATCCAGGATTGATGGTGATAAGGTGAAATTTGGCCTATTGACAATCTTTGCATGATCGCAGCCAGCCTTCAGGAAAGCTGCAGCAGTGCCTCGAGAAGCCACCCAGGCACAAAAGTCACCATGCCCAGCTATGACTTCGTCGAGCTCGTCAATCTCCCCCTCAATATGTTCGAAGGTTTTTGGTAGATCTTCAGCTGAGGGGGTGAATTTTTCACTACTGGCTCCAACTGAGTAAAAAATCTTTCTTAAGCGTTGAATGCATTTGTTGCTAAATTCCAGACATTTTTCTTGAAGGCCTATCAATAGTTTTCTCAAATCTGAATTTTCTTGAGCTTCGGCTTCAAGTTTTGTATTAAGCTCTAGCTTTTCTCGTTCGAACTGTTCAGACTGGCGGAGAAGCTTCGTGTTTAGTTCTGTTATTTTTGCTTCAGCTTCCGCCAATGAACCTTCGGCTGCCTGGAGCTCAAAGTTCTTTTTCTCAATAACATCCGATTGCTCCTTTATTCTGCTTTCCAAATTTTCAATTATAACTTCGTGCTTCTTATCTTCAATATCTTGCTGCATTTGCAAGGCTTTACTCAACAGCATACTCTGCACGAAAATGACCTTCGTCAGACATGTTTTTATTCTTAGAAACAATAGAGTTAAGGGACAAGTATCACCTTGAAGTTGGAATAAAATAAACTACCAACGACATGTTGTCGTCGGTAGCGGCTGATGTCTGTTTCCAGCTTCGGGAAGCCGATACTCTTTGACAGAGTACCGATAATTTTGGCCCCAGTTTGATCTCGAATGCAATCTAATTTTTCGTCGTCAACACCTCCGAAGAGGAGTGCCCCAGGTTTGTATCCACAGGATTTGGCATACTCTCTAAGCTCTTCTATTTCAGCTTTTGATAGTTGTTCTCCAATTAAATTCTGGAACATGAAGGCTTCGTTTTCTAAAGCTTCGTCAGCAATTTCTTTTCCTTTTCCCGAAGCTGCGGTTACGGCCTCTTCGGCGGCGGCAGTAGCTTCTTCTGCAGCCATGTCTAGCAGTATTTGGTCAATGTGTTCAATTGTGCTCTCCAGGTTCAAATCTTTAGCTGAGGCAACTTCGGCGGCTGTGGCCTCCGAAGGTGCAATTTCAATATCTGACTTCTCTGCAGCCGCTGGTGTTTTCTGGATCGAAGCTCTTGGCGGCGTCTTGTCAATCACTTCTGTCACAGTGATAATTCTTTGTTTCTTTGCCTTGATTGTTTTCTTCGATTTTTCGGGCTCCTTGTCCTTCTGAAAAAACTTTGTCAGTTGAGGGTCCAGTGGACTTAGCTTCGCAGGTAAGGTTTCGGTCATTACCTTCAGAATTTCCTCAACGACAGCAGCAGAAGGTGATGCGGAGGTTTCTTCTGCTTCGGATATTTGGTGCTTCGGAGAAGAAGTTTTCCTCTTCTTCGGAATTTTCTTCTTTAATGGTTCTTTTTCTTCACTTATGGCCTCAGTTATCCTTTTCCTTTTTTGGCCCCCAGCACCTTTGTTCAGATTTTCATAATCAGGATAATCGAAGCCCAAGGCGTCCAACACTCGATTTAGCCTTCGCTTCGGACGGGTGCCGAAGGCAGCGGTCATCAATTGATCTTCTTTTTTGGAATAATTGCCAAGTATTTCATTGCACATCGCTTCAATCGTTTCCAGCCACTCTTGGCAAGGTGTTTTAAAGTATTTCTTAAATTTGAAGTAGTAAGGTAAACGTACAAGTTCACCTTCTTTCTTTTCCCCTTGTAGCTTCGGCATTTCCCATTCTTTTAAACTGGGAAAAACTTTGAAAGCTAAAAACTCTTGAACCAGGTCCCTTGTGCTGATATGCTCTGCAATAATTCTGAATTCACTTATTGCTTGTTGTGTTGGACCTTCGGGTGTCATGTTGCAGCGAGGTCGGGTTTCTCCGAAGATTAATTCAAGTGGACTTTGTACAAGCTTTTCCTTGTTGTCATCAACCTTAACATAGAACCACTCAGATTTCCAGCCTGCTGCCCATTTGCTTCGGTAGCTAATTACAGGAAACTTTGTAGTTTTCCGATAGGCGAAGTTATAACAACCGAAATTGTCGTGTAATCCATCCTTCCTAGCCTTCGTTTGATAATGCAACTCGTGCACCCGGCAAAAGCTGTCCGCAAATGGTTCCACTGCTTGGCTTCGGAGTGCCCAGATATAAACAATAAGTCTAACAATAGCATTGGGGGTCAGCTGGTGAAAATAAATACCGAATCTCTTCAGTACCTCTGCAATAATCCCATGTAGTGGGAACCTTAATCCAGCTTTTAGAAAGCTTTTGAAAATAACAATTTCATCTTTCTCCGGCTTTGGGGTAGTCTCTTCTCCCCCGAAGCGCAATAGCTTCTTCTGATTTTCAGTAAAAAAGCCCGATTTCACCATCTTGGACAAATCAGCTTTCGAAACAGTAGATTTCCCGAAGTCCAAGTGGCTGGGCTTGCTTGGCATGGCAATGCGATAATCATCTTCAGAATCAGTTTCCTCCATATCTTCTTCTTCTGCTTCAGCGATTGTTTGTTCTGCTTGTTCTGCATCATCATGAGGGACCTTTTCCGAAATCACCAGCCCGGATCGTTGCATAGCTTCGGAGATGGGAACAGTCTCCGAAGCTTCAGTTTCGTCCCCCTCACGCTCAACCCTGGCAGTAGAACGCACTCTGGCCATTCAATTATGAACTTGTGGAACGTTAATACTTTCTCCCTCCGAAGCAGGGTTCAAACTGGAGCTTCGTTCGATTCTGACAGACAAGCTTCGGTGACGGTTAAAAATTTTGGCAGCAAAATAGTGCAAATAGCAATGAATGCTGTGGTAACTTCACACCTACTCGTCTGTTTATATAGTGCTGCAGGTAAGAAGGCGAAGCGCCAGAATTTTTACACCAGGCGGACACCCGCTCGCACTCGCTGCGTGGTGGACCGCAGAGACTGAACAGTAACTCTGCAAGGGGGGGCCGCTACACGCTGGGAGATCGAATCGTTTCTCGACAACGAGCTAAGGGAAGGTGTTTTTTAGACCTTCGGCGCTCCGAAGCTTAAGAGACTTTTTTCACGGATCAAGCTCGTTACGAAAAACGATCTAGCACCGCGAAAGGGGCTACTGTTGGGTCTATGCTTCGTCGCCGAAGGTCTTATAGGAAGAAGTGGTCCTCGGCTGAAGATGTTTGTATAAGATAGCCGAAGGTTCCTCTTTGTGAAGCTTCGGTATTACAAACCGACTTAAAGATAGAATGACCTCTTAGTCCATAAAGGTCTGAGTTAATGTTGTAAACTTTCATAAGGGGCAAACTTGTAATCTCTCACAGGCTGCGCCCTGTGCCTATAAATAGTGAACAGTATTCCTCTACTGTTCACGGATTCCGGTACCTGCAATCGTACCATTCGGAAACCAATCTTTGCCAAGGCAGAGGTATAACTGTATTCAATAATACTAAGTAAATGCAATATTGTTCGTTTATCTTTAATACTTTATACTTTGTGTTATTTTATACAATCTATCAGAATACAATTACGAAAACTTATTCTTCGTAATTGCACGGTAGTCAACCTTCGTCCAAAGTCCATTAAACCCCAAGGGAATAATGCTTCGTTGGATGAAGGACATTAACATTTAACACTTTATGTTGCCTTGTTCTTGATTCATAGCATTTGAGAACAAGTCCCCAACAGCAGCTTCTCCAAAGTTTGTGGTGGCTTCCTGGCAAAGTATTGCACTGAAGGTCCCGGTCGAAGCCCCTTAATCATGGCCTCAATGACAATTTCATTGGGCACTGTTGGCGCTTGTGCCCTCAGACGCAGAAACCTTCGGACATACGCCTGGAGGTATTCTTCGTGGTCCTGGGTACACTGGAATAAAGCTTGAGCAGTAACTGGCTTCGTCTGAAACCCTTGGAAGCTGGTTATCAACATATCCTTTAGCTTCTGCCAAGAGGTGATTGTCCCTGGCCGGAGAGAGGAGTACCAGGTCTGAGCGACACTCTTGACGGCCATGACAAAAGACTTTGCCATGACTGCAGTATTGCCACCATACGAAGATATGGTTGCTTCATAGCTCATCAAGAATTGCTTCGGGTCTGTATGACCGCCGTACATGGGGAGCTGGGGTGGCTTGTAAGACTGAGGCCATGGTGTAGCCTGCAATTCTGTTGATAATGGAGAAGCATCATCGAAAGCAAAATTTCCATGATGGAAATCTTCATACCAGTCATCCTCATTGTAGAAGCCCTCCTGATGAAGCTCTCTAGGCGGAGGTCTTCGGTTCTGGTCATCTTGAACAAGATGACGAACCTCTTCGGAAGCTTCATCTATCTGTCTCTGAAGGTCAGCTAAACGAGCCATCTTCTCCTTCTTTCGTTGCACCTGTTGCTGAAGGATCTCCGGGTTTTGGATCTCCTGATCCAAGTCATCTTCCGGAGGCGTTGGACTAGCAGCCTTCCTCTTCTGGCTTTGGGCCTCCCTAAGAGAAAGGACGTCCTGATTGGGGTCCAATGGCTGTAGGGTAGCAGCCCCTGTCGCTGAAGCTTTTTTCGGCGGCATGACGAAGGTGATGCTTGCCGAAGGTGTTCAAAGCTCAAGAAATGGAAGTGAGTTCACCGGAGGTGGGCGCCAATGTTGGGGACTTGTTCTCAAATGCTATGAATCAAGAACAAGGCAACATACAATATTAAATATTAAAGCCCTTCGTCCTTCGAAACATTATTTCCCCTTGGGCATAATGAATTTCGGACGAAGGTTATGAAGGTTATACCTTCATAATCGTAATAAAAGATAAGAAAAGACTTATGTATAAAATACGGAAAAATAACATGACTACTTTAAACATTGTTATTGATTTATTTCTATTCATTTTTCTTATATAAATGATGACAAATTATAAATGTACCTTCGGCTTGAAGGAAAGTAAGGGTACAAGCGTGATGCCAATGCCAAGTCAGCGTGAACAGTACAGGAATACTGTTCATCTATTTATAGGCACGGGACGCAGCCCGTATAAAATTACATTAATGCCCTTTACTTTTATCATTAATTCTATAATAATTCTTCGAGGGCTGATTTGGCTTTTCATCTTTAAGTCGGTTTCCCCTTTCTGTTGTCATGCCGAAGCTCCTCTGCACATAGCTTCGTGATCGTTTCATCCTTCGTCATGATCGTCTTCCATTCCAGTCAAGCTTCGTCTTGACCATGCTTCTGTATATCCGCAACCTGATTCCGAAGATACCTGCTTGCATACTTAGAAAACATTGTCAAATCACGTTTTTGAGGACCTTCGGAAGCCGAAGGCCCCCAACAACTATAGCTTTGGTAATTAGCTCTATAGACTTAGTGCTTAGCAACCATACCTAAAATATGGGCAAGAGGAGGCGGCAGTGGTTTGGTGGCAGCTCATATTAACATGGGGTGGTAGTCTTGGCTAAGTTACCTCGCCCAGAGGGCCATCAATACTAACGTGGAAACCTTAGCGGGTGGCTTTGTACTAAGGACATTTTGTGAAAGCCTCATAATGGATCCCTAGCCATTCACCTCGGCAGTGTTTATGGGTCCATACAACCCAGGCTAGAGGGCATACATGGCTTGTGGGTAAAGTTGTACCACCTCTGCAGAGTGTAAAACTGATATGTCAGTCGTGCTCACGGTTAAGAGCAACTTGGACCCTCACATTATAATTGAACCTAAAAATGGAAAATAAATCATGATCCAATGATTCATAAATGGTTTGCTTAAGTGGTTTCACTTAAGTGTTGTTGAGATATAATCATGTACTTATGTTTAATTGGGAATTTTGGGATACACTCACAACTAGTACGTCAGGCGTTGTTAATAAAATATTGACCAACTAAAATGCTTATGGCTTATCCATAGCCTACCTTGTTAACCTTGCATTACTCCTCCCACTTACTGAGCCCTGACCATAAGTGAGCTCACTCCTTGCTAATATTTTGATCAGAGGGTGATGAAGACGACTTTGCAGATGATGTTGACGAGTACTAAGTCTAATGATGTGCCAGTCATCTTCCTGTGGAAGAGCGTCCATGTTATATCCGCTGTACTTTGATGATGATGCTATTTAAGACACTTATGTCTGGATGATGTAATAAAATTACTCTACTCTCTTTATGCCTTTGTTGCATTGTCTTTTGATATATTACAATTGTGACGTCAACATATGTGTGGAAAATGGATCCTGACACACATATGCTATGCATTCGGTTTTGCCCCAAAACCGGCTGTGACACTTATTGTTGAACAAGGTACAGACTGATAGGGGCTTGGTCTAAGAGAAAAGTCCACATTCTCAGCGGTGGTCTGGAGCTGGGTAGCCGCTTAGCCTGGTCCCGTAGTGTAATCCTACACCTTCCACCACCCTAGAATAGTTGAATTAGTACCTTTCAGACCAGGTACCTAAAGGTCCACACCTCGTCCAAATTCAAGGGCAAGATCCCGAAACTCTACTCGGCAAAAGTTCAGTTGCATAACTCGATAGATTGAGTACAACAAAATAAGGATCACGAGGGTGCGATGCTGAGCACTATTCCTGAACCATACTCAGGAATAGCTCTCTGATCTAAAGGTAGTCCTGGATATCTGGGTCTACATCGAGGGAGCATTTTATGCCAAGGGCTAGTAAAAAGAGTTTCTTGCCTTCGAGCCGAGCAAGGCGTACGAGAGGGCCAAACCGTTTTGTCTTTGTAGTAACAACGATGTACCACCAAGCAAACCACTCGGCATGGAGACCGCAGGTGTAGAGATGCTGCACATGACTAGCATTTCTGGAGCAAGACGTAGATATGGCCCCACCTGCGGGTTCGCCACCTCACCTGAGGTGGGCCTAGGGACCTCTACTGGTACCTTAAATATGGGGTACCCACTCTTGCTGGGTCAAGGCAAGACCCCTATGGCTGCCCATAGCCATGGGACTACTCGGTGGCTAGCCCGACTCAGGGTTGAGGCCCACCATATGTGGTCGCGGGCGATCTGGGCTCGTTTCCTAGGCTGGACAATGGTCGTCACAAGCCCCAGAGTAATCAGCAACCTCGACTATAGGTCTAAGTCTCCGCGGGTAGGACCTGGACCTTCGCATGGGCCCATTAGATCCCTAGAGAGGGGGTTTGAAAGGGCTCCATGACCTAGGAATAAAGGTACTCTTTGGCTATAAGATCAGCTCCAGACCCCACATGTGCCATCCGGACCTCAAGCCAAGTGAGGTCCGATGCCACCGCGTGTCCGAACCACTATGGCTAGGGCCTGGACCCCCTCAAGCATGTTCTGGATCCCTGGTCAGACATGGTCCGGGGGTGCCATGTCGCCACACGTTCCCAAGCCTGCTCCCTGCTCAGGCACAGGATGGTGTCGATGCATGACTGGGGACGCCTGGCGTAAGCCACTGGGCGATGCCTGACGTAAAACATCTGACATGAGGGCCACCAGCACTAGGTGAGAGCAGGATGTGTGCGTGCCCACGCTAGAGGCAGGTGGTGTATCCCCCGCATTAATGTGTGCGGCGCGCCTAGTCTGCAACGTGCAAGATACACTTTTACCCTGTGTTACCAAGGCAAGATTATTGACTCAATGCGCCGCTTGGGCGCCCTTCATTATGGCATCTACTATTTCTTGTGTGTTATCGAGGCATGAAGGGACATGCGGAGGAGACAGGATGACACCGTCCATACACCCCTATCCACGACAACGTATCAGGCTATGCCGCAACCTACACCAAGGACTATGTAAGGAAAATGGACCTCGTCACATTTGACTAAATGATTTTGGTGGTTGATGATCAACATAATCTGTGGACTAATATGTTTGCTAGTGTTTGTAGTTATAGTTCATAGGATGCAAAAGTGACTTGGACTAAGGCAATGAGGAAGCAACACCTCAAAAGAAGACATTATGAAGATCATAAGTGAAGATCAACAAGTATCAAGCAAAGTCCAAGACATGAAGAAAGTGTAGCCACTCGCGGACCATCTGTCCATGTGCAACAAAGTGTCCGGTGGCTCACCGGACAGTCTGGTGCCACCCAACGGACTGTCCGGTGCACCAGGGAATAGGAGTCCAACGGCTAGTTCCTGGTTGCACTGTGGAGGGAAGCCACTGGACTGTCTGGTGCAAGGCTGACAGCGCGCCAACGGTCATCTACAATGGTCAAACTGCATTGGCTACTGGACAGTCTGTTGCCTACCATCGGACTGCCCGGTGTGCCATAGAGAGCAGCAACTTTTCTCCAACGGCTAGTTTCAAGTTGGGGCCTATATATACTTCATCTAACCGGCCATTTGAAGGTGTGGGAGCCCAAGTAACAAACCAACACATGTCATAGACATTTCCAAGTGTTCATACACCCAAGTGCTTAATAGAATCACTCGGTGATTAGCGTAGGTGCTTTTGTGAAGTGCTTAGGTTAGTTAGACCGCTTATGTGCTTGCTCTAGGTGATTCCTAGTTAGTTCAGTGAGTTTAGCCTCGACTCTTGCGTGAGTCGTTGTAATATTGTACCGAGTGGGGCGAGAGTCTCGTGAGACCGTGACAACCGAGTTTGTGTCACGGGCGCTACTGTGTACTAGAGGGAATGAGGCCCGTGGCATTTTGGCCGGAAGCTCGATAGTGGAGACGTCGGGGAGCGTCCGAGAGGAGTCGGAAGCGGAGCACCACTTGTGTGTGGACAAGGCTCGTGGCTCTCTACGAAGTTACACGACCGTGGTGCTTGGCCCTCGCGTGGGCTACCCTTTGTGTAGGGGCACAAACGAGGATCAATCGGGACCTTGCGTGGTTCCGGATACCTCGGTAAAAATACCAGCGTCATCAATGAAAGTTTGCTTTCTCTACTAACTCTTTAATCTTCTGCATTTACTCTATCTACTTAAGTTGCAATCTTTACTATTCTTAGTGTAGATTATATAGGATTGGAACTTAGGTTGCATAACTCATTTTGTGGTAGAGATAACAACACATAGACAAAACCTAGTTTGCACAATCTAGTAAAGTTATTTGCATAGGTTTTGTTCTAGGGATTTATTTGTGACCTAGTTTAGAGATAGTTTTTAAAAGTCCTAATTCACCCCCTCTTAGGCATCACCGTTTCCTACAGACTACACATGTGATTCGATTAGATGGGATAGGAGGATAAGGATGCTAGGAGCCAGCACGACGACCAAGAAGAGATACGTGCCTAGAAGATCTAGCACCGCTAGCTCTACCCGACACCTCATGCTTCGTATTAAAGTAACTCCTAAGCCCACCTATCAGGCCCAGCTTCCTTGTAACGTGCTCCGCTCTAGACTATAAAAGGGAGGGCACTAGCGATCAGAGGGAGGTCGACTCACATCTAGACCCACAACACTCAAGCTCCCAAACAATACAACTCACAGTGGATGTAGGGTATTACGCTCCGGCGGCCTGAACCACTCTAAACCCTTGTGCCCTTTAGTTCATCCACTCTGTCAGGCAAACCTCTAGTCCCCCTCCTCGTCTAATGACCTACGTAGAGATGGCAATCGGGCGGGTAGTACACGGATATATAGTTCGCAAATCCATACTTGTGAGACAAAACTCAACCCATACTCGTACCCATAAACGTTTGTGGGTATGAGTCTGTATCCATACCCGTACCCGCCGGGTATCCGCTATCCAGTGGATACCCGTTACCCGCCCGCCCACTACAATTTTAGCATTCAACAAAACAACAATTTTATCACATTTTGAAATAATTATCATTACAGTAGCATCAAATGATAATTTCAGCACCAAACAACATGTTATGGATAAAAATTGAAAAATAAGAATTTATGATAATATATAAATCCGGATGGCCCACATGTTAGATATCCATTGGGTAACGGGTATGGATATCGGATATCCATACCCGCAAAAAAATATCCGCGGATACCTTATTATATCTGTTGGGGGCCTTCGTCTTCCGAAGGTCCTCAAAAACATGATTTAACAATGTTTCCCAAGTGTAATATACATACAGGTACCTTCGGACTCGGAATAAAACTATACACGATATGGAAAGCATGATCGAGATGAAGGTTGATGCAGTCCCGAAGCTACACGCAAGGGTGCTTCGGCGCAATGGCAGAAAGAGAAACCGACTTAAAGGGGAAAAGGCCATCTAGTCCTCGGTGGATTGTCCTTAAGCCAATAGTAAACATAAAGGGCATGAATGTAATTTTACACAGACTGCGCCCTGTGCCTATAAATAGATAAGCAGTACCCCCGTACTGTTCACGCTGACTTGTACTCGCTCGTGCGTCACGCTTGTACTTTTGCCTTCTGTCAAGCCAAAGGTACAAATGTAATTCAATGTTGTTCTTATTCATACATGATAATATATAAAGATACATAAATAATGTCATATAATTATTCATGTTATTTCTCATGCTCCATATGCTTCGTCTTTCATCAATATGTTCTGTGATGATGAAGGTACGTCCTTCATGACCTTCGTTCGAAGATCGTTATATCCTAAGGGAAATAATGCTTCGAAGGACGAAGGGCATTAACCAATAACCCCTTTTTTTGTTGCCTTGTTCTTAAGCTGAAGCATTTAAGAACAAGTCCCCAACATTGGCGCCCACCTCCGGTGTACTCACTTCCTCAACCTTCGGCAAAACATCGACCTTCGTCATGCCGCCGAAGAAGATAACAGCGCCAGGGGCTGCACTGCAGCCACTGGACACAAAGCAGGAGACTCTCTCTCTCTCCAAGAGGCCTGAAGCCAAAAGAGAAAGGCCACTAGTCCAACATTCCAGGAGGAGCAGTTGGACCAGGAGATCAGGGACATGGAAATCATCCACCAGCAGGTGCAAAGGAAAAAGGAGAAGATGGCTCGGCTAGCCGATCTTCAAAGGAAGATCGATGAAGCTACTGAGGAAGTGCGTCATCTTGCTCAGGATGATCATGACCAAAGGCCCCAACACAGAGAGCTTCGTCAAGAGGGCTCATTGAAAGTCGCCTAGAAGGGGGTGGATAGGCGAAACCTGAAAATTAAAACTTTATCCCCCAACTAGATCCCTTGATTAGTGGTTAGAACAAGATTGATAGTTATCGGAGTACAAAAACTAAGTCCTTCGCTTGTAAGAAGTATTGCTTTCAAATAATGCGGAATTGATAAATCAATACTACTAATAAGTCTATGAGAATAAAACAAGAAGGCTTAGATAAGAAGAGCGATAACACAAGTTCTTTCTTGCAAAGTGTTGCTTCACTAAATGAGAATTTAACTTAAAGCAACACCAAATAATATTAGCAAAGAATAGTGCAAGAAAAACTTAGAAAGGAAAGAACAAACAAATCACGAGCAATAAGCACACGAGACACGGGTGATTTGTTTTACCGAGGTTCGGCCCTCGAAGGCCTAGTCCCCGTTGAGGAGTCCACAAAGGACGGGTCTTTTTCAACCCTTTCCCTCTCTCCACCGATCACTTAAGATCGGCGAGCTCTTCTTCTTCTCAAGGATCACTTAAGACCCCGCAAGGACCACCACACTCTTTGGTGTCTCTTGCTAGCTTTTACAAGCCTCCAAAACTTTGGAGGAAGTTCAATGGGAGTCAAAACTCCACGCACAAATGAACACAAAGATGTAGCACACACTATCTCTCAATGAATCTCACAAGGCACTAGTGCTAAACTCAAATGAGTATCTTTCTCTTGCTTGCTTTCTCTTTTGTGGCACTTGTGTTGGTTGTAGTGGTCTAAATCTTGTGTATAGGATGGATCAATGAATATATGTGGTTGGGAGGGCTTGAGTATGTCAACTAGATGACTTGGAATGTTGCTTGGGCTCCCACACTTTGAAGTGGCTGGTTGGGGTGGTATTTATAGCCACCAACCAAATTGTAGCAGTTGGAGAAGGCTGCTGGCGATAGGCGCACCGGACAGTTCGGTGCGCCACCGGACAGTGTCCGATGCGCCGCCACGTCATCTTCTCGTTAGGCCCTGAAGTTGGTCGACCGTTGGAGGCTTTGTCCTCATGTGGCACCGGACAGTCCGGTGTCACACCGGACAGTCCGGTGCCCCTCTGACCGCTGCTCTGACTTTTGCGGCGGTACTGTTCATCCGTCAGAGTCGACCGTTGCGCGCAGATAGTCGTTGCTCCGCTGGTGCACCGGACAGTCCGGTGGTGCACCGGACAGTCCGGTGAATTATAGCAGAGCTGCGCCTGGGAAACCCGAAGGTGAAGAGTTCCAGCTGATTCACCCTGGTGCACTGGACACTGTCCGGTGGCACACCGGACGGTCCGGTGCGCCAGACCAGGGCACACTTCAGTTTCCTTTTTGCTCCTTACTTTTGAAGCCTAACTTGTTCTTTTGATTGGTTTGTGTTGAACCTTTGGCACCTATAGAATGTATGATCTAGAGCAAACTACTTAGTCCAATTATTTGTGTTGGGCAATTCAACCACCAAAATCAACTAGGAAAAGGTGTAAGCCTATTTCCCTTTCAATCTCCCCCTTTTTGGTGATTGATGCCAATACAAACCAAAGCAAATATAGAAGTGCAAAATAGAACTAGTTTGCATAAGATAGTGCAAAGGTTGCTTGGAATTAAACCAATCTATTTTTCATAAGATATGCATGGATGCTTTCTTAATTTTAATATTATGGACCATGCTTGCACCACTTGTTTTGTTTTTGCAAACTCTCTTGGAATTTCTTTTCAAAGTCTTTTGCAAAATAGTCAAAGGTATATGAATAAGATTTTGAGAAGCACTTTCAAGATTTGAAATTTTCTCTCCCTGTTTCAAATGCTTTCCTTTGACTAAACAAAACTACCCCTTAATGAAATCCTCCTCTTAGTGTTCAAAAGGGTTTTAGATATTAATTTTAAAGAGGTTATACCAATTTGAAATTCTATCAAAAATAAGATACCAATTGGAAAATCATCATTTGAAAAATCGTTTCTTAACTCAAATTTTTGAAAATTAGTGGTGGTGCGGTCCTTTTGTTTTGGGCTAATACTTTCTCCCCCTTTGGCATGAATCGCCAAAAACGGATACTTGAGTGAAATATAAGCCCTTTTTACTTTCTCTCCCCCTTTGGCAAACAATATATGAGTGAAGATTATACCAAATTGAAGAGCTGGCGGAATACCGGCAAGGAAGGATGATACCGAAGATGTAGAGTGGAAGCGATGTCTTTGCCGGATACTCCATTTCCCTTTCAATCTAAGACTTAATACATGAGATGCTCATGGAAACATATTAGTCTTAGCCTTGGCACAGTAGAGATAGGAAATATGCAAATGTACCAAAGGAAAGAGACATGATTAAGAGGATATGTCAATTAAGCTTAAACAATTCTATATAATATAGATTGCTCCCCCTAAATATGTGCTTTGAGAGGAATACAAAATTTTTTTTGGTCTCAAATGCCAAGAGCACATAATTAGGTAAATGAGATCATGTCTATATCATAGAGAATGTAAAGTGCATTGTGTCATAGTCAGTGTCGGCCCTGTGGGGGGTCCAGCAGTGCCCTTGATCTGGGCCTCCAGATTAAAGGGGCCTCATCTCATATCCTTAATAAATATTAGTATGTACACAGTAATTAGATTGTAAAGCCCAATAAACAAAGAGTACAATTAACAGCTGGCCAATCAGCCACCAAAGCACGTTTGACACTTTGACGTTTGCTTCCTTTCCTTCTCACGTACACAACCTGCCGGCTGCCGGCTGCCGCCCAGACGCTCCCAATTCCATTTCCTTAGCACAGCACCGATCGGTTTTCAATTCCATTTCCTGGTACGGCTGTACCCGGTACAGCGGTACCCTATCCATCTCTATCTGCTTGGATCCTTAGGCCGGCGGCAGACAGCCAGATATTAATCCCATCAGTCATCACGATTCACGCCATCAGCGGATCAGCAAAGCAATCAGCCAAGAGCCAACGTCCGTGCATCCGTCACAGCTGTTCTCAGGTATGGTTTGTTAGTTTATTTATCTCCTAATTGGTACAGTTTGGAAGTAAAGTTTGCTAGTTCTCATCTATTTATATAATTATATTTTAATATTCAGATTACAACCATGGCGCCTAGAAAGCATCCATCTGGTAGTAAGAAAAGGAAGAGAAGGAAAGAAGTAGAGGAATTTATAGAATCACAAAGAGGTGCCATGGATAAATTTGTTCGCACTAATACAAGAACTTCAAGTAATGAAAATCAACCAAATTTGGCTATAGTTGTTGTGGCGGAACAACCAAATACCAACGAAGAAGATCATGACCCTACACTTGAAGAAAATGTTGACATCAACACAAATGGTAATGATGTGACTGGCCATGATCCAATATTTGATTCATCTCATATAGGAAATGATAGCTTTGATGAACAGTCGGTTCCTACTGAGGATATCTATGACCCAAGGAATTGGGGTAATCTTGATAACAAGTCGAGGGATATATTGGTTGAGAAGGGACCTATAAGAGAAGAAAATATTGTATTTCCTTTGGATGCTAATGGTAGACATTTTTCATATACTCATTACTCTAGAAAGATGAGGAATGGAGAAGTTCAGGATAGAAAATGGTTGGTTTATTCAAAACATGTTGATAAAGTGTTTTGTTTTTGTTGTAAGCTTTTTAATTCAGAAAAATGCAAGAGTTCATTGGGGCATGATGGATTTGGAGATTGGAGGCATACTAGTGAGAGGTTAAAAGAACATGAAGCTAGTATGGAGCATATTACAAGTATGAACTCATGGAATGAATTGAGAGTGAGGCTTCGCAAGACTGAAACAATTGATAAAGAATTTCAACATCAAATTGCAAAGGAAAAAGAGCGTATCAGGCAAGTTTTATTACGAATAATTGCTGTTGTGAAATTTCTTGGTAAGCGTACTTTGGCTTTCAGAGGATCAAGTGAGCGACTCTACAATGATCAAAATGGTAATTTCTTAGCCTGTCTTGAGATGATTGCTGAATTTGATGTGGTTATGCAAGATCATCTGAGACGCATTCAAAATAATGATATTCAATATCATTATCTTAGTCATAAAATTCAGAATGAGTTGATTTCTCTATTGGCTTCTGACATCACCAAATCTATCATAAAGATTGTTAAAGAGGCTAAATATTTTTCAGTTATCCTTGATTGTACTCCAGATGTGAGTCATCAAGAACAGATGAGTTTGTTGGTTCGATGTGTTAATATGTCTAGTGGCAAAGTTGAGGAGTATTTTCTGGGTTTCATGAAGGTAGATGACACATCTGGTGAGGGTCTTTTTAATTCATTGCTTGATTCTATTAAATATTTTGGTTTAAATATTGAAGATGTTAGAGGACAAGGCTATGATAATGGCTCTAACATGAAAGGAAAGCATAAGGGGGTACAAAGACGATTACTTGATATAAATCCAAGAGCTTTATTTATGCCATGTGCTTGTCATAGTCTTAATCTTACTCTTTGTGACATGGCTAAGTCTTGTGCCAAAGCTATTTCATTTTTTGGGATTGTACAACGGATATATGTATTATTTTCTAGTTCTACCAAAAGATGGGATGTTTTGAAGGGCCATGTTGAAAGTTTAACTGTGAAGTCATGGTGCAATACTCGTTGGGAGAGTAGGATTAAAAGTGTCAGAGCAATTAGATTTGAAGCTCCAAACATAAGGTCAGCTTTGCTTCAGTTAAGTACAGATAAGGATGTTGAATCAAAGGATAGAAGCGATGCAAAAAATTTATTTGATGTTCTTGGTACATTTGAGTTCATACTTGGTATGGTTATTTGGTATGAAATTTTATTTACTGTAAACAAAGTGAGCAAGCAGCTGCAGTCGCCATCCATGTGCCTTGATGCTACATTAAAGAACATAGAAGGTGCAATGAAGTTTTTTGAATATTATAGAAATGAAGGGTTTGCTTCTAGCTTGATCATTGCAAGAGAGATTGCATCAGAACTAGGTGTGGAGCCATCATTTCCAGTAAAGCGCCATGCTAAGAGGAAGAAACAATATGATGAAACTGAATTCGAGGAAGCAAAACTCGAAGCTGAGAAGGCTTTTGAAGTTAATTACTTTTTGGTTATGGTTGATGTTGCAATTAGTTCATTAAAAAGTAGATTTGAAGAACTCCAATCATTCAAAAGTATATTTGGATTTTTGATGAGCTCAACAACCCTGAAGGCACTGGATACTACTGAACTAAGAGATTCTTGCATCAAATTTGCAAACACTTTCTCTTTGGATGGCTCCTCTGATGTTGATTTAAATGATCTATTTTCAGAGCTCAGTGTTATGCGGTTCAGTATATCAGATAAACCTATGTCTGCCATGAAGATTTTTTAGTATGTCAGAGAAGTGGATTGTTATCCTAATATTTTAATTGCTTATCGGTTATTATTTACCGTGCCTGTCACTGTGGCATCTGCTGAAAGAAGCTTTTCAAAATTGAAGTTAGTGAAGAACTATTTGAGGTCTCATATTTCTCAAGAAAGATTAAATGGGTTGGCCATATTATGCATCGAGAAGATATTATTGGATAAGATTGATATTGACATCATCATCAACGACTTTGCGGCTAGACATGTTCGAAGGAATTTTTAAGGTAAAATCATATTATGTACTTCTTATTCTTATGTGATATGAATAATTTTTAGATATATATGAAGTGTTTATTGATAACCTATATACAGTATATTTATATATAATAGTTATTATTGGAAAGGGCCTCTATTATAAATCTAGCCCTGGGCCTCTAAAATGTCAGGACCGTCACTGGTCATAGTATAAGTGTGATGCTCATGACAGTTTATGCACTTATGAAAGCATGTTATAAATATCTCAAGCATTTACCCTTAAGGATTTCAAAGAGGCTTAAGGACCATCCACCTTTGGAACAAAGGCAGCTTATCCTCGTTACAAGGTTAAGCTTTAAGCTCTTTGACAATAAAATTACTTCACCCAGTTTTAACAAAGATGCAAGAATATGCAAACATATTAGAATGAATGTTTGAGAAGTTAAACTAGGTATGAAGCAGGGCTAATGCATGAACATGCTTTCTCTTCCTTTTATACAAGATATGCAAAGAAAGTATGAAAGAGGAAGATTTAGGTACAGGATAAAGTGAAAGGAAGTTGTTTTACCCTTTTGTACCTTCATATAGAGACGCTCTCTTCACTGTGCTTTGTCCTTAGTCTTAGTCGCTTAAGACCTATACTCAAGACAATTGTATGGAAATATTTTGCACAAGAGAGAGTTCTACAACTAGTGATCATTTTCTAAGTCATTGTTATTATATATCAAGTAGATCACAAATTGCTTAAATGTATCATGAATTCTCCTTTTAACTTAGTGCATATCAAGAGAGATATCAATTGAGATTACATGATGCACTAAGAAGCATAAGTGTTAATTGAAGCTATTCAATGATCAAACACACAAACAGATGCGATCAAAAGAACAACATAGGCATTAGATCATTAAAGAAGCTTAAAATGGGAGAATCCAGTGAATATGCTACTTTAACAATGAAAGCTACAATCCTTGATAAAGGTGACATTATTTTACCAAGTTGGATTGAAATGTAGTAGCATGCCTTATGAGAAACTTGTTCTCATACATGAGACTATATGAGATTACTAAGATAAAGTGCTAGTCTCAGTATAAAGAAGATATAGAAATAGGCTCCCCCTAGAGATATGCATCAAGAATGAAAGAATTTGATAGATGCACTCACTTTTAGAGACAAATAGGGAGAAGCATTATACATCTTGATCAAGGCTTATAAATTTTGCAATAAACAACTTAAGCCTTGTATTCTCACAATGAAAAAGATTTAGAATGCTTACAAACACACCATTGAATGTTTTGAAGATCTCATTACCTAAGTAGGTGTTGTTGCTCTTGATGTCTTCCTTTTTCATTTGAGTGTCCTCCCTTTATAGTTGACTCTTTTTCCTTCCAAACTTATTGAAAATACTCAAGAGAGATGTTAATAGCACAAGGGAGTAAATGATTATTTCTTTAGATAAAAAATAAAGACAATTCATCATCCATAAGTTACATAGACATTAATTAGATTCTAATGGACAAGGCATTTATGAGAATGATATTGAATGTACATCTAGCAAACTTAAGTCCAATAAAGAATCTATTTTTCATATAGGTAAAATTTAGAGTAAATAACCGTTGATGGGAACTATATTTGATTAATAAGATGAGTTCCCATACCTTTGCTTTTACCTTTCTTCCTTTGGGTGAAGAGTAACCCATGAGGTTTGCGGCTTGCACTTACTTTCTTGTAGATTTTCATAAGTAAGCTCAAGAGATATGTCATTAGTAACACAAGCACTAGTTTCCCTTTGTGTAATCATTTTGACAAGGAATGAAAAATATATTACTAAAGCATGGAAACTTTATGATATGAACTAGGTTATTCCATGATATATGCTTAGTTTTAACTTATGAAACAAGCATAGTTAATTTTTTAAGATAATGGGAACAAATCTAATTCAATCATGGAGAGTGATGAATGTAGAAGAATCATATCCAATATAAGCAAGAAGTACAACAAAATAAGTCATTGGATTGATTTTTATTTTTATGTTATATTGCGCATCTCCAAAGAGAAACATATTCTCTATATGTGAGACTTCTTTGGTTATTTTAGATAAAAACATTAGTCTCACTAATCTAGTTATAGAGAGAGTTTTCCTTTTATAAGTGTCATAGGGATTTGAATTCCTTACATGACACCATATTCTTTTAGGAACATGAAAATCTCTCTATATCTAGACTCATGGCAATAATAAGATAATTAGTGTAAGACATGCCATGGGGTACTTACAACAATTTAAAGCATGTAGATTGCATGGTATAGAAATGATGAATATGCAATCTACCATATGAGAGAAATTTCTTTCAAAGAATGGTGATATAATTTAAAGATATTTGAAGTGCTTCATTTTTCTATGTGACTACACAAGACACACAAGAAATGATATTTTAAGATACTTGCACTTAAAAGCATAAATGTTACCATCCTTTGTCTTTCCTCCATGTTGTAGGTCTTGACTTTTCGGCACAGGGTAATTCTTTATTTCCTACAACATCAATATCTTCCCTCGAGATGATATGAGTTTAAGATATAGTAATTTGAAAAATAACCTTGGGTCAATCATGGATATAGATCATTGAAGATTGATAGCTTGAGTTAACAAGAATTGTCTTGACTCTCTTAAGCACCTCAAGGCTTCATATCATCTCTTTCTCCTGCAAAGCTTTGTCAAGCATATTTTGGTACCCATTGCTTGATGGGTCCATCATGGTTAGTCAACAAAGATCTAGGAACCCAAGAGTCCTTTGTGTTAGCATTTGGTAAACTCATTACCTTTCTAACACAAGTTGCAATTTTGGGTTGCCTAGTTACATGAGAATTAATTGACAAGCTAGGAGTGGGATTGTTACCAATGGGACAATCCTTGCATTGATGTCCCTTCTTTTGGCATATGTAGCAAAGGTGATCCTCAAATCTTGAAGATTTCTTCTTTCCTTGTTTCTTGCTTGCTACATGGTTAGTTAATGTTTTCTTTTCTAACCTTATGCCTTTTTGTTTTAAATAGGGACAAGACTTAACTAAGTGTCCCTTCTTTGAGCATTTAAAACAAAGTTTATCATCCTTGTTACTAATCAAGTCATTTTTAATATAGGGACATGACCTAATCGAGTGTCCCTTTTCAAAGCATTCACCACACTTCTTACTTTTCTTAGTATGAAGTGTAACTTGATTGTTACCTTGGATGTTTCCTTGTATGGAGGCATGGTTGAGGCTTTTGGAAGAGGTATTGATTTTCTTCTTTTGTTCCCTCCTCTTGGCAATCCTCAAGTTCTTGACATTTTCTTTAAGGGTTTTAGTGCATGCCTCGGTTGTTCCCGTCTCAAGCTTCTTCACCATGTGATCACGGTTATCTTGAGAATATTGAGCAATGCACTTCCCTTTGAGTTGTGTCAAGCTCATCTTTAGCCTCTCATTTTCTTCTTTGAGCTTTTGATATGAATCATCGGTTGTTCCTACAAATTCTAGCTCAAAGGAAGATTTGCTTGTCGACGGACAACAAGCATTAGCACATGGTAAAGTAGTTTCAATTTGAGTACATGTGCATGAGTGAGGTTGTTGGGATTTTAAGTTTTCTATCACAACCTCATGAGCAATATTTAATATGATATGATCATCCATAAGATTTTCATTAGAACATAGGAGCATATCATATTTTTCTTGAAAAGCTAGATTTTCATCTTTTAGCTTTTCTACTTGGTCCTTAAGTAAGGCATTCCTATTTACTAATTGAGCGATACAATGTAAAGCGTTATCTTGCTCAATTGAAATAGTTTCATACCTTTGGACCAAATCAACATGAGAGCACTTTAGCTCCTCATGTTCTTTAGTCAACTCGTCAAAGTATTGCATTTTCATGGAGAGAACATTTTCTAGCATTTGACGAGCTTCGCTTTGCTCTCTCGCTCTTTCTAGAAGTTTAAGCATGACCGCCTTATCTTCTTGGCTTAGGCGAGCGTAGAGTTGCATAAAGCTTGTTTCTTCCTCCTCATCCTCATTTGTGCTTCCGCTATCATTTTCATTAGCCACACAACATATGTGGGAATCGAAATGGGAAGACAAACCTTTTGGAGGGGTGGATTCATCGTTTGGTCTCCATCGTTCATTTTCTTCTTCTTCCTTCAAAGGGTTAGTTTCACAAATACCAAAGAAAGTAGAAGCACAAAATGAACTATCATGTTTGGACTCATTAAATTTAGTTTTAATTCTAGTCCAAATATCATGCGCATCACGAATTGATTCATTATAATTCATTATGAATGCATGATAATCTTCTTTGCTAAGAGAATTACTTAAGATGTCATAAGCTAGATAGTTTAAGCGTATACATCTTTGATCTTCCTCGGAAGCATTTTTCCTATCATAACTAGGAGGAATAATACTCTTGTCTAAGATTTGTTCTAATTGTGGATCTACGGTTCTAAAAGCATTTACCACTCTAGTAGACCATGAATCATAATTAGAACAATCGAAAAGTAATATCTCAAGAGTTACCTCCTTGTTCTCCTTCGGAGTTGTCTTCTTGTTCTTTTGGGATCTTCTACGAGCCATCACTTCGAGTTGTTAGACTCAATATGAAGTGCCTAGCTCCGATACAAATTGAAAGTCGCCTAGAGGGCGGTGGATAGGCGAAACCTGAAAATTAAAACTTTATCCCCCAACTAGATCCCTTGATTAGTGGTTAGAACAAGATTGATAGTTATCGGAGTACAAAAACTAAGTCCTTCGCTTGTAAGAAGTATTGCTTTCAAATAATGCGGAATTGATAAATCAATACTACTAATAAGTCTATGAGAATAAAACAAGAAGGCTTAGATAAGAAGAGCGATAACACAAGTTCTTTCTTGCAAAGTGTTGCTTCACTAAATGAGAATTTAACTTAAAGCAACACCAAATAATATTAGCAAAGAATAGTGCAAGAAAAACTTAGAAAGGAAAGAACAAACAAATCACGAGCAATAAGCACACGAGACACGGGTGATTTGTTTTACCGAGGTTCGGCCCTCGAAGGCCTAGTCCCCGTTGAGGAGTCCACAAAGGACGGGTCTTTTTCAACCCTTTCCCTCTCTCCACCGATCACTTAAGACCGGCGAGCTCTTCTTCTTCTCAAGGATCACTTAAGACCCCGCAAGGACCACCACACTCTTTGGTGTATCTTGCTAGCTTTTACAAGCCTCCAAAACTTTGGAGGAAGTTCAATGGGAGTCAAAACTCCACGCACAAATGAACAAAAAGATGTAGCACACACTATCTCTCAATGAATCTCACAAGGCACTAGTGCTAAACTCAAATGAGTATCTTTCTCTTGCTTGCTTTCTCTTTTGTGGCACTTGTGTTGGTTGTAGTGGTCTAAATCTTGTGTATAGGATGGATCAATGAATATATGTGGTTGGGAGGGCTTGAGTATGTCAACTAGATGACTTGGAATGTTGCTTGGGCTCCCACACTTTGAAGTGGCTGGTTGGGGTGGTATTTATAGCCACCAACCAAATTGTAGCCGTTGGAGAAGGCTGCTGGCGATAGGCGCACCGGACAGTCTGGTGCGCCACCGGACAGTGTCCGGTGCGCCGCCACGTCATCTTCTCGTTAGGCCCTGAAGCTGGTCGACCGTTGGAGGCTTTGTCCTCATGTGGCACCGGACAGTCCGGTGTCACACCGGATAGTCCGATGCCCCTCTGACCGCTGCTCTGACTTCTGTCGCGGTACTGTTCATCGGTCAGAGTCGACCGTTGCGCGTAGATAGTCGTTGCTCTGCTGGTGCACCGGACTGTGTGGTGGTGCACCGGACACTGTCCGGTGGCACACCGTACAGTCCGGTGATATATAGCGGAGCTGCGCCTGGGAAACCCGAAGGTGAAGAGTTCGAGCTGATTCACCCTGGTGCACTGGACACTGTCCAGTGGTGCACCGGGCACTATCCGGTGGCACACCGGACGGTCCGGTGCGCCAGACCAGGGCACACTTCGGTTTCCTTTTTGCTCCTTACTTTTGAAGCCTAACTTGTTCTTTTGATTGGTTTGTGTTGAACCTTTGGCACCTGTAGAATGTATGATCTAGAGCAAACTAGTTAGTCCAATTATTTGTGTTGGGCAATTCAACCACCAAAATCAACTAGGAAAAGGTGTAAGCCTATTTCCCTTTCACTCATTCAACGAAGATGAATGGTACGATGATTTTAATCATGGTACCATTACTTTTGATGATGCTTCTCCCCTGGCAGTAGAATTGCAGGCTATCCCATGGCCACAATCCTACAAACCACCCTAGCTACCCATATATGATGGGCACTCGGACCCAAAGCAATTCTTGATGAGCTATGAGGCAACAATATCCTCATACGGAGGTAATGCAGCTGTCATGGCAAAGTCCTTTGTCATGGCAGTCCAAAACGTGGCCCAGACATGGTATTCTTCCCTTCGGCCAGGGACAATCACGTCGTGGCAGAAGCTCAAGGACATGCTGGTTACCAGTTTTCAAGGCTTTCAGACGAAGCCAGTCACAGCTCAGGCCTTGTTCTAGTGCACACAAGACCATGTGGAATACCTTCAGGCGTATGTTCGAAGGTTCTTGCGACTGAGAGCACAAGCGCCCACAGTGCCCAATGAAATTGTCATTGAGGCCATGATCAAGGGTCTTCGGCCAGGACCCACGGCTCAATATTTCGCTAGAAAACCTCCCCAAACTCTGGAGAAGCTGCTTCAGAAGATGGATGGGTACATCCGGACTGACAATGACTTCCGACAAAGAAGGGGAGAAGCTTACAGATTTTCTGAGATGACTAGGGGCTTCGGAGGAAGAATCCACCCTAGGCATGTCAGATCAATCCACAGCTCCAGTCAGAATGACGACAAAGGAAGCCAGCCTCAGAGGTCACAACACACCTCACAGTCTTCGGGACAGCAGCAAAGCTCCTTCAGGCCACCAGCTCCAAGGGGCAGAGGCGGCAGGGGCTTCAGAGGAAGATATGGGGATCAGCCCAGAAAAATTTATTGCTTATTCTGTGGTGAGGACAAAGGCCACACTACAAGAGCCTTCTAGATCACTATTCTAAAGCAAAAAGAGATTGCCGAAGCAGAAGCTCGGCAGAATCAGCCGAAGCAAGTCTTACATACTGCTTCGTACCACTCTCCCTACATACCAGAATATGTGGGCAATCATCCTGCAGCTTCTGTTGCTTCGGCAAGCCATTCACAGGCTTCTTGGCCTCAGCTCCCACCGCCACCACCACTGCAACCTACTTATTCCCGAAGCCAGTAGCCAGAAGGGTGCCAGCACTCTCAACAGCAACGTGAATTCAGAGAGGAATCCAAAGCTCGTACAGTCAACAGTACTGTGCCAGAATCAAAGCACATATACTAAACGATATCCTGCCTCTGAAATACTTTTATGTTCTATGCCATTTTACTTTTTAATAAGGAACAAGCAATGTAAATTTAGTTTTAATTTCTTGTAATGATTTTGCTTCTATCAGAATAGAATATATCCTCTTCACAGATTTACGAAGCTCAAAAGTTACGAAGCTCAAAAGTTGTTCCTAAGGGAATGCAGAGCTAAAATTACGAAGCTACAAAAAGTCGTTTCCAAGCGAACGCAGTAAGTTACGAAGCTCAAAAGTTGTTCCTAAGGGAATGCAGAGCTAAAATTGCTGAAGCTACAGAAAGTCGTTCCTAAGGAAGCGCAGTGTAAGTTTTCTGCTCAAAAGTCGTTCCAAAGGGAATGCAGAGCCAAATACCACCGAAATATAAGGCGAAGAAGTTCCAAAGTCGTTCCTAAGGGGATGCAGAACTTATACCACCGAAATAGAAAGCGAAGAAGTTCAAAAGTCGTTCCTAAGGGGATGTAGAACTTACACCGAAAAATAAACGGTGAACACCGAAAAATAAATGGTGAAGAAGCTCAAAAGTCGTTCCTAAGGGGATGCAGAGCTTGTGTATTCGTGTGGGTGTGTGTGTCTTCGGCATCAGTATCATTTTGCATCATATCATCACATCATTTCGCATAGCATCACATCATACATCATATCGCATCAATGACACGAGAATCGAATACGAAGCTGATCTTCGGCGAATGCTTCGTAAAAATGAAAATGTGCTAAGGCACGAAGTAAGCTTCAGGGAAATACAGCTTCATCAGCCTTGTCACAAAAGAAGGGATCCCTCTTTGCGAAGCATGGATATTTTTACGAAGCATGAATTTTTTTCTTTACGAAGCATGAAAAGAAGGGAAGGTGTTTTTTCGTCGAAGGCTCAAAAACGGTATGTATGTAAAGTTTCATGCATCGCAAAGAAATGAATTACAATAATTTACATATTCGATTCAAAGCTACACACATCAAATATTACATTCTTGTTACAATAAAAGTACAATGTCCACTCTAGTGTCTTATACGTTGACCATCTCAAAAATGTTTTTACAATAAGTGCTATTCCTCTTTAAGGACTTTCTCTGCAACTTCGTGCAGTAATTTGTTAACAACTTCATCAACAATGGATTCAGCCATGTTTATAATGTCCACCGCCTCCTTCATTTCTGGATCCGCTAGGGGATCGAACGGTTTCGGCGGCGGAGATAATTCAGCTAAAGTAGGAAAAGTTAATCAATCCGAAGCCACAAAAAATGCCGAAGCTAAAAGCCAAAAAGCAATACCTATACGTTTTTCGCGTTCTGCAGCTTCTTCAGCTCGCCTTGCTTCTGCTCAGGCGTCATGGGTATCCTTTTCACTTTTCTTTATAATTTCATGGGCCATCTCTCGGCCACCATTCACCCAGACATCACTGTAAAATTTTCCGCCCATCAAGGTCGCTTCAGCTGAAGGATCATTCGTATCATCTACGGAGAGGGCAGCTTCGGCCTGAGCCATGGTTTGATGTGATCACCTCCCGCCTTCTCCAAGATAGCTGAAATTCCCCGTGCACCGGAAAACACGCAAACATCCCCGCGATCACTCAAAATTTCTTCGAAGGTCTCGGCTTCTCCACTTATCCATTCAACAATGCCTTCGGGGTTGCCTCGCATCACTACAACAAATGTGACCTTCTGTGACGAATATGCTATGACACGAGTGAGAATCATCATTAAATCGCTTTATTTATGACGATTTCTATGAGACATCTAAGTTTAATGACAAAAAAATAACCACTGTCATTAAAACTGTCATAACCCATTTTAAGATACTTTTTGTGACGATGATCTATGATAATATGGGTTCGTCATAAGAATAAATCGTCATAGCTTCTTGTACACCATAATTGTGACAGTTGTATGAAACCTCATTCGTCGTAATAGTCATTCATACACATAAACTACCTTTAGTTACTAAAACAAAACACTTAATAACTAACTGCTCTCGATAGTTGTGTCATTATACTACTAGGCCTTTGCCTTGCATTCCTTACAAAAAGATAATAGAATGTGTGGAAGAGGAAAAAAATCATTTAGTCGCCCCTAAAAAAATGGCAGCAGCCTTTCCACCAAAAATGGTAACGGCAGCAACCCCCCTCCATGTTTATGAGATCCGATAAATCCTCCACCAATCACCAGTGCCAAATCAGTTCCTTGCCGTGCCTAATTCACCTTCCCATCCTTGGCACTAGCGGATTCGTAGCCTCCAGTCCTTCAGCCTCTCCATCCGATTTGGCGCAAATGCCTCCAGGGAGGAAGGGGCAACGATGCACAAGGGAAACCCCAGGTAAATTCCAATCACTCTCGGATTTGATAGCTCCAAGTTTCGTCCCTTTTCTATCTCCTCGACAAAGTCGCTTCCTGTAGTGAGCTATCAAAGGGCTGACTGCTCCATGTCTTGCATATCTGGCTAATCGGCCATTCAAGCAGTCATGTGCAAAGGTTGTATTGGATAGTTTATTTGTAGCGTGTGCTTTATGGTACTCCAATAAGAGGCACGTACTTCTGAATTGTCTTAGGAATGCAAGATTGTCATTTATTATAAGATTGATGCAATAGTTTCAGGGTACAAATGAATATGAACAATGCAGTTTCTGAATTGTTTGTAGCACACTGAGACTGATATGAGGCAGATTGTACGGTATTTCCAAGTCTATTGTAAAAGCGAATGACGAATGGCCTGAAGCCTCATATAGGAAAGTGATCACTACTAAACTTAAGCCAAAAACATAAGTCTCTGGTCTCACTTTAGCTAACAATAATAGAATATAATCAATGTTGAAATTCTTAACACTAATAAATCAGAAAAGCAAGGTGAGTAGAAGATAAAACTAGATGACACGCTTACAGATTTTTAGATTTGCAGTATTCATATGTACATTACACCATTTGGAGAGGGTAAAGTCTACCTTACATATTTGCAGCCCTAAAACTACAACTGATGGCATGCTTTGTGTTTGTAGTAATTCTTTGTACATTACACCATTTGATTATTTATCAGAGCCTCAGTTTTCATCATCCTTTACTCCTTCAGCATTTGTAGTTTTTATGATCTGTTTGGTATGATGGGATCACTGGGTCTAAAATGATATGTATTAATTGATTTGAATTATCACATAATGTTTGGAAGTCTACCTGAGATTCTCTTACACTTGATCGGCTAGCAATGAGCATAATTTTCATTAGTGGTATAAAGTTTTCTAAAACCAAGGTTGGCTGAACAGAATGGAAGAAAATATCCATGATTAGAAAAAAGACAACAAACAACCTGCCATGCTCACCTATTTTCTATTGAACTTTTACAATTGGTAGAGTACGCATCACACAATTTAAATTGGTGTAATACTCATCATATCCTTACAGATATGAGATGCCCATATGACAAACATAATGAAATAGAATTGATTCAAACATTTTGGTAGACACAAAACTTAGCTGCATCGGAAGCTCTGCATTAGAAGCTCTGTTCAGACACAAAACTGAGTTGCATCGGCAGCAAAATCATTGCTATTTATTAGTTGCATCAGAAGCTATTTAATACCTATCTTCTTCACCTAACCTCTCTTCCTCACCCTCCCTCATAGCAGTCGGCTGCCGTGATCCGGTGACCTCCCCACGAAATTCCGAAGGTAATTTTGTTTAGTTGCTCCTCTCTGTTCGTCACTTCGTGAAGCAGTGGGATCTAGGTTTGGGAAGCATTTTCTCCTTCATGGCCATGGCAACTCACGAGATCTGTCACCTCCTCTTCTCTATCACCTGACTCGTCCTCGCCATTGCAGCGCCGCCTCCTTTGCCTTCACTGTCTCCACTAGCAGCTTCTGTCATCCCCTACCGCAACCTCCGCCTACTGTTGCCTTCCACTGTGGTCGCACGAATGGCTCGCTCTGAGCCTTCAGCGGCGTCCTCACTCGACACATTATCCACCAACGACAGGGAGAAGGTGCTCGCTGTCGTTGGCGTACACACGGCGACTTCTCCACGCTAACTGCTTCATGCCCAACCTCGAACCTCCATAAGCTTTGGATCTAGGTAGATTCATGATGTAGATTGCAGCTGCTCATGTCACGTATATACTAGAAACTTCTAGATATTTTAGTATCTAGCTGCTTGCGTACTACCATGGTGTGATCGGTTAAGATGTTGCTTGTGTGTCTACTGTTCCCTGCATTTCCTGCTAATAAGGTTGCTTGTAGCTTTATTTCTCTTGGCTATATGCGCCAATTGCAAATGCTCACTATTTTAGAATACAGTTTTTCAATTGGGCATAGCTAGGCCGATTTTATTCATTGTCAAACCAGACATGATGTTTTTTTAACATTGGGTGGTGTTAATCCAAGTTTAGGAGTTTATAACATTGGGTGGAGAACTTTATCCTTCTATATATAACGTTTTGGACCAACCAAGAAATTGACACAAGATATCAAGTGTTGAATATAATTGATGCATTACATTATCTTCTTTATTGTGTTCGATACATTTTTCATTTATTAATTTACATTTTAAATGTACCGAAGACCCTCGTACTGAATATAATTGATGCTTATTGTGTTGTACATATATTTTGGAATTCCAAGCCCGTAAGGGTGTCCTTACCCACATCTCCAATGACGGTGAATAGATGTCAACAAAAGTAACAAGAGGAAATAAAAGAATTATGGCACCTGTGCAGGAACGACCAGTTAGAGTCACTAGACAAAGAGTTATTGAAGTAAACCAAGAGTCTACCCATAGCCTAAATGTTTCTACATAGCCCAGTTCAAGTGCTGCCACAAACCATGATTTGACCCACAACCTTATTGTTCCTACCCAACCTAGTTCCAGTACTACCACAAACCATGAGCCCATCCAAAACATGGATATTGTTGCACAACCTACTTCCCAGATACAGGAGGAGGGTGATAACCACACTGGAATCAAGGCAAGTGGGCACCTTAACTTTTTGGACTGCGATATCTATCATTACTAGGATAATATCATGAATGATTTTGGCGAGTCACAAATATATATTGAGAACCTATACTTACCCCATTTGTGTACAACTTCAATTTGAACTCAATTATTCATATGTTGTATTATGTTTTATCACAACTAATGTTTAGTTATATGCAACATTACTCTTATAAAAATAGTCTGTGTCTATACAATTATAATTATTTATATTTGACACTAATTGTGTAAGATAAATCACTGAAGGGAACAAAAGGCCAGAGCCACGTATTCAAGCTGCTAAGTTTGCATGAGAGGGTGGTATTCACGTTTTGTAAGTTCTTATTCCTTGTTTTTTCTCTGCAATTTCTTTTTTGTAAGCCTGCAACTGGTCTTTAAATTTCTTGCTCTCTTCATAGTTTGTCTTTCTCTTCAAAGCTTTCTCCTGTCGGAAGCAGTTATCAAGCTTGATTTCAAGGTCTGTGCACTCTCTGAACAACTTTAATAAGAGAACAGCACACCAAAACTGAATTTATATTGAAAATAGTGGCCACATATATGTATGAAAAATGTTTGTATTATGTCTTGCTTGTTAAATTTGTTGGTCTGTTATGTCTATTTATAGCTTCACGATTCTTTGCTTGTTAGTCTGTGTTGCTTTGTTTGATCGACCACTCTTGTTACATGTAATTATACATTCCTCTTGGTGTTTCTCAAAGAAAGCTACTAAGTATCTGGGTGGTATTCACGTTTGTAGCCGTGTGGCATGATCTAGAATGGTGTCTTCTGCATAACCCTATGTCTGACATGATTACTTACTCTGTTGCCACATCATATGTTTGTTTTTTCTTACTCCAGCTACTTATTCTAAGTCTATATTATTTTTACATGCTTAGTTGATACACAGGAAAGTTGTGTGAAGAACAAACTTAATCGTAAAAATGTACAATATCAACAATGCACATGCTCTCAGTCCTACATTGCAAAGGCTATTATATTGGTAAGAAAATAACCATTGTTTACTTATCTACATAGTTGAATGATACGTGAATGTGTAATATTGCCAATATAGTCAGTTTATCATCTCTGTTACCTCATATAGTTGCCCCAGGTTGTTTCATTTGTGTTCACTTACATTTCTTGATTATGAAACAACCTTTATTTTATGTGCATAGTTGAATAATCTATGAATGTGTAATGCTGCAAATGAACACCCATAACCATTTAAAGAGGTGGTTATTACGTGTGCTTGCCTCCATTAATCAGAGATCATGTCTCCTAAATAATTTATATTGTAGTGTTAATAGTTGACTAACAGTTCATCCACCAAACTATAATATTTTAGGTTGTAGCTACGTTACCTACAAGTATCCTAATCCTCCTTATTTGAGCATTGTGCAGCTCCTCATGCTCTTTCTCTAAAAAGTCCATTTACATATTCATCAAGTACTGAATAGACAGAACAATAATAACAGATAATGTATAGCTTGTTGTTTTTCTATTTATGTTTTCGACTCTAACATCTCTATTTATGTAATCGACTCTAACATCTCTCTAGCATTTAAATATATGTATAGCTTGCTAAAGCATTTAGATATGCAGTAATCGACTCTAACATCTCTGTTTCTGTTTCTGTATACCAAAGCACAATTTAACATGGAAGAAATGGTAGCAGCACCATTTCAGGATGGACAACAACCAAAATCTCCTACAGAAGTTGTTTCTAATGTGCTACTGGGCTCCAGTGTGTTCCTACACAATGTTGGTCTTCAGTCTGCCTCCAAGAAAAGCTCCACAACAACTGTTTCGGCAATGGCTCAACAACTTCAGGATGAACTAGAGATCGAGAAGCAAGAAAAAGATGGCCTTCAGGAAGAAGTGGAAACCTTGAAGGCTTAAGCACAAGCATCTCAGGAGACCACTGATAGTATGAAGAGGTCGATGGAAGAAAATAACAACCTCCTTCGTCTACTATTAAGCTTCAATCGAGGCCAAGTGCCTCCATCTTAAGTCTGGTTGACCACTATAGGACCTGCAGCCTTATGGCTGCTATAGTGGCTAGCAATAGTAGCTCTAGATTTGAAGTTATCGGATCATTTTAAATTATGCTTAATGTTTAATACTTTGAGTTGAAGTTATTGGATTTGTTTTGGATTTTAAGTTAAAGGATTTGCAGATATATGTTTTAAAGTTATATTATTCTCTGCTAGATGAAATATTTGTGTTGAACAAATTCATATGATATTTTTGTTGTGATGTGTAATATTCTATGACGATATGAATGCATATGATGTGTTCCTTGCGATGACGATTGTTTTTGTCACAAATGCTTTGCCACATCACTTGACACGTCATCACATTTTATAATGAAATTTTTTGTCACAAATGCATTGTCACGTAAGTGGCCGACACCTTCCAATTTGTGACAAAATTATTCGTCACAATAATTTTGGCACGTCATCTGCCACGTGACTTGCCACGTCATCGAATCTATGACAAATATTTTAGTCATAAAGGTTTTGCCACGTCACATACCACATCATCACCATTAGCCACGTGGCAATGCATGTCAGTACGAATTGTGACGTTTTCAAGGGCACTTATGACGAAATAGAGTGTCATAGATTTAGTGACGAAGCTGGTATGCGTCATAGAATCTATGACGATTTTTTGATCATCGTCATAGTAGGCTATTTAACACGCACCTTCTGTGACGATGACTTTTTCGTCACAAAGACGTCACCAAAACATAACCTGTGACAAATAAACACTAGTTAGTGACATAATAATTATGTCACAGAAGGCCTAAAAGGTTGTAGTGCATGAAGTTTTCTTCAGTAGAGTAGGCACCCACTTTGGCAAAGCTAGCTTTTATTTTCTTCACGCAGTCCAAGGATTTTACAAAGCACCTTTCCCTAGATGCGCGAAGTTCTTCAACATTCTTCTCCAGATGATTTTTCCAATATTCACTAATTTCCTTGTTAGCTTGTGCAAGCGTGCAGTTTTCTTTAGCTTCGGCCAGCTGTCTCCGAATGTCTTCAATTTTAGTCTTTTGGGCTTTGGCCTGAACCTTGAAATTAGCTTCATCTTCTTTCACTTTGTTTACCAATGAAATTAAGATTTTGTCTTTTTCAAGACCTTCGTTTCTTAATTCGATCACCTCTGAACGAAGGTTGTTCAGAGCCATCGTATAGCCTTCGTCTTCAATATTTTTCTGCGTCCTAAGGGCATTGCTAAGAATTAAGCCCTGCAAGAGGAGGACAGAATTGAGTATAGCAAATAAAATACTTCATTTTTTAAATTCAAAGTTAACTTCTATACCTTTATGTTGTTGTATGCCAGGCTATCTGCAAGATCATCCTTCGACAGAATTGAAAGGTCGTCTTCTAGCTTCGGGAATCCGATGCTTCTACCTATCTCCCAGTAAACGGATATTTCTTTGTTGTCCAGGAGACAGTATAAGAAATCATCTTCATTACTCCCATTAAAAACCAAGGCACCCTTCGGATATTTCAATTTTCGCGCATAGTGCCTGGCTTCCAAAATTTCTTCTTCGGACAGTTTCTTCCCCGAAGTGTGTCGAAAGATGTAGTCAACTTTTTTGATTAAAGCTTCGGGGGCAGGAATCTCAATCTTTTCTGGAGCAGTTTGCTCTGTCGCCTTTTCTTTAGGTGCGGCAGGCTCTGTCTCGGTGGGCACTGAAGGCCCAGCTTCGGTTTCAGCTTGAACTTGTGTAGCTTCGGCTTCTGCTTGCCTAGTTTCGGTTTCGGCCTGCGATTTGGCTTCAGTTGGAGCGACTTTCTTTGCAGGAGCAGGGCCCAGCGTCTTTGTAGTCTCCAATACAACATCCAGCACATTCGCCATCCTTCTCCTCTTGGGAGTCGCGGCATAAGCCTTTTGCACCTTCGGCAGTGTTGCCTCTGTTAGAGGACTCAGGATTTCTGGCATTTTTGTCACTCTTTCCACCTGTGGCTCTTTAGCCTTATTATCTTCAGCCTTGGCTGGCTCAACTGTAGTTATCTTCGGTACTGCACTCGGCTCTACAGTGCTTTGCATAATTGGAACAGTTTCTTTTGCTTTGGCAGCTGAAGAAGTACCTTCGCCAAATTCAGGTATCACGGCTGGTTCAATATAACGCGACCGGTGAGTCAGAACCTTCATCTTCTTGCCCTTCGGCTCCGCTGTGATGGCTGAAGCAGCAATCTTTCCCGAAGTAGCAATCTTTCTCTTTATCCCTTGCCCTCACAGCGGGTAGCAATAGTCAGGGTATACGAAGCCAATAGCATCAAATACCCTGTTCAATCTTTTCTTATTCGGACCCCCGAAAGCTGCGGACAAGGCATTGTCCTCGACCTTGGAGTATGCCCCAAGTAGCTCGTCGCTAGTAGCTTCAATGCACTTCAGTCAGTCATCATTTGGCTCATCAAATTTATCCCCAAACCTGAAGGTATACTTCAATCGGACTAAATTACCCTCACCAGAATTAGTGATGGTCTCCTTCGGCATTTCCCAGCTTTCCACAAGCGACCATACCCTGAAGGCTATGTGTTCTTGAATCAGATCTCTTGTACCAATGAAGGAGCAAACAGTGCTGAAAGCCCTCTAACACGCTTCGACAGCGTCATCAATTTCCACCTTCGGCCTTCGCAGGCCGAAGCGAGACCAGATGGGGCGCTGGATAATATCTTTAATATATTCCCTTGCCTTTAAATCATTCTTCACATAAAACCATTCTTCCATCCAGGCTTCGGGCCATCTCTTCCGAAATGTTGGCACCGGGTGGCTTGCGTTGGGGCGAGCGATAAATCCATAACAACCGAAGTTGTTGTGGTACTGTTCTTTACCAATGGCCTTCGTCTCATATAAAAGTTCGTGCATACTGCAGAAGCACTTCGCGCTTGGCTCTAGCCCTTGACTCCTTACTGCCCAGACAAAAATCCTCATCCTCATTATAGCTTCGGGGGTGATCTGATGAAGGAAGACCTGGAATATCTTCAGCACTTCAACAACAAATTTGCTTAAAGGGAACCGAAGACCAGCCTTAAAAAAGCTTCGGTAGATAACAACTTCATTCTCCTCAGGGGCAGGGGCAGTGTTGTCTCCACCAACTCTCACTACAACCTTTCAGGCCTTCTGTGACATTGTCATTATGTCACTAACTAGTGTTTATTTGTCACAGGTTGTATGTTGGTGACACCATTATGACGAAAAGGCCTTCGTCACAGAAGGTGCGTGTTAAATAGACTACAATGACGATCATCTAAAAATCGTCATAGATTTTATGACGCACATCAAATTCGTCACTAAATCTATGACGCTCTATTTCGTCATAAGTGCATCTGAAAACATCACCATTCGTACTGCCATGCATTGCCATATGGCTAGTGGTGATGACGTGGCATGTGATGTGGCAAAACCTTTATGACGAAAACATTTGTCATAGCTTTGATCACGTGGCAAGCCACGTGGCAGATGATGTGGCAAAACTATTGCGATGAAGAATTTTGTCATAAATTAGGAGGTGGCATCTAACGTGGCAATGCATTTGTGACAAATATTTTTATCAAAAAATGTGATGATGTGGCAAGTGATGTGGCAAAGCATTTATGACAGATACAATCGTCACCAGAAGGAACACATATGAATTCATATCGTCATGGAATATTACACATCACAACCAAAATATCTTATGAATTTGTTTAACACAAATATTTTATCGAACAAAGAATCATATAACTTGAAAACATATATCTGCAAATCCTTTAACTTGAAATCCAAAGCAAATCCTATAACTTCAACTCAAAGTATTTAACATTAAGTGTAATTGAAAATAATCCTATAACTTTAAATCCAGAGCTACGACATAAGGCTATATGTCATATAGTGGTCAACCAGACTTAAGATGGAGGCACCTGGCCTCGACTGAAGCTTAATAGTTGACGAAAGAGGTTGTTATTTTCTTCCATCGACCTCTTCATACTATCAATGGTCTCCCGAGATGCCTGTGCTTGAGCCTTTAAGGTTTCTAGTTCTTCTAGAAGTCCATCTTTTTCTTGCATCTCAGCCTCCCGTTGATCCTAAAGTTGTTGAGCATTTGTAGAAACTGTCGTTGTGGAGCTTTTCATGGAGGCAGACTAAAACCAATATTATATAACACATTGGAGCTTGGTAGCATATTAGAAACAACTTATGTAGAAGATTTCGGTTGTTGTCCATCCTGAACTGGTGTTGCCACCATTTCATCCATGTCAACCAAATATAAAGGTTAAAGGTTATTATATTTATCAGTATAATATACTACAAGTTGCAAGTGGTTACTCAAGTAACATCTATCAATCACAAAAATAAATAGAATTCATCCAGGTGGAATACTTAGGACATTGCAATCATATGTCAAGAAATAAAACATATGGTACTGAAGTAGAAATAAAGGTTTTGCATAATCAAGAAATGTAGTTGTACATAAAAATAAAACAGCCAGGGGCAACTATATGAGCAAACAGAGATGTTAAATTGTGAATTGGTATACAATATTTAGTTCTGAAATGAGGAGATCACAACTAAAATATTCAGTTCTAAAATGACTAGAATAAAATTGACTCATTAGCATTTTACAAGTTTTGAAGCAGGTTATATGCATCCTCGCAATAAGTATGGGTCAGATTTGTGCAAACTGAACCCACATAGGTATGGGTCAGGGTTGTGCAAACTGAACCCACCTAGGAGATAAATGCTTATGAAGTTACTATGTGTAGCAACAATTTGAACAAAAAAGTCTATGTGACAATGAGAGGCACCCTTGATGCTGGGCTAACATGAATAATACCAATTTTTTAGAAAAATACATCATATGTCTATGACATATGAGCATTGTTATACAATATTGTCACAATTATTATGTTGAAAAGGTTATGACAATTTATTCTTATGACAATTTTCTATATTGTCATAAAAAATTGTCACAAACATGATGCTAGAGTATGTTATGACGGTTTTAATGACAGAGGTTGAATTTTCGTCACTACACTCAGCCATCTTCTGAAAATCGTCATAAACTAGGTGATCTAGTGATAAATTATTTTATTGTCATCGACTATTCGTCATAGAAGGTCATAAGTGTTGTAGTGTCTGATAATAGACATGCCGCGAAAATATCTCCCCCTCATGGCATCAATATGACTTTGCTTCATAGTTGATTTTCCGAAGATAGTATGGTTTGGACGCCACGGTCGATCCTTAGAGTCTTCATCCCCACTTTTCACGTCATAGCTATCGCTGTCACCAGTATCTTCAGACAAACCTTCCAGTATCTCTTTAGTAGTCTTTTCTGTGTTTGTTTTTGCCATGGACTCAATGAATCCAGCAATATAAGGATTCACAGCTTTCTTTCCTTCAAACAACTTCGTCCCTTCAGTTACCTTCGTTTCCGCAGTCAACTTCGTCTCCTCAGTCATTTTTTCTCCAGACATGGTGAAAAAGCGTCTTTAAGCCGAAGCTCAAAAAGATTGAAAATCTAGCGAAAGCTAGTGAGCAAGAACTAAAAGTTTTAGAAAATATTGCAAACGATAGAGATGGCGTGTAGAATGCTGCCGGCGTGGATTCATATTTATATTCCCAACGCGTTACAACTTGGAGGGCCCCATTTGTCATTGAATATTGCTATTCTAGGAAAGGGAAGGTGTTTTTTCGGACCTTCGGCTTAAGGCCTTCGTTCATATCGCAGTCTGAATTCGTTGTTATAACAAATTAATACTGCGAGGGGCTACTGTTAGGGGCCTTCGTCTTCCGAAGGTCCTAAAAACATGATTTAACAATGTTTCCCAAGTGTAATATACATACAGGTACCTTCGGACTCGGAATAAAACTATACACGATATGGAAAGCATGATCGAGACGAAGGTTGATGCAGTCCCGAAGCTACGTGCAAGGGTGCTTCGGCGCAATGGCAGAAAGAGAAACCGAATTAAAGGGGAAAAGGCCATCTAGTCCTCGGTGGATTGTCCTTAAGCCAATAGTAAACATAAAGGGCATGAATGTAATTTTACACAGGTTGCGCCCTGTGCCTATAAATAGATGAACAGTACCCCCGTACTGTTCACGCTGACTTGTACTCGCTCGTGCATCACGCTTTTACTTTTGCCTTATATCAAGCCGAAGGTACAAATGTAATTCAATGTTGTTCTTATTCATTCATGATAATATATAAAGATATATAAATAATGTCATATAATTATTCATGTTATTTCTCATGCTTCATATGCTTCGTCTTTCATCAATATGTTCTGTGATGATGAAGGTATGTCCTTCATGACCTTCGTCCGAAGATCGT
Organism: Zea mays; assembly: GCF_902167145.1. Classification (NCBI taxonomy): domain Eukaryota; kingdom Viridiplantae; phylum Streptophyta; class Magnoliopsida; order Poales; family Poaceae; genus Zea; species Zea mays. The sequence goes on along the minus strand of NC_050100.1, from coordinate 32,361,801 downwards.
TATATCCTAAGGGAAAATAATGCTTCGAAAGACGAAGGGCATTAACCAATAACCCCTTTTTTGTGTTGGCTTGTTCTTAAGCCGAAGCATTTAAGAAGTTCCCAACAATATCCATAACCGTAGCCGCGGATACCAAATTCTACCATACTCATATCTAATGGATAATTATCCACGGTTATTTACCCATACACGTACCCATTGCCATCCCTAGACCTACGCGGGTGCATTCCGCCACCCGGTCGGAGGATTTTCCCTCCAACAGACATAACAACAAGTAGAGGCGAGTCTCTAGTTACGAAGAAAATGATGTTAAAAAAGTCATGCATCGGCTATTTTAATAGATAAGTGCTTACTATACTCGATAACCTCGATAACACAATTGATAATATAAACGATAACTGATGTAGCATGATATGGTGGTAGATTTATGAGGTGTTTGGTTCCACCCTGCTAAAATTTTCTGTCAATATCGAATGTTTTAGTGATAACTAGAGTTATTAAATATAGTCTAATTATAAAATTAATTACACGGATCAAGACTAAAAGACTAGAAAATTTTACTAAACCTAATTAATTCTATATTTAATATATAATTAATATTTAAATAATTGATGTGACACAAACTAAACTTTAATCCGGTCTAACACTCAATTAGAGAGACATGATCATAACTGTTGAACTCTATTGCAGTACTCAGTGGCAAATGGAGAAAGACAAAAGAGAGAGAAACAAATGACAGGGGCAGTTCTTTATTGCAGTATGCTGTAGTATTTATACAAGAGTTCCCAAGGGGTGTCCCTTGGGAAATAACTGTCACCATGACACATGGATGGATTAGATCACATGTACAAAATGTTTTGTAACACTCCCCCTTGATCAATCCGAATCCATTTGATCATCTGCAATCTGTCGTCCAATACTTGATCTCCTCAAAAACCTTGTGGGAAAAAATAAGGAGTACACAATGTCCTTTGGATAATGAGAATAATCTCACATAGTTTCCAAAAGAAAATATGCTTGTAATCATCATGTATAAAAACCCCTGTGGGGAAAATCAATGATGAAGCATATAGCTTAGTTGATATTACCTCGTTAAAAACTTTGAATGAGAAAACCTTAGCAAGGCAAAACTCATACAAAGAAAAGAGTGTAATATGATGGCTCAATACAGGTCATATATCATGGAGAATTACTTCCCCTGAACTTTGCAAGCACTTAAGTCTTCTCATACCAATCCCCTCAACACATTTCTAGAATGTGGAGTATGGTAGAGACTTTGTGAATAAATCAGCAAGATTATCACAAGACTTTGTTTGCAAAATGTTTATATCCCCTTTTTCCTAAAGTTCATGGGGATAAAACAATTTAGGAGAAATATGCTTATTAATATTACTCTTGATATAACATGTATCCATCTGAACAAGACAAGCTGAATTATCTTCATAGATAATAGTTGGTGAGTCAAGAGAACCAATACCACAAGTTGTGAGTATATGATTCACCATTCTACAAAGTCATACACATTCATGTGATGCTTCAAATAATGCAATTATTTCAGAATGGTTGGTGAACGTGGTCACCAAAGTCTGCTTAGACGATTTCCACGAGATGGCAGTTCCACCTTGTAAGAATACGAATCCTGTTTGCGATCGGCCATTGTGGGGATCAGATAAATAGCTAGCATCAGTATACCCAATTAAACTAGGATCATTACATCTTTTGTAAAAGAGTCCTAGATCTTTTGTGCCATTTAGGTACCGGAAAATATTCTTAATGCCAACCCAATGTCGTTTTGTTGGAGCAGAGTTGTGCCTTGCTAACAAATTTACTGCAAAAGCAATATCCGACCGGGTATTGTTAGCAAGATAAATTAATGCACAAATATCACTGAGATATGGGAACTCCAGTCCCAATATCTGTTCTTCATCATCCCGTGGTCTGAATGGATCTTTCTCTAAATCCAAAAATCTGACCACCATAGGAGTCTTTGAAGGATAAGACATATGCATATTGAATTTTTCCAATACCTTTTGGGTATATGTACTTTGATGTACAAGGATTCCAGAAGGTAAATGCTCAAGTTGTAGACCTAAGCAAAATTTGGTTTTACCCAAATCCTTCATCTCAAATTCCGTCGTTAAATGATGTCGTGCTTCATCAATATCAAGTTTATGTCCTATGATGTTAAGGTCATCAACATAAACTGATATGATACAGAATCCTACTTTGGATCTTTTGATGAAGACGCATGGGCAATCATCATTTTTCGTGTATCCCTTACGCAAAAGGAATTCACTCAATCGGTTGTACCACATTCTGCCCGATTGTTTTAAGCCATATAATGACTTCTGCAACTTCACGCAATACATATTGCGCTTTGCCTTTGGATTCGGTACATCTATTCCATCAGGAACTTTCATGTATATATCAGAATCCAGTGACCCATAGAGATATGTGGTCACCACGTCCATCAACTGCAAAGATAAACGATTTTGTACTGCCTAAGATATTAAATATCAGAATGTTATTGCACTCATGACTGGTGAATAAGTTTCGTTGAAATCAACGTCGGGTCTTTGCGTAAACCCTTGTGCTACTAGCCTTGCTTTGTATCTCACTACCTCACCATTTTCATTTCATTTCCGAATGAAAACCCAGTTATATCCCACAGGGAAGATATCACGTGGTGTAGGTATTACAGCCGAGAAAACTTCTCATTTGTAAAGCGAGGCTAACTCCGCTTCAATTGTTGTCTTCCATTTGATCCAATCCGAGCGCTTAGTGCACTCTGCTATGGTCTTAGGATCTAGATCATTTCGAAGGTCCTCAGCAATCTGCTCGGAGAAATATATGTCGACATTGGTAGCTTTTCTATCATATGTTTCACCAGTCTCAACATAGTTGATGGCAATTTCATCACTCCTTAGAGACTCATCAGAATTTCCCAAATTGATGTGTCTAGGATTTTCCGATGTCCCAACCTCGGTTATGTGCACATCCGAGCTGGGTCATGGATCATCACAATCCACTTGATACATTGTATCATTTTGGTGTCCTCTTGCATTCACTATTGTTCTTTGCTTCTTAGCAACAGAATAGCGCTTATTCACCATACTTCTCCTCTCTAGGAGTTGAGTGGCCTTACTCGGTACTTCCACTCTCTCTGGTGCATTCCTAGCAGGAATGAATGATTTAGTGACACCTTTGTAATTAGTGAATGCATCTGGAAGTTCATTTGCAAGTCTTTGCAAATGTATCATTTTCTGAACTTGCAGTTTAGTTTCTGTAGTGCGTGGATCAGAACCTGGAACACTTTGAGTATTCCAATTTATTTCCTGGCATTCTTTTTGGTACTTAAAGTCTCCCCCTAATGTCGGGAAATGTTCCTCATCAAAAATAGAGTCAGCAAAATAGGCTGTAAATAGATCCCCTGTTAAAGGTTCTAAATACTTAATGATCGACGGAGATTGAAATCCCACATAGATCCCCACTTTCCTGTGTGGGCCCATAGCTGTTCTCTGAGGTGGTGAGATTGGAATGTATACACAACATCCAAATTTACGCAAATGGTAAATACTTGGAGGATTTCCATGTACCATTTGTATTGGGGATGTAGAATGATATGCAGTTGGTTGTAGTTGTATAAGGTCGGCAGCGTGCAGGACTGCATGACCCCAACACGACGAAGGTAATTTGCAATTCATCAATAATGGCCTTGCTATGAGTTTAATCCTCTTGATTAGTGACAAAGCCAAACCATTCTGGGTGTGGACATACGGTACCGAGTGCTGTACTTGAATACCCAGTGACATACAATAATCATTGAATGCCTGAGATGTGAATTCAGCAGCATTGTCCATCCGGATTGAATTAATCCGATGTTCAGGGAAATTTACCTTTAACTTGTTAATCTGAGAGATTATCTTGGCAAATGCATGGTTGCATGTTGATAGTAAACACACATGTGACCATCTAGTAGATGCGTCAATCAGTACCATGAAATACCTGAACGGCCCAGAAGTTGGCGTAATTGGCCCACAAATATCTCCTTGAATTCTTTCAAGGAATTTAAGCGGTCCAACTTTAATTTTGAGATATGATGGTCTGAAAATAAGTTTCCCAGTTGCATATGCGGTGCAAATAAAATCCTTAGATTTGGGAAAAATTGTTGTAGGCAAATTATGACCAATTGAATTGTCTGTAATTTTCCTCATCATCCCTATGCCTGGATGACCAAGTCGATCATGCTAAATCTGGAATGCATCAACATATTGGAAAATTACCTTGTATGCAACATGTGCATTTGTCTTAATATATGTATAGTACAACCCTGACGTGAGTGATGGAATTTTCTCGCATATGTGCTTGCCATATTTATTCGGCTTAGTCAAGAAGATAAACTCTTCTTGATTTTCATCATGGGTTTCAATATGAAATTCATTTTGTCGGATATCTCTAAAACTTAGGAGGGTACGAGTAGAATTAGGATACAATAATGCATCCTCGATCACAAGTTCAGTACCCATGGGGAGGGTAATAGTTGCTCGACCAGAGCCAACTATCACAGCATCGCGTCCGGCGATGGTCAAAACTTTCCCATCTCTTTTCTTAAGAGTATGAAAGTATTTGATCTCCCTAAGTATAGAGTTTGTGGTACAACTGTCCACATGGCATAATTCCTCTTCTGTCAAGTTGTCATCATTATGCATCTATACATAAAGAAAATTCTGAATAAGAATTTTATGATGCAACTTAGTACTATACATAACATGATATTAAATATCACAATGTCGAAACAATATTACAATAATGGTATGGCGACTCAACCAATGAGTTCGCACTACTCACAGGACCCAACACTGGTCTGTAGAGTATGTTACATCTCAGAACATGAGATAGTATACCTCTACTTATTACAACAACATTATAAAGACAGTATAGAACAACCACACAAGCCACAGTGATCATGATCAAATCTCCAAGCATGAGAGATTTATGCCAAATCTCCAAATGGATCCTTTGACATATACTCAATGATCATATCATCAGATTCATCTTCTTGTAGAAGGGGAGGCTTGTTGTCAACCGTATTGAGGTGCTCTTTAGCAAGAGTGTTCTTCAGATCACCAGAAGCCAGTGAAGAACTTCCAACCTCAGTTGATGCTTCAGTAGAATTGAAATGAGCCTCAAAACCAGGCTTATCAGACTTTGGCTTCTTTAGGGATTGTTGATACAAAAGAACAAGGTGCTTAGGGCAAGTGCAATCCCTAGCAAAATGGCCCTCAGTACCACATCTAAGGCAAGCTATATTGCCCTTAGATGGTAGAGTCTTGCCTTTTCCTTTTCCTTTCTTGTGGAATTTGTTCTTATTGAATTTGTGAGGTCCAGGAAGATTCTTAAATTTTTTCTTGAATCCTTTCTTATTCTCAGTCTTATGCACATTGAAATGTACCTCAGGCAGAGGGGCAGACCCAGGAGGGTGCTGCTGAGCATTCTTTAGAAGAAGCTCATGATGCTTTTCTGCTTGGGTCAATGTGTGCATAAGTTGAGAATATCTCTGGAAATTACTAGAGCGATACTGCTGATGCAATATCCTGTCCTCTGGGAGCATGGTAGATAGAGTCTTCTCTATCTTGTCTGCTTCAAAGGGCTCTTTCTCGCACAACTTCAATTTAGAACAAATGCTATGAAGAGCATGGTTATATTCTGCAACAGATTTAAAATCTTGCAGTCGAAGGTGGTTCCACTCATGGTTGGCTGACGGCCATATGAGTTCCATCTGTTGTTCATAGCGCTCTTTGAGAGCTTTCCACAAGTTATGAGGGTATCTCTCCATAAGGTACTCCTGCTTAAGGTCCTTATGGATGTAAAGCCTCAAAAGGAAAAGTGTTATGTTCTTTTTCACCTCATTGACTGGATCAGTACCAGTGATAGGTGCTGCTATAGCATCAGTGGTCCCACGAGAAGCAAAAGTTATTTCAATATCTGAAGCCCAAGTTGGGTAGTTATGCCCATCAAGGGCGAGTTCCTCGAACTCTTTGGTTGACATGTTCCTACAGTCATGACCATGGACATCCATTTATTTACGTATAAATTAATAGTCACAATGGTGATGTTGTAAGCTCAAATGCAAAAACCTTAAAATTACATGTGTTATGAGTTGCCTGAAGGTTCCAAAGCTTCCAATTGAATAAATAATTTGAATACTAGTGAGCATTGTATAGATAATCCTCAAATTAATGAGGTAGATCTCCTAGTAGTGGGCAAGAAACTTGCTGCCTAAAAGCACGGTCTCTGGGCTGATAAGTTCATGGATGAACAAACCGCAGCCAATGCTTAGGTCTCCACTACCCATGCTCAACTAATTATCAAAGTAAAATTCAATAACTCTTACATGTGATATGAGTTGCCTGAAGGTTCCAAAACTTCCAATTGAATAAATACTTTGAATACTAGTGAGCATTGTATAGATAATCCTCAAATTAATGAGGTAGATCTCCTAGTAGTGGGCAAGAAACTTGCTGCCTAAAAGCACGGTCTCTGGGCTGATAAGTTCATGGATGAACAAACCGCAGCCAATGCTTAGGTCTCCACTACCCATGCTCAACTAATTATCAAAGTAAAATTCAAGAACTCCATATCCTGCTATTTTGGATAGCACGTATAGGTAATCATCTCGAGAGATGTAGACCTCATAGAGATAGGCATTCCAAATGCTGCATCAAGCACGGTCTCTGGGCTACTAAATTCTATAAAAGAATTTAGTGCAGCCAATGCTTAGGACTCTATCTCTCTATGCTCTTAATCCAAAATAATGTAATTTTATTTTTTGCATGAGGTTTTATTAAGTATGAACTTAATAAATGCTATATTTATATGCAAATATAAATGAATACAAAAATAATAGCAAGTAGAGATATGTGAACTATTAATGTAAAAACAAATAATAATTCACGAACTAAAATCTGCTATATTCACAATAAAACAGATATGTCTTTACAATATTTGCAGTCTAAATAGCGAATTTAGACGCCTAAGATAACTTTGAACTGAAATTACATATAAAACAGAGTCTTATACTGAAATTTAGAATTAAAAATGATAAAATAGACCATTCTGGGTCCTGGAAAACAGCCCAGGCGGCCTGCCAGGCGGACCAGGCAGCGGCCTAGCGGCCTGCACACCGGCCCAGCTAGCCTGGCCTGCCCAGACGGCCCACCAGGGGCCCAAAATGCCTATATCAGTTGGGGGCGGCTAGGGTTTCCAACCCTAACCGCCCCTGTAGCCGCCGCCGTGTGCACCAGGTGGTATTGGCCACCGCCAGGAGAAACCGGACATGCTCCTGGCCGCGCCACCCAGGGAGCCGCACCTACGCGCCCACCAGGAAGCCGGACCGCCAGGATCCTCCGAGGAGCGCGTCAGGATCCGCCGCGAGCAAGCCACTGCGGCCGCGGCCCACCGCGTCCTTGCGCCCGCGCGCCTGGCTTGAGGCCGTCGGGCCGCTATGCCGCTCCGAGCAGCGGCCGTGGCCGAGCATCCGCACCGAGCGCGTGACCCGAACTAGGAGCCGGGCTCGCGACCGTGCAGGGGAGCCATGCCTGCCTTCTCTGGGAAGAGCCGCCGGGCTGCGCCAAGCGCTGCTGAGGAGGCCGCGCCGAGCGCCTCGTAGGGCTATGCCCAGCCCCCAGCCGCCTGTCTAGCGCGGGGCCGCGTCCTGGCCAGGACCGCGCTGGGGCGTGCCGCGCAGAGCCAGATCCGACCACGCCGGTCCGCGCCGCCAAGCGCAAGATCCGCCAGGCGGCCACCGCGGTCCGTGCCCAAGCCGCTCCCCCACCCCACCGGCTGTCGTGGCGGCAACCGCCACCGGCCGGACAGAGGCCCATTAGGCCCTCCCATTAGAGGAGGAAGATGGGGCCACCCCATTTGGGCGGTGGCCAGTGAGGATGACGCGTCCGCGTGGAGCATCGACGACGCGAGGGGGCTGCCCACGACGGGCAGCGATGGTTCCGACGACCACGGGCGCTGACGGAGATGGTGAACGACGAGTAACTGCCTCTGCAGTGGGCGGAGGCGACGGTGGTGCCGCCAAATCGACGTCCATGGGAGCGGATGTAGACGACCCCGCGTCAACCACCGGCACCGGTGGTGACGGGGATGCAGTGGGGAGTCCGCACTCCACCACCGGCAGCGGAACCACCGCTGTCCATCCATGGAGAACGCAGAAGTGCATGTTTTGCACTTGCACACGGCGTTCAGGGATGACGTGCACTGGTGGAAGTGCAGCGTCTAGCCCCACAGCAAACGCCTCCAACATGGCATCATCAACAATGTGCAGAACTTCGCGCATATGGCGTATGCGCATGGAAACGGTATGCTCCATACCTTGCAATTGATTTGCAGATCGAAGTTGATGTTCTTTGCAAGAACATCAAGAGTTCTTCCCTCCTTTTTTCTGATTTCTCCCTTGAGACAGTGATGATAACGTGTTGAACTCTATTGCAGTGCTCAGTGGCAAATGGAGAAAGACAAAAGAGAGAGACAAATGATAGGGATAGTTATTTATTGCAGTATACTGTAGTATTTATACAAAAGTTCCCAAGGAATATGTCCTTTGGGAAATAACTGTCATCATGACAGATGGATGGATTAGATCACATTTACAAAATGTTTTGTAACAAGAACCAGCTTTACTTACATGAGCCCATCCGACGTGGCAGGGAACCACCACGATCCGAGACGAAGACGATGCCTCCCAGTCCAAGAAAGAACGGAGCAGGCCGCAGGCGATACATACGACGCGATGACGGCACGGTCCCACCAGGCTGATCCCTCACGGTTCTTTCCTATTCCTATTCCGCTGTACCCCAGTCCCCACACACAAAGCACCGACTCACTCGGAGTCGGCCACTCTCACCGGCCGCGGCGCCCGCAACCGACCTCCCCTCCAGGCGACCGCATGGCGGAGCGGGAGCGGAAGCGGAAGCGAGCGGCGGAGGAGTGGGAGAGGCGGAAGAGGGGCAGGAAGAGGGAGAAGGAGAGGCAGGTGGGGTGGACGAGCGACCCCGTTGAGGCGCTTGGGGAAGATGTGATGGGGCGGGTGATGGAGTTCCTGGACGCGCGCAGCGTGGCACGATGCACCGCAGTCTCCTGCGCTTGGCGCGGGGTAGCGGCAGACAACCGCCTCTGGGCACCTATGGTTCGGGCCTTCTTCCACTGTCCTCTCGCACTCCTTTATATTTCGCGTTCGTTGGCCTGCGTGCGTAGGTTGTGCTCCTGCTCCAGTTCGACGATTTGCTCTGCGGTGACGAGAATAGGAAGCCTTACAATTCCCTCGAGCAATCGATCGAGCACCTTGGTGCTCAAGTTTGCTGGGATAGGAATGAGACTGACGGCACTGCTGGACTGGGGTGAAAATCCCTAAATTTCGTAGCTAGGAGCGCAGAGGCAGAGGACATGCATTATTAACTGATCTGCGCAGCTGCTTGCTGACATGGCCAAAGGCGTTATTTTTGGCCTTGCAGTTTTTGTGTAGGCCCCCCCTCCTTTCCGGGGATCTACTTTCCATGACAATATCATTATATGGTTTCCAAAAACGTTGATGCTGATTCAGTCCCCAGTGGTACTAATAACGTGACAAATCAAGCAAGCTATGTATGTTTCGTTAATGTATCCAAAGAAAGAAGCTTTTAGTGGCACTGACATGCTGCAGAAACAATTGTTTGTTTCATGGACCATAGCTGTTCGGCTCTTATAAAGTGACGGCTGCAGCAGCCACCCACAGCTGCTAGCACAGTGTTTTGTGAGCGAGCTCATAGCCACAGCCACAGCTTCAAAGTTTAGCTGAAACGAATATAGACATAAGAAATGGTACAAAAAAGAAATATATCCATTGATTCTATCTTTACGGTTTTTTTTTGTTTCATGTGTAAATTTCTGTTTTTGGCCTCATTGTAATATTTTCTGAATCATATGGGTTTTCAGCAAAATGTGTGTTGTCCAAGACATTAATCACGTTTATACCACTGGCAGTTAAAATTGATGCTATGAATGGACCCGTATCCACAGCTTTGTTAAACTGTTCATGGGATGTATTTAAATGACTAATACACCAATGAGGCCATTAATAGTATTTAAATGACTACTTTCATTTGACCATCCCAAATAATTTGTATTTCTTGGTTAGCTTGGTGATTATGAAATTTTGGCATATTAAAATTTTAAAATCTCTGCTTCCCTAAAAAAGACTGGAAATCATATAAAAAATGGAATATGTTTTTCAGTGTCTTGAATTTTCACTCTCACGAATGGGAAAACAGTCACTGATGTTAACAGAAGTCGAATATCCAATATAACATACTAGGGTTGAAAAATATAGTATTTGATTGCATCTCCTTCTAGATCAAGGAAACAAAAATGGTAAATACCAAAACTGAGACTAGGCAGACCATATTGGAGGAAAAGGAGGGGGCAGAAGAAAACTGTGGCAATATGTATATAGCTGTATTTTTCGTTCATGATACACAGCAGGTCCTAATCATTTTGCTTGTAGTGTACTGAATTGATGGCGGGAAAGGCTCATATCCCACGTTTAACATCGATCCGCACTGGATCCAAGTTGTCTACATATTCAATGGTCATTATGGATGGGAAACGGGTGAGTACAAGCATTTTTTTCATCTATGGGATCAACAGTGCAGTGGATGAACATCAATAGAATGCATAATGTATTGTGCTGATGTACTCTTGTAGATCATTTATATTGCAGATTCTGGGAATAATGTTAGTTATATTGTTTAGGCATCTATTTTATTTTGTGCCATTCATATATACAGTGGTAATATTGGGGAAGTTCTCTTTGGTTATCTATTTGATTTATCCTGAAGCTGAAAGTAAACTCTTAAGTACATACATTTCACTCCTCCATCACTCTCAGCATAAAGTACATCATTCTTTTGTTCAGAGTCGGATCACAAAAGAGGATCTCTGCGATCATGCGTGGGAATATCGTTTCACCATAGTAAGTTTTATTTTGGTTAAATTGCCTCCCTTTTTCTTTTCTTTTTACGGGCTTATATGGCATTGCATATTTAAATTCTTTTTGTGGTTGCTACTGTACAGCTGACTCTGCTAGTTTTGAGTTCAACTTGTTTTAGTCGGTAACAATCTGATGGATGCATGGGATCATGACAACTGTCAGCATCTCTCTAGCTTCTTCAGAGGTTGTAGCTTCTGAGCGCACTGAGGTAGAGTCGATGCATATATCTTAATGGTGGCAATTAAAGGCTATAACTTTGATATACTGATTTGGTCATAGTCTCAATGATAAGTTTTGATTAACACATCTTGTTGAGATCCATACAACAAACATATGTATCTTATGAACACAGATTTGTTTTTTGGTCTGTCACTTTGAGAATATGTGTGCACATTTGTCAAGTATGTAATCTGGTTAAATTGTTGATGTTTTCATTTGAATTACAGCTTTCTTTTTGTCCAAAATAAATCACGATTTTTTCTGAAAAAAATGCTTTAAAAACATAGGAATTCCATGCTACAGTTTTAGTAGCATTTCAATATGTTTTAGAGAGAGAATCATAAGCTTATGACAAGGTGCATAGATGAGGAACATCTCAACCGGCTGCATTCCTTCAGCGCTTACTCTTTTCTGCTCCTGCAGGCAGCACCTGATTACTGGAGGAACCTTGATCCATCATGGAAGCACACTGGTCCACCTATGCGACGCTACTTCCACCCCGATGGCTACCACAGTGCAGACCCTCATGACGCCGTGTGGGGTGGCCATGAGTGCACCTACACGGTCATAACGAGCTTTGTCGACGATGGCCAGATCAGGGAGCACTACGTGAGGATCAACCGGTGGCCGCCAATGAAGGTGTCAAGGAAGGACGACTGGAGCTGGGAGCTATCGAACCACATGTACCGCTATAACAGCATACCTGATTCCCACAGGAAAGGATGCACTGGTCCTCTGTTCCCAGTTTGGTGAATGCAAGTCTACGGTAGTAATCAGCGGCTACGGTTCATGCTGCCGCAGTCTTATCTGCTAGTAGAAATCAAGCTTGCCATACGTTCGTAACTGAGGACAACTGAAAAATGGAATGTGGCATCAGGAGGTTGTATTTGGTACGGCTGCCGAGGGTCAAGGCTAGGTGTGTATGCAATATACATAAACAAGGTATATATATGTATTATATGTTTTGTACTTTTGTGGCATTGTGATGATGATGATACCCTTCGTGATGGTTTGGTAGTAGACTTGTGCCGTCGCCTGAACACTTACATGCCTGTGGAGCGTGTTGTAAAAATAATGTAAGTATGCAGCAAATGCGGTATGTTTTGGTGTTTGTGGTGTTTATGTATATGGTTACGGAGAAGGTTTTTGGTCGAAGGGCCTAAGATGTTTTCTAGTTCTTGTGCTAGGATAAGGAGATCAAAGGGGTGTTTGATTTCTAGAGACTAATTTTTAGTCTCTCTATTTTATTTTATTTTAGTCTCTAAATTGTCAAATATAGAAACTAAAATAGAGTTTTAGTTTTCGTATTTAGCAATTTAAGGACTAAAATTGAATAAAATAAAGGGACTAAAAATTAGTCTCTAAAACCAAACACCCTCTGAAATAATTTGAAGGGCTGTGATTTTCGTCCTTAGATCTCCGTCAGTCTGTCTGCTTTGTATGATTGCTTCGTCCAGACTAGGAAAGCAGATGATGCCGAAGAATAAGATGTAGTGAAGCAAACTTCAGCGACAACATAAAATGCAAAGACCTTCATTTAAAAAGCATCGTCCAAAGGAAACCTCGACCAGAGAGATGTGTGTGATTGTACGTATAGAGAAATATCGGAAATGTACAACAGCGAAATATCGGGAATGTACAACCAGAAATGTGAAGCGTTACTCTATAAAGGAGAGGAGTAAAAATGTAATTCTACATAATGTTGTATAGTAACTCAACCCTATAAATAGAACAATCGGTCATTGGCAAAATTTGCATCTGCGTCATTATGTATCATCTGAGAGCTTCTGAAGCTATAATCCCATTTCTGGAGCTTCCGTCTATATTCGAGTATGTCTCTCGTTGTTCCATCGTATTCCAAGCATATATACATATTCTTGTGCTATATAGTTTAGCTTTGATTCACTACTTGCCTTAAAGATTGTGCTCTTGAATGAAGATAACCATGAGAACGTATTCGAAAGTGACATATGATGGGTCCCGCCTCTAGGCCCACGGCTCCTAAGAAATAAAAGCACCCCAAAAAAGTCATAGTCGACCCCTAAGGCATGGACGAACCTTAGCTAACCCCATGAGATAATCTCCGCCCCGTCCGAGGGTGGAACCTTGGTGCGAGATGAGAACGTCCGAAGGTAGGGCAAGACGGAGGCGTACCTAGGGGTTAGCCGAATCGAACATGGTTTCGAGAGTCGGGTGAATCGGACATGACCCAAAGGTCGACAGTACAAAGTCTGACCGCTCCATACCTAGCCTCCACTATCGCAATAGTTACCACGGCATGGTGCGGAATGGGGACCATCCTTGTTTTTCCTAACCCCATATCAATTACATCTAAATCGATTGTAGACTTTACGTCCCTCGTACAGGGATGAGATAGGACGCAACAGACCAACTACAAGGTATGGAGGATCGAGGGAGGTGGAGAGTACGATCGACCCTTCCATCGTGCTAGCCCACTCTAGGGGTGTGTGCCACCACTACGGGTGACACTGTGCTGACAACTCCAACATGGACCCCCATCGGAGCTAGGGACGTACACCGGTATAGGACACTACACCTGCACGCACGGTATGGGACCGCCTTGACCGAGATGAATCAGCATATACAAGATTGTAGGACAAACACGATGAGGAGGAAAGATGTGATCAATCGGAATGTAGGGCTTCTACCCTTTTGACTTATTTTTCCCTCCTTTTCAATAGAGGAACGGTTGTAACTCACCCTGACCTTTAGATATAAAAGGGAGGGCAGGTAACTAAGGGCAGGAGAGATCGAACCAGAGACTTGGGAGCTTTTCCCTCTCTTGCCTAGCTTGTAACCCATACTACGAGCAATCGAGTGTTGGTAGCACAAGCCACTGAAGATTGGAGTAGGGACGTTCCGTCCGAACCAGTATAAACCCTTGTGTCCTACTCGCACACCATCCAAACACTAAAACATGCATCACAAGTTTATTAGCAGTGCTTATTTGAAACACCGAAAAAATGTCACAAGATTGAAAATAGTGTCGAATCTTTCTTGAAGCCATCAGGACTGCATACATGACATTTCCATCTCTTGTAATTTTTTTGCACGGGCCCGGTACTTCGGACACAAAGTAGACATGCATTTGCCTTTTCACACCTTCGTCAACTACATCTTGAACCAAGTGAAAGGGAGATGCGCTCTTGGTCCATTTCTATTTGTGTTGGTGATTAAATTCCCAACACGTTACTATGGACTAACAACTCCACATATGAGCATGAGCACATGTGTTTGTAAAGCAAATTGAGAAATATAAGAAAAGTGCATTTTGGAGCATATTGTAAGAAACCAAGTGGGTCTTCCACAACAAGCAAGATAAACATGGTGTGGTGACAAGGAACAAAGCTCGACTTGTGGCAAAGGGGTCCTCACAAGTCAAAGGTTTGGATTTCGATGAAACATTTGCACTTGTAGCTAGGCTCTTGTTAATTCACATTTTATTGGCCAACACTATTTACCATGATTTCAAGCTTTTTCAAATGGACATGAAAAGTGCATTGCTCAATGGACCCATCAAGGAAGAGGTCTATGTTGAGAAACCTCCCGACTTCGAGGACAATAAGTACTCTACCATGTCTTTAAGCTCAATAAAGCCCTCTATGGGCTTAAGCAAGTACTTAGAGCATGATATGAATGCCTTAGAGACTTTTTAATTGCAAATTTATGTAAGGTTGGGAAAGTCGATCCTACTCTTTTCACTAAGACGATTGATGATGATTTATCTGTATGCCACAATTATGTTGATGACATTATCTTTGGTTCTACTAACTGATAGTCTTGTGAAGAGTTTAGTGGGATTATGATTAAGAAGTTTGAGATATCGATGATGGGAGGAGTTGAAGTTCTTTCTAGGATTTCAAATCAAGCAACTCAAGGACGACACCTTCATCAACCAAACACAGTACACTCAAGACATACTAAAAAAGTTTGAAATGAAGGATGTTAAAACCATCAAGACGCCTATGGGAACCAATGGACATCTCAACATTGACACAGGAGGCAAATCAGTTAATCAAAGGCATACAGGTATATGGTTGGTTCATTACTCTATTTATGTGCATCTCGACCTTGACGTAGGAGGCAAATCGGTTAATCAAAAGGCATGTGTGCAAGGTTCCAAGCTGATCCTAAAGAATGTTATCTTAGGACTGTTGCCCTATCCACTGGTAATACTAAGTATATTGTTGCAGGACATTGTTGTGCACAATTACTCTAGATGAGGCAAACCCTCAAGGAACTTAGCTATAATTTGAGCAAAGTCCCCTCCTATGTGACAATGAGAGTGCAATCCAAATGGTTGATAACCCTATTGATCATGACCACACTAAACACATAGACATCAGGTATCACTTTCTGAGAGATCACTCACAAAAGGGAGATATCGTAATAAACCATGATAGCACTCATAAACAATTAGGTGATATCTTCACTAAGCATTGGATGAGAAAAGATTTTATGAGCTTAGGAGTGAACAAAATATTCTTGATTCTCGCAGCATGGATTGAAATATTGCACACATTGCTTATTTGTTATACCTTTGATTAAAGATAGCTCGTTCAATTTGTAAAATTTCATTTGTTCATATCTTTGTTTGTACCAAGGTTAAAATTATAGAAAATCATCCCCGGACCTCACAAGTCCAAGTGCACTGGCTAGACAAGTATTCATCGCTTGTATGCACATATTTAGGGAGAGGATGGTCTGCAAGTTGAACTTTTGAGAGTAACGTGTGTTCAAGTCTATCATGCGCATAGTCTCAAATTGAAAAGGAAATGGAGTAATCAGGCAAAGAAGAACGCTTCCACTACATATCCGTCGATATCAAAGACCCTTTACTCCGATTTGTGTTTTATTGCTCCTATTTGTGTTTTAGTTGTCATATCTTATGAGGAGTAATGTAAAAGGCCACTTGAATGTCACAATTTTTGGCATTTGATGTTAAAGGGGGAGAAATTATAGGCCAAAGCAAATGGATCGCACCACCACTTAAGTTTTTAAGTTTTTTAAAAATATGTGTTTAAAGTTACCAACTGATAAAAACTCTCTTGACAATTAAGAGGAGAGTCTCTTATGAAATTGATGTAACTAGTTTGCTAAGTATGTGGTTGTAGGTTTATAAGAGTCAAATTGAAGTATCTAATGCAACAAATAGCTCAAACCAATGCTAGAAAGGGCATATTTTGGATGAGGTTAACTATGATAAGTTTGGATAAGTTCTAAATGCCCTTAGAAACATATTTGAACACCTTAGAAGGATTAAAAGTTCAAATTTTGAAAAAGGTGCATTTGGAGTCAAGTTTGAGCCAAAATTGGATTCTAAGTTGGGTGGATAAAAAAGTTGAAGAACAATAACTTAGACTAGTTGGACAGACTCTAGACATGTTTGTCTAAGTCATAGGGATGCTCTTAAAGACGACCAAGTCGAATCAAAGAAGAAAAGCCCAATTTGGACTTAACTCTATCAGGTCTGCGGTGCACTAGACCAATTACACAGTGAACACATACTTTAGGCTTTAATGGCTTGGTGCACCGAAGCACTTACACAGAGAGGACTTTTCCAGGGCTTGTGTGGCTTGGTGCACTGGACCAGTCCGGTGGTTCACTGGACCACTTACGTAGAGCGATTGTTGTTGAAGAACTGAAGCACATTGCGCACCGGACTTGTCGAACTCAACGGTTAGTTCCTGCTCCAACGGCTACTCTAACGGCTAGTTGACGTGGCAGCATACGTTTCAGAGTATGGTGGTGCACTAGACTAGTCCGATGCCACCTGACAAGGCAGGTTTTCCGCTGATTTCGTAGACCGACAGAGGTTCGGTGGTGCACCGCACCTGTATTTAGGGGTGGATATCGAGCTGGCTCAACTCGGCTCGACTCGAGCTGGCTCGTTAAGATAACGAGCTGGCTCTGCTCGACTCGTTATGTTAATGAGCTAAAGATCCAACTCGGCTCGACTCATTTGCCAACTCGAGTTGGCTTGTTTAGCTTGCGAGCCAGCTCGATAATACCATGTCTAGTGTCTACAAACGGATATAAAAACATGTAGCAACAGAAAAGAAGGAGATGGATTTAGAAAAAAAGAATATAGTTTGCAACTTAAGATTCCAGACTCAACAAAGAACAAGATTAACTATTTTAGATCAGAGATTATTGTGATTTGACTAATTACTCCAACTCGTTTGGCTCGCAAGTCAACTCGCGAGCCCGCTCGAGCTGGCTCATTATCGTAACGAGTTGAAATACAAGCTCAACTCGTTACAAATTATAAACGAGTCGAGTCGAGCCACTATCGAGTCGAGCGAGTTAATGAGCTACGAGTTTTTTGTCCAGCCCTACCTGTATTATAGGAGGTCCGATGCACCCGAGAAAGGTGCATATTTTTGGGATTCGACCCAATTGCTATTTGGGTGGTTAGGGTTATATATACCCCCTAAACCGACCCATTCTGTATATAAGAGTTGTGATTCAACTCCTGCAAGCTAGAGCAACACCTCTTAGAGATCAAAAGCCTCCCAAGTGCTCATTAGTGAGAATTGAGCAAGTGATAGCCATTCTAAAACGATTCTTGATAGTGCCTTGTGTGAGTGCATTAAAGAAGTGTGTGTTGCTGCAATCTTGTGCTCCTGTGTATTGAGTTGCGATCTCTCATCTTTGTAAAGGCTAGTAAGAGGCTCCGGGTCTATAGAGTGCCTTATCGAGACTACAATCTATCATCTCAAGATCTAGAGAACTCAAGCTTAATCTTTGGAATCGTTGGAGAGGGTCCTCGTCCTTCGGGACACCTCAACGGAGAAGTAGGTTCGCTTGGAACCGAAATCTGGTAAATCAAATTGTCGTCTTTGTGTGTGTGTTTGATTTTGCTTGCGATTTGTTCTTTCCTCTCCCTCTCTACGTTCTCTTGCATTGATCTTGATTGAAATATTAAGTGTTGTTATCAAAGTTTATTTCGTAATCACTTGATCAACACTTCGCAAAAAGAACTTTCCCACTCCCATTCTATTTCCTCTTGCTCTAACAACTAATTGGAATCAAAGTTTTTATTTTTATTGCTTAAATTTTAGGTGTCGTATATTCACTCCCTCTAAGCGACTATTAATAACCAATATGAATGCTTCAAGCTGCAGCAAGCCTTTAACAGCAGCGTAGTTTTGACACATGCCAATCCAATAAATATGGAAAAAACTGCTTATGCTTTCAGTTGTAACTAAAAAACGTAGGGCACAACTGAAAGTCGCCTAGAGGGGGGTGAATAGGGCGAATCTGAAATTTATAAACTTAAGCACAACTACAAGCCGGGTTAGCGTTAGAAATATAAACGAGTCCGAGAGAGAGGGTGAAAAATAAATCACAGGCAAATAAAGAGTGAGACACGATGATTTGTTTTACCGAGGTTCGGTTCTTGCAAACCTACTCCCTGTTGAGGTGGTCACAAAGACCGGATCTCTTTCAACCCTTTCCCTCTCTCAAACGGTCACTTAGACCGAGTGAGCTTCTCTTCTCAATCAAACAGAACACAAAGTTCATGCAAGGACCACCACACAATTGGTGTCTCTTGCCTCCGTTACAATTGAGTTGATCACAAGAAGAATGAGAAAGAAAAGAAGCAATCCAAGCGCAAGAGCTCAAATGAACACAAATGTCACTCTCTCTAGTCACTATTTGATTTGGAGTAATTCCAGACTTGGGAGAGGATTTGATCTATTTGGTTCTGTCTAGAATTGAATGCTATAGCTCTTGTAATGTGTTGAAGGTGGAAAACTTGGATGCCATTGAATGTGGGGTGGTTAGGGTATTTATAGCCCCAACCACCAAAATGTGGCCGTTGGAAGGCTGCTGTCGCATGGCGCACCGGACAGTCCGGTGCGCCAGCCACGTTAGCAGGTCGTTGGGTTCTGACCGTTGGAGCTCTGACTGGTGGGGCCTCTAGGCTGTCCGGTGGTGCACCGGACAGGTCCTGTAGACTGTCCGGTGCGCCTTCTGTGCGTGCTCTGTCCTCTGCGCGCGCAGACGCGCATTAAATGTGTTGCAGTCGACCGTTGCGCGCGAAGTAGCTGTTGCTCCGCTGGCACACCAGACAGTCCGGTGTGACACCGGACACAGTCCGGTGAATTATAGCGGAGCGGCCTCCCATTTTCCCGAAGGTAGTGAGTTCAGCGTCGAGTGCCCTGGTGCACCGGACACTGTCCGGTGGCACACCAGACAGTCCGGTGCGCCAGACCAGGGTGCATTTGGGTTGTCTTTTGCTCTCTTTGTTTGAACCCTTTCTTGGTCTTTTTATTGGCTTATTGTGAACCTTTAGCACCTGTAAAATTTATAGACTAGAGCAAACTAGTTAGTCCAATTATTTGTGTTGGGCAATTCAACCACCAAAATCAATTAGGAGATAGGTGTAAGCCTAATTCCCTTTCAATCTCCCCCCTTTTGGTGATTGATGTCAACACAAACCAAAGCAAGTATAGAAGTGCGTAATTGAACTAGTTTGCATAATGTAAGTGCAAAGATTACTTAGAATTGAACCAATAAATATTTTCATAAGATATGCATGGATTGTTTCTTTATATTTTTCAACATTTTGGACCACGCTTGCACCACATGTTTTGTTTTTGCAAATTCTTTTGTAAATTCTTTTCAAAGTCCTTTTGCAAATAGTCAAAGGTAAATGAATAAGATTTTCCGTGAAATTTTCTCTCCCTGTTTCAAATGCTTTTCCTTTGACTAAAACAAAATTCCCCCTTAATGAAATCCTCCTCTTAGTGTTCAAGAGGGTTTTAAGATACCAATTTGAAAAATCATCATTGAAAAACCTTTTCTTTAAAATTTTTGAAATGGGCGGTGGTGCGATCCTTTTGCTTTGGGCTAATACTTTCTCCCCCTTTGGCATGAATCGCCAAAAACGGATACTTAAGTGAAATATAAGTTCGTGTAACTAATTTCTCCCCCTTTGGCGAACACAATATGAGTGAAGATAATACCAAAGTTGGAGAGAGGCTCGGAGCGACGACGAAGGATTGTAATTTGATGGAGTGGAGTGGAAGCCTTTGTCTTCGCCGAAGACTCCAATTCCCTTTCAACCTATGACTTGGTTTGAGATACACTTGAAAACACATTAGTCATAGCATATAAAAGATACATGATCAAAGGTATATTAATGAGCTATGTGTGCAAAATATCAAAAGAAATTCCGAGAATCAAGAATATTTAGCTCATGCCTAAGTTTGTTAAAAGTTTGTTCATCTAGTGGCTTGGTAAAGATATCGGCTAATTGTTCTTTGGTGTTAATATATGCAATCTCGATATCCCCCTTTTGTTGGTGATCCCTTAAGAAATGATACCGAATGGCTATGTGTTTAGTGCGGCTATGCTCAACGGGATTATCCGTCATGCAGATAGCACTCTCATTATCACATAGAAGAGGAACTTTGGTTAATTTGTAACCATAGTCCCTAAGGGTTTGCCTCATCCAAAGCAATTGCGCGCAACAATGGCCTGCGGCAATATACTCGGCTTCAGAGGTAGAAAGAGCTACGGAATTTTGTTTCTTTGAAGCCCGAGACACTAGAGATCTTTCCAAGAACTAGCAAGTCCCTGATGTGCTCTTTCTATTAATTTTACACCCCGCCCAATCGACATCCGAATAACCAATCAATCAAATGTGGATCCCCGAGGGTACCAAAACCCAAACTTAGGAGTATAAACTAAATATCTCAAGATTCGTTTTACGGTCGTAAGGTGAGCTTCCTTAGGGTCGGCTTGGAATCTTGCACACATGCATACGGAAAGCATAATATTCGGTCGAGATGCACATAAGTAGAGTAAAGAACCTATCATCGACCGGTATACCTTTTGATCGACAGATTTACCTCCCGTGTCGAGGTCGAGATGCCCATTGGTTCCATGGGTGTCTTGATGGGCTTGGCATCCTTCATTCCAAACTTGTTTAGAATGTCTTGAATATACTTCGTTTGGCTAATGAAGGTGCCCTCTTTGAGTTGCTTTACTTGAAATCCCAAGAAATACTTCAACTCCCCCATCATAGACATCTCGAATTTCTATGTCATGATCCTACTAAATTCTTCACATGTAGATTCGTTAGTAGACCCAAATATAATATCATCAACATAAATTTGGCATACAAACAAATCATTTGCAAGAGTTTTAGTAAATAGAGTAGGATCGACCTTTCCGACTTTGAAGCCATTAGTGATAAGAAAATCTCTTAGGCATTCATACCATGCTCTTGGAGCTTGCTTGAGCCCGTAAAGCGCCTTAGAGAGTTTATATACATAGTTAGGGTACTCACTATCTTCAAAGCCGGGAGGTTGCTCAACATAGACCTCTTCCTTGATTGGTCCATTGAGGAAGGCACTTTTCACGCCCATTTGATAAAGCTTGAAGCCATGGTAAGTAGCATAGGCAAGTAAAATGCGAATTAATTCTAGCCTAGCTACGGGTGCATAGGTTTCACCGAAATCCAAACCTTCGACTTGTGAATATCCCTTGGCCACAAGTCGGGCTTTGTTCCTTGCCACCACACCATGTTCATCTTGCTTGTTGTGGAAGACCCATTTGGTTCCTACAACATTTTGATTAGGACGTGGAACTAAATGCCATACCTCGTTCCTAGTGAAGTTGTTGAGCTCCTCTTGCATCGCCATCACCCAATCCGAATCTTGTAGTGCTTCCTCTACCCTGTGTGGCTCAATAGAGGAAACAAAAGAGTAATGTTCACAAAAATGAGCAACACGAGATCGAGTAGTTACCCCTTTTGAATATCGCCGAGGATGGTGTTCACGGGGTGATCTCGTTGGATTGCTTGGTGGACTCTTGGGTGTGGCGGTTTTGGAACTTGTTCATCTTCCTCATCTTGATCATGGGCATCTCCCCCTTGATCATTGCTCTCCTCTTGAGGTGGCTCAACTTCTTGATCTTCTCCTTCATCATTTTGAGCCTCATCCTCATCTTGAGTTGGTGGAGATGCTTGCATTGAGGAAGATGGTTGATCTTGTGCATGTGGTGGCTCTTCGGATTCCTTAGGACACACATCCCCAATGGACATGTTCCTTAGTGCGACGCACGGAGCCTCTTCATCACCTATCTCATCAAGATCAACTTGCTCTACTTGAGAGCCGTTAGTCTCATCAAACACAATGTCACAAGAAACTTCAACTAGTCTAGAGGACTTGTTAAAAACTCTATATGCCCTTGTGTTTGAATCATATCCTAGTAAAAAGACTTCTATAGCCTTAGGAGCAAATTTGGATTTTCTACCTCTTTTAACAAGAATAAATCATTTGCTACCAAAGACTCTAAAATATGAAACATTGGGCTTTTTACCGGTTAGGAGTTCGTATGATGTCTTCTTGAGGATTCGGTGTAGATATAACCGGTTGATGGCGTAGCAAGCGGTGTTGACCGCCTCGGCCCAAAACCGATCCAAAGTCTTGTATTCATCAAGCATGGTTCTTGCCATATCTAATAGAGTTTGATTCTTCCTCTCCACTACACCGTTTTGTTGTGGCGTGTAGGGAGAAGAGAACTCATGCTTGATGCCCTCCTCCTCAAGGAAACCTTCAATTTGAGAGTTCTTGAACTCTGTCCCGTTGTCGCTTCTTATCTTCTTGATCCTTAATCCGAACTCATTTTGAGCTCGTCTCAAGAATCCCTTTAAGGTCTCTTGGGTATGAGATTTTTCCTGCAAAAAGAACACCCAAGTGAAGCGAGAATAATCATCCACAATAACTAGACAGTACTTACTCCCGCCGATGCTTATGTAAGCTATCGGGCCGAATAGGTCCATGTGTAGGAGCTCGAGTGGCCTGTCAGTCGTCATGATGTTTTTGTGTGGATGATGACCACCAACTTGCTTCCCTGCCTGACATGCGCTACAAACCCTGTCTTTCTCAAAATGAACATTTGTTAGTCCCAAAATGTGTTCTCCATTTAGAAGCTTGTGAAGATTCTTCATCCCAACATGTGCTAGTCGGCGATGCCAGAGCCAGCCCATGTTAGTCTTAGCAATTAAGCAAGTGTCGAGTTCAGCTCTATCAAAATCTACTAAGTATAGCTGACCCTCTAACACTCCCTTAAATGCTATTGAATCGTCACTTCTTCTAAAGACAGTAACACCTATATCTGTAAAAAGACAGTTGTAGCCCATTTTACATAATTGCGAAACTGAAAGCAAGTTATAATCTAAAGAATCTACAAGAAAAACATTGGAAATGGAGTGGTCAGGAGATATAGCAATTTTACCCAATCCTTTGACCAAACCTTGATTTCCATCCCCGAATGTGATAGCTCGTTGGGGATCTTGGTTTTTCTCGTAGGAGGAGAACATCTTTTTCTCCCCTGTCATATGGTTTGTGCACCCGCTGTCGATGATCCAACTTGAGCCCCCGGATGCATAAACCTACAAAACAAATTTAGTTCTTGATTTTAGGTACCCAAACGGTTTTGGGTCCTTTGACATTAGATACAAGAACTTTGGGTACCCAAACACAAGTCTTTGACCCCTTGTGCTTGCCCCCAACATACTTGGCAACTACTTTGCCGGATTTGTTAGTTAAAACATAAGATGCATCAAAAGTTTTAAATGAAATGTTAGAATCATTTGATGCAATAGGAGTTATCTTTTTAGGCAATTTTGCACGGGTTGATTGCCTAGAACTAGATGTCTCACCCTTATACATAAAAGCATGATTAGGGCCAGAGTGAGACTTCCTAGAATGAATTCTCCTAATTTTGCTCTCGGGATAACCGGCAGGGTACAAAATGTAACCCTCGTTATCCTGAGGCATGGGAGCCTTGCCCTTAACAAAGTTAGACAATCTTTTAGGAGGGGCATTAAGTTTGACATTGTCTCCCTTTTGGAAGCAAATGTCGTCTTTGATGCTAGGGCGTCTCCCACTATAGAGCATACTTCTAACAAATTTAAATTTTTCATTTTCTAAGTCATGCTCATTTATTTTGGCATTAAGTTGAGCTATGCGATCATTTTGTTTCTTAATTAAAGCTAGGTGATCATGAATAGCATCAACATTAATGTCTCTACATCTAGTACAAATGGAAACATGCTCAACGGTAGATGTAGAGGGTTTGCAAGATTTTAGTTCAACAATCTTAGCATGTAAAATGTCATTTTCGCTTCTAAGACTGGAGATGGAAGCATTGCAAACATCTAAGTCTTTAGCCTTAGCAATCAAATTTTCATTTTCATTTCTAAGGCTAGCAAGAGAATTATTCAATTCTTCAATCTTAGCAAGCAAACTAGAATTATCATCACCAAGATTAGGAATTGAATCATTACAAACATTTGAATCAACCTTAGCAATTAGTTTAGCATTTTCATTTCTAAGGTTGACAATAGTATCATGACAAGTGCTTAGCTCACTAGATAGTTTTTCACATTTTTCTACTTATAGAGCGTAAGCATTTTTAACCTTAACATGCTTCTTATTTTCCTTAATTAGGAAGTCCTCTTGGGTGTCCAAGAGTTCATCCTTCTCATGAATAGCACTAATTAATTCATTTAATTTTTCTTTTTGTTGCATGTTTAGGTTGGCAAAAAGGGTGCGCAAGTTATCCTCCTCATTTTCACTAGAATTATCTTCACTAGAGGAAGCATATTTAGTGGAGGATCTTGATTTTACCTTCTTCCTTTTGTCGTTCTTTGCCATGAGACACTTGTGGCCGACGTTGGGGAAGAGAAGTACTTTGGTGACGGCGATGTTGGCGGCGTTCTCGTCGGAGGAGGAGTCGGAGGAGCTCTCGTCGGAGTCCCACTCGCGGCACACATGGGCATCGCCGCCCCTTTTCTTGTGGTACCTCTTCTTTTCTCTCCTCTTTCCCTTCTTGTCGTCGCCCCTATCACTGTCACTAGATAGTGGACATTTTGCAATAAAATGACCGGGCTTACCACACTTGTAGCAAACATTTTTGGAGCGGGGCTTGTAATCCTTCCCCCTCCTTTGCTTGAGGATTTGACGAAAGCTTTTGATGATGAGCGCCATTTCCTCGTTGTCGAGCTTGGAGGCGTCGATGGGTAGTCTACTTGATGTAGATTCCTCCTTCTTCTCTTCCGTCGCCTTGAATGCGACCGGTTGTGCTTCGGGCGTGGAGGGGCCGTCGTGTTCGATAATTTTCTTTGAGCCTTTGATCATCAACTCAAAGCTCACAAAGTTTCCTATTACTTCCTCGGGAGACATTAGTGTATATCTAGGATTACCACGAATTAATTGAACTTGTATAGGGTTAAGAAAAACGAGTGATCTAAGAATAACCTTAACCATTTCATGGTCATCCCATTTTTGCTCCCGAGGTTGCGCATTTGGTTTACCAAGGTCTTGAGCCGGTTGTACATTTCTTGTGGCTCCTCCCCTTGGCGAAGCCGGAAGCGACCGAGCTCCCCCTCGATCGTCTCCCGCTTGGTGATTTTGGTCACCTCATCTCCTTCGTGCGCGGTCTTTAGCACGCCCCAAATCTCCGTTGCGCTCTTCAACCCTTGCACCTTATTATACTCCTCTCGACTTAGAGAGGCGAGGAGTATAGTTGTGGCTTGGGAGTTGAAGTGATGGATTTGTTCGACCTCCTCCGAGTCGTAATCCTTATCTCCCTTCTTTGGTACCTGCACTCCATACTCAACAATATCCCATATGCTCTTGTGGAGTTAGGTTAGGTGATGCCTCATTTTATCACTCCACATAGAATAATCTTCACCTTCAAACATAGGTGGTTTGCCTAATGGAACGGAAAGTAATGGAGTGCGTATAGAAATGCGAGGATAGCGAAGGGGCATCTTACTATACTTCTTGCGCTCATGGTGCTTTGAAGTAGTGGAGGTCGATTCCGAGCCGGAGGTGGAGGGTGATGAAGAGTTGGTCTCGTAGTAGACCACTTTCTTCATCTTCTTCTTCTTGTCACCCATCCGATGGGACTTGATGGAGGAAGAGGATTCCTCCTTGTGCTTGTGGGCGGACTCCCTTGAGTGTGTTCTTCCCGAGCTTGCGGACTTGTCGCCGGTCCCGAGATCCCTCTTGGCGGATGCTCCAGACATTACTTCGAGCGGTTAGGATCTAATGAAGCACCGTGCTCTGATACCAATTGAAAGTCGCCTAGAGGGGGGGGGGTGAATAGGGCGAATCTGAAATTATAAACTTAAGCACAACTACAAGCCGTGTTAGCGTTAGAAATATAAACGAGTCCGAGAGAGAGGGTGAAAAACAAATCGCGGGCAAATAAAGAGTGAGACACGATGATTTGTTTTACCGACGTTCGGTTCTTGCAAACCTACTTCCCGTTGAGGTGGTCACAAAGACCGGGTCTCTTTCAACCCTTTCCCTCTCTCAAACGGTCACTTAGACCGAGTGAGCTTCTCTTCTCAATCAAACGGAACACAAAGTTCCCGCAAAGACCACCACACAATTGGTGTCTCTTGCCTCAGTTACAATTGAGTTGATCACAAGAAGAATGAGAAAGAAAAGAAGCAATCCAAGCGCAAGAGCTCAAATGAACACAAATGTCACTCTCTCTAGTCACTATTTGATTTGGAGTAATTCCGGACTTGGGAGAGGATTTGATCTATTTGGTTGTGTCTAGAATTGGGTTGTGTCTAGAATTGGGTTGTGTCTATAATTGAATGCTATAGCTCTTGTAATGTGTTGAAGGTGGAAAACTTGGATGCCATTGAATGTTGGGTGGTTGGGGTATTTATAGCCCCAACCACCAAAATGTGGCCGTTGGAAGGCTGCTGTCGCATGGCGCACCGGACAGTCCGGTGCGCCACCGGACACTGTCCGATGTGCCAGCCACGTCAGCAGGCCGTTGAGTTCTGACCGTTGGAGCTCTGACTGGTGGGGCCTCTGGGCTGTCCGGTGGTGCATCGGACAGGTCCTGTAGACTGTCCGGTGTGCCTTCTGCGCGTGTTCTATCCTCTGCGTGTGCAGGCGCGCATTAAATGCGTTGCAGTCGACCGTTGCGCGCGAAGTAGCCGTTGCTCCGCTGGCACACCGGACAGTCCGGTGTGACACCGGACACTGTCCGGTGCTTCATCGGACAGTCCGGTGAATTATAGCGGAGCGGCCTCACATTTTTCCCGAAGGTAGTGAGTTCAGCGTCGAGTGCCCTGGTGCACCGGACACTGTCCGGTGGCACACCGGACAGTCCGCTGCGTCAGACCAGGGTGCCTTTGGGTTGTCTTTTGCTATCTTTGTTTGAACCCTTTCTTGGTCTTTTTATTGGCTTATTGTGAACTTTTGACACCTGTAAAACTTATAGACTACAACAAACTAGTTAGTCCAATTATTTGTGTTGGACAATTCAACCACCAAAATCAATTAGGAGATAAATGTAAGCTTAATTCCCTTTCAACAACTTCGTCACACCTCTTTATTTGACCTCCTGGGTGTGAGGGTCCCAATGATTTAGGATCAAATGACGAGAGAATGATAGTGTAGCGTCATTTGCCCTTCTACTAGTGATGCTGTCTCTAATAAATTATGTATATAGTTATATAAAATATTATTTTATATTGTAAACTATATTGTTTACATATTAAAGTTTGAAACAAAAGATTACGATGAGAAATATGATTTAGGATCAAATGACATAATGATTGCAGTAGTAGTTCTGGGAACGCGGTAGCCACAACGACTGAAACGAACGATAACCCATTCAGATTGACGGGTTAGAAGTGGCGGGCCGCAGCCCAGAAATACCAAAGCCCAGTTGGACGACCGGAGCAGCCGCAGCGACTGTGCTGGCTGTCGCGACCGCACCCCGCTGCAAGCCGATCAACAACCACTAAAACCCTAAACCCTAGTGGATGCTTCTAGAGCCGCCGCGCACCCTCCAGTTCGTCTCCCCAGCGCTGTCTCTAAAATCCACTCGTCCACCACCTCCTCGGCGCTTCGCATCCTTCCCCCCTCCGCAAGAAAGAAGCGAAGCAACTCTCCGCCGTCTCCGTTTCTCCACACCACCCAAAGCTCTCTCCGACCACAACCTCGCCCCCAGCGCCTCCTTCCGCAGTCATGTACCGCGCGGCCGCTAGCCTCGCCTCCAAGGCGCGGCAAGCCGGGAACAGCCTCGCCACCCGCCAGGTGAGAGCAGACTCATTGATGTGCGTCCAAGTTGTGACGGGGTCTGATGAGGACCTCGCTCTCAGATTTGGCAATGATGGGTTCTGGTAGTTCTGCGTGCGGGGCTTAGTTGAATCTTTTGAACTCTGCTATTTTAGATTGCTTAGGATTCAGTGTGGTTTGCTGCATGGTGCTGTTTATTTTGGTGGCGATCTACCTTAATTTGTACATCTAAGCGACTAAGCTAGCTTCGTACTTTTGCAATTCGTCACATTTACTTTGCAAAATTAGGAACATTTGCTATTTCAGACATTTACTTTGCAAAAGTAGGACCCAAAACACACACAAAAGGTAGAAGGACGTAGAAGGGCATAAATGTCCAAAATAACATTGAAACCAAAGATCACATGTTTTGAGTCCTATTTTTGCGGAGGTGTGAAGCACATTGTTTGGACTAGTCCCAAAAATCCATTTTTCTCAATCTACGGTGCTTTATCTCGTCACTACTGTGCTCTAGTTAGCCGTTAGACCTCGAAAACATTGATAGACAGCTGGAGAACTTCGATCTGATCCAGCATGAATCGATGTCTTCTGAAATTTGTTACATTATTGTTGTGTAACCTTGGGGGTACGGCAGTCTCTAACTGATCACGTGGCTTAAAATTGAATGTGGCCATTCTCAGCTGTTGTGTGTGATGATGCTTTGTAGGTTGGAAGCAGGCTTGCCTGGAGCAGGAACTATGCTGCGAAGGACATCAAGTTTGGTGTTGAGGCCCGTGCTCTGATGTTGAGGGGTGTTGAGGAGTTGGCAGATGCTGTCAAAGTGACAATGGGACCTAAGGTATAACCACATTCTTACACAGATAATAAACAGTTACCTGAACACTATGATTGACTACCAGATTTTCTTGCAGTACCTTCTAGTTATGCTGAACACTTGTCAGTTTCCTTCCTGAATCCTGATGTCAATATTCTAGGAGCTACAAATGCCCATTATGGCACTCACTGATTATAATATTGCTTGATGTGCTTTACTCTGTTGTAGTACTGTTGCATTTAGTTTGTTTTGTACTTGAATTTATTGCCTGCTTTCTGCAGGGGCGCAATGTGGTTATTGAGCAAAGCTTTGGTGCACCGAAAGTCACAAAGGATGGTGTGACTGTAGCAAAGAGCATTGAATTTAAGGATAGAGTAAAGAATGTTGGTGCAAGCCTTGTGAAACAGGTTGCTAATGCAACTAATGACACTGCTGGCGATGGTATGACATCCTTTGTGTGCTGGTTATTGCGAACAAAGAATGGTTTCTGTAAAAGATTGTTACAGAGCTAGTCTTCTCAACTTCCATACATGTTTCTTGTGTGGAAGTATTCTGGTGTTCCTGGAGTAGATGGTTGCTGTTTCTTCAGTTTCATTGTTGCTGCACATTTGATAGTGTTTGAGTCTTCGGGAACTGTAGTCTGATTCCAACATGTTCAGTATTGCTTTCTTTGCTATTTTGTGAATTTTGTTAGCTCCTGTGGTGTGCATGCTGTTATTTCCTCTATTGGTGTCAATACCAGTCTTTAGTTGCTTCCTGACAATAAGGTTATATAAGGCTATCAGTTTCTCGCTCTGATGCTAATAATACTCTCTTCTTCGAAGAGACATATTGAATCATGTAATAAGTTAAATTTTCTATATTTGAATTGTATGTAGCTTGCTGATGTCTTCTTCCAACTGTACCTGATCTGACATCCAAAAATTTCAGGTACCACATGTGCCACTGTTTTGACAAAAGCAATATTTACTGAGGGGTGCAAATCTGTTGCGGCTGGAATGAATGCAATGGATTTAAGGCGCGGAATCTCAATGGCTGTTGACGCTGTTGTGACCAATCTGAAAGGCATGGCCAGAATGATCAGCACTTCAGAAGAAATTGCACAGGTATATCTGCAAGGCTCTAGTTTTATGTTCCCTTCATCTTTTTAAAATTCTTTCTCTATCCTGTGAAGGTGGGTACAATATCAGCAAATGGGGAAAGGGAAATTGGTGAGCTTATTGCCAAGGCTATGGAGAAGGTTGGCAAAGAGGGTGTCATCACTATTGCGGTAAGTTAAATCCAAAGCTTGCCTGAGACACCTTTCTAGGCTATTCCTCTACGGACCCTTCTATTTCCACTCTATGATTGTCCACTTGCACTAGTATCCAAACCTTGCGGTCCAACACTGAGGACAAGTTGGCTCATGCACACAGCTTCAGTGATTCTAATTGTCTACATGGTTCTGTTTGTTAAAAGTGCTGAGAAATGCACATTTTGATGTTTTCTTGTTTGGCCACATTGCCACATTAGTTATTAGAAATATTTCTCAAAAGTTGAGCCATGCCCCTGCACATGTTATTAGAAAGATCAGTTAATTGTTATGGTGCTGTATGCTTAATTCTTGTCTTTCCCGGCTTCATCAAATTGCTCTTTTTCTGCATTGTGCTGTTTCAGTTTACTGATTTAAATGTTCTTTAGGACGGTAACACCCTTTATAATGAGCTTGAAGTTGTGGAGGGTATGAAACTAGACAGAGGTTACATCTCTCCGTACTTCATTACCAACTCAAAAACCCAGAAATGTGTAAGTGTCCTTTATTTTAGCATGTTATTCTATATATGTTTTTCTGAGACATTTGGTTATGTACACTACAAGAATATCTTAGTTATTCTTTTTGCATCACAGGAATTGGAAGACCCATTGATCTTAATTCATGACAAGAAGGTTACGAACATGCATGCTGTGGTTAAGGTTTTAGAAATGGCTCTGAAGGTAGTCTCTTTGCCCTCATTTAGCAGTAGCCGTATTGGTATCATCATGACCTTTGTTGGTTCATTTTTTTTCATTCTTTGCCTGGAACAGAAACAAAAGCCTCTACTGATTGTTGCAGAAGATGTGGAAAGTGAAGCATTGGGCACTTTGATTATTAACAAGCTTCGTGCAGGCATCAAGGTAGGTTCTGTCAAGTTTCTGTGCTTGGTTCCGTTTCTGTAGTTCTAATTGGCAAGGCATTTAGGTCTGTGCTGTCAAAGCTCCTGGTTTTGGGGAAAACAGGAAGGCAAACTTACAGGACCTTGCAATCCTTACTGGAGGAGAGGTAAGCTTCATAGTTGTTTTTGTTGTGCATTTTTTTTTTCTGTATATGATTCAATATGTCATGTCTTATCTCTGCATCTATCATGATTCAGGTAATAACTGAAGAACTAGGAATGAACCTTGAGAATTTTGAGCCTCACATGCTGGGTACATGCAAAAAGGTATAATCCAGGATTTAATAGGATATTCTATTTTCTGACATGTTTATTGGTTTGGATTGCAATCTTCAGACTGTCACGGTATTCTCACATGATCTTACAGTGTTGTGCTAGTACCAAATGCTATTCTGCTTGCACTTTTGCTTTGATAGTGCTATTTTATGTGCTGAATGAATTCCTTTTCAATGCAGGTGACTGTCTCTAAGGATGACACTGTTATTCTTGATGGAGCCGGAGACAAGAAGTCCATTGAAGAGAGGGCAGAGCAGGTTCATGCAACATTTATTTTTATTGTGTTGACCTAAATTGCTTGTAACTTTCTGGTTCTGATAGTTTGTGGATGTTGCAGATTAGATCAGCAATTGAGAATAGCACTTCAGATTATGATAAGGAAAAGCTCCAGGAGCGGTTGGCAAAACTCTCTGGAGGTGTTGCTGTTCTGAAGGTGAGATTACTGACCTTTGTATGTTTACTAATGGCAGATTCCATGTTTCAAACATTTTTTTTCTGTTGTAATACTGTTACCTGTGTCTGTCCTCCATTTGCTGATTTTGTGCCTGTGCCTCCTTTCCTAGATTGGGGGAGCTAGCGAAGCAGAAGTTGGTGAGAAGAAGGATAGAGTGACAGATGCACTGAATGCTACTAAAGCTGCTGTTGAAGAGGGTATTGTACCAGGTAATGTATCATTTGAATATTTGATGTTCACGGGATGTTCATGCTGATTTCCTTTGTGTTATTCCTACTGATCTCCTGTTGCATCAGTATGCCTGATAGTCATCTTTAATTGTATATGCAGGTGGTGGTGTTGCTCTTCTCTATGCATCGAAGGAGCTTGATAAATTGCAGACAGCGAACTTCGATCAGAAGATTGGTGTGCAAATCATTCAGAATGCTTTGAAGGTCCGGTGGCAAGAAAGTTGGATGTCTTTTCAGGACTCGTACATGTTTGCTAACCTAACATGCAATATTTTGTATGCAGACACCTGTACACACAATTGCCTCCAATGCTGGGGTGGAGGGAGCAGTAGTTGTAGGAAAGCTTTTGGAGCAAGAAAATACTGACCTGGGTTATGATGCTGCTAAAGGTATGATGTCTCAGCATTTGCCTGCCCAGTCATTTTTATCTCAAACAGTTAAACATGATCAGGTGCTAAAGGTGGGGGTGTTTCTACATATGCTTGCTGATATGTCATGAATGATATTGTACAGGTGAATATGTTGACATGGTGAAGACCGGTATCATTGACCCGCTAAAGGTTATCAGAACTGCTTTGGTGGATGCTGCTAGGTAAACTGATCTTTTATTTTGAACAGTAGGAAGTTATTAACTAGTTTCCATGATAGACAATCAGCCAACAATGATGAGGCTATTAACTAGTTTCTATCGCTATTGAATTGGCAACGGTTTGTTTAGCTGCTCTTCATGAGCTAAATCTGTCAGGACTTAGGTATTTTGGCGGGTGTTAACAAGTTTTCCCTCTCATTTTGCAGTGTGTCGTCCCTGATGACAACCACGGAATCCATAATTGTAGAGATTCCCAAGGAAGAGGCACCGGCTCCAGCAATGGGTGGCGGCATGGGTGGCATGGATTACTAATGCATCACACCCACATACACATCAATGCAGGTTTTTTTTTAGCGGTGAAGTTCATCTTCACTGTTTAGCGGTGCAAGTTCATCTCTACTGTATTTTGTTCGATGATGAGGTGGTTGTCAGGCGGATACAGTTTTGAGTCTGCGGACGTAGGACCTCACAATAGTTCCAAACGGAATAGTGTGAGAATAATAAATATGAACAGTAGTTCTTTGAGATATGAAGTTGTAGACCAAGATTGGCTTCCGGGCATTTTGTGTGGAACCAACTGTATTCTGATCGTTACATTTTTTGGCTGGGGTAAAATCGGATTGCCGTTCTGTTTTGTCAGTGTCGGGCAGATCTTGTGCTTCTGCGCTTGCTTCTGATGTAGTCAGGCGTAAATGCGCTGGCGGTGGCTGTTTTGCTCTAACAAGGATTTCGCGTCTCCCTTGGCACAAGCAGTGTTCTCAATCCACTGTGAAGGCGTCTATCTTCGGAAAAGTTATTTTAATTTTCATATGTAAGTCGGACACGTCAGGTTTATAATCTTTTTGGTTGAACTGTGTCGGATTGACCGTAGGCTGACATCATAAAAAAGCTACTGTACGAATATTTTAAGCTACCGAGTATAACTAATGATACGTGCAATCACAAGTTATTTGAGATATTCAAACCTCTCTAAACTTATAGCATAAACTTATAACATGTAGACGGGATGAAAACGGTCGGAAACGGTATTTATTCGATAATCGGTTTTTTAGTCGTTTTTCTTTGACTGCGAATAAATAAGATATAGAACCTATAATATAAATTTGTATTCTTGTTTTTAACATTGAGCTTATAAAGATTCATAAAAGATAAACCTTAAATTTATCCTATATTTTCTTAAATAATAGATATAAACTTCGGTAAAAATTCGGAAACAAATTTGGTAATTTTTCATCTATTTGTGTTGTAGGGACTAAATAATACATAAAACATTTTATTAATATTTTATTCATTGATAATATAAGAAAAAATCAACATAAAATTTTATACATATCTATTTTAAAATATTAAATTTGTCCTAACAGTTCGGATTACCACTTTCATCCTTATATGTAGTGGTGGTATAACTAATCTAAGTACTTCATAAAGTATCATTGCTAATCAATAAATGGTTTTAAGTTTAGAGCTATTAAAGATAAGGCTCAAAACTCTTAATATATTTTCACCTTCCACCTGTCTCAAATGGTCAATTGAGACCTTATTTATAGACCCAATGAAAGATATAGCCATTATAATTTTAACAACCATATCTGCATGAATCCTATTTTTCTAATTAATTTCTATTTTAAAAAAAGTTTATTTTTCTTAAAAAATAAAAATTATTTAGAAAAATAGAGTTCTAAAACTACCCCTTAAAAATTAAACCCAACCCCTGCATCCGTATGTACTCGCACCCTCTCATGTTTTTATCCGGACACGCGCCTAAAATATACTAGCTATTCCGTGACCCCTCGTGAATCACTCCGACAACCGAAAGCAGAAAAGGTTCTCCCCCTTCCCCAAACTTGGCATACGCAACGCAACATCCCCGAAGAGAGCTTGCCTCTCGTTAAGCCAGGCCGGCGAGGCTGCGTGTGCGTGCATGCGGCGACGTCGGCCGGGGGCTGCAGCATGGCCCCGATCGACCTCGGGCGAGGCGGCCGCGCCTCAGGCACTGGCTCGGGGGCCGCGCCGGGCACACCCCGGCTCGTGATGGTTGTCGTCGACCCCGTCCGCGAGTCGACGGCGGCGCTGGAGTGGGCGCTCTCCCACGCCATTGTCGAGGGCGACGACATCCTGCTCCTCCACGTCAACATGCCGTACCCGCACAACGGGGCCGCGGGCAGATCCGGGCCCTCACGCTCCTCGTCTGGCGGGAGCACCGGTTCCCCGATCGCCGCGCTCCTAGGCGGAGGTGGAGGCGGCGGCTCGGGCGCCGGCGCGGATCCGGCGGACTTCATGGAGGAGATGTGCGCCGCGTGCAAGGCGCGGTACCCCCGCGCGCGGGTGAACGCGGAGCGCGTCGAGCCCGCTACCGAGGGCCGGGAAGCCAAGGCGCAGACCATCCTCGCCGAGTCCCAGCGACGCGGCGTCGAGCTCCTCGTCATAGGCCTGCGCCGCGCGTCCTCTTTCTTTGGGTAAGTGCGTGCGTGCAGGCGTTCTCGTATCGGCCCCAGATCGATCTCTCAGTTTAATTTGGTCATCATCAGGTTAAGAAGCCCGAGCGGGTCGTCGAGCCGCGGGCACGACAGCACGGCGGAGTTCTTGATCGAGCATAGCAAGTGCCTGTGCGTAAGCGTCCAGAAGAAGGGCCAGAATGCCGGATACCTGCTCAACACCAAGACCCACAAAAACTTCTGGCTACTAGCATGAACGTACATGTACCTTCATGATCGATCGATCGATCAGACTTGTTTTCATGTATGTGTAGACACATACATACATTAGGCATGCATGGCGCGTATGCACCTACACGGCTTGCTTGATTTTACCAGCTGGCTCGAACCGAGCGGCGGGGTAAAAAAAGAAAAAAGAAAAAGGAACGAACAATCTCAAATCCCTGGCTTTGTTCATGATTCGATCCCCTCTTTTTAACCAACCGATTGTGCACCTCGGCTTTTTCGATAAAGAGGAGGTTATTTCATCCGATCTATTAGAGCATATCTAAGGGA
Organism: Zea mays; assembly: GCF_902167145.1. Classification (NCBI taxonomy): domain Eukaryota; kingdom Viridiplantae; phylum Streptophyta; class Magnoliopsida; order Poales; family Poaceae; genus Zea; species Zea mays. Next base: position 32,325,903 of record NC_050100.1, on the reverse strand, counting down.
TTCTTTATTTTTGTCCTTCTATTTAACTTTCTATTTATCTTCCTATAAAGATTACACTCTCTATATATAGCATCACACTCTAACAGACTATATATCTAGTTTGGCTATTCAGAGTGGTTAACCAAGTTTGGCTAGTAAGATAGTCAATTTAGAGAGTCGGATAGCTTGACGAGTTAGATGACTAGTCTTTTGGAGAGTTATTTTATCGTTAAGTAGCCAAAATTTGATTTGACGAGCCATTTAACTAGTCTCTTTGAGATGTTCTTACTCCCTTCATTCTTTTTTATTTGTCGTGTTTTAGTTCAAAAATGAATTAGCTGGCGACAATATTCGAGAACGGGGTAGTACTATTTAGCAACCGAAACAAACCTAGATCCACCAATGCTCTAATCTATTACTAAAACATCCAATCATTTTGGGCAAGAATCGCCAAGGTAATGATCTCTAGCTTCAGACACAAAACCTTTAAAAGATTGTCGGCCCTCCCCTTCAGAAAGATGCTCTAGAATTGAATCCAAAAATGGCCCTGTATAAAACATGCATAGGAGTAGAAATAACAATATTATTGAAAATTACATCATTCCGACTAAGCCAAATCGTCCATAAAATTGTAGCTCCACCCACCGATGTAATTCTTCTCAGCGCCGGTTTAACTCCCTGTAGCCAGCCCCTAAAACAATGGGCAATATTTTGAGGAGGCTTAAAAATGGTTGTGAGTTCTATTATTCTGCATACAAACTTATCAAAAGAGCGATGGAAAAACAAGTGATCTATAATCTCATTACAATACTGTCTTTCTAATTCTTGTTTTTTTTTCAAATTAAGTCTAGCTGAAAGTTCTTGCCATTGTTGCTTAGTTAACCCATTGAAGTGTCTCATGCACTCCAAATTTAGAGGATCAAAACTTGGCACTTCAACAATCGTGACCTATTTGGCAGTTCCAATGTTGAACAAAATTGGGTGTTGGCTTCGTCTTAAGGTTGTTGTTCTCAACCATATATCCTTCCAAAATCTTATCTGAGTACCACTCTCTAGCTTGAACCTAACTCGAGGAAATGATCTTTGATTATTATCAGTCTAGTCCTAGCTATACCTTTGCCATGAGCCCTTGCATTTTGCTTTTGTTCTTTCTCTTTGCATGTTGAGCAGATGATTATTCTTTATGGCCATCACCATACTTTCCAAGGTTTTCATCCTTACTCGATCTTTGATGTGAACTTAACCTAGCTCATTTACAACCCTTATAGTAGATGTTAGTCGACTAATTGTATCAATTGTCAAAATCATACATGGAACTTTCACTAATGGGGAGTGCTGACTCTTTGATATCGTAGAAAACCTTAAGATATTTTGAATCCCTACTTCACTTTGGGCATTTACTTTTGAGCAATAACATTCAAGTATTTACATTACTAGAAATGCTATGCTAGTATAGGATTAAAAACCTAGAATGCAAAACTCTTGATCGTAATGTAGAAATACTTCTAGGCACAAAGGATGAACTAGGCTCATTAATAGGCCTTAATTTGTCCAAGAAATTTTAGAGACAATTAATTCACCCCCTTTTAGGCATCTTGATCCTTTGAATGGCTAACCAAGCTGTTCAACCATATCTTATGGTTGAATAAGATGCCTGGAGAGTGGAGGATAAATTAGTACCAATCTACAAGAATGAGGGATATATTCAAAGTTGTACCAATTACAGAGAATTAAGTTGATGAGACACACTATAAAACTATGGGAGAGAATTATCGAGCATCGTCTGAGAGGAATAACAAGAATCTCTATGAACCAATTTAGTTTCATTCACGTAAGGTCAACCATGGAAGCTGTTTTCTTAATAATACAAGTGATGGAGCAGTGCAAGAAGCAGAAGAAGGACATACACATGGTTTTAATCAACTTGAAGAAGGCTTATAAAAATACCAAAGAATGTTATATGGTGCACTTTAAACAAACATAAAGTTCAAACGAAGTATGTTGGGCTCAAGGACATGTACAATAATGTTGTGACTAGTGTTCAAACAATTGATGGAGATATAAATGGATGACCAATTAGATAGGACTACATCAACGGTAAGATTTGAGCCCTTACCTTTTTGCATTGGTGATAGATGATGTCATAAGGGACATACTAGGAGATATCCCTTGATGCATGCTTTTTACGGATGATGTAGTGATAGTTAATGAAACGTCGGGTAGAAGTAGATAAGAAACTGAAGTTGTGGCTGGAGACTCTAAGGTCAAAAGTTTGACTCGGTAGAACTAAAACGGAATACATGAAATGTGACTTCGACACTACTACACATGAAAGAGATGTTAGTATGAAAGGTCAAGTAGTGTTCAGGAAAGATACCTTTCAACATTTATGATCAATGCTACAAAAAGATGAGATTATTGAGGAAGATGTTTGCCATAGAATTAAAGTAGGATGGAGGAACTGACACCAAGCATCTTGCATTCTATATAAAAGAGGGTATCACAAAAGCTAAAAGGCATGTTTTAAAGGACGATGATTAGATCTGCTATATTGCATGGTGAAAGTCGCCTAGAGGGGGGTGGATAGGCGAAACCTGAAAATTATAGCTCTAAATACAAACTAGATCCCTTGATTAGCGGTTAGAACAAGATTCACAATTATCGGAGTATAAAACTAAAACCTTCGCTTGCAATGAGTATTGTTTTTAAAGAGTGCGGAATTTAATCAATAACAATACTATTAGAAATGTTAGTGGAGAATAATGCAAGAGGACTTAGTTAAGAAGAAGATAAACACAAGTTCTTTCTTGCAAGGAGTTGCTTCTCTAAATGAGAATTTAACTTGAAGCAACACAAAATAATGTTAGCAAAGAGTAGCACAAGAGAACTTAGAAAGGGAGAGAGCAAACAAATCACAAGCAATAAACACACGAGACACGTGTGATTTGTTTTACCGAGGTTCGTCCCTCGAAGGCCTAGTCCCCGTTGAGGAGTCCACTAAGGACGGGTCTCTTTCAACCCTTTCCCTCTCTCTACCGATCCCCAAGATCGACGAGCTCTTCTTCTTCTCAAGGATCACTTAAGACCCCGCAAGGATCACCACACACTTAGGTGTCTCTTGCTAGCTTTACAAGCCTCCAAAACTTTGGAGGAAGTTCAATGGGAGTCAAAACTCCATGCACAAATGAACACAAGATGTAACACACACTTTCTCTCAATGAATCTCACAAGGCACTAGAGCTAAACTCTCACAAGATGCTTTCTTTTGCTTGCTCTCTCTTTTGTGGCACTTGTGTGGTTTGTAGTGGTCTAAATCTTGTGTATAGGATGGATCAATGAATAGAGGTGGTTGGGAGGGCTTGGATATGTCAACTATATGACTTGGAATGTTGCTTAGGCTCCCACTCCTTGAAGTGGCCGATTGTGGTGGTATTTATAGCCACCAACCAAATTGTAGCCGTTGGAGAAGGCTGCTGGCGATGGGCGCACCGGACAGTGTCCGGTGCGCCGCCACGTCATCTTGTCGTTAGGGCTTGGAGCTGGTCGACCGTTAGAGGCTTTGACCTCATGTGGCACCGGACAGTCCGGTGCCCCTCTGACCTGCTGCTCTGACTTCTGCCGTGGTACTGTGCTGCACTGTTTATCCGTCAGAGTCGAACGTTGCGCGCAGATAGCCGTTGCTCCGCTGGTGCACCGGACAGTCCGGTGAATTATAGCGGAGCTGCGCCTGGGGAACCCGAAGCTGCGGAGTTGGAGTTGATTCACCCTGGTGCACCGGACACTGTCCGGTGGCACACCGGACAGTCCGGTGCGCCAGACCAGAGAACACTTAAGTTTCTTTTTTTGCTCCTTTCTTTTGAAGCCTAACTTGTTCTTTTTATTAGTTTGTGTTGAACCTTTGGCACCTGTAGAACATATATTCTAGAACAAACTGGTTAGTCCAATAATTTGTGTTGGGCAATTCAACCACCAAAATCATTTAGGAAAAAGGTTTGACCCTATTTCCCTTTCACATGGTGTAAGGAAAATGGACCCCAGGCCATTTGGCTAATTGAGTTTTGGTGTTTGATGATCAACACAATCCATGAACTAATAAGTTTCTCTAGTGTTTATATTTGTAGTTCACAGGATGCAAGAATTACTTGGACTCAGGAATTGAGGAAAGCAACACCTCAAAAGAAGACAATAAGAAGATCAAGAAAAGTCCAAGAAAGGAGGCGTGTGCTGCCTGCGGACTGTCTGTGCGTGGAGCACCGGACTGTCCGGTGGCACACCGGACTGTCCGGTGCACCAGGGAACAAAGGCCCAACGACTAGTTCCAGGTGGCACCCGGAGAGAAGACCACCGGACTGTCCGGTGTGGAAAGCCTGTGGCGCCAACGGTCACCTGCTCTGACAGGGTACCTAATAGGGCAACGGCTAGGCGCACCGGACAGGCTAAAGTGCGCTGTCCGGTGCACCACCGGACTGTCCGGTGTGCTGCAGAGAGCAGCAGCTTTTCTCCAACGGCTACAATTGTGTTGGGGGCTATAAATACACCCCAACCAGCCATTCTCAAGTGGGGGAGCCCAAGCAATATACCAAGGCATATAGTAGACACTCCCAAGTGCTCTTACACCCAAGTGCTTAATAGAATCACTCGGTGATTAGCGTAGGTGCTTTGTGAAGTGCTTAGGTTAGTTAGACCGCTTTAGCGCTTGCTCTAGGTGAACCCTAGATTGTTGAGTGAGTTTAGATAAACCTCACAACCCCTCGGCTCTTGCGCGGGCCGTTGTAATTGTACCGAGTGGGGCGAGAGTCTTGCGAGACCGTGACAACAGTGTTTGTGTCACGGCCGCCACCGTGTACCGGAGGGAACGAGGCCCGCGGCGTTTCGGCCAAAAGCTCGATAGTGGAGACGGCGGGGAGCGTCCGAGAGGAGCCGGAAGCGGAGCACCACTTGCGCGTGGAGAAGGCCCGTGGCTCTCTATGGAGTTACTTGACCGAGGTGCTTGGCCCTCGCGTGGGCTTCCCTTTGCGTAGGGGCACCAACGAGGATTAGTCGGAACCTTGCGCGGTTCCGGATACCTCGGTAAAAATACCGGCGTCATCCACGAGAGTTTGCTTCTCTACTTTGCTCTTAAGATTCTGCATTTATATTAAGTATTTAAGTTTTAATCTTGTATTCATACTTATATAGTGTAGATTGAAACTTAGCCTTTGCGGTAGAGATAGCAACACTTAGACAAAACCTAGTTTGCACATTCTAGTTTGATTATTTGCATAGGTTTTGCTCTAGGGATTTAATTGTGGCCTAGTTTAGTGAAAGTTTTAGAAGTCCTAATTCACCCCCTCTTAGGCGTCACCCGTTTCCTACACATGGTATAGAATATTGACCTATAAAAAGCCATCGTGTTCAAGAGATAAATGTTGTGGAAATTTGTATGTCGTATTGTATTCGTGGCATACAATAGATCGAGTATGGAATGATGGTATGCATAATAAGCTAGGGGTAGCATCAATTGAAGAAGAGCTTGTCCATTGCCGATTGAGATGGTTTAGACCACTGTGTACCGTGATCCTAAGGCACAATAGTAATAGAAAGAGAGGCAAGATATTAACAAAGTTAACATAGAAACAGACAATAAAAGAAGGTATCAGTACTCTGAAACTGGGGTACCCTCTCCTACTGTGCCAAAGACAGATACCCATGTGGTTACCTGTAACCGCGAACGAAGGAACTGAGCAACTAGGCTCATGGGTCCAGACCCATGTGACAGGACCATTGGCCTCGGGACCCGCTCCCCGCTCGGGATAGGTCCGGTGTCGCCACGTGTCCTAGGGGTGGAACTCCTACTGCCGCAATGGTCTGACAGGTTCCTTGTCGTCTTGCAGGTCCGACTCTTCGTCATCCATAGGGTCACGCCGGAAGTGAGTAGCAACAATCTCCATCTGTCGGACGTGCTAGTCACCAAGGCGTTGTAGCCATGCTTCGAGTGTCTCCCACACCGTGGCATGGGGGCCTAGGCTCGCCAGTCATGTGTAGTGAGTGGCAGGTGAAGGTGTGAAAAAGGCGGGATCTGAACCGTCATGCACGTGGAACGCGGGCAATGAGTACCTCCTCGGAAACCTTTGCAGTGGTAAAAACCTTTTTTTACTACTACATTGATGACGAGCGTCACACACATGATCGGGCGTACCACCAGGCGTTGGGGCTGCAGGTCAAGTGAGTCGCGGAGACAGATGTGACAGTAAGCATGACAACAGGTGATCTGATGGCTAGTGTGACAACGAGTGTGCCACCGCTGTACATCAGACGCGGTCAGATTGCTTGACACGTGATCATAGTTGTGGCCCCAACTACCGGTTCGTAACCTCTCCCGAGGTAGGCCCAGGGGCCACTATCGGTAATCTGAAACTGGAGTACCCACTCCTACTGTAGCAAAGGCAGATACCTACGTGGTTCCCTATAATCATGTACTAAGGAACTGAGCAGTGGGGCCCATGGGTCCAGACCCGTGTGACGGGACCATTGGCCTCGACACCCGCTCCCCGCTCGGGGACAGGTCCGGTGGCCACGTGTTCCAAGGGTGGAACTGCTAAGTGACTACTACTATGAGTCCGGACCCCGTAGGTGGATCCTGGGCCTCCAAGTGTGTCGTCCGGACCCCCTCCTAGCAGGGGCCAGGTCTTCAAACCAGCATGCGCTCTTAGCCCCCACTCTCCGCTTAGACAGAGGTCTGAAGCTACCACGTGGCCCGTCGGCGCATGGCACAAGGCTTCGGCTGGAAGCAAGCTCGCCCATCCGCATTTAATGCGGCCGACTGAGGCATGTCCGGCTGTGCATAGGGCATGGGCAGGTTTTTGTCAGTCTGCGTAGGCCCGAATGATCGCTCTGTGCGTTACCAAGGCAAATAGTATTGTCGACGCGTCGTGTGCTGACATACCGAGAAGTAAGTCGCACATTACTAAGGTAGGTCATTATGTCTCATCATCACACGCATGGATAGTGCCATTATGAGCAACCGTTGCCTCGGACAGAGCGCGCACAGGTCATTCGCATTAACTCCGCCGCACGTGCATGGTCGACCCCTACATACGTCAGTATACCAGACTCCACTCCGTAGCCGACTCGAGCCGGCAGACAAAGTGGAGGCACATCTGGTCAGAAGATCCGCACGGAGGGAGAGGGGAAAGATCTCCATCTAACACAACACTTAAGGCTCTATGATGTACATTACTTAACACTAGTTCGTTGGACCCACCTGTCGGGGCTCAACACCTTTGTACGTACCCCCTTGGACTATAAAAGGGAGGGCACATGCGATGCAAAGTGACAAGTCCTCTCGGACTCAAGTTCACCCAAGTTCATCAACATCCTTAGCAATAAAACACACATTGGAGTAGGATATTATGCTTCAGCGAACTGAACCACTCTAAATCCTTGTGTTTCTTGCCATTTCTAGAGGTAAACCCTATACAACCCCCTCATTCATAGGATTAGGCGGGTGCATTCCATTACCTGACTCGAGTTTACTGTCCGACAAAAGGCTTAAAATGGTAGAATATGCCCAAAAATTTAGTCTAAAATAGGTGCAAAAGGAAAACAACCATCCTCGTGTATGAATCTTAATTTATGTCCTTTATTGGGTTTCAACTATAGTCTATCCTAATTTGTTTGAGCTTAAAAGGCTTTGTTATTATTGTTGTTATTGAAAGAAATAACTAAGATTGTATCCTCTGCAACATGTTCTTCTTTAGTTGCCCTTTCAACCGTGTTGGCAGTTTTTCATATCCATTGGGACTTTTCGATGGATTTCTTCCTGATGATGGTTAATGCTACAGAACAATTTTAGGACTAGCTTGGGAACTCTATTTTTAAAGAGATTCTTATTTTCTTAAGAGAAAATGAACTAATTTTCTTTAGTGATAGTTTGGGAACCCCATTTTTCCAAGGGATTTTTATTTTCCCAAAGGTGGAGATCCCTTAGAAAAATAAGGTTCCCAAACTAGCTTTTAAGAAAATAGAAATCCCTTTAAAAATGGGGTTCTCAAACTAACCAGTAAAGACTTCTTAATAGAGATTTCCATCATAGAACCTTGACAGATTTAGAAGCAAAGGAATAACTTCATTTTTAATCGTGGTCGTCCTTCCTTCAACAAATTAGAAGCAATGTTTCCTATAGCAAGCTCAGTTGCAGTCTTTCGCTTCTGCCAGTCTCAAATACCTAGTTTCCTCTTCCTTCTTATTATACTGGACTAGCTTAACTTTGTTGGTCTTGCTTCTGCCACTCTAAAATACTACCTTCGTTCTCGAATATTTGTTACCTGTTAGTTCATTTTTGAACTAAAACAAGACAAATAGAAAAGAACGGAAGGAGTACCTAGTTTACTCTTCCTTCTTATTGGACTAGCTTAACTTTGTTGGTGTTGTTTCTCCGTAGCCTGTGCAGTTCTCCTAGTCATAGCTCCCTGACTCCTCTTGTCCCCCCCTCCCTCTTTGTATTGGTGAAGTTCCTTTTGTTTTTAATAAAATCCTTATAGTGGGGGTCTGGGTCTCCCCTGCTATATCTCGCCCTCAGCCATTTTGATCTGAATGATTTTCGTTGCATCTGCCTTCTTATTTGCCGCAACGCGCAGCTGAACAAAAGGAAAAATTGGTTAGTAGTAAGCATCAAACTGCAGTATATTATTGTGATATCAATGTGATTAATTTCTCGCTCGTTACAAACCAGTATGAATATTTTTATGGATGACCAATTACTATAATTCCTCAAGTTCTAGCACCTCTTCATGTTGAATTATACTTAGTTTCAAAATAAAGTGTGGTTTGACTAGGCACAGTCTCCAAATTTTCACATTGACCACTGATTCGTTGAGAATAATGTCTATTGCAACAAAATTATGATCATTTGGATGTACATTCAAATACCAATCCAGTGATGCCATTGTTTATCATAGTGTTTAAATACCATTAGAGGAATAGTTGGTCAAATATGACAAGGTTCGAATATTGGAAGGGATATCATACCTTATAAAAAGAAACTGAGAGAATACAACGTGTGAATGGAAATTTTCTTGAGCTATATGCAAATTGCATGAGTTCATACATCACAGAAGCAAGATTCACCAATGTAGACGGACATTTACCAGCATTGATTTCATTCATAGCTCTTTTAATCCTTTTCATCTGGTTTGGTATCAACAATGAGTGTTTGCACAATCTCATAACCATAAGTAAATATTGCCTTTTCAAGGTCATCCTCCGAACTATTTCATTTCTTTTGCTCAAAAGTATCATCCAGTTCTAGTTCAGGAACAGTTGCTGTGAAGAAAAAGAACATGTAAGATTCAATAGGATATGCCACGATATTATATTATGAAAGGTCTGTGGATATTTAAGTACATATTTTGTATATGTACTTATCAAAAACCTTTTCTTTAGCTGTCAAAACTAATTATTATCTGGACTCATAGAACCTTCAGAAATGACTACTACTCCCCTGCTCCCTGTTTCAGAATTCAGAACAGCTGCATGCTTTTAAGGATTCTGGTTCCAACAAAAAAATCATTAGTGGAATAAAAGAGTTCACTTATTAGAGCTTTTCTGCCTACAAATAGTTTGAAAGATGTTAAGCGGTTGAAATGAGGCACTCCCTCTGGTCACATTGTTTTGGACATCAACACAATCTTCAAAACATAATTTAGACTAGTCCTTTTCGCTGTGTACATTTTATAAACCATAGTAAAAAAATATACCTCTTTCAAAGTATTTTTCAAGAGGAATCTAGCAGTATCATTTTAATTTCCAAACTCAACACATAATAAGTAATTTGTAATCAGAGGTTCAGTGGTTTACTGCATGCAACCCAAGCATCACTTCTTTGTGACCAATGGGGGAGTATTTCAAGTGGGTAAATGGTTCAACTCTGTTGATTTACTACTACTATTTTCTACCTCCCATGCATGGGACAGTTTGGACAACCATTCTAAACGGTAAGAATTTAGTATAAATCGATTTTACCATCAAGGACGTATGATTGAATTTGAGCTTTTGGGTTGCTCAGCTTATAATATGCATTGCATGCTTTGTCTTCCATCGCCCGGTATTGAATGGATGCAACAACCGTAACGAAAACATTATCCTGCGACAGGATGCTTAAACAAATAAGCGTTCAAAAACATTATTAGATAAGGTGAGCAAAAGATCTGAAGAATGCTGCCTGCAAACAGGCGGTAAAAACTTATCACTATCTTAACAAATACTACCTATATTGAACATGGAAGCTGAATCTTGCATGTGACAAGTCAGAAGTGAGATATCAATACCTTTGTCTTCGTCTCACAACGGTTTCCAATGCGTGAGCTGACCTTCGACGCGGTTTCCAATGATCCACGGCACAAAACGGCATCCAGGATCAAGTACATCCTTAAACTTCCCAAATCTCTCTTTGATGTCCACCGTTGACTGGTCCACCTGTACAAAGCATTAGAACTTGCCGATTGCTGCAAGTGGTTTCCCCATTCCAATATCTGCCTTGAAGCAGTGAGGATATGAATCAATCTCATCAACAGCTTTATTATAGAACTTACTAATACCGCCAATCACGATTTTTCAGTTATCAACCAAATTGTGTGTACTTTTCAGCTTTGTACAAGAGTTAAACCTAGGGCCAAGGAGTTTAGCAACACATTTTTTTTCTGAAATGTTGAAATCAGAGTAGTTGACGGGAATGAAAATACCTGATTGATTTACATTACCCTCTCATTTGGTCTTTGAGCACCAGGCTGCTGAATGAGTCAACTTGTGAAGATGGTTTGAATGTTTGACAAAGATATGGAGTGATTGAAATTTATACTTGACTTCTCTGCATTGCAAATCAAGAAATGTTATATTCAGGCCAACTTCTGCATTTGCTGTCATTCTCAGGTTTGACCCGTTTGATTATGGTTGGACATGTCCAACAAACTGTCGTCCGATACAACGGCAGTACAGTCAGCTTCCTGCCTTCCTGATCAAATATCCATTTCGTTTTTCTTTACACATATATTCGTTTTATAAAGACTGGGATGAATCCCATGTTGTTTATATATATACATGTACAAAGCAATAGCCACTACTTATTTAAAGAAGAAGAAGCAAACTTGTTGAATCAACAAATCAACAGACCTGGTCTACAAACCCGAAACAACTTATGTACGACGCCAACCATGCATTAGTGGCGTAACACAAGTCCCTAGCTCCTCTTGGAGCTTTTAGGAGCAGCACAGAACACTTGCCTCCCTGCTTCTGCAGCATCCTTGATTCCTTGAAGTTGATCAGCTATGTCCTCTAAGAGTTGCAACTGTAATGACTGCCTCCTTTCATTAGCTGCATTTCTTATCTTGTCCTGTGCACCTTTGATGGCATTCAGGCTTTTCTCAAGGAGATCATCTGCAACAGCTCGAGACTGTAATCTCTCTGCTTGCATTGTTGCCTCTGAGAAGCTTCGGCCAATCAGGCCCTTGACTTCTGTTGAGAAGCGTATGTCATCGACCACATGCACATCATACACATTGGCATCATTCTTGCTTCCTATCTGGTCATTAACAATCTTGTCTATACCTGGACACTCGATTTCCTGAAATGCATGAGCTGTCTGTTCCTTGGTACAAGTCGATTCCATACCTTGTGCAGTATCAGCATGGAAATGGCTACCTTGATCCAAATCTTGGCTCCGGGCGGATAGGGGGAGGATTTCCACCGTCTCTGCTCCATCATCCTCATCCTCGTCCTCATCCTCAGAGCTATCTAGCTCCAGTCTTGATTGAACCACGGGAACTTTGGCCGGCGTCTGAACAGCAACACAATCATCGCTTCCCACATTGATTTGCCCTGCAGTAAGAGGCGGCACCGTTGGTTGTTCACGCGGTGATGGCGTCTTGAAGCTGAACCCAGAATCATTCCCAAAATGTTGCATCCGATTCGCATCGACCGATTTGGACGAGCTGGGCTCTCCTTCGTACATGGGGAAACTATGCGGCGTGACCATCTCCTGCTCGTCATCCTCCTCCTCGTCCTCCTCGGTAGCGCTAAAACCGAGCAGGCGTCGGTAGGCGTCAACCTCCTTGCGCAGCGCGCGCACCTCACGCTCCCGCACGAGCACGATGTCCCGGAGCTCCTCGACCTCGTCCTCGTAGAAGGCGCAGCGCTCGTCAGCGGTTCGGCGCTGCTGTCGCGCCTCAATCTCAAGCGCCGACTTCTCCTTCTGCAGGCGCAGGATCATGGACATGGCCTCCTCGGCCGCCGACGCTGCGGCGCTGCGCTCTTTCTCGAGCTCCATCTGCAGCTCGGCGCGCGCCTCCACGCGGCGACGAAAATCCCCTTCCTCCTTCGGCGCGTCGATGGCCTCCTCCTCCCCCTCTTCCTCCACCCCTTTCTGAAGGCGTGCCTCGTCGTCGGTGGGGCCGGCGAAGGGGAAGCGGGCGCGGAGGGCGGCGTGAAGGGATCCGACGGCGCGGGGAGGGTAGCGCGCCAGGAAGGCGAGGAGGCAGGGCAGGTGCGGGCGCGCGCAGGTGCAGGGGAGCGGGAGGCCGAGGAGCGCGAGGAGGCGCGCGGCGACGGCGGCGAGCGCGGCGAGGCAGAGGCAGGCCCAGGCGAGCGTCAGATCGAGAAACGCCCCCGTCAGGGAGGGCGCCGTCCAGCTGGCGCTTAAGGCCGCGGCGCCCAGGCATGGCGTCGTCATCGGATTCTTCAATCACGAGCTGGATTATTCCTGTTACGGTGGCCGGTGTTGAGAGAGGAGGAGACGTGCGGTGGTGCGGGCTGGATCCTGAAGGAAAGTGGAGAGATTATTCTTTTTTTTCCTCGTGAATTGAGAGAGGACAGTCGGTGGCCGCACAATTGCATGGTTTGCGCTCCGCAACTTTAGCACGTTCGAAATATTTGTTTCGGAATATTTTATTATAATTTTCTTGTATTTAATGTCTAAGTAGAGATATGATCTATTTGGAAGCACCCGTTTTTTGAGAAACTGGTTTATAAAAACTGAAATGTTCTAAACATACTAGTTTATGCCCTGATTTATATAAATTGGATTCTTAGTTACTTAAAAATCAAGAAACTAGTCTCGCCTAGCTAAGAATATGTTTGTAAGCAACCAAGTTTTTAAGAAACAAGTTTTTATCTAGAAGAGACAAGCTTCTTAGTTTTTAAGAAACTGATAGTCTAATTTTTATAAACTGAGTTATAAACTGATATGTTCTATAAACCATTTTTTAAAAAATTGTGCGCTTTTAAATAGGGCCTAAAGCCAGTTTATGAAAACTGAGGTGGTTCCAAACACTATTAACCAGTTTCTAAAAACTAAATTCTTAGAAACTATGTTGCTTCCAAATATGGTCATAATTGCCCTTTTGTATGTATTCTCCTCTTCTCATTGTGTCTCTTTGTCTCATGTTCACGTGTGGTGCTATAGACAGATGTCGCCCGCACTCTCTACATATGCCCACCTTCGTCCTGGGCTCAGTGGTAGTAGAAACAACTCTATACTACTATGTATCGGTATCTCAAACCTTCAACGCTATAGCAATCGTTAAGATTGTCTGCAACGGTTTCCTCTAAATTTCTCTCATATCCTACTTTTATGTCACGTCACCTAGATTATACCCCCTACTTTTCTCCTTTCCGCAGCGATTTCCCCTCGATTCTCCCCATATTCCCCACTACAATCATAAAATATTATTTTTCATATATATTCATCATCATTTATCTATTTTCTCTAACTAACAAACATTGACGTGCACGTAAATTCACGCAAGGGGCCGCTACCCTATATTTGGCGGTTCATTGTTGCACCCCCTCACATTGTAGCACGTTTAGGGGGTGAGCGTCGCGTCGTTTGTTGTAGTATTATAGCCGCCACAAGCACAATAGTGCTATGGAAGGGTTGCACGCAGCACGCTACAGCTAGTCTGAGCATAACTAGCATGAAAAAATTAATATTAGCGAATCAATGACAAAATTAATATCAGCGAATCAAGAGTTAATCGTGTCAATCGGGCAAGTACTTTGGCCATCGCAGGCGATGGTGCCAGCACCATAGGGAGACCGAATTTTTTATATTTTAGCCCTTACTCGGAAAAAAATTCACGTTTGGACCTTAGAAAATTTTAATGTCATTTTTGGACCCTTTGCTCGGCGCCATAGCCAATGGCGCCGAGGTAACACAGCTCGACGCCATAGGCTATGGCGCCGAGGTGCGTGCTACGCTGGCCCAACCTGAACGACGTGGCGCCAACGTGGTACCGAGCTCGGCGCCAAGATCTATGGCGCCGGGCTCGGATATGTAACAACAAAGTATGTCTAGCTCAGTCGGTAGAGTGCAAGACTTTTAACTTTAAGGTTGTGGGTTCAAGCTCCATCGTGGACGTATTTTTTTATCACTAATTTGTTTTTTTGTTGTCTATAATTTTTCGTTTATGTCGCTGATTTGTCCGCCCAGATTTATTTTTCATCTAGTTTTTTTTTGTTTTTGTGACCGATTTATTTATTCATCTAGATATTTTTTGTTTTTGTTTATTCAAACTGCGTGACGCAAGTACCATGCACATAAGTAACCCACCCTATGGAAGTACAAAGTACTTTATAAAATCATCAAGTCACTGTTTATTTATACCTTGTATATTTATATTTTGGACTCTAATTATAATCTTTTTGTTTATTAAGTATATTTATATTTTGGACTCTAAAACTCCAATAATCTAATGTATTCGAAATTATACTTTTTAATATTAATTAAAATTTATCATTGTACATCACTACTAATGTAAGATTAACACAATCATTTGTTTATGATATAAATATTTTTAATATTTTAAATGGTGTACTTCAGTTTTTAGTATATTATTTAATGTTTAAAATCACTTGTAATTAGCGAGAGGACGGAATCAAGCTTAAGCATGTGGGGTTTACAATGCACCAAGGGCCAGACGGATTATTCAGTACTATTAAACAAAATGTAATAAACAAATCAGTCGCAAAAGCAAAAACAAATCAAGATGAGAAATAATTTGGACGGACAAATCAGCGGCATAAACGAAAAAAACCACGATGCACCATAGCTAAACCGGTGGCCGCTAACCAATTTAAGTACGTTTCCTTAAGCTTAATAAACGAAAAAAATATGGACGGATAAATAAATTAGTCACAAAAACAAAAAATCTGGATAAGAAATAAATCTAGACGGACAAATCAGCGACATAAACAAAAAATCTGGACAACAAAAAAAATCAGTGTCAAAGACAAAAAAAAGTATGAAAACATGTCTATCATGGGGCTTGAACCCACAACCACAAGGTTAAAAGCCTTGAGCTCTACCAACTGAGCTAGACAAGTTTTGTGTACATAACAGAGCTCGGCGCCAAGATCTATGGCGCCGAGCTCGGTTCCATGTCGGTGCCACGTCGGTGCCACGACGTCCGTTTGTGCCAGCGTAACACGCACCTCGGCGCCATAGCCTATGGCGCCGAGCTGTGTTACCTCGGCGCCATTGGCTATGGCGCCGAGCAAAGGGTCCAAAAATGACATTAAAATTTTTTAAGGTTCAAACGTGAATTTTTTTTTCCAAAAAAGGGCTAAAATATAAAAAATTCGGATAGGGAGACATCCATCCATGAGCCATCACCTAGGGGATGGAAATGAACATGGCGGCCACCCACGGCATGTTAGGTAGTGCTAGAGGTCCTTGGCAACACAGCAAACTGCCAGCGTGGTGAGCAACTCTACCGCGTTGATAGAGAACAAGTCTCTAAGATCGTGTCCTGCAGTTTATCCATATGGTTACACAAAACACTGTTTTGCATTGTTCTACAGAATGGAGTTTGAATATGGGATAGGGATGGGTAAACTGTTGGAGATAATCTAAGCCAGCAGTCCACCCATCATCGCACCGCACTATGGATCAGCAACGTCCTCTCGTACTCGCCCATGCCTCCAGCAGCTCGTACCGCACTATCCCTCTCCGAGCACCAGCTCTAGTAGCACGACACAGAGCGCGAACATGTCAGACCGGCGCGACGGTGGGCTACCTGCCACAAACTATGGTGCCATGTACCCACGCGTGCCCTAGACCGATCTCCCCAAGCTACTGGTGCGGCAATGGCCCCTAGAGCTAGAGGAGCCCCTAGACCCTCCTCCTCCGTCGTCGTCATCCATGTGCTCAACCGGGAGCTCACCGACGAGATCAGGTGCACCGAAATGCGTGATCTTGGCACCGAAATCCCAATGGGTGTCGCGTTGAAGTCTGGTTCTTTTAGTCTGTATGCCCTTATGCATGTTAATCCTATAGTTTCTGTGATATCCTGGCCCCTGGGATGGTGATATCCTGGCCCAAGGCTTAATAGAATAATAGAGTATCCATACCAACAAGGTGCATCTTATTTTTTGGAAGCCTATCTCGAAAGAACCTCCAAGTTAAGCGTGTTTGGCTTAGAGCAATTTGGGATGGGTGACCGACCAGGAAGTTTTCTCGGGTGCGCATGAGTGAGGACAAAGTAGTTAAGCGTGTTTGACTTAGAGCAATTTGGGATGGGTGACCGACCGGGAAGTTTTCTCGGGTGCACATGAGTGAGGACAAAGTGTGCACAAAAGACATGTGTTGGTCTGTGGGGACGATATATGATCCTAGAGTGTCACACCCGGTTTTGGAAGGCAAATCGAATGCGAACCATGTACGTGCCAAGATCAGAACTCACGTACACAGTGATTACATACTTGGACATCATCACACAATGCTCAAAGTAAATAGCGGAAAGGTACTTTATTTACATCAAGATGTCCAAGATATCCACAGAGTCTAATGCATAGCCATAGTCTTTAACATTAATATCAAAGTGCGAAAATACGTAACATAGTAGATAAGCCTACACAGGCAACTGACTGGGGGTTTGACACAAAGATAAACTAGAACTCATCGTAGTCTTGAAACTCTTCAAAGTCCTCCATGTTGCCAGCATCTCCTCCTGAGCACTAAATACAGTGGGGACAACCTGGGTGGGGTGGTTTGTAAAGCAAGGGTGAGTACACATCAACGTACTCAGCAAATGTCCCATTTGACTAAAGTGGACTAGCTGTATGTGGAGTTAAGGTTAAGCAGTTGCTTTTAGTTAGTCAAGTTTTTATTACTATAAGTAGAGCCAAATTTTAGTAATAAACCTAATTATTACCCAGAAGCACTCCCTCCAAGAGGAAATACCAGAGATCAAAATTATAACCATCATCATAAAAGTACCAAAGTTCTTATAATCAAATAGGATCCCAAGGCCGCTCTTAACCGTGAGCACGACTGATATACCAGTTTCCAACACTCTGCAGAGGTCGCACACTTTACCCACAAGTCGTGATTCCCTTTCTGCCCGTAGTTCTAGCCTCCCCATTGATCACTACGAAGGTGACCTAGCAGGGTCTCACTACGTAGCCTTTACAAAGATTCCCCAGAGGTCATAGTCGCCCATTAGGTTTCTCCAGTTTGATAAACACAGTACATCTTCCCAAAGGAAGGGTGACTAACAAAACCAAATCGAGAACCTCGGCAACCAGCCTCGGCAGAGCAAGTATTGTGCCCGGACCCCATTGATGGTCCTACGGCGAAGCCAACTACTCCTCTGGTTCCTCTAATTAATCAGCTAAGGGCGTCCCATTCCACCCTCATGGTTGCACTGTTATCACAGGTTGTCACTCTCCAAACAGGTCCTTACAGAGAGGTACTCAGGAAACAACTTGAGTCCCCTAATAGTATCACAAGATCATCATCGGGATAACATCATCGTATCATAAAATTCACATCATGTTCATTGATTAAAGTAAAGCAATAGCATAAAGCTAATCATGATAACCCAAAAAAGGTAAACAAGTATAAGGTAAATAGAAAGCTAGTCTGACCTTAGGTTTCAATTAAGTCATGCGGGACAGTGAATTATAAGTAAGTAGGACATAATGGATCAGAGGACACTTGCCTTCACCAGGTTGTTGCTTAGGAAGATCTTCGACAACACACTCCGGAACCATGGGCTGCTCGTTGTCTAAATAAAGCGATCATATATTCAATACATTTGGAAAGTACAAATGAACAACATATCAAACATGTACAATCAACTGAACACAAGTTGATAAAAACACCTAGAATATGTAGGGTAGACTTAAATGCTAGGGTTTAACATAATTAGAAATTAGTGGTTCCCTAGACATTATGGATTACATAGTTTAGTTCTATTAACTTTAGTGAAACACACAATTATACCAGGGATCAATTCTTACATGGCACATTATTAATCTCACAACATTAAATATTCATTTGCAACTAGGCTTCTCCTTTTTATTTATTCAATAAACAAATGAATTAACTCATACACTAACTGTAACACCCTGAATTTGGGGTGTAAATTTTTTTCCTAATATCCACCAAATTCAGGTGTTACCCTCTTTCTTTCCTTCTTTTCTACTCTTTTTCCAAATAGTGGAGAGTTATTTTGTTTTATATATGTAAGCCTAGTAAACTAAAACCCTAGAGGTGCTTTGATTGTCGCATCATGCTAGAGCGTGCTTTCATTTTGTTTAATGAGTGAACTCATGAAGCATGTCTAGTTTTGAATCTAAAAGCTAGAGCCATATTCAAATAGAAAGAAGAAAAATAGAAATAAAAAAGGGAAAAGCCCCAACCACCCCAGCCAGCGGGCAGCCCACCCCGCGGCTCACCTGGCGCCCCACGTCCTAGCCCAGCGCGCACCTCCTCTCCCGGCCCACTCTCGCGGCCCACCCAGCGCGCAGCTCCTCCCCCCTCCGCGCGCCAGCCCAGCGGCCACCCAGGTGGGCCCATGCATGCGGCCCACCCGGTGCTGGCGCGCCCCTCCCCCGAAAAAACCTAGCACTGTCGCCCTCACCTCCAGCCGCCCCTCCTCTCGCATGGTTCCCTTCCCCTGCCATAGACGGCAACCGCCTCCCCCTGCATCTTGCTCCTCCTCCCATGGACGAACTCGCCCTCCTGCTGCCCGCCCCAAACCCTAGCCGACCCCGGCGCGGGCGCGGCCCCGGCGAGCTTCCCAAGCCAGCCGCTCCTGCCCCATGTCCGCGGTGCGGCGGCCCTCCCAACGTGCAGGCGCGGCGCTCCGGCCCGGCACGGGCACTTGGCGCCCGGCGGCGTGCGGATGCGGCCCCCCGGCGCGCGAGCAGCCCCCACGCGTAGGCTCGTGGCCAGCGTAGCAGCTCGCGGTGGCCCTGCGCGGCTTGCGCGGCGCGGCTAGCCCGCCCGAGACGCGCTCGCGACAGCCTGTGCGGCGCGCTCGCAGCAGCGGCCCGTGGCGTGGCTTGGCCATGGCGGCTAGTGCGGCCCCGACGCCCCAGCTCGAGTCCGACCACCGGTGGGAGCAGCCACCAGGCTTGGCCGGCTGAGGCCTCGGTGCCGTGCAGTTGGGGAAAATGGAGACGGTTGTGGCCACATGAGATCTCGTCGTTTTGAACTATGAACTAGTACGTATTCAACATGTGTGCATCCCAAATACATTTGATCATGTTCTGATTGTGGTAACTTTGTAATCATGTCAAGTACACGTTAATAATAGTATTTTGTCGCATCATAGGATTTAGCTATTTAATTGATTATTTGTTTGTCCAATGATTAATAAAATAACATTCCAATTTAGGTATAGCTCTAACCTGTTCTCGTATAAATGCCCGTTAATGTGATTACGTCGATGCAAATGTTGTAATTAACACTTTCTTAATAGGGATGCAGGATCGGTTAGCGATTCTAGTTTATCGTTGCACGATTTTCGCGTGTGGCCGCGTGTTGTTTCACGTGTTGTCGCGCGCGTCGTCGCGTGTCGTCCGCGCGTGTTGTTCGCACGCGTTGTCGCGTGCCGTTCGCGTGTGTCACGCACCTTGCCGCGCACGAGATTAAACCATTCATTTATAATTACTCATGTGAATTAATTAGTTACTTATTTGATCATCAACTATTAAAATGGTAAGTTAGACAAGAACTAAGTAGTAGTGTTAATTTACATTTAATTAATATCAATTAATATAGAGATATCGGATTAAATATTCCAATTAATATTTGCTTAGCGTAAACCCATTAACTTCTCGACCATAGCTCCAACTATCGTGTTTCTTTGTCCTCGTGTGACCGTAGTAACACACTCTATTCTATTTTGCGTATTTTATTATGTTTTACTTGAATGGTGTAATGTTCTTATGCATATATATGGTTGTTTGTTTGTGCCTGTTTGTATTCGCTGTGCGTTGCGAATAGACTGCGATCCATTTCCGAGCTTCGAGGAATCGACGGTCAAGCTTCAGCGACCAAGTGATCTAGCTCTTCAAGTTCCACGAAGTTGAAGACCATGAGCATTTGTTTGGTGAAGGCAAGTGTCCTCTGACCCATTATGTCCCATTTACTATATAATTCACTGTCCCGCATACTATGAACAACATAAGGATTGACTAGCTTTCTATTTACCTTGTCCTTGATTACCTTTTGGGTTACTATGGTTAGATTCATGCTAATGCTTTACTTTAATCAATGAACATGATGTGAACACTTATGATACGATGTTGTCATTATGATTATGATGTTGGACTGGTGATACTTTAGGGGACTCGAGCTGTTTCTCGAGTGCCTCTCTGTAAGGACTGGTTCGTTGGATGACCGCCCGGGAAAACAGTGCAACCATGAGGGTGGAATGAGACACCCTTAGCTGAATAATTAGAGAAACTGGGGTGTAGTTCGCTTCGCCGTCGTGCCATTAATGAGGCTCGGTGTATGCGGCTCGCTCTGCTAAGGTTGGTTCGCCCCTTGGGGAGGAGTGCGGTGCATTTAGGAAACCTAACGGGTGGCTACAACCTCAGGGAATCTTTGTAAAGGCTTCGTAGTGAATCCCTAGCCATTCACCTTGGGAGTGTGAAAGGGAAATAGGGTCAAACCTTTTTGTAAATGATTTTGGTGGTTGAATTGCCCAACACAAATAATTGGACTAACTAGTTTGCTCTAGATTATGCATTCTACAGGTGCCAAAGGTTCAACACAAACCAATAAAAAGAACAAGTTAGGGTTCAAAAGATAGGAGCAAAAAGGAAACCGAAGTGTTCCCTAGTCTGGCGCACCGGACTGTCCGGTGCACCAGTGTCCGGTGCACCAGGGGCCGTACACTCCAAACTCCTCAGCTTCGGGTTTCCCAGGTGCAGCTCAGCTATACTTCACTGGACTGTCCGGTGCACCAGCGGAGCAACGGCTTTCTGCGCGCAACGGTCGACTCTGACGGATGAACAATGCAGCACAGTAACGCGGCAGAAGTCAGAGCAGCAGGTCAGAGGGGCACCAGACTGTCCGGTGCCGCATGAGGACAAAGCCTCCAATGGTCGACCAGCTCCAAGCCCTAACGACAGGGTGATGTGGCAGCGCACCGGACACTGTCAGGTGGCGCACCGGACTGTCCGGCGCGCCCATCGCCATTAGCCTTCTCCAACGACTACAATTTGGTTGGTGGCTATAAATACCACCCCAACCGGCCACTTCAAGGTGTGGGAGCCCAAGCAACATTCCAAGTCATATAGTTGACATATCCAAGCCCTCCCAACCACCTCTATTCATTGATCCATCCTATACATAAGATTTAGACCACTTCAACCTACACAAGTGCCACAAAAGAGAGAGCAAGCAAAAGAAAGCTTCTCGTGTGAGTTTAGCAATAGTGCCTTGTGAGATTCATCGAGAGAAAGTGTGTGCTACATCTTGTGTTCATTTGTGCGTGGAGTTTTGACTCCCATTGAACTTTCTCCAAAGTTTTGGAGGCTTGTAAAGCTAGCAAGAGACACCTAAGTGTGTGGTGGTCCTTGCGGGGTCTTAAGTGATCGTTGATAAGAAGAAGAGCTCGCTGGTCTTGGTGATCGGTGGAGAGAGGGAAAGGGTTGAAAGAGACCCGTCCTTAGTGGACTCCTCAACAGGGACTAGGCCTTCGAGGGCCAAACCTCGGTAAAACAAATCACCCGTGTCTCTTGTGTATATTGCTTGTGATTTGTTTGTTCTCTCTCTTTCTAAGTTCTCTTGCGCTACTCTTTGCTAATATTATCCTGTGTTGCTTTAAGTTAAATTCTCATTTAGAGAAGCAACTCCTTGCAAGAAAGAACTTGTGTTTATCCTCTTCTTATCTAAGCCCTCTTGCATTATTCTTCACTAACATTTCTAGTAGTATTGCTATTGATTAAATTCCGCACTCTTTGAAAACAATACTCGTTGCAAGCAAAGGACTTAGTTTTATACTCCAATAATTGTGCATCTTTTTCTAACCAATAATCAAGGGATCTAGTATGGATTTAGAATTATAATTTTCAGGTTTCGCCTATCCACCCCCCTCTTGGTGACTTTCAATTGGTATCAGAGCTAGACACTTCATATTGAGTCTAACAACTCAAAGTGATGGCTCGTAGAAGATCCCAAAAGAACAAGAAGACACCTCCGAAGGAAAACAAGGAGGTAACTCTTGAGATATTACTTTCCGATTGTTCTAATTATGATTTATGGTCTACTAGGGTGATAAATGCATTTAGAACCGTAGATCCACATTTAGAACAAATTTTAGATAAGAGTATTATACCCTCTAGTTATAATGGGAAAAATGCTTCCGAGGAAGATCAAAGATGTATACGCTTAAACTACCTAGCTTATGACATCTTAAGTAATTCTCTTAGCAAAGAAGATTATCGTGCCTTCATAATGAATTATAATGAATCTATTCGTGATGCACATGATATTTGGACTAGAATTAAAAATAAATTTGATGAGTCCAAACATGATGGTTCATTTTGTGCTTCTACTTCCTTTTGCCCTTGTGAAACTAACCCTTTGAAGGAAGAAGAAAATGAACGATGGAGACCAAACGATGAATCCACCTCTCCAAAAGGTTTGTCTTCCGATTTCGATTCCCACATATGTTGTGTGGATAATGAAAATGATAGTGGAAGCACAAATGAGGATGAGGAGGATGAAAGAAGCTTCATGCAACTCTACGCTCATCTAAGCCTAGAAGATAAGGCGGTCATGCTCAAACTTCTAAAAAGAGCGAGAGAGCAAAGCGAAGCTCGTCAAATGCTAGAAGATCTTCTCTCCATAAAAATGCTAAGCTTTGACGAGTTGACTAAAGAACATGAGGAGCTAAAGTGCTCTCATGTTGATTTGGTCCAAAGGTATGAAACTATTTCAATTGAGCAAGATAACTCTTTACATTGTATCGCTCAATTAGTAAATAGGAATGCCTTGCTTAAGGACCAAGTAGAAAAGCTAAAAGTTGAAAATCTAGCTTTTCAAGAAAAAATGATATGCTTCTATGTTCTCATGAAAATCTTATGGATGATCATATCATGTTAAATATTGCTCATGAGGTTGTGATAGAAAACTTAAAATCCCAACAATCTCACTCATGCACATGTATTCAAATTGAAACTATTTTACCATGTGCTAATGCTTGTTGTCCGTCGACAAGCAAATCCTCCTTTGAGCTAGAATTTCCAGGAACAAAAGATGATACATGTCAAGAGCTCAAAGAAGAAAATGAGAGGCTAAAGATGAGCTTGACACAACTAAAAGGGAAGTGCATTGCTCAACCTTCTCAAGATAACCATGATCACATGGTGAAGAAGCTTGAGACGGGAACAACCGTTGCATGCACTAAATCCCTTGAAGAAAATGTCAAGGACTTGAGGATTGTCAAGAGGAAGGAACAAAAGAAGAAAACCAATACCTCTGCTAAAAGCCTCAACCATGCCTCCATGCAAGGTAACATCCGAGGTAATAATCAAGTCACACTTCACACTAAGAGAAGTAAGAAGTGTAGTGAATGCTTTGAAAAGGGACACTCGATTAGGTCATGTCCCTATATTAAAAATAACTTGATTACTAACAAGGATGATAAACTTTGTTTTAAATGCTCAAAGAAGGGACACTTAATTAAGTCTTGTCCCTATTTGAAACAAAAAGGCATAGTGTTAGAAAAGAAAATATTAACTAACCATGTAGCAAGAAAGAAACAAGGAAAGAAGAAATCTCCAAGACTTGAAGATCGCCTTTGCTACACATGCCAGAAGAAGGGACATCAATGCAAGGATTGTCCCATTGGTAACTACTCCACTTCTAGCTTGTCAATTATTTCACATGTAACTAGGCAACCCAAAATTGCAACTTGTGCTAGAAAGGTAATGAGTTTACCAAGTGCTAACACAAAGGACTTTTGGGTTCCTAGATCTTTATTGACTAACCTTGATGGACCCATCAAGCGATGGGTACCAAAATACGCTTGACAAGCTTTGCAGGAGAAGGAGATGATATGAAGCTTTGGGGTGCTTGAGAGAGTCAATTCAATTATTATTAACTCAAGCTATCAATCTTCAATGATCTATATATCCAAGATTGACCCAAAGTTATTTTGAATTGTTATGTCTAAAACTCATATCATCTCGGGTAAGATATTGATGTTGTAGGAAATAAAGAATTATCCTGTGCGGAAAAAATCAAGGCCTACAACATGGAGGAAAGCCAAAGGATGGTAACATTTATGCTTTTAAGTGCAAGTATCTTAAATTACCATTTCTTATGTGTCTTGTGTAGTCACATAGAAAAAGGAAGCACTTCAAATGTTTGTAAATTATGTCACCATTCTTTAAAGAAATTCCTCTCATATGGTAGATTGCATATTCATCATTTCTATACTATGGCAATCTACATGTAAATTATCGTAAGTACCTGATGGCATGTTTTACACTAATTATCCTATTATTGCCATGTTGTAGATATAAAGAGGTATTCCACGTTCTTAAAAAGAATAAGGTGTCATGTAAGGAATCCAAATCCTTAGGACACTTATAAAGGGAATCCCTCTTTATAACTAGAATAGTGAGACTAATGTTTTTTAAATTAATCTAAGTAGTCTCACATATAGAGAATAAGTTTCTCTATGGAGATGCGTAATCTAACATAAAAAGAAAAGTCAATCCAATGATTTATGTTGTTTTGCCTCTTGCTTAAATTGGATATGATTCTTCTACATTCATCGCTCTTCATGTTATGAATTAGATTTATTCTCATAATCTTAAAGAATTAACTATGCTTGTTTTATAAGTTAAAACTGAGCATACATCATGGAATAATCTAGTTCATATTATAAAGTTTCCATGCTTTAGTAATCCACTTTTCATTCCTTGTCAAAAATGATTACAAAAAGGGAAACTAGTGCTTGTGTTACTAATGACATATCTCTTGAGCTTACTTATGAAAATCTACAAGAGAGTAAGTGCAAGCCACAAGCCTCAAGGGTTACTCTTCACCCAAAGGAAGAAAGGTAAAAGCAAAGGTATGGGAACTCATCTTCTTAAACAAATATAGTTCCCATCAATGGTTGTTTATTCTAATTTATCATATTCTACCTATGTGAAGAATAGATTCTTTATTGGACTTAAATCAGCTAGATGTGCATTCAATCTCGTTCTCATAAATGCACTTGTCCGTTAGAATCTAATTCATGCCTTTGCTATATCTGTTCTCATATTGATACACTTTTAAATTATGATAATAAATTCAATATGAAGAAGTAAATTTCCTATGATTGATCAAAATGTTTAAAAGGAGCATATTCCTCTTTTCCAATAATGTGCACTAATGTTAAGGATTTTACTTCATGTCTGTGTGACTTGTGAATGATGAATTGATTATATTCCTTATCTAAAAGAAATCATCCTTCATCATATACTCCCTTGTGCTATTAACATCTCTCTTGAGTATTTTCAATAAGTTTGGAAGGAAAACGAGACAACTACAAAGGGAGGACACTCAAATGAAAAAGGAAGACATCAAGAACAACAACACCTACTTGGATAATAAGATCTTCAAAACAATCAATGGTGTGGTTGTAAGCATTCTAAATCTTTTTCATTGTGAGAATACTAAGCATCAGTTGTTTATTGCAAATTTTATAAGACTTGATCAAGATGGATAATGCTTCTCCCTATTTGTCTTTAAAAGTGAGTGCATCTATCCAATTCATTCAATTTTTTGATGCATATCTTTAGGGGGAGCCTATTTCTATATCTTGATTATATTGAGACTAATACTTTATCTTAGTAATATCATATAGTCTCAAGTATGAGAATAAGTTTCTCATAAAGCATGCTACTACATTTCAATCAAACTTGGTAAAATAATGTCACCTTTATCAAGGATTGTAACTTTCACTATTAAAGTAGCATATTTACTGGATTCTCCTGGTTTAAGCTTGTTTGATAATCTAATGCGTATGTTGTTATTTTGATCGCATTTGTTGTGTGTTTGATCATTGAATAACTTCAATTAACACTTATGTTTCTTAGTGCCTCATATAATTTCAATCAATATCTCTCTTGATATGCACTAAGTTAAAAGGAGAATTCATGATACATTTATGCAATTTGTGATCTACTTGATATATAATAACAATGACTTAGAAAAGGATCACTAGTTGTAGAACCCTCTCTTGTGCAAAATATTTCCATACACTGTCTTGAATATAGGTCTTAAGTAACTAAGACTAAGGACAAAGCACAATGAAGAGAGCGTCTCTATGAGAAGGTACAAAAGGGTAAAACTACTTCCTCTCATTTATACATGTACCTAAATCTTCCTCTTCTATACATTCCTTGCATATCTTGTATAAAAGGAATAGAAAGCATGTCTATGCATATCCCTGCTTCATACCTAGTTTAACCTCTCAAAAATTTTCATTCCTGCATTTTATGCATTTTTGTTAAAACTAGGTGAAGTGATTTTATTGTCAAAGAGCTTAAACCTTAACCTTGTAACGAGGATAAGCTACCTTTGTTTCAAAGGTGGAAGGTCCTTAAGTCTCTTTGAAATCCTTAAGGGTAATTGCTTAAAATGTTTCTAACATGCTTTCTTAAGTGCATAGCCTGTCGTGAGCATCACACCTTTATTATGACACATTGCACTTCACAGTTTCTATGATATAGATATGTTCTCATTAACCTAATTATGTGCACTTGGCATTTAAAGGCCAAAATCTGTATTCCTCTCAAGGCACATATTTAGGGGGATCAATCTATATTATATAGAACTGTTTAAGCTTAATTGACATATCTTTTTAACCATGTCTCTTTCCTTTGGTACATTCACATATTTCCCATCTCTCTTGTGCCAAGGCTAAGACTGATATGTTTCCATGAGTATCTTGTGTATTAAGTCTTAGATTGAAAGGGAAATGGAGTATTCGGCAAAGACATCGCTTCCACTCTACACCATCGGTATTATCTATCCTTTGCCGGTATTCCGCCATCTCTCAAAATTGGTATAATCTTTCACTCATATTCATTTGTACCATTGGGGAGAAAGTAAAAAGGGCTCTAAAGACTCCATTTTTAGTGATTAATGCCAAAGGGGGAGAGAGTATTAGCCTAAAGCAAAAGGACCGCACCACCATGCCAATTTCAAAATTTTCGAAACAAAGCTTAAGTTTTTAATGTTTTCAATTGCTATCTTTGAAATTAGTATTCCTCTAAGAAATTCTATCTCAATTGATATCTATATTTTAAAAGGAGGCATTTTATAAAAAATTTGGTATCTAAAATATTTGATCTTATTTCAAATTTGTAAAACCCTCTTGAACACTAAGAGGAGAATTTCATTGAGGGGGAGTTTTGTTTAGTCAAAGGAAAAGCATTTGGAACAGGGGGAGAAAATTTCAAATCTTGAAAATGCTTCTCGAAATCTTATTCATATACCTTTGACTATTTACAAAAAGACTTTGAAAAGAATTTCCAAAAGCATTTGCAAAAACAAAACAAGTGGTGCAAGCGTGGTCCAAAATATTAAAAGAAAGAAAGCAATCCATGCATATCCTATGAAAGTTTAATTTGGTTTAATTCCAAGAATTTCATTGAGGCGTGCTCGCAGCAGCGGCCCGTGGCGCGGCTCGGCCATGGCGGCTAGTGCGGCCCCGGCGCCCCGACGCAAGTTCGACCACCGGTAGGAGCAACCACCAGGCTTGGCTGACTGAGGCCTCGGTGCCGTGCAGTTGGGGGAAATGGAGACGGTTGTGGCCACATGAGATCTCGTCGTTTTGAACTGTGAACTAGTACGTATTCAACATGTGTGCATCGCAAATACATTTGATCATGTTCTGATTGTGGTAACTTTGTAATCATGTCAAGTACACGTTAATAATAGTATTTTGTCGCATCATAAGATTTAGCTATTTAATTGATTATTTGTTTGTCCAATGATTAATAAAATAACATTCCAATTTAGGTATAGCTCTAACCTGTTCTCGTATAAATGCCCGTTAATGTGATTATGTCGATGCAAATGTTGTAATTAACACTTTCTTAATAGGGATGCAGGATCGGTTAGCGATTCTAGTTTATCGTTGCACGGTTTTCGCGTGTGGCCGCATGTTGTTTCACGTGTTGTCGCGCGCGTCATCCGCGCGTGTTGTTCGCACGCGTTGTCGCGCGCCGTTCGCGTGTGTCACGCGTCTTGCCGCGCGCGAGATTAAACCATTCGTTTATAATTACTTATGTGAATTAATTAGTTACTTATTTGATCATCAACTATTAAAATGGTAAGTTAGACAAGAACTAAGTAGTAGTGTTAATTTACATTTAATTAATATCAATTAATATAGAGATATCAGATTAAATATTTCAATTAATATTTGCTTAGCGTAAACCCGTTAACTTCTCGACCATAGCTCCAACTATCACGTTTCTTTGTCCTCGTGTGACCGTAGTAACACACTCTATTCTATTTTGCGTATTTTATTATGTTTTACTTGAATGGTGTAATGTTCTTATGCATATATATGGTTGTTTGTTTATGCCTGTTTGTATTCGTTGTGCGTCGCGAATAGACTGCGATCCATTTCCGAGCTTCGAGGAATCGACGGTCAAGCTTCGGCGACCAAGTGATCTAGCTCTTCAAGTTCCATGAAGTTGAAGACCATGAGCATCTGTTTGGTGAAGGCAAGTGTCCTCTGACCCATTATGTCCCATTTACTATATAATTCACTATCCCGCATACTATTAACAACATAAGGATTGACTAGCTTTCTATTTACCTTGTCCTTGATTACCTTTTGGGTTACTATGGTTAGATTCATGCTAATGCTTTACTTTAATCAATGAACATGATGTTGTTGGGGACTTGTCCTCAAATGCTATAAGTTAAGAACAAGGCAACACAGAGAATGTTAAACGATAAAGTCCTTCGTCCTTCGAAGCGTTATTCCCCTTAGG
Organism: Zea mays; assembly: GCF_902167145.1. NCBI lineage: Eukaryota > Viridiplantae > Streptophyta > Magnoliopsida > Poales > Poaceae > Zea > Zea mays. The sequence goes on along the minus strand of NC_050100.1, from coordinate 32,296,641 downwards.
ATATAACGATCTTCGAACGAAGGCCATGAAGGACGAACCTTCGTCATCACAGTATACATTAATGAAAAACGAAGCATATGAAACATAAAAGATAGCATGAATAATCATATAACATTATTCATTTAACTTTATTATATCATCATAAAGAAATAGAAACAATATCGAATTATAAATGTACCTTCGGCTGGGAAAGAGATGAAAATACAAGTGTGACGCAAAAGCAAATGCCAGGTCAGCGTGAACAGTACGGGGGTACTGTTCACCTATTTATAGGCACGGGGTACAACCCATACAAAATTACATACATGCCCTTTACATTTGGTGATAATTCTATAGCATTCTATCGAGGTCCAAATGGCCTTTTCATCTTTAAGTCGGTTCCCTTTTCTGTGAACATGCCGAAGCTTTCCTGCTTCACAGCTTCGGCACTGTGTCAACCTTCGTATCTTTTGAGCTTCTCCCTTTCTGATACAAGTCCGAAGATACCTGTTCACACATTATACTCCAGAAACATTGTTAAATCATGTTTTTGAGGACCTTCGGAAGCCGAAGGCCCCCAACAGATGTGAACACTTATGATATGATGTTTTCATTATGATTATGATGTTGGACTGGTGATACTTTAGGGGACTCGAGTTGTTTCTCGAGTGCCTCTCCGTAAGGACTGGTTCATTGGATGACCGCCCGGGAAAACAGTGCAATCATGAGGGTGGAATGGGACGCCCTTAGCTGAATAATTAGAGAAATTGGGGTGTAGTTCGCTTCACCGTCGTGCCGTTAATGGGGCTCGGTGTATGCGACTCGCTCTGCTAAGGTTGGTTCGCCCCTTGGGGAGGAGTGCGGTGCATTTAGGAAACCTAACGGGTGGCTACAACCTCAGGGAATCTTTATAAAGGCTTCGTAGTGAATCCCTGGTCATTCACCTTGGGAGTGAATAAGGGTCTTGCAAGCCTGGGCCAGAGAGGGAATCACGACTTGTGGGTAAAGTGCGCAACCTCTGCAGAGTGTTATGAAACTGATATATCAACCATGCTCGCGGTTATGAGCGGCCAAGGGAGCTCCATTGATTAGAGACACTTTGATCAGAGATGGTTGGTTTACAGGTGGTGATGAGGATGATGGTTTTGATTATGATTATGGTAATGGTAAGTGGTATTCTTTTCGTTTGGAAAGAGTACTTTTGGGTTAACAACCTGGGTTAATGTTAAAACCTAGCTCTCTACTAGTAATAATTATCTGATCAACTAAAAGCAACTGCTTGACCCTAACCCCATATAAAGCTAGTCCACTACAGCCAAACGGGACATTTGCTGAGTACGTTGATGTGTACTCACCCTTGCTTTCATAAAACACCAGGTTGCCTTTGGTGCAATCTATGCTCAGGTAAAGAAGAAGGAGAACAATGTCGAGGCGTATCTCCAGGAGTTCCAAGGCGTCGACGAGTTCAAGGATTAGGCTAGCGACCTCCCCCAGTCAACTGCATGTGGTGGGTTGTTTACGTTGGCTACGTTTCGATTCTGTGTACTTTGATTTATATATGTAAATGGCTCTAGTCTGTAATATTATTATTACTTACTCTTTATTGTAATTCGAAGCATTGTGCTATGATGAGTCATTTATGAAATCGCTGTGTACGTGAATTTCTGATCCTGGCACGTACATGGTTCGCATTCGGTTTACCTTCTAAAACCGGGTGTGACACTAACCTATAGTCTAGGTATAAAATTAGAGTGTACAGAATGTGTATGGACATAATTTATTTGAACAAATAATATTCCTATGAACATTTTGCAATTTGAATCACTAAATTTGGAGTTCATATGAAAAAGATATGAAATAAACAAGTTTTGAAGTTTGAAATATGAAAATAGGTCTAGTTCTGTAATTATTTAAAAGTACATGGGGCTGTTTAAAAGAACATAGGGCCTGCACGTAAAGTCTAAGGATGGCAGGTTCTATTACCCAAAACTCAGGGTTTCTTTAATTAAAATTACACGTGAGGGGGGTACGGGGTGTTCTCGGCCATCGGATCAGCGAGCAACGGTTAGGATTAGATTTGATCGAACGGACGCGCGCGCATGAATGTGGGTGCGACTGACCAGCGGGCCAGGGGCGTCAACAGCCTGGGGCGAGACGGTCTGACCGGCCGGTCTCAGTCGCAGGGCACGGGTGAGGGAGAGAGTGGAGAACAGTCAGATCTAGATCGAGCGGTCGGGATTAGATCTGGCATAATTGAAATCGGATCATCCGATTGGATTTGGGCGGATTGGATGCACGCCAGGGGGTTTTGTCTCCATCGGGAAGCCAGGGGCGGCGCTCCTCGCGGGCACGACGGCGGCATCGCCGGAGGCGAGGGAGACTGGGTCTCCTACGGCGCGAGGGGTCGGTTTGGGTAGCTGGAGAGGTTGGGGAGGGTCGTGCGAACTCTATGGCGGGGTCAGTTTTGTGTGAACGAGGGTGAGGCGGCCAGACGGCGGAGGGCAGTTCTCGGCGGGCCGAAGGATACTCCGGTGAGCAATCGCGGGCAGGTAAATGCGAGACAGGGGAAATAAGGGCCGTGCTAGAACGATTACCTTGAGGGGAGTCCCAGGAACGCATGAACGGAAGCTGGGGCGCAACGAGGACGTGGGTCGACGGCGTCGGCTCTCCGGCTGCACAAGAAGTGCTCCGTTGAGAGCGAACCGGGCACACCAGAGGAGAAAAGGACGAATCAAAGGGCGTCCTGAGCCGCGGGTGATGCGGCAGAGCTTACCAAGGGAACGGACGCGACGCAGGCGCAATGATGGTCGCGGAACGGCGATGGTCCCTGGTGAGCGGCGGCGGAGCTCGGCTGGTCGCGTGCGCAGGGCGAGAGAGCTCGGCTGAGGGCGCAAATGAGCGGGGCGAGTGGGCGAGCGGTGTGCGGGCTTCTAAAGGGGCGAGGGCGTGAGAAAGTGGCCAGAGAACACGCGGTCGTGGGCATGTCCACGACAGGGACGTGGGCGAGAGGTTAGAGAAGCGGAGGGGGCTGACGGGTGGGGTCCGCGAGGCAGAGGGAGAGAGTGCTCGTGCGAAAAGAAATGGCGCCGATAGGTCGGCCCCACAGAGCAGCGAGAGAGAGAGAGAGAAAGGGTGCGCGAGTTGGCGCTGACAGGCAGGACCCTGAAAGGGAAATGTGCCCTTGGGCCATTTCTATAATGTTTTGGCGATTAAGTGTCCAACACATAGTGAGTGAGTTGCTATGTGCTAAACAAGCAATAAGTGCAAATCATATAACAAGGTATGTTTCTAGACTTAGTAATTTATTTTTGTATACTAATGTATTTGTCTAAGTGTTAGAAACAGAACAGAGAAGAAAAGAAACAAATTGGAAAAGCTTGGCTGTGTGCAGCCAAACAACAGCTCTGGTCAGGTGCACCGGACTGTCCGGTGGTGCACCCGACAGTGTCCGGTGCGCCACGCTGGTCCGCGGTGAACTCGTCGCTCTCGAGTTTCGACGGCGGCGTACGACTATAATTCACCGGACTGTCTGGTGGTGCACCGGACTATCCGGTGAGCCAATGGCCGCCAGCGCCAACGGTCGGTCGTGCAATCTTTGCGCGACATGTGGTCGCGCCAATGGTCGGCAGGGGCACCATACTGTCCGGTGTGCACCGGACAGTGTTCGGTGCGCCAAACGATCTCGAGGACCAACGGTCGGCTGTTCTCCGTATGGAAAGAAATTGAGCACCGGACATGAACAGTAGCTGTCCTGTGGTGCACCGGATTGTCCGGTGCACCACACGACAGAAGGCAAGATTAGCCTTCCAAGATTGTCTTCAACGGCTCCTAGCTGCCTTGGGGCTATAAAAGAGACCCCTAGGTGCATGTAGGAGTAACCCAAGCATTCACTAAGTATTCTAAGGCATCCAAACTCTGCTCCCGCGCATTCGCTTTGTTGTGTTAGAGATTTGAGCTCCATTCGAGTCACGAACTCCCTGTGTTGTCAATTGAGTTCAAGTCTTCATTTGTGTGCGTGGGTGTGCTGCGGATTTGTGTCTTGTGTGTGTTGTTCTTCCCAACCTTACTTCGTGCTTTCTTTGTGATCTCCTTTGTAAGGGCGAGAGACTCCAATTTGTGGAGATTCCTCGCAAACGGGAACAATACTCTAAAGGAAAAACCGTGGTATTCAAGTTGATCATCGGATCACTTGAAAGGGGTTGAGTGCAACCCTCGTCCATTGGGACGCCACAACATGGAAGTAGGCAAGTGTTACTTGGCCGAACCACGGGATAAAAATCGCGTGTCTTGTGTTGCTTTCTCTGTGATTGATTGTATTCACAAGAACTCGCTTCAAGCCACTTAGCCGTACTAACACTTATAACTATTTTTACAGGATCACCTATTCACCCCCCTCTAGGTGCTCTCAATTGGTATCAGAGCCGTACTCTTCATCTAAGGGACTAACCGCCCGAAGAGATGGATCCTAAGGGAAAGGGGATGGTGGTAAACGACAAGGAGAAGGAGTCCCTCTTCAACGAGCCAAGGGACGACAAGCCCACTGACTCAGGCTCGAGTCACAAGAAGAAGGACGGGAAGAAGAAGAGGCGCATCAAGAAGATCATCTACTACGACAGCGATGCATCTTCTTCTTCACCAAGAGACGTTGACGACGAAGACTCTTCGTCGAAAAAGAGAACAGTTAATCAAAACTACTCTTTTGACTATTCTCGCATGCCGTACAATTCGAATGCACATTTACTCTCTATTCCTCTAGGAAAACTTCCACACTTTGATGGAGAGGACTACTCATTTTGGAGTCATAAAATGCGTAGTCATCTATTTTCTCTCCATCCTAGCATTTGGGAAATAGTGGAAAATGGAATGCATTTTGATAGTACGGATAACCTTGTGATTATTAATGAGCAAATCCATAAGAATGCCCAAGCTACTACTATGTTGTTAGCATCTCTTTGCAGGGACGAGTATAATAAAGTAAGTGGCTTGGACAACGCCAAGCAAATCTGGACACCCTCAAGATCTCACATGAGGGAAATGATGCTATAATGATCACCAAAATGGAACTGGTGGAAGGCGAGCTAGGGAGATTTGCCATGATCAGGGGAGAAGAGCCAACACAAACCTACAACAGGCTCAAGACCCTGGTCAACAAGATTAGAAGCTATGGAAGCACAAGATGGACGGATCATGACGTCGTCCGACTCATGCTCAGGACATTTACAGTTATTGACCCCCATCTTGTGAATCTTATCCATGAAAACCCCAGGTACACAAAGATGACGCCCGAGGAGATACTCGGAAAATTCGTGAGCGGGCGCATGATGGTAAAGGAGGCACGATATGTGGATGACGCCTTGAACGGTCCACTACCCTTCTACGAGCCGCAACCCGTTGCGCTCAAGGCAACAAGCAGCAAGGAGGCACTACCAAGCAAGGTAGCACAAGTAGAGGCTGTCGGGCTCAACGAGAATGAAATGGCGCTTATCATCAAGCGCTTCAAGACCGCACTCAAAGGACGCAAAGAATATCCCTCCAAGAGAAAAACAAGGGGGAAGCGCTCCTGCTTCAAATGCGGTAAGACTGGTCACTTTATTGCAAATTGTCCCGATAATGATAGTGACCAGGAACAAGAAAAGAGCGGGAAGAAGGAGACAAATAAGAGCTACAAGAAGGCAAAGGGCGAGGTGCACCTTGGAAAGGAATGGGACTCGGACTGCTCTTCTTCCGACTCCGACGACGAAGGACTCGCTGCCTCTGCCTTCAACAAGTCTTCTCTCTTCCCCAACGAACGCCATACATATCTTATGGCCAAGGAAAATAAGGTACATGTTCGAGATACCCCTAAGTACACTACTTCTAGCGATGATGATTCTTCCGATGATGAAGTAGATTACTCTAGCTTATTTAAAGGTTTAGATAGAGCTAAAGTAGAGAAAATTAATGAATTAATTGATGCTCTAAATGAAAAAGATAGATTGCTAGAAAAGCAAGAAGATATTTTGTATGAAGAGCATGACAAATTTATTAGTGTTCAAAAATCTCTTGTTTTAGAAACTAAGAGGAATGAAATGCTATCTTCTGAGTTATCTGCTTACCATGAAACTATATCTAGTTTAAAGAGTTTAAATGATAAATTAATTGCTAAGCTAGAGGAAGTTAGTAAAATAAATTCATGTGTAGAGCATGTTAGTATTTGTAATAGATGTAAGGACTTTGATGTTGATGCATGCAATGAACATCTTATTTCTATTACTAAGTTGAATGATGAAGTGGCAAGTCTTAATGCTCAACTTAAGACTTGCAAAAATGATTTTGATAAATTAAAGTTTGCTAGGTATGCCTACACTGTTGGTAGACATCCCTCAATTAAGAATGGACTTGGTTTTCGAAGGGAAACCAAGAACTTAACAAGCCATATGGCTCCCATTCTCAACAAGGAGAAAGGGAAGGCCCCTATGGCAAGTAGTCCTCAAAGGAACCATGCTTTTATTTATGATAGGAAAATTGCTAATCGTGCTCATTATAATAGGAGTTATGATCATGATGCTTTTAATTCACATGCTATGTTTGCCTCTAGTTCTACTTTTGTTCATGGTAGAAGTAGGCCTAGGAGAAATCATGTTGTGCATCATGTGCTTAGAAAAAATTGTAATATACCTACTCCTGTTTCCATGCTTGCAACACTTCTTTTGTACTTTCATGTAAGAATGAAAAAGTGGTTGCTAGGAAGTTGGGAGCCAAATGCAAGGGAGACAAGACTTGTATTTGGGTTCCAAAAATTATTGTGACTAACCTTGTAGGACCCAACAAGAGTTGGGTACCTAAAACCCAAGCTTAAATTCCTTGCAGGTTTATGCATCCGGGGGCTCAAGCTGGATTATCGACAGAGGATGCACAAACCACATGACGGGGGAGAAAAAGATGTTCACCTCCTACGTCAAGAACAAGGACTCCCAGGATACGATCATCTTTGGAGATGGGAACCAAGGCAAGGTCAAAGGCTTGGGCAAGATAGCTATCACCAACGAGCACTCCATATCAAATGTATTTCTAGTAGAGTCGCTTGGTTACAATCTTCTATCTGTAAGTCAATTGTGTCACATGGGTTACAATTGTCTTTTTACAAACGTTGATGTTTCTGTCTTTAGAAGGAGTGCTGGTTCATTAGCTTTTATGGGTGTATTAGACGACGAACTCTACCTAGTTGATTTTTCGAAAGAGGAGGCCAATCTAGATGCATGCTTAATAGCTAAGACTAGTATGGGCTGGCTGTGGCATCACCGTCTAGCACATGTTGGGATGATGAACCTTCATAAACATCTAAAGGGAGAACATGTGTTAGGACTAACCAATGTTTGTTTCGAGAAATATAGACCTTGTGCAGCATGTCAGGCAGGGAAACAAGTGGGAAGCACTCATCACAGCAAGAATGTGATGACAACATCAAGCCCACTGGAGCTTCTTCACATTGACCTCTTCAGACCCGTCGCCTACCTTAGCATCGGGGGAAGTAAGTATGGTCTTGTAATTGTTGATGACTTTTACCGCTTCACTTGGGTGTTCTTTTTGCAGGATAAATTAGAAACCCAAGGGACCGTAAAGCGCTTTCTAAGGAGGGCTCAAAACGAATTTGAGCTAAAGGTGAAAAAGATAGGAAGCGACAATGGATCCGAGTTCAAGAATCTGCAAGTGGAGGAGTATCTTGAGGAGGAAGGCGTCAAGCACGAATTCTCCGCTCCCTACACACCACAGCAAAACGGTGTGGTAGAGAGGAAGAACAGGACGCTTATCGACTTGCGAGAACGATGCTTGGAGAGTTCAAGACGCCCGAGCGGTTTTGGTCAGAAGCTGTGAACACAGCTTGCCACGCCATAAACCGGCCCTACCTACATTGCCTTCTCAAGAAGGCCTCGTATGAACTCCTAACCGGTAACAAACCCAACGTTTCTTACTTTCGTGTATTTGGGAGCAAATGTTGCATTATGGTGAAGAAAGGTAGACACTCTAAATTTGCTCCCAAGGCAGTAGAAGGGTTTTTACTAGGGTATGACTCAAATACAAAGGCGTATAGAGTCTTCAACAAATCATCGGGTTTGGTTGAAGTCTCTAGCGATGTTGTATTTGATGAGACTAATGGCTCTCCAAGAGAGCAAGTTGATCTTGATGACATAGATGAAGATGATGTTCCGACGACTGCAATGCGCATGATGGCGATAGGTGATGTGCGACCACAGGAACAACAAGAGAAAGATCAGCCATCTTCCTCCACTATGGTGCATCATCCAATTCAAGACGGTGAATAGGTGCCTCAAGAAGAGGGACATGATCAAGGGGAAGCACAGGAAGAACAAGTGATGGAGGAAGAAGCACCACAGGTCCCTCCAACTCAAGTTCGAGCGACGATCCAAAGAAATTGCCTCGTCGATCAGATTCTGGGTGACATAAGCAAGGGAGTAACAACTCGCTCACGTTTAGCTAATTTTTGTGAGCATTACTCGTTTGTCTCTTCTATTGAGCCTTTCAGGGTAGAAGAGGCCTTGCAGGATTCGAACTGGGTGTTGGCCATGCAGGAAGAGCTCAACAACTTCAAAAGGAATGAAGTTTGGAGCCTGGTGCCACATCCAAAGCAAAATGTTGTGGGAACCAAGTGGGTGTTCTGCAACAAGCAAGACGAGCATGGGGTGGTGACAAGAAACAAGGCTCGGCTTGTGGCAAAAGGTTATGCCCAAGTCACAGGTTTGGATTTCGAGGAGACTTTTGCTCCTGTGGCTAGGCTAGAGTCTATTCAAATTTTATTAGCCTATGCCACTCACCACTCTTTCAGGTTGTTTCAAATGGACGTAAAGAGCGCCTTCCTCAACGGGCCAATCAAGGAGGAGGTATACGTGGAACAACCCCGTGGCTTTGAGGATGATAGGTACCCCGACCATGTGTTCAAGCTCTCTAAGACGCTCTATGGACTTAAGCAAGCCCCAAGAGCATGGTATGAATGCCTTAGAGATTTCTTAATTGCTAATGCTTTCAAGGTTGCGAAAGCCGATCCCACTCTTTTTACTAAGACTTGTGATGGTGATCTTTTTGTGTGCCAAATTTATGTCGATGACATAATATTTGGTTCTACTAATCAAAAGTCTTGTGAGGAGTTTAGTAGGGTAATGACTCAAAAGTTCGAAATGTCTTAGATTCACGTAACTTGGATTGATCTATAGCATACATGTGTTCTATGCCTTTGATCATGTTACTTTGAAGCATTTACATTATTTGTTGTATATTTGTGGTGCTCAAGTTGTACATGACCTCCCCGGACCTCACAAGTCCATATGCAAATGGTGCACATATTTAGGGGGAGAAGTGCTACAACTTGACCCTTTGAGACTAACCTTTGTGTTTGAGTATAGTTGATGTAGTCTCAAAGGTGCATTGAAAGGGAAAGGTGAACTTGGACCATGAAAAGACTTCCACTGCACTCCGGTATTAGTGTACTCACCTCCAAGTTCATACTTATGCTCTCATTGCCTTTTTGCTCTTAATTGACATTTTTGATGAGGCAATGGGGTTAAAAGGGCCAAAAATGATCCCGTTTTGGTGCTTAATGCCAAAGGGGGAGAAATTAAGGCCAAAGCAAATGGATCAGCCAACCACTTGAGAATTTTGAAAATAGTAGAGTTAGAATTTGATTTTGTCAAATTACTCAAATTGCAAAATTTGGTCCCTTATGGGGGAGAATTTTTGATTATGGGAAAAGGGGGAGTTTTTGGTACTTGATCAATTTTTCCATTGGAATATCTCCTGATTTGCCCAAACAACTGTGTTTTACTTAGAGATAGGAAAAAGGATTTGATTTACAAAAACAAACCCAGTGGTGGCAAAGAATGATCCAAATATGTCAAATCTTGTGCAAAAACAATTTGGTCTTCAATTGCATTGATGTTGCACTTCTTTTGTTGCTTTTTGTTGTGTTGGCATAAATCACCAAAAAGGGGGAGATTGAAAGGGAAATGTGCCCATGGGCCATTTCTATAATGTTTTGGTGATTAAGTGTCCAACACATAGTGAGTGAGTTGCTATGTGCTAAACAAGCAAGAAGTGCAAATCATATAACAAGGTATGTTTCTAGACTTAGTAATTTGTTTTTGTATACTAATGTATTTGTCTAAGTGTTAGAAACAGAGCAGAGAAGAAAAGAAACAAATTGGAAAAGCTTGGCTGTGTGCAGCCAAACAGCAGCTCTGGTCAGGTGCACCGGACTGTCCGGTGGTGCACCCGACAGTGTCCGGTGCGCCAAGCTGGTCCGCGGTGAACTCGCCACTCTCGGGTTTCGACGGTGGCGTACGACTATAATTCACGGGACTGTCCGGTCGTGCACCGGACTGTCCGGTGAGCCAACGGTCGCCAGCGCCAAGGTCGGTCGCGCAATCTTCGCGCGACACGTGGTCGCGCCAACGGTCGGCAGGGGCACCGGACTGTCCGGTGTGCACCGGACAGTGTCCGGTGCGCCAAACGATCCCGAGGACCAACGGTCGGCTGTTCTCCGTATGGAAAGAAATCGAGCACTAGACATGCACAGTAGCTGTCCAGTGGTGCACCGGACTGTCCGGTGCACCACACGACAGAAGGCAAGATTAGCCTTCCAAGATTGTCTTCAATGGCTCCTAGCTGCCTTGGGGCTATAAAAGAGACCCCTAGACGCATGGAGGAGTAACCCAAGCATTCACTAAGTATTCTAAGGCATCCAGACTCTGCTCCCGCGCATTCGCTTTGTTGTGTTAGAGATTTGAGCTCCATTCGAGTCGCGAACTCCCTATGTTGTCAATTGAGCTCAAGTCTTCATTTGTGTGCGTGGGTGTCCTGCGGATTTGTGTCTTGTGTGTGTTGTTCTTCCCAACCTTACTTCGTGCTTTCTTTGTGATCTCCTTTGTAAGGGCGAGAGACTCCAATTTGTGGAGATTCCTCGCAAACGGGAACAATACTCTAAAGGAAAAACCGTGGTATTCAAGTTGATCATCGGATCACTTGAAAGGGGTTGAGTGCAACACTCGTCCATTAGGACGCCACAACGTGGAAGTAGGCAAGTGTTACTTGGCCGAACCACGGGATAAAAATCGCGTGTCTTGTGTTGCTTTCTCTGTGATTGTTTGTATTCACAAGAACTCGCTTCAAGCCACTTAGCCGTACTAACACTTATAACTAAGTTTTGTGGCTATTAGTGTTTGATTTTTATAGGATCACCTATTCACCCCCTCTAGGTGCTCTCAGACCCGCCTGTCAGGCACCGAGGGCACGCGGGCGAGCGCGTGCGGAGCTGGGCCTAATGGGCCGACTTGGGCTGAATTGGCTTTCTATTTTCCAGGGAATTTCTAATTGCTTTTCTATTTATTTTCTCTAGGGTTTTCAATTCAATATCAAATCAAGTTTCAAATTTAAACCAAATCAAACATGTGCAACAATTCAAAGAATATTTGGAGCTCAACATGATGCAACATTTCATGACTCATATGGTTTGGACAAAATAAAATAAATAATCCCTCCCTAATTAACCTAATTCTACAAAAAGAAAAGGAGAGAGTGAAACTAGAGAGAGAGAGAGAGAGAAGAGTAACACCTGAATTTGGTTGATAATTAGAAAGAAATTTTATACCCCCAAATCCAGGGTGTTACATAGAGAGCTGTCAGGAGTAAGTACCGCTGGTCCGGGGATTGGACGGGGTGTTACAAGTAGTATCATAGCCGACCCTCGCGGTTTCATGGGCATGTGTGGGTTAGGGGTTTGGGTATATGGCGCATGTGGGCCCAGAGTGGTCATATGATATGGCATATGACGACACTAGACACACCTACGTGGCTAAGAGGGGAGGTTCCTGGATTGGGGTTGACCGACGAGGACGTTGGTCTTATAAGGGGGGTGGATTGTGATATCTTGTCCTAAGGCTTAATAGAATTAATAGAGTATTCATACCAACAAGGTGCATCTTCTTTTTCGGAAGCCTATCTCGAAAGAACCTCCAAGTTAAGCGTGCTTGGCTTGGAGCAATTTGGGATGGGTGACCGATCGGGAAGTTTTATCGTGTGCGCATGAGTGAGGACAAAGTGCGTAGAAAAGACCCGTGTTGGTCTGTGGGGACGATATATGATCCTAGAGAGCTGTCAGGAATAAGTACTGCTGGTCCAGAGATTGGACGAGGTGTTACAATTTCTGAGAATGTTGCTGCCTAGAAAGAGGTCCCGTCTTCTCTAGCTTCACTTGAGTCGAGTTTACTCATAGACCTTCAGGTATTTTCGTTGCATTCATGTTACTCCATGTCCCTCACCAGCTGATGTCTAACATGTTGGTTTTTTGTGCAGAACACAATGAATCAGGTCAATGCTTCGCTACTTTTAGGTTGGTGGCGAGCTGAAGAAACAATCAGCCCAACTCCGCGAGAGATTGTCTCCTTTGATGCGGTTTGAAGTCATAGTGCTCCGAAAGCAGTTGGTTGACTTAGAGAATTCTCAGGCTTCACATAATGCTGGTAAGATAGTTGTTTCCTTATGTTCGGCCTTATCACTTGCTGGCCACACTCATTTTATGTGATGTCTTGCAGTTGCTTCAAAGAGATATTCTGACCTCGAGGACAAGTTGGCACGCTGCCAGTTGGAGCTCCACCAAGTAACAGTTTTTCTTGACGGAGCCCGAGTGGAATCTTGATATGGAGAAGAAGAATCACGAGGTAACCCATCAAGAAGTCCAGCTTACTTAATATATGCTGCCAGTCCGCTATGTAGAGTATTCCAATCCACAGGACGAAGTACAGAAACTAGAGGCAGAGATTGACCAGTAGAAAGAACAAATCAAGGGCATCATCACCAGATTTCATTGAAATCGATAACATGGCCGACTGGAGTAGATATGATCGTTCAGGCACATAGATAAGCAATAATCACCCTAATCTCCCAAAGATTTGAATACCACGCACTAGATTCGCAAGCAAAAATTGAAGATCTCACCGAAACCATACACAATAAAACACTAACAAAGATGGTGGTTACTGGAGTAACAACGCAGTCGGAGGTGGTGGATGATCGGTGAAAGAAGTTAGGTTGAAGTCGTCCCCATGTTCAGTCACCAATTGACGCTTCCTCAACTCTACAGACAACGATGAACACACTCGCCGGCTTGGCCCTTCTCTAGTTGTCTTCGGTGTCGGAGAATTCGCCAGCGCAGAGTCAGATGCGACTAGGTCGTCGAACACCGTCGGTGAAGTTCTTCCAACAGAAGGAAGAAGAGAAGCGGATGATTGACATAGTGAAATGAGGGAGCAGCCATAATCCCATCAAAATGTGTTACCCGTCCGACCGATGTGCATTTTATGTGATCGATTATGCAATAAGTTGGATCGGTGAATAATGCATAAGTCTTACTTAAAACCAGAATCCACATTTGGATGTGTCGTCAGTCGTCACTTAGATACGACCTAAGTGTGCAACGGCTACAATAAGGCCCTTTTTGTTTCGGCTTCTGGCAGCTTCTGGCCACCAAAAGCTGCTGCGGACTGCCAAACGCTCAACTTTTCAACCAGCTTCTATAAAATTCGTTGGGCAAAAACCATCCAAAATTAACATAAACACATAATCGGTTAAGTCGTTGTAATAGTAAGAATCCGTCACTTTCTAGATCTTGGGCCCTATGAACAACTTTATCTTTCTCCACATGTAATCATAATGATACTCAGATTCTGCTCACAGCCAGATTTTCAGAAAAGCTGATTAAAAAAAGTTGAACCAAACAGGCCCTAAGTGTGCAAGACGCAACGACTAGGGTGCATGCGTAACTGGGCCGCCGCCGCCGCCAGCCCACCAATTCGCCAGACACGAGACTTTTTATTTTACCTCAAGTAAACTAATGTTGTTTTATTTTTATTTTTACATGTAAATCTATAGTATACACTATATATATACTTTTTAAAAAATGAGTATTCATTTGAATACCAATGAATTATCATGAACCTGTCCTGCGGCACCGACATTCTGTCGTACTCATGACTCGTTAGCCACACCCTCGCGAGCATAATGTAGGTCAGCAGCCAACAGAATGGGCCCAAATGGTGTCTAGCCTTCTACTACTAGCTCTGTACATGTCGTAGTCTAGCCTACTACTACTATTCTGTCCCTATCCTATGGCATGTAGGTTCTTCATTTTTGTATACTAACATATAGCTTGTGCTAATGCTATTTGGAAGGGGATGGGTCGACGGCGGCAAGCGGCAGCGCGAGGGTGTGAGGGGTTGCGGGGGGGGGGGGGGACGGGAGGAGGGAGGAAGAATGAGGGATGATCTAAATAATATCATTGTTGGTGTTTCGTACCTCGCTCTGACAAGTAAATTTATTGTACGCGTTCCAGGCTCTAGAGGTTGTGCACGGAGGGCGCAAGATTTATACTAGTTCGGGCAGAATGTCCCTACTTCCAGTTATCGATGGCTTGCACTATCGACACCATTGATGATCAAACTCGTAGTAGGGGTTACAAGCAGTCGAGAGAGGGAGGAGAGGCTCCCAGGTCTCTTATTCGGGGTGGAAGTGGAGCTTTGAAGATGTAAGGTGGAGTCATAGCTAAGTCTTCGTTTGGCGGGGCTCCGGCCTCCAGGTCCTCATTGGTGCTCCTCCTCCTCCTATTCGTCCTTGTGGGTTCGTCTTCATCTGAAGGTGTCCGGTTGTGTCCAACAACTCTCTCTCCTTTCGACCCCTTGTCTGGAGGTCAGTCTGTCCCTTTTATAGATTGGGAGAGGGGTCGGGCAGCGGTGTCTTCTCTGGGAAGGAGCCGTAAGACAAGGATAAAACCAGTGTTTTACCCTGGGTAAGGCCCTTCGTACTCGTGGGGCTTGGGGCTGCATGGTTGTCTCATATTTATTGTTGGCAGATGACGTGGGGACAGCGATGGTCCCAGGCGTCATCATTCTGGCTACGACGACCCCTGGCCTCCGTAGCCTGGGTCTCGGCGGTGTAGTGCCCTGTGGGAGGTCTGCGTAGTCAGGTCTGGTCTGAAAGGCCATAAGTGTGCTGCAGGCTGAGGGGCGCGCGGGCCATTAATAAGCCACAGTCCAGGGGCTCGTAGGTCATGAATGCTATGTGGCCCAAGGGGTCCGTAGGTCATGAGTGGGAAGTAGACCAACACCGACATTGTGGCTCGATGCCAATCGTAGTTAATGCGACCAGTCATTTATGGCAAGTCAGTTTGGGGCTGGGCGTGGGTTTCACTCGAGCGGTTCCCTTCCGACACACCCAGCCTCTGTTGTCAGGTTCCACCATGCCCGACCCCCAACTCGGTGCCATGGGGTGCAACCAGGGGTAGGTCCTTCCAAGGTTGACGCACCTGACTTTCTTGACTGACTAAAGGGCCCTAGTGATAAGGGGCTCTTTCCTCAGCACGCTCACTGACCGACAAGTCCCAGCCATCGAGGATCATTTCCTCAATAGTAGCCCTCGAGCCCCCGGGGGAGTGTCTCCCTCCGAGGGCTTTTCTTCTTTCTCGGGTCGGGCGTTGTTCGTATCCCCACCTTTCAAGCAACTGTGACGGTCGCCTCTTCGCGAAGCGTGCCGTCCTCGAAGGTGGCCTGCTTCTATTTAGTGTGGGGGTTTAGACAAGTATTTGCCCATCATTTCGTTCGGGTTTTTGTTTATGAGTCCCAGCTTTGAATGGGGTCCGTCAAGGGGTCGTCCGTTGGCTCGTCATGGCTAGAGCAGTGGCCCCTTCTCTCCTCGGGCTCTTGGGAGAGTCGTAAAGTCCTTTGTGCAACGCCGAGGGCTACCGAGGCCGAGGTGGAGCTGCTCCGGTCTCGGCTTGTCAAGTCCAATGGTCTCGTGATGGGTAAGATGTCTTCCTCTTGCTTGCTTGAACCCTTGGTGTCGTCCTGGCCCTATCGTTCTTTCTTCTACTAGCCTTGAAGGTCGAGCTTAGGGAGCTGCAACTCCATTTGGGTCGAGCTCTGGATTTCATCGGGGCACGTGGCTCTTCTCTGGTGGAGCGTGTAGACGACGTCCCATGCCGTGTTCGAGGCATCGTTGGTCTTGGTGCTCGCGGAGGTGCCCCCGCAACACTGCTAGTTGGAGAACTTAGAACATGTTGCGATCTTTAGGAAGTCATCGGTCCTCCCTCGGCCTTACTGGACGAAGGCCTGATGGAGATGCTGGAGCGTTACGATGATGTGACGATCCATGTTGTTCAAGGTTGTCCATGGATGGAATTATTCGCGACACTCCTGATCCTGCATTGTAAACGCACCTTGTTGTGATTTTTTTCAAAATAATTGGAAAGTTAGTTTACCGTTTTCCGTTATTGGCGGTCAATGTTTGTTCGTGTTGGAATCTACCTTTTGAGCCTATTCTCGTGCGTGATTTTGACTATGGAGTCCGCCCGGGGATTATAGTTTGCGCCTTCTTGATGTCTCAGCCTCCGTGCGTAAGACCATTGATCCTCGGGTCCTCATCGGGGTGTGGTAACAGCTTTAGTCACCTCGCAACCACCCATTGGTGGCAATTCTCGGAACGACATTGGTCTATTTGGTGAGTTCATCTGTTGCAGCTTAGGACCCATTCACGGGCGGTTTCAGCGCTGCTGCGAACATCACGATGGGGTCGGCATGAAGGGAATAACTGCACATTTGTAATCCCATGATTCGCTTTTGTTCAGAACTTTGCGCGTGATTAGGCTATGACGCATATGGGTTCCAACCCCCTGACCCTGCCCCTCTGAGACCTCTATGGGTCAGGGGGTGCTATTTGTGCAACTTTTGTCTGTCCACCATACCCGTGCGAGGCAAGCCCCTGAGCCTCTGCTCGATGTAAGGGACCGTCTGGGGGCTTGCCTCTCCACGCGCATCCCCTTCGTGGGTATGAGGGGAGGGGAGTTGTATCACGCTTTCCTCGATGGGAAAGCAATGGCACTTGATGAGTTACAAGCGAGTAATCCGAGTGAGGCCCTGGCTCCTTTAGGAGGATCCAAGCACGGGGTCCGCTGGGGACCGTCCTCATTCTCCCAGACACTGAATCACATAGTTCCCGATCCTGTTCGACCTAGACTGATGGCTCGCTGCCTCCCTTCGCAATAAAACCATGAGTCAGACTATCCCAGGACTCGAACATGAGTTGGTGACACCCTTAACGCTTCGCGCGTCAGGGTACTGGTCGTTGGTGTGTCTGTCTCCGGCTGCCTCTTACTCAATTTTTCGCTGGAGCGGTCGCGAGCCCTTCGCGGACCAGCCTTTCAACTCTAGAATTCATGGTTGTTTTGCCATGAGTTTTTCGCTCTTCGGTCCCTGCGAAAGGAATTCCTAACAAGTTTGGGTCCTTACCGAAAAGCAATCCCTTGCCATTTCGGGATGGGTTCGGGCTCTTACCAGAAAGTGTCCCTTGTCGTTCGTCTAGTTCCTTAAGCTGAAACATTATTCGAAGGGTGGCCTGGTAGGTTCTGGCTCCCCTTGAATTTTCTGGAATCCTGCATCAATCGAACAGACAACAAAAAAAGAGGTATTAGCTTGGCCTCGCTTAGGCATAAATGTTTACTGGAAGGACAAAGATTTGTTTAACGAGAGAGGAGGTTAGTAGTTTTGCATTTCTCTGCCCGTAACTCCCCTCTCTCCTTCCTGGTACCCAAGCTCTTCGCTGAGGTCTGGGGCATGTAGGTTTGGGGAACGTCGAAGTCTTGTTATGGGTAGAACCGTCGTAGTTGCTCAATGTTCCATGCGTTGGCGAGCGTCCTCCCCTTCTCATCCTTCAACTTGTAGGTGCTCGACCGAAGTACCTCTCCAATCACGAATGGTCCCTCCCTTGGTGGGGAAAGTTTGTGTTGATCTTTGTTGGTTTGGACCCGTCATGGCTTGGTGATGATCTGTCTCATCGTGTCGTCGTGGCTTGATAGTGCTAGGTCGGCTCTTCCCTCTTGTAGATGTGCTCACTAGAGAGTCAGTTGTCGACTTGCTAGGTTGCTCGGCAGGCAGGTTGATCGGCAATCCTTCCTTGCCGGGTTGCTCGGTAGTGTTGTTCGGCGAGCAGGTTGGTCGGCAATCCCGCCTCGCCGAGTTGCTCGGCGGGCGGGTTGGTCGGCAGTATCGCCTCGCCAGGTTGCTCGGCGGGCTGGTTGGACGGCTTGGTGGACCGTCTTTGGGAGACCTTTTAGACTGCCACGTCAAGTCGCTTGGCAGGCGGGCAGGTCGGTTAGTGGGTCGTCTTTGGGAGACCTTTTCGTCTTTCTTCAGGCACCTGGTTCCTAGGTACTCAACACTGGTTGTCTCGTATTTATTGTGGCGGATGACGTGGGGGCGATGATGGTCCTAGGCATCATCATTCTGGCCACGCTAACCCCTAGCCTCCGCAACCTAGGGCTCGACGTGGCCTGTCATGTAGTGCCATGCGAGAGGTCTGCACACTCAGGTCTAGTCCGATAGGCCATAAGTGTGTCGTAGGCCGAGGGACGCGCGGGCCATTAATGCGTCAAAGTCCGGTGGACTCGTAGGTCATGAGTGCTATGCGGCCCAAGGGGTTCGTAGGTCATGAGTGGGAAGCGGACCGGTGCCCACGTTATGGCTCGATGTCAGGCTTGGTTAATGCGGCCAGTCATTTATGGCGAGTTAGTCCGGGACTGGGTGCGGGCTCCACTCGAGCGGTTCCCTTCCGACACACCCAACCTCCCTTGTTAGGTTCCGCCATGCCCGACCCTAGGCTCGGTGCCGCGGAGTTCGACCGGGAGTGAATCCTTCCAGAGTTGACGTACCTGCCTTTCTCGACTAACTAATAGGCCCCGGCGATCAGGGGCTCTTTCCTCAGCGCGCTTACTGATCGGCGGGTCCCAGGGACCGGGGATCATTTCCCCGACAAATGTCCATTAGATTTGAGTCAGAAAAGGAGAGGGTTATCTAGCTATCTGAACCATTAGTTTTGATGGTGTGTTAAGTATAAGTGTAATTTGTTCAGTGGATTTAGTAGAAGTTATGAGCGTGGGTTATTTGGTTGGATGAGTTTTGCAAAGTTTAAATTGATGGATTATATAGTGGTATAGATGTAACACGCAGGGCATGTTCTGTTGTAATCCGTATCCTCAACTCAGTCATATGTACTCCATCTGTTTCGTTTTAGTTGTCGCTGCTAGTGCAAAACAAAACGAGTCATAATAGTTGTCGCTCTAGTTGAAGTAAAAAGTAAACTACCATTTTTGCCCCTTGCAGCAGGTGTTTACCAGCTAAGGTTGGGCGAAATGCCAAGGCCTAATCCGAGACCTGTGGGAGGGCAAAATCATCAATTCATAGGTTCCTTAATCTGCACGAAGATGTTGAAAACGACTTGTAAAACGAAACGGAGGAAGTATGTATGGAGTATGTATGTTGAGAAAGAAAATGCTCGCGCACGGCTGGTGAGTTTGAGCAGGGCTCTGGGCCTCTCACTCCCGCGTTCGAATTAGGGATTTTTGACGATTGGACTGACAAGAACATAAATTGAAATCAGCATAGCCTGATGAACGAAGGACTTTCAGGGGAAAAAAATCCTGGCTCCTAGCTACAGCTCCAACGTGGACCGACCAAGTTGTAAGGGCTCGTTTGGTTCATACCCTCACGTCTGGGAGCGTTGTCAGGTAAGTTTGGCCACGGTAAGACTTATTTTTCCTGATTTTTACTCTTTTGACACCAATTCCATGGGATTCTAAAAAAAGACATCAATTCCACGAGATAATTCTGCAAACTGACAACGCAAGACATCGAAGAAACGGTGAGAAGGCGTTTCTCTCACATGCCTTTGAATAGGCAGCAGGGACATTGACACATTTTACCCTATGCCTTGCTGATCCTAAAGATGTAAAGTTCACGGGGACGAGCTTATTAAAGAAAATAGATAGCAATGATATTTCAGGATTGTGTTATCCAAATCTTGCTATATCCAGGACCATTGGCTTGTTGGATCATAGTAATAACAAGGCTGATACGCCACTGTTTCACAACTTGTTTGGACCGTACAGCCCAAACCACACAAAAACAGCATTTGCCTTTCAAAATCCTCAAAATATCTTCCAACTAGCCCATTAGGAACATCAAAGAGACTGATACTAGAACAACAAATCCTCATTCTCCAAAGCAAACAAAGGTTGACTACATTCGGTGCACTAAAGTTACGTCTAAGTCATATACTACCTCATATACTACCTCCGTTCTTGAATATTTGTCGCCCGCTAGTTCATTTTTAAACTAGACCGCGACAAATAAAAAAGAAAGAACAGAGTATAATATAGATTGGCCACTGTTTCAGGACTAAGTACATACAGTGGGTACAACATCCAACAAATCATAGAGCTCTAGTGCTGAAGTGTCGTAGATACTAATCATATCCATCTGTAATGAAGGGGCAGAGCTCCTATCATCAAGACCCTTGAAGATGCTCTTTTGTTTCTCCACTGTTGAAAAGCAGGTTACAGGGCATGTGCAACAAGCTCATCAAGAGACATCTGTCAGAAAACAGAATGCAGGTGCATGCTAGCTTAGGTAACCAGGCGCATGGTTATTTCTCTTCATTGTCTGAATCAGACTCCGCAAAAACAGGTTTCGGCTGGGTTTGGGAATAAGCTGGCGCAATAAACTTTGGGTCTTTCTCCGCAGCATCAGCATACTTCAAAATGGCTTCTCTTGGATCTTCATCCATCCAGGTCTCCTTAATTAAACCACCTTCCTGTAATAACATGCAGAAAGAGGGCAAACATATCAATAGGACATGCAGAAAACCTAAAACAACCCCAAGCACAACATATATACATACACAACACATGGAGATATGAAGTATGTGCACTACCTTCAAGAGATACTGTGTCAGCAAACTGCCTTTTGTAGTACCAACTCTTCCACCAAAACCTGGACCATTAACAGGTGCTTCTGGTTTGTGGGATTTGAGTGGGTCTTTCAGTATCTTCTCTCTTTGACGCTTACGACTTGGTTGATCTCTGAAAAGTGGCAATGCATGTGGATTGTGTATGACAGGTTGCACCTCAAAATCATCAACAGACTTTTTCCTTGGTGCTCGTCCAACACATACAAGAGCTCCCCTTTGACTAATAGAAGGATCGTACAGGATATGAGTCCCACCTTCTTTCTTGTCTCCAACTGTTGCAAACACCTAAAGGTAAAACAAAGAAGTTCAATAATATCCTTTAAAATGGCAGTGCTCACTTCTTGAAACTCATTTATAAGAGAGAGAAAAAAACCTGGTTGATTCTTGGATGCCAGAGGCACCTTATCACACTGTAATGTGCTGAAATTCCCACCCTTGATACAAGCTCAAGTTTCTTTCTATCAAAGAAACAAAGTAATCCCCCATTGTCACCATCTTTTTCAATAGATGTTCCTGTAAAAATAAGCTGCTCATCTGAGCTAAATGCTGCATTTGTCTCAGCGTAGTGATTTGGCAGATCTTCAAATACTTTCAAAGGAGTTTTCATTCTTCTCAAATCCCATATCTGCATTCACAAATGTAACATCCCAATTAGATACCTTGGAATAATAAGAAAAGAAAAAAAAGGTAACAGATACAACCTGACACTGACAATACAGGGACTAGCACAGCCAATGTTATTTCCTAGATCCAGTGTGAATCTAAACTCTTACTTTGAACTTGAAGTTTGAACTAGTGTACAGTTGAGTTGTACACTCTGGTTGTATGTATAATAGGGTTCTAAACAAGGAAGAATAAATCAATACCACGTTACTATAATCACATATTTGCATAGCTACAGTACAACGGAACAGCCCAAAAATATCTAACACAACTAGCCAATTCACAAAGTTGCAAGTTCAATAATAGTCATTAATATGTAACCTCCCCTCACATCCATAAGGACATAATCAAGTTAAGAAGTTAATATAAAGTTTCGAAATTTGTAGTCCTCAAAGCTCAGTTAAATTACCTTAAGAGTACTATCCATACTTCTTGACAGAAGGCTCTGTCCATCTGTTGAGAACTTAACCCCAGTAATATCCTCTGTGTGTGTTTTCTCAACGTGGATATCTGGTCTGCTACCCCATCCAGCTTTTATGGTCCAGACCTATGAGGGATACAGTATGCAGGTCAGAGAACATTACAAGAAACAATTTGACTGAAAATAAAGTATCGATGAATTCTACATAAAGTATATACCTGTATAGAACCATCCCCTATGCCACCCACAATTCGTTTCCCTTCATGGTCCCATGCACATGATGTAACAGGAATCCGCATTGGTCGTACCAGCTTAGGTTTGATGACCTATTCATAAAGTAATTAACAGATTCAAGTATTCAAACAGCCACAGTTCAAATGATTAAAAAATTTGATTATTTGAAATAGCAAATAAGGAATTTCGAGGTACTAAAATGGACCAGTAACAGCGTCTTCCAAGGGTCTCCTGATATAATTTTAGAAAAACAATTGTTAATGTCTGGCAAATAGAAATAGTATATCAAAATACCTGCTTCTGACTTGTAAAATCAGACACATCCCAGAGACGCATGGAGCCATCTTCAGATGATGTCAAAATGGTTTCTTTTGACTTTGGATTCCACTCACCACCTGTAAGCCCAGAGATGTGACCTTTTGTATTCTTCAGATCACGAATATACATATCACCCTTAACAAACTCGCCTAGTGTAAGTCCATCCCTGTCGTAAATCTGATTTAAAGCATACTTGTCAACAAGAAGTTTTCAGCTCTACTAGTGAAGTATTGGGAAAAATGGAAGGTTACAAGAGCAGAATACCTTGGCCTGAGCTGAACCAGTAACACATAAGAATCGATCAGACGTTGGACTCCAACTTAGGCTACGAACTTGATGGCCCTCAAATGGTTCCAATTGTCTGAATGACTGAAGCTTTGAATTCATACCCTGGAAGTCGTACATACGCACTGTATAATCATAGCTACCAGAGAGCACTCTGGATCCTGTATGGTCAACAGCAAGGGCAGAGACAACCTGGCAGTCATAGTATTATTATTATAAACCAGTAAAATGCATGTAAAAAAACTGTAGCTACACGATTTGAATGTCTAGCAAGTTAGCAATATCATGAAATCTGTTTCTCAAACTATAGTATTGACTAGCATGTGTGAGCTATAAATTTCAATTAGAGCGTCACAATTGACATCTTGCTGAACTTTTAATGAGCATTGAATGTTCAAAAACCAGCTTTACCATCAATCGCACTAATTCTAAGGTTATGTATGGTTCCATCGGTGGGAGTGGCAACATAGACGCAATCAAGTTATTGTGGTATCCGTTGCGTGGGAAGGCAAAGTGGGATTTGATGGGTTCAAATTTTTAATGCCTTGCAGTGGGGGCTGGCGGGTGGTGGTCTATCGCTTACTCGTGTGAGATGCTATGGGGTCGGAGTCGGATAACAACCACAGAAGAGGGGTAACAGGATTGTACAGGCTGCCATCTGATAACGTCGTGATCAGTTACAGGGCATACCCAGTGCCGAAGGCTCCCACATGAGTGGGGTCCGAGAAAGGGATAAACCAAGGCAAGCCTTTCCCCCGCAAATGTGAAGAAGCTGCTTCGATCCTGTGATCTGATGACTCAGTGAGAGGGCTCTCACCACTGCAACAGCTCTCTGGTTACAGGCCAGAGCAACCAAACAAAAAACAATGACAACCATTAGCTTTGCTAACTGGTTACGGGCAGTGGCAGAGCTGAGGCTCGGCCTGCCCGGGCTTTGGTGGCCCAGCCCAAATAACCTGATGACCGAATCCTAGCTCTCTGCCTACGCGTCCTGGGCTCTGCCTCATCCTCGACTAATCGCCTCCACCTTCAGGGGGGTGCCTCCATCTCCTCACCTCCGCTGCCGCACATCTCGCCTCGCCTCCACCTCCACACGACACGACCACGCCTCACCTTCACCTCCTCACCGCCAGACGCACCCGCCGCCACCCCGTGAGCCAGCAGCCACCCACCATCTAGCCTCTGCGCCCACCGCCCAGCCACCAGGCACTGGCCACACCCTGCCGACGGCTGCCTGAGGCAGTGAGGCCTGTCCATGCCCAGGCCCGACCGCTCGCTGCTCGGTGAGATGCTCTCCTCTCCCTTCTTCACTCTGTGTGTGTGTGCCCGGGCTTGGATTCGTGGTTGGCTCCGCCACTGGTTACAGGCCAAAAAGACTGAACCAAACAGCATCCAAGATCTAATTCAAAATAAAACAAAAGCTGATATTCATTTGCAATTTCATTATATGTTTCAAACCAGTTTTAACAACCAACACTACCTGTAATCCATCTACCTCCTCTGGGGTGTATCCTAATACTAAAAATAAAACCGTGATCAGCTAACAGCATGCGAACTTTGGTACTTTTTTCCCTGATGAACCAACTTTATCCAGCTAATTTGGCTCAGAAAAAGAACAGCTCGTCCAAATGGTGCCTAAAGGAATCGAGCCAAGCTAGATAGAAGGACACATCAGTATAACAAAATCAAATGAAGGAGGAGAACTGGAGCTCGTCGCTCGTACCTTATTGTGCCCCCGCAGAACAATTTCGTTGCTAAGAGGGATCCGATTGAATCCACCCTCCCCATCATCCTCCATCTCCTCCTCGTCGTCGTCCTCATCATCATCGACGTCTTCATCATCCGCTGGCGGCGGCCTAGGCGGCCCAATCATGCCGTCGCCGTCGTCCCCCTCGCCGCGAGCGGAGGGCGGCGGTGGCCGAGGCGGCCCGATCATGATACCGCCGCCGTCCTCATCGTCTTCCTCCCCCGCGGGCGCCGGCGGCGGGCGAGGAGGACCAATCATAGCGGCCCCATCGTCGTCCGCGGCGGTAGAGGCGGAAGGCTTGGGGTTACTAGGGTTTTGAGGCTTGCGAAGGGTGTTGGAGTGGGCGGAGGAGGTAGCAGAGCTGGGCCGCGGAGCCGCCTTTCCGAAGGAGAGCGGGAAGAAGGCCCGCATAGCCTCTTCGTCCATCTCGGCCCCGTCAGCCATGGACACAAGCTCGCCGCCGGCGAGATCAGGTCTGGGCCTCAGGGTTGCCTGTGCTGTGATAGTTGCGCGAGGTTATGCCAAATCAGGAGAGATGCGGGTTTGTGCCTTCCGAAACCGGTCGGGCGAGTCGCTTTGAGGGTCTGTTTGGTATAGCTTCAACTCTGACTCATGTGTAAGAGCAGCTCTCTCTCAGGAGCCACTGTTTTGTTTGCAAAACATTTGGCAAAATGGCTCTTTCAATACATTCTATTTATGAGTGTGTTAGACATTTGCACAAATACCTTGCAGGCGTGCTGTGTGAATCGAACGAGAAATCAAATAGTTGGGAAACGAGCAAAGCGAGATGAGGAAGGGGGTTGCGAGGACTAGGCGAGGAGATGAGTGAAGCAGCTAGCGAAGTCACCGAGGAACTACACGAGAATGAGCCCACCTCGACCTCCATGCATGCCGCCGCATGAGAACAGCGAGAAGCAGAGAGGTTAGCAACCAGATAGATGATTGCTGCTCCCCGCCAGCGTGCTCTCGCGTGTGTGCTTTCCGTCCTTGCCGTCTGACGAGCGTCAGGCTAGAGAATACGTCGCGGAGCAGCTTGGAGCCAGTTTTCTGTGCTCTGGCTTCTGTCCCCGAATTGGCTCCTGCTCCTGAGGCGGAGCTGTTTTTGGCACCTTGTTTGGGAGGGCTCCGGCAAGGAGCCAGAGCTGGAGCTGCTCGGGAGCCCTCCCAAACAGCCTCTTAGTGCCCGTACAAAGGTTTCCCCTTGCCATTGCAGCATTGCTCGTACAAAGGGAGAGATGCTTTGACTTGTGACCTTTTTTTGCATTTGAGCTCTTTTAGGGTTTTACTTTTATGAATACATCATTTATAGTTTCATTTTAAAAAATGAACCCTTGACTCGGCGCTATAGGTGTATATTTGGGCCGGGCCTGATGGGCCGGCCCGAAGCACGGGAAAAAAACACGGCACAAGCACGGCACGACAAGAAATATTTTAGTGTCGGGCTGGCACGGCACGAAATATCGGGCCGGGTTTGGGCCAAGGTCGCGGCCCATGGACGGGCACGAGCACGACCCGTTTAAGATAGGCATGAAATGGCCCATATAGAGGCACGAAAAGGCTCATATATTTATTAAAATCATACTTCATTCGACACTTTCATGTACTTGATAAAGAACACAAAGCTAGAGATAATGTTAGTTAGATATTTTTTGTAGCTTTGAATTAGAGTATGTGATGTAATTTTATTTTTGTTATGAACATTAGATAATGAATTGAACTTACGAACTTTATATAGAGCTGATTATACACTTTTTCTTTCTAACAAAATGATTTGTAAACAAGGTAGTCATTGCATAGCTCTGGTAACTTAATACAAATATTAAGTTTGCTTTTGGTCAAATTTATTTGTCTTATATTTTATTTGTTTTATTAAATTTGTTTTGAATTTCGGGCTCTGATGTGAATTTCGAGCCCTGATGTGAATTTCAAGCCAAAAACTGAATTTCGGGCCAAAAATTGAATTTCGGACCCTAATGTGAATTTCGGGCTTTTATAGTTTCGGCCCGCCCGAAATGAGCCTGGCACGTTTAAGCAATTACGGGCCGGGCCGTGGGCCGAGGGTTAGGCCCGTGGGCCGGCCCGGCACGGCCCGAAATTCAAACGTGTCGGCCCGGCCTGAAATTCAAACAATATGGGTCTTTTCGGGCTTGGGCCGGGCCGGGCGTCCCGAATGTACACCTATACTCGGCGCTAATGATATTGACGTCTAGGTTCTACGTGTCGACGCGAAGGCATTTGGTGCCTAGATGTCTGGCGTGGGGGAGACGTGGCGCTGACGTGGCAGGTGGGTCGGCGCCGAGATCTATGGCGTCGACCCCCTTAAACTAGGCCTAGAAAGCCTTTTTCATTTCGCCCGCGCCCCGTCTCCACCTCCGCGCCGCCGCCCACGCCGCCCCGACCACCGCGCCGCCTCCCCTTGTGCCGTCTCTAGGATCAACACTGTCTCCACAAACCAACTCAAGTCTCTTTTGCACACTTTGTCATCACTGACGCTGTTGGGGGCCTTCTTCCTCTGAAGGTCCTCAAAACGTGACTGACCATATGTTTTCAGTATGACATGGATTATTACAGGGGGGCTTCGGCTTCGGGATAATGGGTTTCTCTTATAATAGGGCGAAGATGTAGCCCGAAGGTGATAAGAATGGACGACGAAGTTGTAGCCGAAGAGCGTCAGTTTTGATGTGACGACGAAGATCAAGTATGATGATGACTGAAAAGGGACAAATACTATTCAGTCCTTAATATTTTGTGTTATGATAATAGATGAATGTCAGGGACATGGATGTAATTTTACCCGGGTTGCGTCTCGTGTCTATAAATAGATGAACAGTAACACCGTACTATTCACGCTG
Organism: Zea mays; assembly: GCF_902167145.1. Taxonomy (NCBI): domain Eukaryota; kingdom Viridiplantae; phylum Streptophyta; class Magnoliopsida; order Poales; family Poaceae; genus Zea; species Zea mays. The sequence continues at coordinate 32,269,304 of NC_050100.1, read as the reverse complement.
GATTGTAACTACTCTCTCGCATCTAACCTTCGAGCAAGCCGAAGGTATCAATGTAATATCAATCCTGTTAATACTCATGTATGTTTTATGGAATACAAATATGAATGAACCATTGAATTATATTTGTTATCTTCGTGTATTCTTATTCATTTATGAAATGATGAAGGCACGTCCTCCATGACCTTCGTCCGAAGATCATTATATCTGAGAGGAGATAATGCTTCAAAGGACGATGGTCTTTAATGCTTAACAATTGTGTTGTCTTGTTCTTGATTCACAGCATTTGAGAACGGCCAACATTGGCGCCCACCTCCGATAAACCCGAATAACCACCTTCGGCAAGCATCCACCTTCGTCATGTCGCCGAAGAAGACAACAACGTCAGGGGCTGCCCTGCAGCCACTGGATACAAATCAGGACACACTCTCTGTTGGGGGCCTTCCTCTTCCGAAGGTCCTAAAAAACGTGACTAACCATATGTTTTCAGTGTAACATAGACTGTTACAGAAGGCTTCGACTTTGGGATGAAGGTTTCTCTTTCTGGTAAAAGCATGCATGATATGAAGATGCAACCCGAAGGCAGAACGGACGGACGCTGAAGCTGTGGCTAAAGGAGCTTCAGCTTAATATGATGACGAATGTGGAAGACGAAACCGACCTAAAAGGGAAAAGACTACTTAGCCCTTGATAGTTTGCCTTATGATTAAGAATAAATGTCAGGGACATGAATGTAATTTTGTCCGGGCTGCGTCCCGTGCCTATAAATAGATGAACAGTAACACCATACTGTTCACGCTGGATTGTAATCACTCTCGTGTCAGTCTGGCATTTCCACTTTCTGGCAAGCCAAAGGTATTAATGTAATATTAATATTATTGATGTTTATTCATGTTTATAAAATGATGATATACATAATCTAATGATTCGTGATGATTATTCATATTCTTTTTGTTTCATGTATCCTTATTTATATTCGTTCATTGAGGTGATGAAGGTATGCCCTTCATGACCTTCGTCTGAAGATCATTATGTCCCAAAGGAGATAATGCTTCGAAGGATGAAGGTCTTTAATCGTTAACAATTGTGTTGCTTTGTTCTTGATGTATAGCATTCGAGGACAAGGACCAACATTGGCGCCCACATCCGGTGAACTCATTCGACCACCTTCGGCAAGCATCGACTTTCGCAATGCCGCCGAAGAAGACAACGGTGCTAGGGGCTGCCCTGCAGCCACTAGACACTAATCAGGAGACGTTGCAAGAAGCTAGGAGCCAAAAGAGGAAGGCTACTAGCCCAACACCTCATGAGGAGGAGCTAGATCAAGAGATCGGGGATTTGGAGGCTATCCACCAACAAGTACAAAGGAAAAGGGAAAAGATGCTTCGGGTCGCTGACCTTCAGAAAAAGATCGACGAAGCTGCTGAAGAAATGTGTCATCTCACTCAGGATGACCAAGACCGAAGACCCCAATACAGGGAGCTTCGTCAAGATAGCTCAATCAATGATGATGAATGGTACGATGACTTTCATCATGGTAATTTTGCTTTTGATGATGCTTCTCCCTTGGCAGCAGAATTGCAGGATACCCCATGGCTGCCGTCATACAAACCACCTCAGCTCCCCATGTATGACGAGCACTCAGGTCCGAAGCAATTTTTGATGAGCTACGAAGCAACCATATCCTCGTATGGGGGCAATACTGCGATCATGGAGAAGTCCTTCGTCATGGCAGTCAGAAACGTGGCTCAAACATGGTACTCTTCTCTTCGGCTAGGGACAATTACGTCGTGGCAGAAGCTAAAAGACATGTTGGTCACCAGTTTCCAGGGTTTCCAAACGAAGCCAGTCACTGCCCAAGCTCTGTTCCAGTGCACACACGACCAGGAAGAGTACCTTCAGGCGTATGTCCGGAGGTTCCTGCGACTGAGAGCCCAAGCGCCTACAGTGCCCAATGAGATTGTCATTGAGGCCATGATTAAGGGACTCAAACCAGGACCAACGACACAATATTTTGCAAGGAAGCCGCCGTAAACCTTGGAGAAGCTTCTCCAGAAAATGGATGAGTACATCAGAGCAGACAATGACTTTCGGCAAAGAAGGGAAGAAGCCTACAGATACTCTGAGATCGCCAGGGGCTTCGGAGGAAGATTCCACCCTAGGCATGTCAGGTCAATCCATAATGCCAGCTCAAGCGACGACAGATGAAACCATACCCAAAGGCAGCAGCCCAGCTCTCAGTCGTTAGGAGCACAACAAAGCTCTTTCAGGCCACCGGCTCCAAGAGGTAGAGGGGGGATAAGCTTCGAAGGCAAATATGAAGATCAACCCAGGAAGCTGTTTTGTTTGTTCTATGGTGAAGACAAAGGGCATACCACAAGGACGTGCCAAGTTACGATTCAGAAACAGAAAGAAATTGCCGAAGCTGAAGCACGACAAAATCAGCCGAAGCAGGTCATGCATACCGCTTCGTGCTATTCTCCTTATGTCCCGGAATATGTAGGTAATCAACAACCTACGATCTCTGCCGCTTCGGCAAGCCATTCTCAAGCTTCCTGGGGCCAGTTGCCACCACCACCAGCAGCGCTAGCACCTGCCCTGGCACGTAGTCAACAGCTAGAAGGGCATCACCACGCTCAGCAACAGCACGACCTTCGGGAAGAGTCCGAAGCTCGCATAGTCAACAACACTGTGCCTGAGTCGAAGCACATCTATTAAAGGTGCCACGGTGATTCGATTAAAGAATATCCTACCCTAATGTATCTTAGTTCTTTCCGCCATTTTATTTTCTTACATGAAAAACAATTCACGAAGGATTAAATTCCAATTTTATGTAATAATACTGTGGTCACACCATCGAGTGTGGTGCGCATCCCCTTAACAAAACTTCCGAAGCTCCAAAGTCGTTCCTAAGGGAGCGGAGTAAGTTTCGAAGCTCCAAAGTCATTCCTAAGGGAGCGCAGAGTAAGTTCCGAAGTCACAAAGTCGTTCCTAAGGGAAAGCAGAGTAAGTTCCGAAGCTCAAAAGTCGTTCCTAAGGGAATGTAGAGCTAAGATGCCACCGAAATAAAAGGTGAAGAAGCTTAAAAGTTGTTCCTAAGGGGATGCAGAGCTTAAATACCACCGAAATAGAAGGTGAATAAGCTCAAAAGTCGTTCCTAAGGGGATGCAGAGCTTAAATGCCACCGAAATAGAAGGTGAAGAGACTCAAAAGTCGTTCCTAAGGGGATGCAGAGTCTGGGTGTGTTTTCGTGTGGGCGTGTGTCTTCGGCATAAACATCATGCTGCATCATATCATCGCATCATTTCGCATAACATTACATCATACATCATATCACATCAGTAACAAAAATGTGAAGAAGGAAAGATAGTCGAATGGAACAACGTGCTGAAGCACAAAGAGTACCTTCGATAGTAATAAATTTACATGCCAAGAAAGTCTTCATCGTCAACAATATTATATAACAGCCATGGCATAGAAGGGGTGATTTTTTCTTTGCGAAGCATGAAAAGAAGGGAAGGTGTTGTCACACCCGATTTTAGAAGGCAAACTGAATGCGAACCATGTACGTGCCAGGATCAGTAATTCACGTACACATCAGTTACATAACTGGACATCATCACACAATGCTCAAGTAATAGCATAAAAGAAGGTAATAGTCGATTATATCATGATGTCCGAGACATCCACATAGTCTTTAACAATTATCAAAGTGCGGAAAAGAAACGTAGATACACACGGCCTTCACAGGCAGACGACCGGGGGTTTGCCGCTAACCCACGCCTAGAACTCATCGTACTCTTGGAACTCCTGGAAGTCCTCCTCCACGACTTCATCTTCTCCTGAGCAGTGGTTGCAACATGGACAACATGGGGGGTGTTGGTGTGTAAAGCAAGGGTGAGTACACATCAACATACTCAGCAATATGTCCCGTTTGGCTGTAGTGGACTAGCTTTATGTGGGGTTAAGTCGAGCAATTGCTTTTAGTTGGTCAGGTTATTATTACTAGTAGAAAGCCAGGTTTTAGCATTAACCCAAGTTGTTAACCCAAAGTACCCTTTCCAAACTTCATCTTCTCCTAGCTGCCTTGGGGCTATAAAAGGGACCCCTAGGCGCATGGAGCAGTATACCAAGCATTCACTAAACATCCTAAGACGCCTAGGCTCCGCAATCACGCAATCGGATCATCGTGTTAGAGATTTGAGCACCGTTCGAGTTGTAAACTCCCCGCGCCGTGTTTTGTGCTCACATCTTGACTTGTGTGTGTGTGGTTGCTACAATTTGAGTCTTGTGTGTGTTGCTTTCCCTCCCTTATTCTTGTGCTTCTCTTGTGATCAACTTGTAAGGGCGAGAGGCTCCAATTTGTGGAGATTCCACACAAACAGGAAAAGACTACTAAGGAAGAAAGCTGCGACACTCAAAGTTGATCATTGGATCCCTTGAGAGGGATTGAGTGCAATCCTTGACCGAAGGAGGTCACCACAACGTGGAGTAGGCATTGGCCGAACCACGGCATAAAATCACTGTGTTCTGTGGCCATCTTCATTGTGATTGGTTTTCTTCTAAGGCTTACTTTAGCGACTTGGTTTTAAGTATACTAACTCTTCATAACCAAGTTTTTGGCTGTTTAGTAGTTGATTTTACAGGATCACCTATTCACCCCCCTCTAGGTGCTCTCAATTGGTACCAGAGTCGTACTCTTCATCTAAGGGACTAACCGCTCGAAGAGATGGATCATAAGGGCAAGGGGATGGTGATCAACGACAAGGAGAAGGAGTCCCTCCTCAACGAGCCAAGAGAAGACAAGCCCATAGACTCAGGCTCGAGTCACAAGAAGAGAGACAGGAAGAAGAAAAGGCGCATCAAGAAGATTATCTACTACGACAACGACGCCTCCTCTTCTTCACCAAGGGATGACGATGACGACTCCTCGACGAAAAAGAAAACGGTTAATCAGAATTACTCCTTTGATTATTCTCGCATTCCTTACAATTCGAATGCTCATTTACTATCAATTCCACTTGGAAAACCCCCACAGTTTGATGGAGAGGATTATTCTTTCTCGAGTCATAAAATGCGTAGTCATTTGTTCTCCCTCCATCCTAGTATCTGGGAGATTGTAGAAAATGGAATGCACTTTGATAGCACTGATAACCCTGTATTCATTAATGAACAAATACACAAAAATGCCTAAGCTACTACTGTTTTGTTAGCATCTCTATGCATGGATGAGTATAACAAGGTCTGCGGCCTGGACAACGCCAAACAGATTTGGGACACCCTCAAAATATCTCACGAGGGTAATGACGCCACCATGATTACCAAGATGGAACTAGTGGAAGGTGAGCTAGGGAGGTTCGCGATGATCAGGGGAGAGGAGCCAACACAGACCTACAAGAGGCTCAAGACCCTGGTCAATAAAATCCGAAGCTACGGGAGTACAAGATGGACGAATCATGACGTCATCCGACTCATGCTCAGGTCATTCACTGTTATTGATCCTCATCTTGTAAACCTTATTCGCGAAAACCCCAGGTACAGCAAGATGACGCCCGAGGAAATCCTCAGAAAATTCGTAAGCGGGCGCATGATGGTGAAGAAGCAAGATATGTGGACAATGCCTTGAATGGTCCACTCCCCGTCTATGAGCCGCAGCCCATTGCTCTCAAAGCAACCAGCAGCAGGGAGGCGATACCTAGCAAGGTAGCACAAGTGGAGGTTGCCGGGCTCAATGAGGATGAGATGGCACTCATAATAAAGTGATTCAAGACCGCACTAAAAGGACACAAGGAGTATCCCAACAAAAACAAATCAAGGGGAAAACACTCCTTCTTCAAATGTGGTAAGACTGGTCATTTTATAGCTCAATGTCCCAATAATGATAATGACCAGGCACAAGAAAAGCTTGGTAAGAAAGAGAAAAAGAAGAACTATAGGAAGGTGAAGGGCAAGGCGCACCTTGGAAAGGAATGGGACTCCGACTGTTCTTCATCCGACTCCGACGATGAAGGACTGGCTGCCTCAGCCTTTGACAAATCTTCGCTCTTCCCCAACGAGCGCCATACGTGCCTTATGGCTAAGGAGAAGAAGGTACGTATTCAGGACACTCCCAAGTATACGTCTTCTAGTGATGAAGAATCATCTGATGATGAAGTAGACTATATTGATTTGCTTAAGGGATTAGATAGAACCAAGGTAGACAAAATAAATGAATTAATTGATGCTCTCAATGAAAAGGATAGATTACTAGAAAAGCAAGAAGATATTTTGTATGAGGAACATGATAAATTCATTAGTGTTTAAAAATCTCTTGTTCTAGAAATTAAGAGAAATGAAATACTATCCTCTGAGTTGACAACCTGTCATGAATCTATCTCTAGCCTAAAGAATTTAAATGGTGATTTGAATGCTAAGCTAGAGAAAGCAACTAGTTCATGTGTAGAGCATGTGGTTATTTGCAATAGGTGTAAAGATGTTGGTTTTGATGAACATGCTACTACTATTGCTAAATTAAACAATGAGGTTGCAAGTCTTAATGCTCAACTTAAGACTTGCATGGATAACTATGAGAAACTTAAATTTGCTAGGGATGCCTACACTGTTGGTAGACACCCCTCAATTAAGGATGGACTTGGTTTTCGAAAATAAACCAAGAACTTAATAAGCCAAAGGACTTCCGGACTCAACAAGGAGAAAGGGAAGGCTCCTATGGCTAGCAGTTCTCAAAAGAACCATGCCTATCTTTATGATAAGAAATTTACTAGTCATGCTCATAATGATAGATGCTATGATCGTATTGTTTCTCATAATGCTACATTTAATTCTCATGCTATGTTCGCATCTAGTTCCTCTTTTGTTCATGGTAGAAGTAGACCTAGGCGAAATTATGCTACTTCTCATGCACCTAGGAAAGTTCACAATGGTCCTACTACTGTTTATCATGCTTGCAATGCTTCATTTGTGCTTTCATGTAAAAATGCCAAAGTAGTTGCTAGAAAATTGGGATCCAAATGCAAGGGAGACAAAACTTGCATTTGGGCTCTAAAAGCTGTTGTGACTAACCTTATAGGACCCAACAAGAGTTGGGTACCTAAAACCCAAGCTTAAATACTTTGCAGGTTTATGCATCCGGGGGGCTCAAGTTGGATTATCGACAGCGGATGCACAAACCACATGACGGGGGAGAAGAAAACGTTCACCTCCTACGTCAAAAATACGGATTCCCAAGACACCAACATTTTTGGAGACGAGAACCAAGGCAAGGTTAAAGGATTGGGCAAGATAGCCATCATGAACGAGCACTCAATATCAAATATGTTTTTAGTAGAGTCGCTCGGGTACAATTTACTGTCTGTAAGTCAATTATGTCATATGGGCTACAATTGTTTATTTACAAATATTGATGTATCTGTTTTTAGAAGGAGTGATGGTTCATTAGCCTTTAAGGATGTATTAGACGACAAACTCTATTTAGTTGATTTCTCGAAACAGAATGCCGATCTAGATGCATGCTTAATCACTAAGACTAATATGGGCTGGCTTTGGCATCGCCGTCTAGCACATGTTGGGATGAAGAACCTTCATAAACTTCTAAAGGGAGATCATGTGTTAGGACTAACCGATGTCTGTTTTGAGAAAGACAGACCTTGTGCAGCGTGTCAAGCAGGGAAACAGGTGGGAAGCACTCATCAAAGCAAGAATGTGATGACGACATCAAGACCACTGGAACTCCTACACTTGGATCTCTTCGGCCCCGTTGCCTATCCCAGCATCGGGGGAAGTAAGTATGGTCTTGGTATAGTTGATGATTTTTCCCGCTTCACTTGGGTATTCTTTTTGCAGGACAAATTTGAAACCCAAGTAACCCTAAAGTGCTTCTTAAGGAGAGCTTAAAATGAGTTTGAGCTAAAGGTGAAGAAGATAAGAAGCGATAATGGGTCCGAGTTCAAAAATCTACAAGTTGAAGAATATCTTGAGGAGGAAGGCATCAAGCACGAGTTCTCCGCTCCCTACACACCACAACAAAATGGTGTGGTAGAGAGGAAGAATAGGACGCTAATCGACATGGTGAGAACAATGCTTGGAGAGTACAAGACGCCTAAGCGGTTTTGGTCGAAAGCTGTGAACACAACTTGCCATGCCATAAACCAACTCTATCTGCATCGTCTCCTCAAGAAGACTTCCTACGAACTCCTTACTGGTAACAAACCCAATGTTTCGTATTTCCATGTATTTGGGAGCAAATGCTACATTTTGGTGAAGAAAGGTAGACATTCGAAATTTGCTCCCAAGGTCGTAGAAGGGTTTTTACTAGGATATGACTCAAATACAAAGGCGTATAGGGTCTTCAACAAATCATCAGGATTAGTTGAAGTCTCAAGCGATGTTGTATTTGATGATACTAATGGCTCTCCAAGAGAGCAAGTTAATCTTGATGATGTAGATGAAGATGAGATTCCTACGGCCGCCATGCGAACGATGGCAATAGGTGATGTGCGACCACAGGAATTACAGGAACAAGATCAACCCCCTTCCTCCACGGTGGTGCGTCCCCCAACTCAAAACGATGAACAGGTACCTCAAGAAGAGGGGCAAGATCAAGGGGGAGCACATGAAGAACAAGTTATGGAGGAAGAAGCATCACGAGTCCCTCCAACTCAAGTCCGAGCGATGATCCAAAGAAATCACCCAGTGGATCAGATTCTGGGTGACATCAGCAAGGGAGTAACAACTCGCTCACGATTAGCTAATTTTTGTGAGCATTACTCGTTTGTTTCTTCTATTGAGCCTTTCAGGGTAGAAGAAGCCTTGCAGGATCCGGACTGGGTGTTGGCCATGCAGGAAGAGCTAAATAACTTCAAAAGAAATGAAGTCTGGAGCCTGGTGCCACGTCCAAAGCAAAATGTTGTCAGAACCAAATGGGTGTTCCGCAACAAGCAAGACGAACACGGAGTGGTGACAAGGAACAAAGCTCGACTTGTGGCAAAAGGTTATGCCCAAGTCGCATGTTTGGATTTTGAGGAGATTTTTGCTCCTATAGCTAGGTTAGAATCAATTCGAATTTTATTGGCCTATGCTACTCACCATTCCTTTAAGTTGTTCCAAATGGACGTGAAGAGCGCTTTCCTAAATGGACCAATCAAGGAGGAGGTATATGTGGAACAACCCCCTGGCTTTGAGGATGACAGGTATCCCGACCACGTGTATAAACTCTCTAAGGCGCTCTATGGTATGAATGCCTTAGAGATTTTCTAATTGCTAATGCTTTCAAGGTTGGGAAAGCTGATCCCACTCTTTTCACAAAGACTTGTGATGGTGATCTTTTTGTTTGCCAAATATATGTCGATGACATTATATTTGGTTCTACTAATCAAAAGCCTTGTGAGGAGTTTAGCAGGGTAATGATGCAAAAGTTCGAGATGTCGATGATGGGCGAGTTGAACTATTTCCTTGGATTTCAAGTGAAGCAACTCAAGCAAGGATCCTTCATCTCCCAAACAAAGTACACTCAAGATCTTCTCAAGAGGTTTGGAATGAAGGATGCTAAGCCTGAAAAGACACCGATGGGAACTGACGGATACCTAGACCTCAACAAAGGAGGTAAGTCTGTTGATCAGAAGGCATACCGGTCTGAAAGTTGCCTAGAGGGGGGGGGTGAATAGGCGAACCCTGAAATTTATAAACTTAAACACACACTATAAGCTAGGGTTAGCGTTAGAGTTAAATTCAAGTCCGGAAGAGAGGGGGGAAACAAATCAAATGAGAATCAAGCGAATGAACACGATGATTTGTTATACCGAGGTTCGGTTCCAAAGAACCTAGTCCCTGTTGAGGAGGTCACAAAGACCGGGTATATTTCAACCCTTTCCCTCTCTCAAACGGTCGCTTAGACCGAGTGAGCCTTCTCCTTAATCAAACGGGTCACTAAGACCCCGCAAGGACCACCACACACTTAGGTGTCTCTTGCTTTGATTACAAGTCACTTGAGAACAAGAATGAGAAAGAAGAAAGCAATCCAAGAAGCAAGAGCTCAAAAGAACACAAAATCTCTCTCTCACAAGTCACTAAGTATTTGAGATGAATTTGGGACTTGGAGAGGCTTTGATCTTTTGAATTGTGTCTAGGAGTGAATGCTAGAGCTCTTGTATTGAATGTGAACTTCAGAAATCTTGGATGCTTGGAGTTGTGGTGGTTATGGGGTATTTATAGCCCTCAACCACCAAGGTAGCCGTTGGGGAGGCTATTGTCGATGGGCGCACCGGACAGTCCGGTGCGCCACTGGACATGTCCTGTTCACTGTCCGGTGCCCCTCCATGTCAGCTATCCATTAGGGTTCTAGAGCAGTTGACCGTTGGCGCCTTTGTCTGTTTGTGGCACCGGACAGTCTGGTGGTGCACCGGAGAGTCTGGTGGTGCACCGGACAGTCTGGTGCCCCTCTGACTCGCTGCTCTGACTTCTGCCGTGCACTATGCTGCACTGTTCCCACTATCAGAGTCGACCATTGCGCGCTGGATAGCCGTTGCCCGCTGGCTCACCGGACAGTCCAGTGGCACACCGGACAGTCCGGTGAATTATATCGGGCGCGCCTGAGTTTTTTCCGAGAGTGGCTGGTTGGACCCTGTACGGCCCTAGTGCACCGGACACTGTCTGGTGCGCTAGTCCACAGCACACTCAAGTCCTTTTGCTCCTTTAGAATTGTGTTCCTAGTTTGTGTTGACGATCAACCACCAAAATTAATTATAGGAAATGGTTAACCCAATTTCCCTTTCACGGTCAATTATAGGTTCATTACTTTATCTTTGTTCTAGTAGACCGGACATTATGCTTAGTGTATGCATGTGTCCTAGATTTCAATCCGACCCCAAGGAGTGTCACCTTGTGGCCGTTAAGCGAATTCTTAGATATTTAGTTTCTACGCCTTGCTTCGGGATCTGGTATCCAAAGGGGTCTACCTTTGACTTGATCGGATACTCAGATTCCGACTATGCCGGGTGCAAGGTTGATAGGAAGAGCACATCAGGGACGTGCCAGTTTCTAGGAAGGTCCCTGGTATCTTGGAGCTCTAAGAAACAGACATCCGTTGCCTTATCCACCGCTGAGGCCGAGTACGTTGCCGCAGGACAGTGTTACGCGCAACTACTTTGGATGAGGCAAACCCTCCGTGACTTTGGCTACAATCTGAGCAAAGTCCCACTCCTATGTGACAATGAGAGTGCAATCCACTTGGAGGATAATCCTGATGAACACAACCACACTAAGCACATAGACATCTGACATCACTTCCTAAGAGACCACCAGCAAAGGGGAGATATCGACATTTACCATATTAGCACCAAAAACCAACTAGCTGATATCTTCACCAAGCCTTTAGATGAGAAAAGGTTTTGCAGGTTGCGTAGTGAGCTAAATGTCTTAGATTCGCGTAACTTGGATTGATCTATAGCATACATGTGCTCTATGCCTTTGATCATGTTACTTTGAGCATTTACATCATTTATTGCTTATTTGTGGTGCTCAAGTTGTACAAGTCATCCCCGGACCTCACAAGTCCTTATGCAAATGATGCACATGTTTAGGGGGAGATGAGCTACAACTTGACTCCTTTGAGACTAACTTATTTGTTTTAGTGCACTTGAAGTAGTCTCGAAGGAACATTGAAAGGGAAAAGTGAGCTAGGACAAAGAAAAAGCTTCCACTGCATTCCGGTAAATGTATCTTGTCCTAAGTTCTCCATTGTGCTCTTATTGCCTTTTTGCTTCTATTTGACATTTTGGTGAGGCAATGGGGTTAAAAGGCCAAAAGTTATCCCGTTTTGGTGCTTAATGCCAAAGGGGGAGAAATTAAGGCCAAAGCAAATGGATCAGCCAACCACTTGTGAATTTTGAAAATAGTGGAGTTAGAATTTGTATTTTGACCAAAATCCTCTTATAGCAAAATTTGGTCTCTTATGAGGGAGAATTTTGATTTTGGGAAAAGGGGGGAATCTTTGGCACTTGATCAATTTTACTCTTAGAATATCTCTCTATTTGCCCAAACGAGTGTGTTTGACTTAGAGATAGGAAAAAGAATTTGATTTGCAAAAATAAACCAAGTGGTGGCAAAAGTGATCCAAATATGCCAAATACTAAGTGAAGAAAATTTGGTCTTCAATTAGCACTTTTTAGCTGCTTTTGAGTGTGTTGGCATAAATCACCAAAAAGGGGGAGATTGAAAGGGAAATGTGCCCTTGGGCCATTTCTATAATTGTTTTGGTGATTAGATGCCCAACACATTATTTTAAACTCATATGTGCTAAGTGAGTGAGAAGTGCACATCAAAGAACAAGGTATGTTTCTAGACTTAGTAAATTGTTTTGGGTACTAACATGTTTATCTAAGTGCTAGAGACAGTGCCAAGAAAAGAGGAAAAGAGTTGGAGAAAAATTGGCTCTGTTAAGCCAAAACCAGCTCCAGCCTGTGGTGCACCGGACAGTGTCCGGTGCCTAGGCTGGCCCTGCGGCGAACTCGTCGCTCTCGGGAAAAAGCGAAGGCGCCACGGCTAAAAATCACCGGACTATCCGGTGAAGCCAACGACGCCCATGGCCAACGGTCTTCTGCGTGATCAACGGGCGACACGTGGCTGAGCCAACGGTCAGATGGTCACACCGGACTGTCTGGTGTGCACCGGGCAGGCGGGCACTGTCCGGTGCGCCAAGGGGGCCAAAGGCGCAACGGTCTGCTTCACCAGAAAAGGAAGGAGATCGAGCACCAGACAGGAACTGTTCATGTCCAGTGGTGCACCGGATTGTCCGGTGAACCGCTCGACAGAAGGCAAGAATTGCCTTCCAATTTGATCTCCAATGGCTCCTAGCTGCCTTGGGGCTATAAAAGGGACCCCTAGGCGCATGGAGCAGTATACCAAGCATTCACTAAACATCCTATGATGCCTATACTCTGCAATCACACAATCGGATCATTGTGTTAGAGATTTGAGCACCGTTCGAGTTGTAAACTCCCTGTGCCGTGTTTTGTGCTCACATCTTGACTTGTGTGCGTGTGGTTGCTGCGATTTGAGTCTTGTGTGTGTTGCTTTCCCTCCCTTATTCTTGTGCTTCTCTTGTGATCAACTTGTAAGGGCGAGAGGCTCCAATTTGTGGAGATTCCTCGCAAACGGGAAAAAACTACTAAGGAAGAAAACTATGGAACTCAATGTTGATCATTGGATCGCTTGAGAGGTATTGAGTGCAATCCTTGACCGAAGGAGGTCACCACAACGTGGAGTAGGCATTGGTCGAACCATGGGATAAAAATCACTGTGTCTTGTGTCCATCTTTATTGTGATTGGTTTTCTTCTAAGTCTTACTTTAGCGACTTGGTTTTAAGTATACTAACTCTTCATAACCAAGTTTTTGGTTGTTTAGTAGTTGATTTTACAGGATCACCTGTTCACCCCACCTCTAGGTGCTCTCATCAGTACCATTAAACACCAGATCCTGGGGATACTTCAGATCCTTAGCATAATGCATAGCTTCAACAATCTACTCCTCTGATAGCTTTTTCCCTGTTGCGTGACGCACTATAAATTCTAATCCCTTTGTAGAGGCTTCGGCGGTAGGGGATTCAGATTCTTTGCTGCTTCTCCCTTTTTCTGATGATAATGGAGCCTTTGCAAGATCCGAAGGTCCTTGTTCAGTATTCTTTTCAACAATTTCCACAGGCCCTGTTTCTGCGGAAGCTGAGGACCCGGCTTCAGTTTCAACCTAGGTCAGGACAGCTTCGGCAGTTTCCTTCATATTCTCTTCACCTATGTTAGGTACTTCTACAGAAGTAGGAGTCAATCTTTTTGTCGATTCCATGACCGCGTCTAATACGCTGGCCATTCTCCTCCTTTTGGAGTTGTTGCAGGAATTTTTGTCATCTTCGGCAGCCCTGTCTCTTGCGACGGGATCAGAATCTTTGGTTGCTCAGCCGACCTCTTTGGTTCTGGTTCTTCGGCTGATTTCTCAGTTTCACTAGGTCGCTTCGGCACTTCGGTCGTCTTGGTTTTCTCTTGTACCATTATCACCGTCGGTTTTGGCACTTCGGTCGATTCTCCCTTGGTTTCGGTAAGAGTAGGAAACTCTGGCTTAACAACGGAAGAAGGCCCCTCAGCAAGCTTCGGCACTCTGGCCATTGCAATGTATCTGGGCCGGTGTGTCAAAACTTTAATCTCTTTTCCCTTCAGCGTAGCAGAGATGGCCGAACCAGCAGCTTTTCTTTTCTTTCCCTGCTTTCGCGAGGGATAACAATAGTCTGGGTATACAAAACCAATTACATCAAAAACTCTGTTTAATCTTTTCTTGCCTCGTCCTCCGAAGGCTAATGTCATGGCATCATCTTTGGCCCTTGTGTACGCCCCAAGAAATTCGTCACTAGTTGCCTCAACACAATCCAGCTAGTCATCGTTCGACTCATCGAATTGATCTCTGTATCTGAAGGTGTATTTCAAGTAAACTAGGCCGCCTTGACTGGACCCGGCAGCGGCTTCCTTTGGCATCTCCCAGTTATTTACAAGAGGCCACACTCTATAAGCAATATGCACTTGGAGTAAGTCTCTTGTGCCAATAAAAGTGCACACAGTGTTAAAAGCCTTCCGGCATGCTTCAATTTCATTTCCAAGGGTAGTGGCTGGCCTTCTGATGCCGAAGCGAGACCAAATAGGGCGTTGAGTGATCCCCTTTATATCCTCTCTTTCAACTATGTCATTCTTCACATAAAACCACTCTTCCATCCAGGCTCCTGGCCACCTCTTCCGGAACGTTAAGACTGGATAACTCACATCAGAGCGAGGCACGAAGCCGTAACAACCAAAATTGTTCTGATATTTCTCTTTGCCAGTAGCCTTCGTCTCATAGGACAGCTCATGCATGTTGCAGAAGCATTTTGCACTCGGCTCTAATCCCTGGCTCCTTATGGCCCAAATAAAAATCCCCATTCTGATGATAGCTTCGGGGGTAATCTGATGAAGGTAAATATCAAAAGTATTTAGAACATCAACTAAAAATTTACTCAATGGAAACCGAAGCACTGCCTTCATGAAGCTCCTGTAGACAACAACTTCGTCTACTTCGGGCGCAGGGGCAGTGCCATCTCCTCCAGCCTTCACAATAGAAATATCGCGAAATTATCTTCCTTTCATTGCATCAATTTGACTATGCTTGATGGTTGACTTCCCGAAGATGGTATGACTCGGGCGCCAAGGCCAATCTTCGACATCTTCGTTTCCACTTTCCAAATCAAAACTTTCACTATCGCCGGAATGCTCAGATAACCCAGCCAGCATTTTATTGGTGATTTTCTCTGTATTTGTCTTCTCCATAGCTTCATAAAACCCAGCCAATGCAGGGTCAACAATCTTCTTCTCTTCAGTCATTTAGTTAATGGTTGCACAAATGCCGAAGCTTACAATTTAACCAAAACTCGGCAGAGCAAGAAAATTCAAAATGCCAAAAATAGCGCAAGCAGTTGAAATGGCATAGCAAATGCTATTAATGCGAGTACCTATTTATATGCCCAACGCCTCTCAACTTGGTGGGCCCTACATGTCAGTGTCTTTCGCTATTCTAGCGAAGGGAAGGTGGTTTTTCGGACCTTCGGCTAAAGGCCTTCGTTCACGTCGCAGTCTGAATTTGTTACAAAGAAACAAATTAATACTGCGAGGGGCTACTGTTGGGGGTCTTCCTCTTCCGAAGGTCCTAAAAACGTGACTAATCGTATGTTTTCAGTGTAACATAGACTGTTACATGAGGCTTTGGCTTCGGGATGAAGGTTTTCTCTTTCTGGTGAAAGCATGCATGATATGAAGATGCAACCCGAAGGCAGAACGGACGGATGCTGAAGCTGTGGCTAAAGGAGCTTCAACTTAATTTGATGTCGAATGTGGAAGACGAAACCGACCTAAAGGGGAAAAGACTACTTAGCCCTTGATAGTTTGCCTTATGATTAAGAGTAAATGTCAGGGACATGAATGTAATTTTGTCCGGGCTGCGTCCCGTGCCTATAAATAGATGAACAGTAACACCGTACTGTTCACGCTGGATTGTAATCACTCTCGTGTCACTCTGGCATTTCCACTTTCTGGCAAGCCAAAGGTATTAATGTAATATTAATATTATTGATGTTTATTCATGTTTATAAAATGAGGATATAAATAATCTAATGATCCATGATGATTATTCATATTCTTTTGTGTTTCATGTATCCTTGTTTATATTCGTTCATTGAGATGATGAAGGTATGCCCTTCATGACCTTTGTCTGAAGATCATTATGTCCCAAAGGGGATAATGCTTCGAAGGACGAAGGTCTTTAATCGTTAACAATTGTGTTGCTTTGTTCTTGATGTATAGCATTCGAGGACAAGGACCAACACTCTTCCTGCGAGAAGCTAGGAGCCAGAAGAGAAATGTTGGAACTTGCTCTCCTAGGCAAGATGATCCAACGGAGGAATGAAAGCAACGTAAACAAGGTTTTGACTCGAGGTGGCAATTGCTCTGTTAATCCAGCCTCTCAAGGGCACTGTACGGGGGTATTTATAGGTGCCTGAGTGCCTAACGTCTTGGAGTAAGGACACATGTGCCCTCAGGCGCCTAGGCTATCCTTGGAATATTCCCATAAAGTGGGGTTATAGACTGTCATTACAGAAAAGTCATTACAAATCGGGCCCGTAATACACTTAGCCATGCGGGGCCTGTTACAATGGGTCGAATTCACCGTGGGCTTCCGGGTTGAACGAGGGCGCGTGACGGGGTGACCTCATTGTAGGCCTTCGTCTTGCAGTGTAGTGGACGAAGGGTGGAAATCGCCGGTCACTTTGCCTCCTTGGTGAAGCGAGTTTGGCGAAGGCATCGAGCGAAGGGTAGCGTCTGCGCCTTCGCCCCAACATTTGCCCTCCGAGGGACCAGTTCGACTAAGTCATCTGGAGCCGAAGACGTCGCTAGATGGTGGAGACGCTGCCCTCGCTCGAAGTGGTTCCGCGGGGTTTTTTGATGTGACCGTTGATGGACGCCGTACTGTTGGAGTGCGGGTTTCCCGAAGCTTCGCGTCCTGTGTATAAAAGGGGGTGGGGGCGGCGTAGGTCAAGTTCTCTTACCTGTCTGCGTGCCGTGAAACCCTAGCCTCCTTTTGAAACCGCTCGTCTGCTCGCCTGCCCTCCTTGCTCCTGTTCGTCGGAGATCTAGCCCACGTCAAGCAGACCGCTCGCCGCCGTCGACGGTACGTAGCCATGCCGTCTTCTTCCTCGTCTACTGCGACCACGCCGACGGCCGAGGCGTCGTCCGAAGATACCTCTAGCAATGTGGCGACGGCAGAACTACAACTAGGCGATACGGTGGAGTTCGGCATTTCACGGATTTCCTCGGTCCGCGTTCAGGATATGCAATAGTTGGGATATTTTGGCAGCGGGGTTGGGCGTGTCCCGGGGGTGGAGGAGGTTCCCGAGCCCGAGGGCGAATTGGTGGTTTTCGAGGCATTTTTCACCGCTGGCCTTCGTCTGCCTGCACATCGGTTTGTATCGGAGGTCTTGCGGAAATTTGGAGTCCAGGTTCACCAGTTGACACCTAACGCCGTGGTGGCCCTGGCGAAGTATGTCTGGGCGACGACTTCGTATGGCGGTCATCCTTCTGTGGAAGTCTTCGCCAAACAATACTGTCTGCACTGGCAGAAAAGAAAAATTGGACATAAGATTGCACAGTTTGGATCGTGCACTTTCACGCTGAAGTCCGGAAAGACTTCGATGGAAGTCGTGGAATTGGTTCCCTGTGCCCGTAATAAGTGGGGCAACTGATGGGATTTCTCGTTCTATGTTTCAGAGGGCGAAGTCGAAGACCACCCAGGGCTCCCTATGGCCATTATGTGCTCCCATTACTATGTGGCGTACCCGCCATTTGAGGTGGCGGAGGGTGATGAGAATGAGGGAGCCCTTCGGATCGCTGCCCATACGAGTAGTGGGCGCGATTTAGTTGAGGAATTCATCGGTTATGGGGTGTGGCCCTTGGCACATGGATGGGCGTTGGGCGAAGTATGCCCTCGCGAGATGCCCTCCCTAGGTGGGCAGAGAGTGCGAAGTCTAGCTTTTGCATTGGATGTGCGAGGCCGGGATCCTGCCACGGTCGTTCGTGAAGCGGAGGACAGGGCAGTGCGTTTTGTGGGGCGGTATGTGCCGAGGACGGAGGCCCTGCGGAGTTAGGATATTCGTGGATCCAACGTTCGCCTGAATAGGGTCTTCGAGCTGAATCACTTGCCTTACGGCGGCTATCCCGGGGATGACGCTGTCGACCGCCGCGGGAAAGGGCCAGTGGCCGTGACCGAAGAAGACCCCTCGCAGGAGGCCGCCCCAGTCACTAAGAAAAGGAAATTAGGTACTGCAGTGGGGGAACTGGGGGTTTCCGATAGTTTTGCTATGGAGTTGATGGGGACGTGCGCAGCCCTCGGGGGAAGGATGTCTTCGCCCGAGCTCCGTGAGTCTTCGGCGCGAATGCTGGAGGTTACCGGGGGTCGATGGCCTAAGAATGTTCCGATCCCCCGCGCGACTGGCGAAGACTTCTTTATGTCTCGCATGGCTTGTGACTTGAGGGTGTTTCCTTACGGACGAAATATTGCTGCTGTTGTGTCAGAAGTGATGAACAAGGACCATCAAGACGCTGCACAGAAGCATCGGGCGGTCGTCACGATCGCAGATCCTAGGCGTGAGGCGAAGAGGGCGCGGGGGAGCACGAAGGCTGCTGCCTCCGGCAGTAGCCAGCCGATGCCAGCTACGAAACCGGTCGCGCCCGGACCTAGCAAGGCGTCGGCGGGCGCGAAGACTGCCGCCTCTGGCGGAACCAAGCCTCCCTCGGGCGGATCCGCGAAAGTATGGGAGCTGCCGTCGCCGGGGAGGCGTGTTGCCGACTTCGGCACGAACATCAGTGTCGAGGATTATTTTGTTGGTAAGTTTTTTTGCTAGTTCTTTGATCGGTGATATGTTGTAGGGTCGGGTGAGGGGCAATTGGTTGTTGTCCCGCCTTCGGCGGCAACCACGTCGCCAACGACGGTGGTTCGGGCGAAGGGTGCCGCGCAAGACCCGTGGGCCGCTTTCTGCGCGAGCGGCGAGATTCTGTCAGCCGCTGCCGCCAAGGACGTGGCGGGCTCCATGTCCCAGTGGCTGAGGGAGGCATCGCAGCAGCTGAAGCAAGTAAGTTGTGCTGGACTTCGGTGTTTGTTGTTTTCATGAGGGTTTGGGTCTCATGTGCTTTTGTCAGGCGGCCGACTTCGCCGACCGCGTGGCATCGGGTGTCCTGACTGCGAACGTGGCTGCCGAAGTCGAGAGGCTTTGGGCGCAGCATGCGGATGCTGTCCGGGAGAAGTCGGCTACGGAAAGTAAAACCGTAGGTTGGCGGAGAAAGTTGCCGCCATGGAGGCCGAGAAGATAGACCTCCAGCGCCAGCTGGTGGAGGGGAGGAGGGAGGCAAATCAGGCCATCGCTGAAGCGCAGGCTGCGCGAGCGGAGGCCAAAGTGGCGCGGGTGGAGAGCAGTCTCGCCAGTCAACACGCCGAGGAGCTCGAGGCAAGGTTCAACGCCTTGCGCAGCCGTGTGGACAAGGCCAAGGCCTCGACGCGCTCGGAAGTTGAGCGGACGCACGCACAGTTCGTGGACGCGTACCGCGAGCTGGGTGCGTGGACTGCTGACTTCGAAGTACCCGACCGAGAAGCAGGCCTTCGCTTCCTCGAATGGTTGCAGGAGGAGCTGCTCGTGCTCCCGACCATTGTGGAGGGTTTCATGTCCTTCGCCTCCCTCGTCACCTGCGAGGGGGCCATGAATGCATTGTCCTGCGAGGGCTGCAGGCACTACGAGGTCTTCGACCAATCAGATGAGAACTTTGAACGTGAAATTTTCAAGGCCGAAGACCCTGTGGTGAAGCAGTCAGCGGGTGCACTCTTTGATAGGATGTGGGGTCCGCACGGTCGAGAGGCGGTTAGGGAGCGGTCCGACCAGGCGATAGAGCAGGTAAATGTTACTTTTTATGTGTGGTTATGTGTGTGGGTGTGTGTGGTTTTTTGCTGAATGAGTGCTGTTGCTGCAGATGGCGCATACCGAGGACGTTGAGGACCTTGGAGCTCTGGTCGGCACGCCGCCCGAGGCTGCGGAGGTCAACCCGGTGCTGCCCCTGGATGCCGGTGAAGGCTCCTCGGCTGCACCCGCGCCCACGGTGGCCGGTGAAGACCCTGTGTTGGCCCCTGCACCGACGGCCGAAGATGCTTTGAAGGTGGTGGCTGAGCCGGCAGCCGAAGGCCCCACGGCCGCGGCTGGGCCTTCGCAGGTGGCTAAATAGGTGCTGGGGAGTTTGTAAATTTTGTCTGTGTGTTACTGAACCTCGGTTGCTACACAGGTTCAGGGTTTTGGGCCTGCGCACGCAACCGCTACTGACAATGCTAATTTTGTGGCGGCTTCAACCGTGGTTGCTGAAGACGATTCTGATGATTCTGTGTCTAAGTTTTTTGAGTCTGATGATTCTGGGAGTTCGATTGTGTGGACAGAGGAGTCTTCGGAAGAGGACTTGGATTATTTTGCAGCGTTGAATGTGGCTGCGGCGGAGACTCCTCCGCGTGTGATGGGTGCTGAGGATCATCCGGGTGCGAGTGCTGGGCGTAGGCGGCAAAGAGCGGTGGCGAAACGGAGAGTGGGTGAGTTGTTGCGAGGTGAAAGGCGTCATCGTGGTTAGATGGAGGGTGGTCGTCTTCGTGTGGATGGGACTGGCAAACGGGAATTGTTGTCCTTGCCAGCTGGGGCGAGTGTGGGTGAGGGGGAGCTGCGAAGTCTGTTTGCGAGTGAGGAATTGAGGATGATGTTGTTCCACTATAGGGAGATGGGTATCATCCCGAAGGTTGAGCCGATGTAATGTGTGATGCCCTCGCTGTATGTGTGTAACCATAATTATGTGTGATGAAGTTGCACGCTTTCATTGATCAGGCTGCTCCCGTAGGCTTATGTACGAAGTTCTTTAGAAAAAGACTTCGATATTTCGTACTAGTATTCCGGCTGCACCCGTAGGCGACTTTTGCGCGGAGTCTTTTGGAAAAGACTTCGATTTTTCGTGCTTATTATCCTGGCTGCACTCTTGGGCGACTTTTGCATGGAGAGTGGTTTTGTGCACTTATTGTGCTAGTCCGGCTGCACCCTTAGGCGACTTTTGCACGGAGAGTCTTTTGGAAAAAACTTCGATTTTTTGCACTTGTTGTGCTAGTCCGGCTGCACCCTTAGGCGACTTTTGCACGGAGAGTCTCTTGGAAAAGACTTCGATTTTTCACACTTGTTGTGCTAGTCCGGCTGCACCCTTAGGCGACTTTTGCACGGAGAGTCTTTTGGAAAAGACTTCGATTTTTCGCACTTATTGTGCTAGTCCGGCTACACCCTTAGGCGACATTTGCACGGAGAGCCTTTTGGAAAAGACTTCGATTTTTCGCACTTATTGTGCTAGTCCGGCTGCACCCTTAGGCGACTTTTGCGTGGAGTGTCGCACGCGAGGGAGGCCGGCGCTGCCCCTCGCGGTGACTTCGATGTGGTCGAATGCCAAAGACCGTCGATGCGGTCTTTTTTCGACATTGTTTTAATTTTTTGCGGGGGATTTTTGCGTGTATATTACATGGCTCCGCCTCATTAATAACCTCATCCCTCAGGAGGAAAAGAGTGCGGGCCGGAATAAAACTGTTTGGTGAATTACAAGGGCGTGTTAGCCCTGAGGATTCAAACAAAAAGTTTACGGAGATTGTCAATATTCCAGGAATGCTCTAAGTCTTCGCCAGATGGCGTTGTTAGCCTGTACGCGCTGGGGGACGCCTTCATCTTGACGATGAAGGGACCCTCCCACTTTGGCTCTAGCTTGCCCCGTGACTCTATCCGAGTTGTCCGGACGAGTACGAGGTCTCCTTCGTTGAATTCTCTTGGGACGACTGTGTGGTCGCGCCATGCTTTTGTTTGAGCTTGGTATTTGTTGAGGGCCTGCAGGGCGAAGATACGGTCTCCGTCGATGAGGTCCTTCGAAGTTGGTTCGTCTACGTCGGGGACGGCTGAAGTGCTTGTCCGTGGTGATCCATTTTTTATTTCCTGCGGGGTCATGGCCTCCGATCCATATAGCAGGCGGAAAGGAGTGAACCCAGTCGCCCGACACTCGGTCATGTTCAGCGCCCAGACTGCTTCAGGTAGCAGGTCGGCCCATTTGCCCTTCTTGTCGTCGAGGAGCATTTTCTTGATGGCCGTAAAAATTTTACCGTTGGCGCGCTCCACGACGTCGTTGGATTGTGGGTGATATACTGAGGCGAAGGCAAGCTTGGTGCCAATTGAGAAGCAGAAGTCTTTGAAGTCCTGGCTATCAAATTGTTTGCCGTTGTCAACTGTGAGCTCGGACGGGACTCCGAATCGGCAAACAATGTTTTGCTAGAAGAATTTCTGGGCAGTCTTCGATGTTATCGTGGATACTGCCCTCGTCTCGATCCACTTGGTAAAATACTCGACGGCAATGAAGGTGAACTTGAGGTTCCCTTGGGCCGTGGGTAGCGGCCCGACAATGTCCAGGTCCCAGCGCTGAAGGGGCCACGTGTGGGTGATCAGCTTTGTGAATTGCGAAGGGTTTCCCAAGCATGGAGAAAACTTCTGGCAGGCTTCGCACGCCCTTCTGACCCGATTCGCGGCGCAGATCATAGCAAGCCAGTAGAAGCCTTGACGAATCACCTTGGCAGCTAGGGCCCTAGGCCCCGCGTGAGAGCCGCAAGTTCCGCTGTGGACTTCGCGCAGGATCTGGACGCCTTCGGTCTCGGTGACGCATTTAAGCATGGGTTGACTGACCCCCTTCTTGTAAAGTTTTCCCTCAATGAGTGCGAAGTCCCGGCTTCGGTGTTTGAGGCGCTTGGCTTCGTTGATATCGCTTGGATGATAATATCCCTACAGGAATAGGGTTATTGGTGCCCACCAGTCTTCGGTCATGATGAGGTTGACTATGCGGTGGCCCTCGATGTCGTTGGTTATTTGGAGGCCCTCTAGGCTGCGGACGGCCGGCGTGCCGATGACATGGTAGAATACATCGGAGGGCAGGGCCTCGCCTCTGGCGGCTGCCTTGGCCAATGCATCGGCCTCCTCATTCTTGGCTCGGTCCACGTGCTTCAAGGTAAAGCCCTTGAATTGTCTCTCAAGACTGCGGACGGCCGCGAGATATTGCATAAGTGCGGGGTCCTTTGCTGCGTAATCTTTCTCGACTTGGCCGGCAACCACCTTGGAGTCTGTTTTGATTATGCAGGTAGTGACACCAAGTGCCCGTAGCTTGCGAAGGCTGAGGATGACAGCTTCGTACTCTGCTACATTGTTGGTGCATCTGTCGGACTCCAAAGCAAAGCTGAGACGTGCTGCATATCTGTGCTTGACCCCTGTGGGTGAAGTAATGACTGCAGCTGCGCCTGCCCTCGCATGGCACCATGCGCTGTCGCAGTGGATGGTCCACACCTTCTCTGCAGACGTGTCCGGCTGCGTTATTGGCCCGGTCCAATCGACGATGAAGTCTGCCAGGACTTGTGACTTGATGGCTGTCCTGGGCTCGAAGGTGATATGGTAGCCGGAAAGCTCGGCTGCCCATTTGGCGATCCTGACAGATGCCTCCAGATTTCTGAACAATTCGCCGAGTCCCCTGTCCGAGGTGACCCGCACCTTGAACGCTTCAAAATAATGGCGCAACTTGCGCGAAGCCATAACGACTGCGTAGGCGATTTTTTTCCAGTTCCGTCATGTTGCATTTGGATGTCGTGAGTACTTCGGAGACGTAATAAACTGGACACTGCCTGGTCATGCCCTCTCTGTCCTGCTCTTGAACCAGCATTGTGTTGACCGCGTGCGGCGAAGTAGCGACGTAGAGCAACATGGGTAGCGAGGGGTTGGGGCTTGTAAGAATCGCCAGCTCTGACAGGTGCTGCTTTAGTGAAGCGAAGGCCGCCGCTTGCTCTGGTCCCCATGCAAAGTCCTTTGCGCCGCGTAGCGTTTTGAGGAAAGGTAAGCTTCGCTCTGTGGACTTGGAAATGAATCTGTTGAGGGCGGCCAATCTGCCTGTCAGTCATTGGACGTCTCTGGCTGACTGCGGGGGCGTCATGTTGATGATAGCCTGGATCTTGGTCGGGTTGGCTTCGATCCCGCGGTGCGACACCAGGTAGCCCAGTATCTTCCCCTGGCGAACGCCGAATACACACTTTTCGGGGTTTAGGCGAAGTCGTGCGTCCCGCATGTTCACGAATGTTTCTGCGAGGTCAGCCAGATGGTCCTCTTTGCTTTTGCTGGCGACGACGATGTCGTCCACATACATAAATATATTTCTGCCGACTTGGCTCTCGAGCACTGTCTTGGTGAGGCGAGAGAATGTGGACCCAACGTTCTTTAGTCCCTCCGACATTCTGATGAAGCAATACGTGCCAAAGGGTGTTATGAAACTGGTGTTGGCCTTGTCTTTGTCCTTCATATATATCTAGTGATAGCCGGAGAAGCAGTCAAGGAGTGACATGACTTCGCACTCGGCCGCACTATTGATGATCTTGTCGATCCGAGTGTGGCAGAACCGCCCGAATTATTCCAGCTTAAGTGCCTAAGTCACGCCTCAGGGGCCGTAACACACTTAAATCGGAATAACCCGTCAGTCCCTCAGATCTAGTCTGATAGAGCCACTTAACCAGGATCAAATTCCACAATCTCACTCGAAGGTGAGTCACAGAAGAAATACAATAAAACAGGAAACCTCAAATTAAGTATTGAGTTATTACATAAATCGGAGTTTTTGAGTAGCAAATAAGAGTTCACAAAATAAAGTGCAGCGGATAATCGATGTCGTCGGTAATGAGGAAATGGGCAAGGCCTAGCCCACTACTCCTCATGCTCCTCTCCTGCCGGAGCAACATCCCACTCGACCGTCCAACCCGGTGGCAGGGTGGTAGGCCAAGTCACACCATCAACCATTTCCTGAATGGTACCTGCAAAAATGGTGCCACAAGCAAGGCTGAGTATACTAATACTCAGCTAGACTTAACCGGTGTGAGGAGTCTACTCCTCTACCTCTAGACTATGCAGCTGTTTGGATGAGGGGTTTGGTTTGCCAAAAGCACTAGCTGTTTCTAAAAGCAAATTTTAGCTTTTCAAATTCTATCATCATTAACTTAGCTAGATTTGCTCCTTCTAAGCATACATGATAACAAGCATTTAGTTCAATCAACAAGTTATCTCATATAACCACATTTCACTTCTTACTCGATGCAGTACAAGGAATCAAACAGTCTCATTAGCTGTGAGAAGCAGACGATTCAAATCGAGTTTTTAACCTTGCAAGGTAAACCTAAACACACGGCATGTCAGGGTACTCCGACCCCACACATGACAACCGTCCCCATCGATTCCCCGTTCGCGTCCAGGCCTCACCGCCTTGGCATACAATGCTCCACTGACCCCGGCTGCCGCCGTGCAGTGACCGCACTTGTACCCACCATAGCTAGCATGGGAGACCCAGTCTCAGGTCGCATGAGGGATAAAGTCCGCGCCCAGCTTCACTCAGGTACTAGGTTTACCGGTTACCATTTTTCCCGGCATGTGCTTAGTACGTTCAAAAGCTTGACTCAGGTATCCACACATTAATCCTTAATTCCTTTTTCCCGTCTCATGGACAAGGCATCCTCCCTGGATCCAAGTCCATAGACTAACATATATCCCATTATCAAGATGAATACAATCAATTCCTGACCTCGCGCGAGTGCTAGAAAAATCACTCGACTTCTACCGAGATCCTGATTAGCAAGCAGCTACTCGACCTAGCATACTAGTATTCATCTCAAAAAGGAATCCTAAGTTCATGCAACTAGAGGTTTCAAGCAACTCCTACACTTAAGTGCACATTGCAATCCTACAAGCATTAAGTGTAGTAAAATAGCATAATTAACAGGTTATGCATAAAACCGGGGCTTGCCTTCAATTGCTGGGGCTGCGGGGAGATCCTCAATAGCAGCCTCTGAAGCCTGCTCCTGGTCCTCCTCTTGGACAGGTCCTTGCTCGGGGATGAGCACGTACTCTCCGTCGGCAAGATTACAATCTAATGAATGCAATGCGTAAGATATATGCATGATATGATATGTGCTTTTTAGAAATCACAACTTTAAAGGTGTATGATCTTTTGCGTTTAATCAAGTTAACTTTACTTACGTAAGACCCTTAGTGGTATACTTGGTAAATTGGGTTAAACTTAGCTAAGGTAAGTGGTAGGTTTATTTTTGGGGTTCCACTGAATTCCTTTTAAGTCTTAGGGATAAATGATAAGTACTCAAGTTAGACTTATTGAGGTGGGGTTTATTTCTTCTTTCCTTTTCTTTTATTCTCTTTAATGTTTTGGAGTAGGTTTGAACTACAAGTTGCTTTTATAAAATTCTAAAAATTCTGCAAAAATTACAGTGGCTTGTTACTGGTGTGTGTTTCTCTGTCTAAAAATTTGGGGATCAGCAAGTGAATAGTTTTCTCTGGATAAAATTATCAAATTTTTGGTCAGAAGGGGTGCTTTGAACTACAACTATTATTTAACAGTGGGTAATTCTCTAAAACTCATTTTTGCTGGCTTTTAGGTATTATCACATGACTTGATACAAATTTCCAATCATTACTACCTTTTAATTATTTTTCTATGGTTTTCTCAAGTTTCTAGCCAAATAGATGCTTTCTACTATCACTATATTTGAAACACATCAAACAACAGAGTTCTTATTTTTATAGGTTATTATTTTGTGCAAGAGCAATCATTCTGAAGTTTGGCATCTTTTTGCTTAAGGGAAGGAGTGGTATGCATTATTTGAATTAAGTGGCCTTTCTCTTAAATCATTAGCAATTGGTATGAGTTTGCTTTCTTTTCATAGGTTTGCATTTTTCTCTGGTAGTTTATCTCATCATGGACCTAGCAGATTTTTGGTTGCCCATTATTACATTAATAGGGGTTGATCATGATTTATTGGAAAAAATGCCTTATTAGCACTCTGTATTTATTTTCCTTACTTAAAAAGTTGGGCTGAGGTGCTCTGTATTTTTGCAGTGGGGCTCTGGTGGTTATAAGTCCACTGGATTTTTATTAAGCATTTTGGTTATAGTTTTGCCTCTTTAATAATTGATTTTCAGTCTATATAAGGCTAAATAAATCATTTTAATTTAAAACTGGTCCAAATTAATGGTCTCTGTATTTTTCCTAGGTTCTCTGTTACATAAGTAAACTAGGAAAAATAATCTTAATCACTGTTCATTAATTTCTAAGGCATTTCTAATTTTCTCTAAGTTTTGGGCAAAATAGCTTTAAATGAATAAGCTCATCATAATTTCTAATGCTAGGGTTCCTACTATTTTTAAATAGTGTCTAAATGAGGTTTAAACATCTACAAATTTTCTTAAGTTCAGCACAGAAGAAAAACTAATTTTCCTTAATTAAACAAGGTTTAGTGGGTTTCTGTTTTTAATTTTAAACTCTAAAACTTTGAACAGAAAGTATAGGGTCTACTATTTTTAAATGATAGATTATAATATTCAGGAGCTAGCAAAATTGGTTTGACAACTTTTTATTAAGATTTCATCAAGTTATGGATTTTCTAAGTTCTCTGGTTATTTAAAAGAATAACATAATTGGTTTAAATGGAAATCCACTTTGCACTGGGGTCCCTGGCGGGTTTTCTAAGTTTTCTTCGCGAATCAGTCCTTAGGTTACTATTCACATGAGTCACTGACGTTACAGAAAACCCCTCGGGTTCTACAAATCCTAACCCGAGGTCCTTCTTCTACCTCAAACAGTAACCGCGACGGAAGAAAGGGCGGAGGGGCTTACCGGCGGCGAGATTGCTCCGGTGAAGTGGTCGAGGACGAAGGGGAGGTCTCGGGGATCACAACGGTGTGCGGAACGCCGTCGGAGATGGCCGGAGTCGGTCGGTCCACGTGCGCAGGCGGGGATGCTCGTCGGCGGCGAGGAGACCGGCCTGGTCACGGCGAGATAGTTCAATCAAATGGGTCAGGGAGGTCCACGGGATGCCAGGGAAGATATGAGCGCAAGGAATTGGGCGGGGACTCACTGGATAGCTCGGTCCACGCGCGGCGGCGGAAGACCGAAGTCCGGTGAGGTCGATCTCGGGCCTCCGGTGAAGTCTGGCCGGGTCCAAGGGCTTGGCAAGCTTCACGGGCTACTGGCGGAGCTAGCCAAAGCACTGGCTTGCCCAGAGGGTGGCTGGAGTGGGCTGGCCACGGTGGCCGAAGCTCTGGCGGCAATGGCGGGCGGAATTAAGCTCGCCGGAGCTAAGGAAAGGTGGCTGGCCGGTGAGGGTGAGTGCGGGGCGAAGAGAGGTGCGCCCGGGGAGGCTTTATAGGCGCGGGCGGGCACGGCCGAGGGCGTGGGCGCGCGGCAGACTTGACCGGACGCCAGGGTGAGCGCGCGCGCGGGTTGGGCGAGCTCTGGCGTGCCGACCAGGGTCGAACACGTGTGCCCGTGCGTTCTGCCCAAGTTCTGGCGCGTGTGGCCGCTCATCCGAGCCTGCTCTTGTGGGGGATAGATATCCCCTGGGTCCACTAAAGAAGTAAAAGGCCTCACGAAAGGCCCAAGGGCCCAATAATTCGTAAGGTCATTCTCTCGTGGGCCTAGGGAAAGACAATCAACGAAGCGGAGAAGACGTAAGACTGGATTGGAGCAAACCCGGACGGCCCACAACGTCGAACGAGTAAATCGCAACAGAGACCCGACTTTCCTGCGCTGAAGCCCCCATGCAACAGAGCCATGCGAGGATAAGTCGGCAAGGGTTACGTAGGGATAAACTCAAGATGTTTACTATCTTTCAGCTACTTGTAGCTATCATATCCACGTG
This sequence comes from Zea mays, assembly GCF_902167145.1. Classification (NCBI taxonomy): domain Eukaryota; kingdom Viridiplantae; phylum Streptophyta; class Magnoliopsida; order Poales; family Poaceae; genus Zea; species Zea mays. The sequence continues at coordinate 32,240,425 of NC_050100.1, read as the reverse complement.
TACTGCCCCACGATCGAGTATATAAGGCCTAGGGGGCACCCCTTCAGAAGGATCGACCCTATTTTTACTTAGCCACCCACGTAAACTCTCTGCGCCCTCAATCCAGAGAGTCCTCTCGTAACCACGCTCATATACTCACCAGGACGTAGGGTGTTACGCACTTCTAAGCGGCCCGAACCTGTAAATCTTGTCCATTGTCCCTCGTGCGATCGGCACGAACCATTTTGCTACAGTCGTTGACATCGTCCTACTCCTAAAAACACCTTGAGGGGCAACCCCGGGTGTGCGGTCGGACCCAAAACACCGACAGCTGGCGCGCCAGGTAGGGGGTGTGTCGACGATCCAAGCTAGCTCAATGGCCGTCACCTTCCGCAGCAAGATCACCGTGCGTCCCGGATCTGTATTCTGCTTCGGGACAATCTCATCTGTAGCGGATGAAGAGGGAATTCTACACCGCATCGCGGATCTGCCGGAAAAGAAGTTTCCTCCAACAAACTCCGAAAATGCTGGAAAGACGCTACCTCCGGCTCTTCGGAAAAAGATCGTCTCCGGGGAGGCTGGAGCTAGAAGCTCGCTGACCCGGAAGACCCCGCCGTCTACTTCCCCGACAAAAGAGTGGACACGGGTCGCGAGAAAGGAGGAGACCAGGGAGAGGCAAGTCGTTCTTCCCGTTCCTCCGACCTCAAAGGAGAACGGAAAGAAAGTCGCCACGACAGCAGTACCGTTCTACCCCGACGTCCTCTTCATCGGGAGAGTGGAGTCGCCCGCCATCTCTGACGACGAACCGACCGCGCCTGGAGAAGAACCACCTCAACGAGAATCCCGCCGACGGAGGAACCGACGCAGGAACGTTCGACGACATCACGCGGTCGGAGAACGGGATCCGGAGCAGCCTGTCTCGCGAGACGAGGTCTCAGAGATAGGGGAAACTCCGGAAGAACGCGTCTTCAGGGAACGAAGGAACTCCCAACGACGTGATCGCCGACGGACTCAGGAGCAAGCTGAGCAAGATGCAAGGCAACGTCGGGAGAATCCGCTCTTCGGGCGCAACCTGAACCCCGACTTCGCCCGAGCTATGAACACGCCGAGCGAGGTCGGAGGCGTTCTAGCTCGGATAGCTGACGGACTTCCTCGGACTCCCGACGCCGAGGGATACCAGCGCCTGTTCACTCAGGCAGCCAACCATCTTCTACCGCTCGCTCACCCGCCGAACGATTTGCGACACGCCATCAACAGTCGCCGAGACGCGCGAAGCTCCATCAATGCTTCGCGTGAACGGCGGCATGAGAACGAAATTCGCCGTTGGGAGGAGTATGACCGAGATCATGGCTTCCCGACTCAAAGCCAGGCCACCAGGACTGAGTCGGCAACAGCTTCAACTGGCGGTACCACCCGGGGACGGTCGAGGAACCACTACCACCACTCCCCTCCCCGGGACAGACGTCATCCCCGACGACAGGAGGACACGTGCGGAGTATCCGCTCTTACTCCACGCCTTAGGGCCATCCAATGGCCTCCCAACTTCAAGGTATCCAATGTCGACAAATATGAACCTAAGCAGGATCCAGGGGGTTGGTTAGCCGTCTACACCACCGCTGCTCGGGCTGCCGGAGCATCCGAAGACGTCATGACCGCGTATCTGCCCATCGTCCTTGGGCAAGACGCGCTGCAGTGGCTACGACATCTACCCCGACACTGCATCGACGACTGGGGAGACTTCAGTCGACGTTTCACCGCCAACTTCCAGTCTCTCTCCGACAAGCCAGCGCAACCATGGGACCTTAAATCCATCAAGCGCCGGGGGGATGAGACTCTCCGGTCATACCTCAAAAGGTTCCAGACCATGAGAAACCGCATCCCCGAGGTCACGGAGGCGGCCGTGATCGAGGACTTCTACAGAGGATCCAATGACTCGGCTTTCGTCCGAGCCATACTACAAAAGGCGCCGACTACCTCCGAGGAGCTGTTCCGGGAAGCCGACCTCTACATCACCGCCGACGAGCGGGCCTAGGATCTCATCGGAGGAGCAAAGCCTGCACCGGCAGCACCACGACGTGACGCGAACCAGCCATCCGACAAACGCTGGGAGAAGAGGCCTTGAGAAGAAGTACACGCCGCTGGACCACCCGCCTCTCGCGCCCGAGGAGGACCTCGTGGAGGCGAGCGCACGCTGGACGACATCCTCGACGCCCAGTGCCCGTACCACAAGGACATGCGCCACACTCTTCGAAACTGCCGGGACTTCAAGCACTCCGTCGGGCACGGCCGACCCTTCCAACCTCTACCGCCTCCTCCGCCGAGGGGAGGACCAGATGAACCACGACAGCCCCATCGGAAGGAGGAGGGGGGAGGAGGAGCTTTCCCACGCGTTGACAGGGAGGTCAACGTCATCTTCGGCGGACATGGTTCGCAGGAGAACAAAAGACAACAAAAGCTCAACGACCGCCAGATACTGGTGGCAACCACCGGTCCTCCCGCCCCATACCGGTGGTCGGAGCACCCGATCACTTTCACTCGGGAGGATCAATGGCTCAACTTCGACCATCCAGGCAAATACCCGCTCCTCGTCGATCCGGTGATCCGAGAGAGCCGGGTAAAGAAGGTGCTAGTGGACGGGGGGAGCAGCATCAACGTCACCTTCCCCCGTACGCTCCAAGGCTTGGGAGTTCACCTCAAAGAGCTCCACGAGTCGGACACCCCTTTCTTCAGCATCGTGCCGACGGAAGGGGAATACCCGCTGGGCCACATCTACATGCCGGTCACCTTCGGAACTCCGGAGAACTACAGAACCGAGTTCCTGAGGTTCAAGGTGGCGAACTTCGACTGCGGGTACAACGCCATCATCGGGAGGCCGGGACTGGCCAAATTCATGGCCATTCCGCACTATACATACATGATACTGAAGATGCCAGGACCGCAAGGAATCATAACTGTGCGTGCCGACTTCCAAGGCGCCGCAGAATGTTTCCGAGTGGCCATCCAAGCAGCCCTCACCACCAAGCCGTCAACGGTTCCTTCTACGCCGGCGAACTCTAAGCCTGAGGAAGACCTCGCCGTACCGGCAAACGAAGCTCAGGCCGCAACCTCTATGCGGCCGGTTGAAGAAACCAAGCGGATCAACCTGGGGTTCGCTGATGAGCGCAAGACGGCCATCATCAGCTCCAGTTTGAATGACAAATAGGAAAGCACGCTCGTTCAGTTCCTGCAAGATAACCGGGACGTATTCGCGTGGCAACCTGCGGATATGCCGGGAGTCCCAAGAGAACTGGTCGAGCACAAATTGAAGGTCTATCCTCAGGCGAGGCCAATCCGGCAAAAGCTACGTCGTTTCACGCCCGACAAGAGAGAGGCCATTCGTGCCGAGTTAGCCCGCTTGGTCGCGGCTGGATTTATTAGAGAAGTATTACACCCCGAGTGGTTAGCCAACCCTGTTCTTGTACTCAAAAAGAATAAAGTGGATTGGCGCATGTGCGTCGACTATACTGATCTCAACAAACACTGTCCGAAGGACCCCTTCGGGCTCCCGAGGATAGATCAGGTGGTGGATTCCACCGCTGGATGTTCTGTGCTGTCTTTCTTAGATTGCTATTCCGGGTATCATCAGATTAGTTTGGCAAAAGAAGACGAGGAAAAAACGACGTTCATCACTCCGTTTGGTGCTTTCTGTTATACCTCCATGCCGTTCGGCCTCAAAAACGCTGGAGCGACTTATCAGAGAGCCATTCAAACATGCCTAGCCGATCACTGGGGCAAGCGTGTGGAGGCTTACGTTGATGACGTGGTGATCAAAACTGAGAATTCGGAAAACTTCATCGAAGATTTACAGCTGGTTTTCAACAGCCTGAGAAGATATAGATGGAAGCTCAATCCTGAAAAATGCGTTTTCGGAGTACCAGCGGGAAAGTTGCTCGGATTTATTGTCAGCCACCGGGGAATTGAGGCTAATCCAGATAAGATTGAAGCTATCATGAAGATGGAAGCTCCTCGATCACAAAAGAAGGTTCAGTGACTCACTGGATGTATGGCAGCTCTGAGCAGATTTATATCCAAACTGGGAGAGAAAGGTTTGCCATTTTACAAGCTACTCAAGAAGGTGGACAAATTTCAGTGGACCTCAGAAGCACAAGAAGCTCTAGATGCATTGAAAAAATTCTTGACGACACCACCAGTATTGAAACCGCCCCGGCGAGCTACGCCGACTCAACCGGCTGAAGATTTGCTGCTGTATATCTCTTGCACGACTCACGTGGTAAGCACTGCGTTGGTAGTCGAGCGAGTGGAAGAAGGACATGCCTACCCGGTACAACATCCTGTTTACTTCATCAGTGAAGTTCTAGGCCCCTCAAAGAAAAAGTATCCTCAAGTTTAGAAGCTATTATACGCAGTACTTCTAACTGCCCGCAAGCTGCGCCACTACTTTGACGACCACAAAGTCATAGTAGTCACTGGTTTTCCAATAGGGGATATTCTTCACAACAAGGAAGCCATTGGCCGAATAGCCAAGTGGGCTTGCGAGTTGGGATCCCACGACATCGAGTTCCGACCTCGCACCGCCATCAAAACCCAAGCACTGGTTGATTTTGTATCAGAATGGACCGAACAGCAAGTACCGGATAATCCAGAGACTGCAGAAGTATGGCGAATGTATTTTGATGGCTCGCTGAGGCTGCAGGGAGCAGGAGCAGGGATTCTCTTCACCGCACCTGGAGGCGAGCACCTCAAGTACGCTCTCCAGTTGCTATTCCCGGCCTCTAACAATGCAGCCGAGTATGAAGCCTTGATACACGGATTAAACATCGCCATATCACTGGGCGTCAAAAGATTGATGGTATATGGAGATTCTCTGGTAGTCATCAGCCAGATAAACAAAGAATGGGATTGTTCAAGTGATTCAATGGGAAAATACTGCGCTGCCGTCCGAAAGCTGGAAGATAAATTCGAAGGTCTGGAATTTCATCATGTAGAAAGAGATCGGAACACGGCAGCCGATGTACTGTCCAAGCTCGGATCCGGTCGAACTCAGGTCCCACCCGGAGTCTTCGTACAAGAAATCCTGCAGCCGAGTATCTCAATAGAACAAACAGAAGAGTGCAACGTCATAGACCAACCCGAGTCAAACTCTGATGACTGGAGACAGCCGATTATTAAATATATAAAAAATGAAGAAGAACCAGATGACAAGGACTCGGTAGAGCGCATTGCCAGACAGTCGGCTCACTACACACTCATTGGGGAGATATTATACAGAAGGGGTGCGTCAGGTGTTCTCATGAAGTGCATTCTCCCGTCCACTGGGAAGCAACTTCTGGAGGAGGTCCATGCTGGGCAATGTGGAATACATGCAGCCTCCAGGACACTAGTCGGGAAGGTCTTCAGGTCAGGATTCTATTGGCCAACAGCAAAGAACGATGCAGCCGAGTTAGTTCAGAGGTGTGAAGCTTGCCAATACTTGTCAAAGCAACAGCACATGCCCGCACAGCAACTACAGACCATACCAGTAACCTAGCCTTTCGCATGCTGGGGACTGGATATGATTGGACCTTTCAAGAAAGCTCAAGGGGGATATACTCATGTATTGGTGGCGATTGACAAATTCACTAAATGGATAGAGTTCAAGCCCATTGCTTCTTTAACCTCTGCTAAAGCGGTAGAATTCATACAAGACATAATATTCAGATTCGGGATACCAAACAGCATCATCACTGACTTAGGATCCAACTTCACCAGTTCAGAATTCTTCGACTTCTGCGAACAAAAGAGCATTCAGATCAAGTATGCATCTGTAGCACATCCAAGAGCCAACGGGCAGGTTGAGCGAGCCAACGGAATGATATTGGAAGCACTCAGGAAAAAAGTCTTCGATAAGAATGAAAAATTCGCAGGAAAGTGGATAAAAGAGCTGCCTTATGTTGTTTGGAGCCTGAGAACCCAACCTAGCCGAGCCCTGCATGGAAACACTCCTTTCTTCATGGTCTATGGGTCGGAGGCAGTGCTGCCTGCTGATCTCAAATTCGGGGCGCCAAGATTGATCTTCGAAAGCATAGCAGAAGCCGAGGCCACTAGGCTGGAGGACATTGACGTACTTGAGGAAGAACGACTGAATGCAGTGATCCAATCAGCACGGTACCAGCAGACTCTGAGGCGCTATCACGACAAGGCTGTGCGGCAACGTTCCTTTTCGATAGGAGACCTCGTCCTCCGCCGAATTCTAACGGGGGAGGGACGGCACAAGTTATCACCCTTATGGGAAGGGCCATTCATAGTAGCAGAGGTCACTCGGCCCGGATCATATCGCCTCACCCAGATGGATGGCACAGAAGTTGGGAACTCCTGGAACATAGAGCACCTCAGAAAGTTTTACCCCTAGCTGTATTTCAAAACAGCTGGAGCGACCATGTATTCTGTAAAATGGAAATACGTCATCAATAAAGAGAGATTTCAAAGATACTCGACTCGTTTACGGTTGACTTGCATTCTTACTTAATTCGGGGTGACCACTATGCCCTACAAACGGAGCAATCGACTTAAGTCGGCAACGACTTGAGGCGGTGCAACATGCTCACGCTTACTTAACTCGGGGTGACCACTATGCCCCGCTAACGGAGCAATCGGCTTAAGTCGACGACGACTTAAGGCGGTGCAACATGCTCACGCTTACTTAACTCGGGGTGACCACTATGCCCCGCTAACGGAGCAATCGGCTTAAGTCGACGACGACTTAAGGCGGTGCAACATGCTCACGCTTACTTAACTCGGGGTGACCACTATGCCCTGCTAACGGAGCAATCGACTTAAGTCGGCGACGACTTAAGGCGGTGCAACATGCTCACGCTTACTTAACTCGGGGTGACCACTATGCCCTGCTAACGGAGCAATTGACTTAAGTCGGCGACGACTTAAGGCGGTGCAACATGCTCACGCTTACTTAACTCGGGGTGACCACTATGCCCTGCTAACGGAGCAATCGACTTAAGTCGGCGATGACTTAAGGCGGTGCAACATGCTCACGCTTACTTAACTCGGGGTGACCACTATGCCCTGCTAACGGAGCAATCGACTTAAGTCGGCGACGACTTAAGGCGGTGCAACATGCTCACGCTTACTTAACTTGGGGTGACCACTATGCCCTACAAACGGAGTTATCGGCTAAAGTCATTGATGGCTTAAGTCGGTACAGCATACTCGCGCTCATGCAATTCAGGGGATGACTTCCATATCCCACAAACAAACTTCATAATCATCGTGCGTCGTTTCATTACTACAAAGTTACGAACTAATGAATTCTGATACAATAAAAGGGCAGTTATATCATCTGAATACTAAACTGAGGTCCTCTAACTCGACCATACTAATACGCGCTCAAAGCACACAAAATGTTTTCTATTTGGCAATGTCTTTCTCAGGAGCGACCGACGAAGAAGGGCGACTCGAGGAATCAGGGGCAGCGATCACGTCCGCCCTTATGTCCTCAGGAACAACCACGCCGGGTCTTCTCATCAAGATTCGTCCCGCCCGAATAGCCTTGTCCAGGGCTTTATCACGTTGAGCTTTGAAAGTGACAGCAGTTTCTTCGGCAACCCTAGTAGCCAGCTGAGCAGCTTCTAACTCCTGAGCAATGGATTTCTTAGAAGCTCGGAGTTCCTTGATGGTGGCATCCTTTGCTGATAGCAACTGCGTAAGGCGGGTCACTTCGTCCGAAGATTCCTGCAGCTTGCAACGCTGATTGTCCAGTTCTTCCATTGTAAAACGGTGGCTCCTCTCCAAGATGGTCAGCGAATTGCTAGAATCTCGGTACAATCTATCCAGATTATCGTGAGAAGCAGCGAGGATACGTTTTTCTTCCTGCAAACAAAAATCAACCCCTTCAGAAACTAAACAAGTGATAAGAGCACAGCAAGGCAAGGCACAGTTTTGTAAGTCACCTTTTCAGAGTCGAGCCGAGCATGGAGAGAAGAACTCAGAGCATTGGCGTCATCCAAGGCAGCAGAGACCTGATTCAACTCAGTTTGGCTCAGAAAGTACTTCTCCTCGAAGTCAGCGCAACGTCGAGCCATCTCAGCTTGATCTCGGGAATGTTTTTCCTCAAGAGCTGCAATCTGCCGAGTCATTCCTATCAAGAGGTAATCAAACGAAATGAGGTTAGAAGGTAAAACATTCCACGAACAAAGGCAAGGAAGAAGAAGAAAGGGCGCTAACCAGCATTAGTTGCCTCCAACTCGGATACACGACGATGAAGCAACACCGGATTCCAACGCTCAAGAGATGAAGCCACTTCTGGGATAGAAGCACCATGTGACCTCAGCTGGCTGACCATTCCATCCACCAAAGCCTGATAAGAAGAGCGGATGAACATAATGACAACAATTCATGCAACATAAAGATCAAACTAAAGCACAGCACAGCACCTGGAGGTTGGAAAAGAGCGAAGGGATTCCCAATTCAGGAGAAATCAGCTGATAACCAGGTGCCAGACCACCACCCGAAGCAGCTTGCAGCAGACCAGCAGGAACGAGCTCAGTACATTCAACAGAGCCTAATGCCAGACCAGTGGGGATGCTGCCCTCTAAAGCGACCCCCTGATCCAAAGTTTGGGCTACCACCATGCAGCCAGAATGTGGAGGAGATCCTGCGTGAACGTCCATGGAAGTACAGGAAGGAGACCCTGCTCGGGCACCCTCGGGGGCTGGGTCATAGTTGGCGCTGCCCACTTGAGCCGGATCATCCCCGGCAGTACCCTCGGGGGCTGGGCAGTGGCTTATACTCTTCATCCGAGCTAAGTCATCCCCGGCGACATCCTCGGGGGCTGAGCATGCGTCGGCACTATTCTTCGGGTCCAGGCTCTCTGCAGTAACCACTTCTAAGGTTGATGGGCCTTCGACTACTTCCATGGGACCAGGACGATCCAAATCAGTCTCCCGACCCTCGAGATCGCGCTCTAAGGTCGACGAGGCACGGGATGACCTCAACCCAGCATCAGGCACGACAGCACAAGCCCCTGTTGCATCATCATCCACAGGCTCTGACAACAAGTCCTCTGGGACCATATCCTCTAGAGTTTGATCAAAGTTGGCCAGGGACAGTTCTTGCAGACCAATAAGGGCAGACAATGCAGGAGAAGGAACCCCACTACTCTCACCGCCGGCGATGAGCTGCTGACTGTTTTTCCGAGTCAAAGGAACTTCATCTTCTTCCTCCTCATCCTCCACAGTGACAACGCAAGCAGCACCCCCATTGGGATCAGTAGCAGTTTGGGCACACCCATTGGGTTCAGTGTCAGTAAGGCCAGTTGCAGTCACTTCTTCAGCAGCAGGAGCTAAGGTACCAGCGTCTTCATCAAAGCTGGATACTCGCCGGAGGCGTCTTCTCTTCTTCTTTTGCTCATCAGCAGAAGGCTCGGGCTGACTGGTTCGGCTAGGGCGCCTTGGACGAGTGCTGACAGGTTTCGGGACATCCAAAGTTGTATCAATCTCTGGAAGGGGCACCACTGCCAAGGTACCATCAGGAGCAGCATCGGACGAATCCTCAGCTAATAGATCAAGCATGTCATTTATGTCAGCATCACTGGGGTTCAGAGGCACTTCAAAATAAACCTGCCGTTCATCATCAGGAATTGCCTCGAGCGAAGCAACCAAAGTACTGACTTCCTCAGCAGAGGGTCGCACTCTAAGGCCCAAATTGCTGTCGGTCACAGGCGGATTTGACACAAAAAGGGTGAAAGCTTTGGGAGGAGGTAGGTTCCAAGCCGAGTATGCCACTGGAGCACCAACATTCGAAACTTTACCCCTGAGGATCGTTTCAAGTCGGCTTACCAAGTCAACAGAAGGAATTCTCTTATTGGTAACCCGAGTTGAGTCGGCCAGCCCTTGATATAGATATGCTGGATAGGCCCTGTCTTTCAGGGGCTGAATGTTCTTGAAAACAAAATCAGTGACCACAGCTTCGGCAGTCAAACCTCTCTCTTTCAGTAATCTGACTTCAGTAAGCAACACGCCTGCCTCGGCAACTTCCTGATCTGTGGGAGACTCAGTCCAACTCGGAGTGCGAACGTCCGGCTGTCTTCCCGACCGGGAGGGGAGAGAATTTCCATAATTGTCAACTATAAACCACTCCAGACGCCACCCTTTAATGCTATCTTTGAGGGGAATCTCAAGATACTCGGTCTTCCGCCCACGGCGCATCTCCAAACTAGCACCTCCGACCAGCTGATGTTGCCCCCCAGCCATTCCAGGGCGACAATGATACAGATACTTCCATAAACCAAAATGCGGCAGCACACCGAGGTAGGCTTCGCATAGGTGAACGAAAATGGAGATTTGGAGAATGGAATTAGGGTTCAAGTGGGTCAAGTTGATATGATAAAAGTCAAGAAGGCCACGGAAAAAAGGAGAGATTGGAAGGCCGAGGCCGCGGAGAAGAAAAGGAGCACAAACTACTGACTCGTGGGTATCTTCGGTTGGGACAGTAGTCCCGTGGCAGATCCGCCAAGAACAGAGTGAGCGAACGAAGCAACACTCGACTCGGGGGAAGGTGGTCTTCCCGAACCAGCAGTGTCTACACTGGAGGCAGGCTCATCTCCTCCCTCGATGTCGACGTCCTCGTTGGCCTCCTGGTCCTGGATCTCCTGGTGATGCATGTCCAGGTGCTCGTTAGCCTCGGCAAGCTGCTGCTGAGTGTTAATGAGCTGATCCTCCAGGACCTCGATGGTGTTCTCCCTGGTGCCCACCAACTCTTCCAACTCATGAATCTCATCCGACAGCTGCTCCACTTGTAAATCTTTCTCTACCAACTCCTGGGACAAGTCAACCACTAGCTCCTCCCTGTTGTCCAGCGTGATCTTTGTTGCCTCCAGCAATGCCATCAGATGGGACATTGCCTCACCGCGCATCACCTGCAGACGGTACAGAGCATTCATGCACCGTACTGTCAAGTGCGCAGTCTGACCTGGGTAGATGGCCCAGATGTCCTTGGTATGCTCCACCCGATCCTTCCACATTGGGTCGTCCTCCTTCTCAGCGGGGAACAAGCCAATGGGGTGGGTAGCCAGCTCCAAGGGATGGAATCCGCAGAAAGTGGTCAACCCATGCAGAGCGATTGCCTCGATCGTGTCCTCTGCCCGGTACCCGAAAGACTCGGAGTCCAAGGAGCGCCATCCTGGCTGCAGGGGATGAGGCTCCAAGGTCATCCTCACCCTACAGCGAGGCACCCGGTGCTTCTCGAACTGCTGCACCGCGTACTGAGGGGGTGTCGTGTATCCAGCCCCCTGAAGTACTTCCCACAAAATGCGGGGAAAGCCCTCTCGTGCAAGTCCGTCAGTGTGGGTCAGTGCATTCCCGTCATCGGAGGATCCGTGGGAAGTCATCTATGTACGGTTAAGCGTAAGTAAAAAAAAAGAATTATAAAAAGAACAAGGAGAAATAAAACTCAACCTTTCTCTAGTTAAGTAGAAAGGCATTAGGGACCTAGTTGGTTGTTATTCTATTTTTTTAAGTCCTTTACTCAGTTATCCATTTGCTTAATTATGAATGCATGCATGCTCGTCCTGAACGGCCTCACAACAAGATAAAAGGAATAGGGAGGAACTCCCATCCTGTAAAAGTGGCCTGTAGGGCCTAGTTACTTAGCCACCTAGCTACCCTTCTATCCCTAAGGCTTCACGTCCTAGGTCTATCCTGCTCGTCCTATTATCTATCCAACTTTGTTTCTATCAAGTTTTACTTTGGAAAAAGGATGGTATTCATGTTTTATTGATTCCTCTGTGGTGGTACAAGCTCCGATACCAGCTGTGGCGGAACTGCCCGAATTATTCCGACTTAAGTGCCTAAGCCCTGCCTTAGAGGCTAGACCACACTTAAATGGGAATAACCCGTCAATCCCTCGGATCTAGTCCGACACGGCCACTGACAGGATCAAGTACCACAATCTCACTCGATGGTGAGTCACAGAGCAAATACAATAAAGCATAAAACCATACATGCCAGAGTATTAAGTTATTACATCATCATCATCATCATCATCGAAGTTTTTGCAAAAGTAACCATCATTGTTCGAAGTGCAGCGGAATAAAACTAACGGTAATTAAACAGAGAGATGGGGAAGCCTGTCCCATCACTCCTCATGCTCCTCCTCGGCTGAGGCAGGGTCCCACTCAACAGTCCAACCCGGTGGTAAGGTGGACGGCCAAGCCACTCCAGCAACCATGTCCTCCAGAGAACCTGTAAAAATTATGCCACAAGCAAGGCTGAGTATACTAATACTCAGCTAGACTTACCCGGTGTGAGGAGTCTACTCCTCTACCTCTAGACATGCAGCTGTTTGGCTGTGGGGTTTGGTTGCCAAAAGCACTAGCTGAGTTTCTAAATCAAAATTTTAACTTAGTCAAAGTTAAGTGTGACTCTCTTAAGGCTAAAAGTGTACTATCTATCCATACAAAGTAGCAAACATCTTAGCAATCAACATCTTATATCATCTCCGCATCATTCCACTTGTTACTCAATGTAGCAGCATGGATCAAGCAGTCTCATTAGCTGCGAGAAGCAGACGATTCGAATCGAGTTTTTAAACCTTGCAAGGTAAACCTAAACACACGACATGTAGGGGCACTCCGTCCCCACACACATCAACCGTCCCCATCGGTTCCCTGGCAACAGAAAGGGGCTCACCGCCTTGGCGTACAATGCCTCACTGACCCCGACTGGCCATCGTGCAGTGACCGCACTTGTACCCACCATAACCGGAATGGGAGACCACGTCTCAGGTCGCGTGAGGAGGGCAATCTGCGGGCAGGTTCACTCAGGTACTAGGCTTACCGATTTACCATATTTCTCGGTATGTGTTTAGTACGTTCAAACGCTTGACTCACGGTACCACACCTTAGTCCTTATTCAAAATTTTATCCCGTGGACAACCAATCCCCATGGATTGTTGTCCACAAACCAGCATTATTCTGATAAGAAAGTGGATACAATCAATTTCCTGACCTCGCGCGAGTGCTAGAAAAATCACTCGACTTCTACCGAGACCCTACTTAATAAAGCAGCTACTCGACCTAGCATACTAGTATTCATCTCAATAGGATTTCTGAGATCATGCAACTAGGGTTTCAAGCAATTCCTACACTTAAGTGCACAATCAATCCTACAATCATTAAGTGAAGTAAAATAGCATAAATAACAGGTTATGCATAAAACCGGGGCTTGCCTTCCAAAGCAGTGGCAGGCAGGTCCTCTGGTGCAGGCTCTGGTGCTGGGTCTGGGGCAATCTCCTGGGCAGCTCCTTGCTCCGGCACGAGGATGTATTCTCCGTCAGCAAGATTACAGTCTATCGAATGCAATGAAAATGTATGTTATGATCATGCAAGATTTAAGATCATTAACTACAGAATTGAAGTCAAGAATTAACTTAGGGTTCCCTGGCCATGTGGGTTTTCCAGTGGTATATATATATACACATAGACTTGTTCTCTTTTAGGTTTGGGTTTTCTTTTTAGGATAACATAGGGGATTTGCATTGCTTTTATAGATTTCAGTGGACAAATTTACAAAGGTCTTATAAGGACATTAATTTCCACTACTTAATTTCCTCTCTTTAGTGTTTATTTATGAATTCTAGTGGGGTTTGAACTACCAAGGTGAATTAACTATTTTCAATAATTCCACAAAAATTACAGTGGCCTGCCCTTGGTCAATAGGGCCTGTCTTAGGAATATGAGATTAAGAATAAAAAGGCTAGGTTGTATACAAAAATAACCAAAAGTGGGGCAATTAAGCCACTTTGCACTACAAGTCCTTTATTAAAGTGGATTCTGACCTAAGGGTTATTTTTGTTGGCCTCTAACAGTGATAATAAGCTCTTGTACCAAAAATGACAGAGAGCAACATGATGGTTAATTAATGATGGATTTCTAAAGTTGGGTGCAAAAAGGGTGCTTAAAACTAATTTGTCATTTGAAAAATATCAAACAACAGATTTCAGATTTTTCCTAAGCTCTTATTATCAAAACATTAGTTATCCTAAGGTTTGGGGAGGTTTCACCTTAGGGTTATTTTGTAGGGTTTTTCTAAGTTATTCTTGTTTTATTGAATTAAAAGATAGCTTTCTTATTTTACACTACAATAGGGTATGATATATTTTTCCAGTGAACTACATTGACTAAATATCTCAACAAAAATAGGGGTGCCCTCTGGTTCCTTATTTATGTCACCTTTCCTATTTTTCTTAATCTTAAACATATTATGGAATAAGGGGTAAAATCTATCCTAATGTAGTGGACAGAGGTATTTAACATTTTTAACTAGGTCAGTAGGTAGATAATAACTTCTCTAATTTTTTCTAACCTTAGTTAAATAATACAACCATTTTTCTTGCTATTATTAAGCTTTTGGTTCAAACTGTAATTAAATCAGGACCTTACATTTTTCTATAGTACTTATGGGGTTTTATATTTTTCTTAGACAAGTTACATTATTTAGAGTCTGGCAAAATTAGTTTGACCAAATTTGGGTAAACCAAACAGAAGTTATGGGTTTTTAAAGTTTCTGTTTGAATTTAAATCAGGTTTTAATTAAGTTTTTCTGAAAGAGTAGTTTGCGCCAAGGTCCCTAGGTTTAAACCGAATCAAACCTCGCAGATCTACCCTCGGGCCACTATTCACTCGGGTCATTGACTTTTCACTTAACCCCCCTGACTTTCTCTCCCTCTCACCCGCAGTCCTTCCCTCAACTGAAACAGTAGCCGCGGGAAAAGAAAGGGTGGCGCGGCTTACCGGCGGCGAGGGAGGTCCGGCGAGGTGGTCGGTGATGTTCAGGAGGTCGCGACGGTCACGTCGATGTGCGGGTCGGCGCCAGAGGTGGTAGGAGCTCCCCTGGCCACGAACACAGGCGACGGGGATCGCCGGCGACGCCTGCTCCGGCCAAACCACGGCGGTAGAGTTCAATTAATGGGCACGAGGAGCTTCACGGGGTGACACAGAGGCCATGCGCGCAACGAATCGGGAAATGGTGAAGGGGTTTACCCGGTCCACGTGCGCCGGCGGGTTCTTGAACTCCGGTGAGCGCGATTTGGCTACCCCGGTGACGCGGGCCCTCGGTTTAAGCTTGAGCAAGGCTCGCGGCTTCACCAGGAAGCTATCTGGGGGCTTGAATCGAACGGAGGAGGACGGGAGAGGGGTCGGCCACGGCGGTTGCTCTCGGGCGGCACTGGCGGGCTGCGGGGAGGTCGCCGGAGGCAATGGCTGGCTCGGGCAAGACAGGCGAGGTACGGAGGAGGTAATGGGGAAGGCAACCGAGCGCTGGGGCGGGTTTTATAGGCGCGGACGCGGCCGGGGCGTCGGTTCGACCGTTTGGCGCGACGCGGGCACGCGGGGCGCGCGCGGGCGTGCCCTGGCGAGCTCAGAGCGCGTCGAACACGTGGCGCGTTGCTTCTGCCCGTGTTCTTCGCTCTGCTGAGCGGCCAGGCGTACGAATCTTGCCCTACCGCCTGTGGGAGATCTCTTCCCTGCACCTAGAGCTACCTAGTTCATGTGAGTTCCAAGAGTAGATGTGGTCTGGTTGAGGAGATATGGTAGCGCCAAGTCTTGTCTGTCTGCCCTGTGCAAACCGAGACAAAACCAGTGCCAACTCGTGTCAAATGGTTTTGGCTTGGGTTCAAACTTTTCCAGGGCATTCTAGGGTTCATTTGGCGCCACTTTGTCCATTAGGTCGACAGGTTTTGAAGAGGGGATCAAGGTGAACAGGTGGGATCTTTGCTCAAGGGTTGATTTTTGACTTAGGCAAAATCTGAATTTCTCCCTTGTGTTCAACCTTTGGTGATCTTTTTAGGACCTTTCTGAAAACTTTTTGGGGGTACTTCCTTACTATTAATGGTAGGTTATTGAGTATATTACAACCTTCGTATTTGGCCCAAACCATGATCATGGTGTTTACATGATCTTTTGATCATGGCTTCTATTAGGGTTATTATTGCATATGGGGGTTTTGTTCTAGGGTTTTGGGAGATCCCCACTTAGATGTGCTTTACAAGCTAGGGCATGAAATCCAGGATAGTTTGCACTTGATTAGGACCCTGAATTCCAAGATTGAAGTACTTTGCCCACAAATCTTTATGTAATTATGGGTTAAAAGGGGTAACCCTGGAGTGGACACCCTGAGTAACACCTAGGGTGTTACAGCCCTCCCCCCTTAAAGGAATCTCGCCCCGAGATTTCAGGTAGAGTCCCTTGGAGGGATGCTTTGAAAGTGTGCTGATGCTATTTTCCCTTACTCAAGTTTTACCCTTTTTAACTGCTCTTCGAATGTCATCCTCTTTGCAACTTCAGAAGGAAGCCCTTCTTAAGTCAAATCCACAACTTAGACTATCCTTGTTATCTAAGTTTTTCTTATAATTGACTTCAAGGGGCAGGTGGGGGGGTTTACGTACCGACTCCTTTGGGCAGAAAGTCGGGGAAGCGAGAGCGTAGAAAATCCTCAGTCTCCCATGTAGCTTCTTCTGCGGAATGGTGACTCCACTGAACCTTGTACATTCTGACTGTCCTTGCCCGAGTTGATCTTTCCTTCTGATCTAGTACCTTGACGGGGTACTCTTGGTAGGACAAGTCTGGTTCTATCTCAATGTCCGGGTCCGGTAGCACTTCAGTGGGTAGACGAACACATTTCCGTAGCTGAGATACATGGAATACATTGTGAACTACTGACATGTGTGGTGGTAATTCCAATTGGTAGGCTACGGGTCCACAGCTTGCTTCGATCTTATAGGGTCCAATGTAGCGATGAGCTAACTTGCCCTTGATCCCGAATCTCTGGACACCCTTGGTTGGTGATATCTTAAGATAGACATGATCTCCCACCTCAAATTGTAGGGGCTTCCGCCTCTTATCATGATAACTCCTTTGCCTGGCCTGAGCAGCTTCTAAGTTCTTGGTAATAACCCTGACCTTTGCCTCTGCCTCGAGTACCAAATCTGGCCCAAAAATTTCCCTTTCTCCTGCTTGAGACCAATTTAGTGGGGTCCTACACCTTCTCCCATACAATGCCTCAAAAGGTGCCATCTTCAAACTGGAATGATAGCTGTTATTGTAAGAAAACTCCGCCAAAGACAGACACTTGTCCCAATCCCTTCCATAGTGCAGTGCACATGCTCGCAACATGTCTTCCAAAACTTGATTCACCCTTTCTGTCTGGCCATCTGTTTGGGGGTGGTATGCTGAGCTTCGGATGACATGGGTCCCAAGTGACTCTTGCAATTGCTCCCAAAATCGTGCCACAAATGGTGCTCCTCTGTCAGATACAATGGTCTTGGGAATACCATGCAACCTTACTATCTGATCAACATAAATTTCAGCGTACTTCTCTGCCCTGTGGGTGGTGTGCACTGCAAGAAATGAGCAGTCTTGGTCAATCTGTCCACGATAACCCAAATAGAATCATGGTGCCTGGAAGTATTGGGTAATCCCACTATAAAGTCCATGCAAATGTCCTCCCATTTCCAAGATGGTATGGGAAGGGGTTGCAAAGGGCCTGCTGCCTTCAAGTGACTAGCCTTAATCCTCTGGCAAGTATCACACTCAGATATGTACTTGGCAATTTCCCTTTTCATTCTAGTCCACCAATATAAAGATCTGAGGTCATGGTACATCTTGTTGCTACCAGGGTGCATGGAGAATTTGGAAAGGTGAGCTTCATCTAGTATCTTCTTTCTAAGCTCAGGGTCCTTGGGAACAACCAATCGATCTCCAAACCATAAAATTCCCTTGCTATCCTGTCGAAAACACTTGTATTTTTCTGCCTTTTGCTTGAGCATATCTTTGATAACCTGAACACCCTTATCCCGAATCTGTGCGTGAACTATTTGCTCTTGCAATGTGGGCTCCACCGCGATATAGCTTATGTCACCCGGAGAAACAACTTCTAGGTTCAGCTTGCACAATTCATCACACAGGGTGGTAACTCTTGCATCCATGCTCATGCAATTGCACTGGGCCTTTCTGCTCAAGGCATCTGCCACAACATTGGCTTTGCCAGGATGGTAATGCACCTCCAAATCATAGTCCTTGATTAACTCTAACCACCTCCTTTGCCTCATGTTCAGATCTGCCTGAGTGAAGATGTATTTGAGACTCTTGTGATCAGTATAGATGTTACAGTGAGCTCCCATCAGGTAGTGTCTCCATATCTTAAGAGCATGAACCACAGCTGCCAACTCCAGATCATGTGTAGGGTAGTTCTGCTCATGGGGCCTGAGTGCCCGGGAAGCATAAGCAATCACTCTGTTCTCTTGCATCAAAACACATCCCAAACCGGTACCAGAAGCATCGCAATAAACTTCAAATGACTTGGTGTTGTCAGGTTGGGCTAGCACTGGGGCTGTTGTCAAATGCTGCCTCAAGGCATGAAAAGCATCTTCGCACTTCTGGCTCCAAGTGAACTTGGCTCCCTTCTTCAATAACTCAGTCATTGGCTTGGCAATTCTGGAGAAATCCGGAATAAATCGTCGGTAGTACCCTGCCAATCCCAGAAAACTCCGAATCTGCTTTACTGTAATCGGGGGTTTCCAATCCATTACCTCCTGCACCTTCTCAGGATCAACTGATATCCCATCCTGAGAAATTGTGTGACCCAAGAATTTGATTTCCTTCAGCCAGAACTCACACTTACTCAGCTTAGCATACAACTGATGATCACGCAGTCTCTGAAGTACAGTATGCAAGTGCTTGGTGTGCTCGGCTTCATTCTTGGAATAAACCAGTATATCATCAATGAAGACGACCACGAACTTATCCAATTCTGGCATAAACACTGAGTTCATCAGGTACATGAAATAAGCCGGGGCATTGGTCAGCCCAAAAGACATCACCAAAAATTCATACAGCCCATATCTTGTAGAGAAAGCCGTCTTAGGAATATCACTGGCACGGATCTTGATCTGATGGTAACCTGAGCGAAGGTCTATCTTGGAGAATACCTTGGCTCCTACCAACTGATCAAACAGAACATCAATGCGGGGCAGTGGGTATTTGTTCTTGATAGTCACCGCATTGAGAGGGCGGTAGTCAACACACATCCTCAAACTCTCATCCTTTTTCTTCACAAATAAAGCTGGACATCCCCATGGTGAAGTGCTTGGACGAATAAACCCTTTGTCCAACAATTCTTGCAATTGTTTCTTCAATTCTGCCAATTCAGCGGGAGGCATCCTATAGGGTCTCTTGGAGATAGGAGCAGTCCCGGGTTGCAATTCAATGGCGAACTCAATATCTCGGTCAGGTGGCATCCCTGGCAATTCGTCTGGGAAAACATCTGGGTAGTCGCAGACCACTGGGATCTTTTCCACCGGGGATTCTATTATAACAAAGGCACAAGATCGGGTACAACCCTGGTTGGGTAAATACAAAACAGTCTCGCCATAAGCAGGGGAATGAATCTCAATTGCTCTAGCTGCAATGTCCAATACTGCCCGATGCCTGGTCAACCAGTCAGCTCCCAATATAATATCCACGCTATCCAATCCTAAGATGAGAAGGGTGGTTCTAATTACAAGGCTACCAAATTTTATAGGCACTTGCCTGCTGATTTGATTGGTGGCAATCCTGCCTCCTGGCGTTGAAATTGTAATGCCCCCATCGGTATGGTGAAAGGGCAACTGGCATTTGGCACTAAACTTAGCACTGATAAAACTATGCGATGCACCCGAATCAAATAAAATAATCGCAGGATAATTCAAAACTGTAAAGATACCAGTCATGACGGGTGCTCCTTCTGGAATATCTGCCATGGTGGTGAAGTTCAGCCTGCCTTGCCTCACTTGCACCTTCTGCCTCTTGCCTTGGTTCTGGTTAGCATTCTGCCCCTGCCTCTGCTGGTTCCTGGGGCAATTCTTGGCATAATGCCCAGTGTTACCACAAGTGAAGCATCTGTTGTCATTTGCCTGGCGGTACTGCTGCTGCTGGTTATTCCTCTGAGCTGGAAACTGGTTGTGGTTGGGTGTCTGCTGCTGCTGCTGCTGAGGTGGTCGGATCACCCATCTCCCCTGCTGCTGCTGGGGTCCCCTGTTCTGTGTGTCGGACACAATCCTGAAACGCTGTGGCTAAGCTGAGGATCCTGCCACAGGGGTCTTCCTCTTCTTCTCTGCCTGTCGAGCCGTAATGCAGTCCTCCTGGGAGATAGCCATGTTGACCAACTCATTGTAGCTATTGGCCCTGACGGTGTTGAGACGATCACGGAGCTTAGTGCTGAGCCCCCTTCTGAATCTGTCCCGCTTCTTCTCGTCCGTGTCTGCATGGTACCCAGCATACTGGCACAAGTCATTAAAGGCCTGGGCATACTGTAACACTGTCCTGTTGCCCTGAGTGAGTGCCAAGAACTCATTGAGTTTCCTGTCCATGATCCCGGCGGGTATATGGTGTCCTCTGAAAGCTGCCTTGAACTCTCTCCATTCCACTTCATGGTCAGCCGGTTGCATAGCAAGATAGTGGTCCCACCATGTCCGCGCGGGTCCACGAAGCTGCTGAGTGGCGAACCGGACCTTAGTGACTTCTGAGCAAGCTCCATGGAGCAGTGGGAATTTGGATTCCACTACTCGCAACCAGACATCTGCATCAAGGGGATCCTCTGCCCTTGTGAACAATGGGGGCTGGGTGCTGAGGAACTCCTGATAGGTAGCCGCCGCAGGGTGACGCTGATGGTCTCCACCACCATAGTGCTGTGGTGGTGGCTGACGCTGAGCCAGCTGCCTCAGGATCTCATTCTGCTGAGCCATGAGCTCCTGTAGAGTAGGAGGTGGTGGCGGTGGAGGAACGTGCTCATTCTGGCCACGACGCTGCCTCCCAGCCATCTGAAAAGCCACATACAAGTTTAACACCACATCTCCAAGTGCAAGATTTTATCGCGGGGAAAAAGTTAAAACAGCATGATAGACTCCGACTTCAACAAAAGGGATTTTTAAGAGGCACATACTCTTCCTTCCAAAATTAAACTGATAATAGCATCCATCAAACAAGCTCCCAAGAGAGTTTAACACGATTACATCAAACTGTTCCAAAATGACTCAACTCTATCTAGCCTAGTACCCCAAGGGTGCAAAAGCTAAGCTAGTTGCGAGGAGCCCGACTATCCAACCTCTAAGCCTACCCTGGACACCTAGTGAGCGAACGAAGCAACACTCGACTCGGGGGAAGGTGGTCTTCCCGAACCAGCAGTGTCTACACTGGAGGCAGGCTCATCTCCTCCCTCGATGTCGACGTCCTCGTTGGCCTCCTGGTCCTGGATCTCCTGGTGATGCATGTCCAGGTGCTCGTTAGCCTCGGCAAGCTGCTGCTGAGTGTTAATGAGCTGATCCTCCAGGACCTCGATGGTGTTCTCCCTGGTGCCCACCAGCTCTTCCAACTCATGAATCTCATCCGACAGCTGCTCCACTTGTAAATCTTTCTCTACCAACTCCTGGGACAAGTCAACCACTAGCTCCTCCCTGTTGTCCAGCGTGATCTTTGTTGCCTCCAGCAATGCCATCAGATGGGACATTGCCTCACCGCGCATCACCTGCAGACGGTACAGAGCATTCATGCACCGTACTGTCAAGTGCGCAGTCTGACCTGGGTAGATGGCCCAGATGTCCTTGGTATGCTCCACCCGATCCTTCCACATTGGGTCGTCCTCCTTCTCAGCGGGGAACAAGCCAATGGGGTGGGTAGCCAGCTCCAAGGGATGGAATCCGCAGAAAGTGGTCAACCCATGCAGAGCGATTGCCTCGATCGTGTCCTCTGCCCGGTACCCGAAAGACTCGGAGTCCAAGGAGCGCCATCCTGGCTGCAGGGGATGAGGCTCCAAGGTCATCCTCACCCTACAGCGAGGCACCCGGTGCTTCTCGAACTGCTGCACCGCGTACTGAGGGGGTGTCGTGTATCCAGCCCCCTGAAGTACTTCCCACAAAATGCGGGGAAAGCCCTCTCGTGCAAGTCCGTCAGTGTGGGTCAGTGCATTCCCGTCATCGGAGGATCCGTGGGAAGTCATCTGTGTACGGTTAAGCGTAAGTAAAAAAAAGAATTATAAAAAGAACAAGGAGAAATAAAACTCAACCTTTCTCTAGTTAAGTAGAAAGGCATTAGGGACCTAGTTGGTTGTTATTCTATTTTTTTAAGTCCTTTACTCAGTTATCCATTTGCTTAATTATGAATGCATGCATGCTCGTCCTGAACGGCCTCACAACAAGATAAAAGGAATAGGGAGGAACTCCCATCCTGTAAAAGTGGCCTGTAGGGCCTAGTTACTTAGCCACCTAGCTACCCTTCTATCCCTAAGGCTTCACGTCCTAGGTCTATCCTGCTCGTCCTATTATCTATCCAACTTTGTTTCTATCAAGTTTTACTTTGGAAAAAGGATGGTATTCATGTTTTATTGATTCCTCTGTGGTGGTACAAGCTCCGATACCAGCTGTGGCGGAACTGCCCGAATTATTCCGACTTAAGTGCCTAAGCCCTGCCTTAGAGGCTAGACCACACTTAAATGGGAATAACCCGTCAATCCCTCGGATCTAGTCCGACACGGCCACTGACAGGATCAAGTACCACAATCTCACTCGATGGTGAGTCACAGAGCAAATACAATAAAGCATAAAACCATACATGCCAGAGTATTAAGTTATTACATCATCATCATCATCATCATCGAAGTTTTTGCAAAAGTAACCATCATTGTTCGAAGTGCAGCGGAATAAAACTAACGGTAATTAAACAGAGAGATGGGGAAGCCTGTCCCATCACTCCTCATGCTCCTCCTCGGCTGAGGCAGGGTCCCACTCAACAGTCCAACCCGGTGGTAAGGTGGACGGCCAAGCCACTCCAGCAACCATGTCCTCCAGAGAACCTGTAAAAATTATGCCACAAGCAAGGCTGAGTATACTAATACTCAGCTAGACTTACCCGGTGTGAGGAGTCTACTCCTCTACCTCTAGACATGCAGCTGTTTGGCTGTGGGGTTTGGTTGCCAAAAGCACTAGCTGAGTTTCTAAATCAAAATTTTAACTTAGTCAAAGTTAAGTGTGACTCTCTTAAGGCTAAAAGTGTACTATCTATCCATACAAAGTAGCAAACATCTTAGCAATCAACATCTTATATCATCTCCGCATCATTCCACTTGTTACTCAATGTAGCAGCATGGATCAAGCAGTCTCATTAGCTGCGAGAAGCAGACGATTCGAATCGAGTTTTTAAACCTTGCAAGGTAAACCTAAACACACGACATGTAGGGGCACTCCGTCCCCACACACATCAACCGTCCCCATCGGTTCCCTGGCAACAGAAAGGGGCTCACCGCCTTGGCGTACAATGCCTCACTGACCCCGACTGGCCATCGTGCAGTGACCGCACTTGTACCCACCATAACCGGAATGGGAGACCACGTCTCAGGTCGCGTGAGGAGGGCAATCTGCGGGCAGGTTCACTCAGGTACTAGGCTTACCGATTTACCATATTTCTCGGTATGTGTTTAGTACGTTCAAACGCTTGACTCACGGTACCACACCTTAGTCCTTATTCAAAATTTTATCCCGTGGACAACCAATCCCCATGGATTGTTGTCCACAAACCAGCATTATTCTGATAAGAAAGTGGATACAATCAATTTCCTGACCTCGCGCGAGTGCTAGAAAAATCACTCGACTTCTACCGAGACCCTACTTAATAAAGCAGCTACTCGACCTAGCATACTAGTATTCATCTCAATAGGATTTCTGAGATCATGCAACTAGGGTTTCAAGCAATTCCTACACTTAAGTGCACAATCAATCCTACAATCATTAAGTGAAGTAAAATAGCATAAATAACAGGTTATGCATAAAACCGGGGCTTGCCTTCCAAAGCAGTGGCAGGCAGGTCCTCTGGTGCAGGCTCTGGTGCTGGGTCTGGGGCAATCTCCTGGGCAGCTCCTTGCTCCGGCACGAGGATGTATTCCCCGTCAGCAAGATTACAGTCTATCGAATGCAATGAAAATGTATGTTATGATCATGCAAGATTTAAGATCATTAACTACAGAATTGAAGTCAAGAATTAACTTAGGGTTCCCTGGCCATGTGGGTTTTCCAGTGGTATATATATATACACATAGACTTGTTCTCTTTTAGGTTTGGGTTTTCTTTTTAGGATAACATAGGGGATTTGCATTGCTTTTATAGATTTCAGTGGACAAATTTACAAAGGTCTTATAAGGACATTAATTTCCACTACTTAATTTCCTCTCTTTAGTGTTTATTTATGAATTCTAGTGGGGTTTGAACTACCAAGGTGAATTAACTATTTTCAATAATTCCACAAAAATTACAGTGGCCTGCCCTTGGTCAATAGGGCCTGTCTTAGGAATATGAGATTAAGAATAAAAAGGCTAGGTTGTATACAAAAATAACCAAAAGTGGGGCAATTAAGCCACTTTGCACTACAAGTCCTTTATTAAAGTGGATTCTGACCTAAGGGTTATTTTTGTTGGCCTCTAACAGTGATAATAAGCTCTTGTACCAAAAATGACAGAGAGCAACATGATGGTTAATTAATGATGGATTTCTAAAGTTGGGTGCAAAAAGGGTGCTTAAAACTAATTTGTCATTTGAAAAATATCAAACAACAGATTTCAGATTTTTCCTAAGCTCTTATTATCAAAACATTAGTTATCCTAAGGTTTGGGGAGGTTTCACCTTAGGGTTATTTTTGTAGGGTTTTTCTAAGTTATTCTTGTTTTATTGAATTAAAAGATAGCTTTCTTATTTTACACTACAATAGGGTATGATATATTTTTCTAGTGAACTACATTGACTAAATATCTCAACAAAAATAGGGGTGCCCTCTGGTTCCTTATTTATGTCACCTTTCCTATTTTTCTTAATCTTAAACATATTATGGAATAAGGGGTAAAATCTATCCTAATGTAGTGGACAGAGGTGTTTAACATTTTAACTAGGTCAGTAGGTAGATAATAACTTCTCTAATTTTTTCTAACCTTAGTTAAATAATACAACCATTTTTCTTGCTATTATTAAGCTTTTGGTTCAAACTGTAATTAAATCAGGACCTTACATTTTTCTATAGTACTTATGGGGTTTTATATTTTTCTTAGACAGGTTACATTATTTAGAGTCTGGCAAAATTAGTTTGACCAAATTTGGGTAAACCAAACAGAAGTTATGGGTTTTTAAAGTTTCTGTTTGAATTTAAATCAGGTTTTAATTAAGTTTTTCTGAAAGAGTAGTTTGCGCCAAGGTCCCTAGGTTTAAACCGAATCAAACCTCGCAGATCTACCCTCGGGCCACTATTCACTCGGGTCATTGACTTTTCACTTAACCCCCCTGACTTTCTCTCCCTCTCACCCGCAGTCCTTCCCTCAACTGAAACAGTAGCCGCGGGAAAAGAAAGGGTGGCGCGGCTTACCGGCGGCGAGGGAGGTCCGGCGAGGTGGTCGGTGATGTTCAGGAGGTCGCGACGGTCACGTCGATGTGCGGGTCAGCGCCAGAGGTGGTAGGAGCTCCCCTGGCCACGAACACAGGCGGCGGGGATCGCCGGCGACGCCTGCTCCGGCCAAACCACGGCGGTAGAGTTCAATTAATGGGCACGAGGAGCTTCACGGGGTGACACAGAGGCCATGCGCGCAACGAATCGGGAAATGGTGAAGGGGTTTACCCGGTCCACGTGCGCCGGCGGGTTCTTGAACTCCGGTGAGCGCGATTTGGCTACCCCGGTGACGCGGGCCCTCGGTTTAAGCTTGAGCAAGGCTCGCGGCTTCACCAGGAAGCTATCTGGGGGCTTGAATCGAACGGAGGAGGACGAGAGAGGGGTCGGCCACGGCGGTTGCTCTCGGGCGGCACTGGCGGGCTGCGGGGAGGTCGCCGGAGGCAATGGCTGGCTCGGGCAAGACAGGCGAGGTACGGAGGAGGCAATGGGGAAGGCAACCGAGCGCTGGGGCGGGTTTTATAGGCGCGGACGCGGCCGGGGCGTCGGTTCGACCGTTTGGCGCGACGCGGGCACGCGGGGCGCGCGCGGGCGTGCCCTGGCGAGCTCAGAGCGCGTCGAACACGTGGCGCGTTGCTTCTGCCCGTGTTCTTCGCTCTGCTGAGCGGCCAGGCGTACGAATCTTGCCCTACCGCCTGTGGGAGATCTCTTCCCTGCACCTAGAGCTACCTTGTTCATGTGAGTTCCAAGAGTAGATGTGGTCTGGTTGAGGAGATATGGTAGCGCCAAGTCTTGTCTGTCTGCCCTGTGCAAACCGAGACAAAACCAGTGCCAACTCGTGTCAAATGGTTTTGGCTTGGGTTCAAACTTTTCCAGGGCATTCTAGGGTTCATTTGGCGCCACTTTGTCCATTAGGTCGACAGGTTTTGAAGAGGGGATCAAGGTGAACAGGTGGGATCTTTGCTCAAGGGTTGATTTTTGACTTAGGCAAAATCTGAATTTCTCCCTTGTGTTCAACCTTTGGTGATCTTTTTAGGACCTTTCTGAAAACTTTTTGGGGGTACTTCCTTACTATTAATGGTAGGTTATTGAGTATATTACAACCTTTGTATTTGGCCCAAACCATGATCATGGTGTTTACATGATCTTTTGATCATGGCTTCTATTAGGGTTATTATTGCATATGGGGGTTTTGTTCTAGGGTTTTGGGAGATCCCCACTTAGATGTGCTTTACAAGCTAGGGCATGAAATCCAGGATAGTTTGCACTTGATTAGGACCCTGAATTCCAAGATTGAAGTACTTTGCCCACAAATCTTTATGTAATTATGGGTTAAAAGGGGTAACCCTGGAGTGGACACCCTGAGTAACACCTAGGGTGTTACAATCACTCGGCGTTGCTTCTAAAACGCCGACCTCGAATTCTGTCGCTCGGCGTTACTTCTAAAATGCCGACGCCGACCTCCAATCACTCGGCGTGGCCTCTAACACACCGACCACGTGTTCAATCGCTCGGCGTCACTTCTAAAATGCCGACGCCGACCTTCAATCACTCGGCGTTACTTCTAAAATGCCGACGCCGACCTCCAATCACTCGGCGTGGCCTCTAACACACCGACCACGTGTTCAATCGCTCGGCGTTACTTCTAAAATGCCGATGTCGACCTTTAAACACTCGGCGTTGCCTCTAAAATGCCAAACTCGTATTCTGTCGCTCGGCATTACTTCTAAAATGCCGACGCCGACCTTCTATCATTCGGCGTTGCCTCTAAAACGCTGGTCTTGTGTTCGATTGTTTGGTGTTACTTCTAAAAACGCTGATGTCAACCTTCACATCGCTCGGCGTTGTTTCTACTATATCAAAAGAAACAGTTCAACATTCAGAAAAAGCAACACCGAGTCATCAAAAAGGGGGGTCAATGACAGTTCTTCATTAAGGGGAAGTTAATGAAATTACAAACCAACTCTTCGCGAGTTGGTGCTTCCCTACTTCTACTCTACATTACTACTACTACTAAACTACACTATACTACTCTACATTACTGCTACTTTATTCTAACTACACTATACTAATATCTAAAGACCAGTGGCGTTTAGCCACTGGCCTTGCTGCTGCTGCCCTTGCCGCCGCCGCCTCTGGTGCTGCCCGTGTTGCTGCCGCTTCTGGTGCCGCCCTTGCCACCGCTGCCCCCGCCACCGTTGCTGCCGTCACCATCGCCGTCGCCACCATCGTCGTCGTCGCCGTCGTCGTCATCGTCATCTTCGTCCTCGCCGCCGTCCGAGTCCTCCTCGTCCGAGGAGAACTCAGACTCATCCGAGCCCTCGAGCCCGGATCGCTCGACAGCCCGGATGTACGTCCAGACCTCCGCGGCAATCCCCTGGGAGTCGTCTGAATCATCAGACGACGCCGGGGGAGAGACGGGAGCCGGAGACCCCTCGGACTCGGAGGAGAACTCCTCCTCCGAGTATTCCGAGTCACCGAAATCCTCTGATGGAGGAGTCGGTTCGCGCTTGCGCTTGTTGCTCTTGCCCATGGCGGAAGCAGCTGGGAGAGAAGAGAAGGAAGCAATAAAAGAACAGCGAGGAGATGTGAAAAAACCAGAGGGACAACGACGTTATTTATAAAGGGAGAAGGCAACCGCTCACCTCCAACCGCGGTCACTGAACAGTCGCAAAGCATTCAATAAGCACTTCCACCCGTCTGAAGACACATCAGGCGGCTGACGCCGTTTCATGCAACTCTACACCCATTGGGACTCCAGTCAACAGTGCAAAGGATATGATTACACTAGCCGTCCCATCACATTACTACTCAGAAGTAGCCGGTTAAAACACTCAGCGTACCAAGCCGTCCCTTGCCCACACCCATTGGGGGGGGGACGCCCAGGAATTATCAGTATATTTTTCAAAACGGTCACATCCGTGCAGGGCATGCAGTAAATACCTCAAGACAAAAATGAGATATCAGTAAGGATCAGAGGAAGGCCAAATATAGCCAGCAAAGTACAAGATATGACCGACAGAAGCGATGTGAGGACTAGACACAGAACGTCCATCAAACGTCCAATCAAGTTGCAGAAGCAAATAAATTGCATTACCTAGCAAGATATGGACGGATTGCAAACTCGGCTGCTAAAGACAAAATATATGCTGACCTCTGCAGCAAAATTTTGATGACATAATGCTGACCTCCAAAGCATAATGCGAATAACTTCATGCAAATTCTTTCAAAAGGAAGACCTTCGAATGGATTATCCTTAAAAAATCCATTTGAAGGTCGGGGGCTACACCCATTGGGTGCACCTCCGGTGCACCCCATGGAGTATCATTCTAAACCGATATAGCGCCGACTTCTAAGGCGTGGGACAAGATTGAAAAGATCAATCCTCAACCGAGATGCAGGAGCGCGAATGGAGATAATCTTTGGAGAAGACCTTCGAGTAGATTATCTTCTAAAATCTACTCAAAGGTCGGGGGCTACACCCATTGGGTGCACCTCCGGTGCACCCAATGAAATCCAGAATCTTACAATCCAAAATGCCGACCTCTAAGGCACAGGCACAAAACTAAACTTTGGTCGAACGAGTGATCAGAGCAAGAGAAGATAGCAGGGAGTCATTTTTGGACCTTGGATCTTTGAGTTGATTACCTCTAAATCAACCCAAAGATCGGGGGCTTGTGGGGGATAGATATCCCCTGGGTCCACTAAAGAAGTAAAAGGCCTCACGAAAGGCCCAAGGGCCCAATAATTCGTAAGGTCATTCTCTCGTGGGCCTAGGGAAAGACAATCAACGAAGCGGAGAAGACGTAAGACTGGATTGGAGCAAACCCGGACGGCCCACAACGTCGAACGAGTAAATCGCAACAGAGACCCGACTTTCCCGCGCTGAAGCCCCCATGCAACAGAGCCATGCGAGGATAAGTCGGCAAGGGTTACGTAGGGATAAACTCAAGAGGTTTACTATCTTTCAGCTACTTGTAGCTATCATATCCACGTGTACTGCCCCACGGTCGAGTATATAAGGCCTAGGGGGCACCCCTTCAGAAGGATCGACCCTATTTTTACTTAGCCACCCACGTAAACTCTCTGCGCCCTCAATCCAGAGAGTCCTCTCGTAACCACGCTCATATACTCACCAGGACGTAGGGTGTTACGCACTTCTAAGCGGCCCGAACCTGTAAATCTTGTCCATTGTCCCTCGTGCGATCGACACGAACCATTTTGCTACAGTCGTTGACACCGTCCTACTCCTAAAAACACCTTGAGGGGCAACCCCGGGTGTGCGGTCGGACCCAAAACACCGACAGCTCTCGCCTTGGTCAGTGCACAAAACCTCTTCTCCTCCCTACAAGCTACCATTCTTGTGTGGGGGTCATAGGATTTTGCCTACTGGTTGCAGAGATATGGAGCCAGGAAATCTGGTCCGTCTCCCTGCCCAAACCCGAGGCAAATCCAAGGTTTTGTCGTGTCTAGGGCTCGCGTCCCAATGCCATCTTCTCCCACACGACAGAGGGGTTAGTTAGACAAAATTTTGTCAATGGGGCCATTAGGATTCGAGTTAGGGATCAAGGTGAACATCCCTGATCTTTGGCTCAAGGTCTGAATTTCAGAATTCTGAAATTCAGAAATCCCATTAAGTCCCCACATGAGAAGCTTG
Organism: Zea mays; assembly: GCF_902167145.1. Classification (NCBI taxonomy): domain Eukaryota; kingdom Viridiplantae; phylum Streptophyta; class Magnoliopsida; order Poales; family Poaceae; genus Zea; species Zea mays. The sequence goes on along the minus strand of NC_050100.1, from coordinate 32,210,351 downwards.
ATTTGGGGCTTTATTTGAGTTATTTTGGCTAAGTTTTCTCAACATTTCTTGTTGCCCATTAAATATACTTTAATTTTTATAATTGGCTCAATTCATAATTTTAAACTTTTCATACCCTTTTTCTTATTTTCTTGAGTTTTGCTCATAGGGCTCACTTAGGGTCTTTAATTAGGGTTGCACATTCTTATCTTTTAAAAGTCTCAATTGTTTGATCATGATACTTTTTAAGCATGTACTTGGTGAATTCTTTATTACTTAAGTTATTTTGATGCTCATGCTTACTTTGGCTCACATAAAATAATGATTCTTGGTTTGGCATTTGAGAGAAACCCTAGGTGACACTGGGGTGTCACAACCTTCCCCCCTTAAAGGAATCTCGTCCCGAGATTCGGGCCAGAGTCCTCCCAGGGTGAAGCGAAGGGTGAGACTTATAGGAAATGGGTGATTATTGTTATTATTAGGGTAAAACTGCTCTTCGAATGTCATTCTCTTTGCAACTTCAGAAGGAAGTCCCTTTTAAGTTTTACTTCATAGTTTCTTCATTCTGAATTAAGATCATATTTTTGAAAATTAGATTCGAAGGGCAGGAGGAGGGGTTGGGGGTGATTACGTACCAGCTTCCTTAGGTAGGCAATCGGGGAAGTTGGATCTCAGGAATTCCTCGGTTTCCCAAGTAGCTTCCTCCTCTGAGTGATTACTCCACTGGACCTTGAACATCTTGATCGATTTAGCCCGAGTTGATCTTTCTTTGCAATCCAGAATCTTGGAGGGGTACTCTTGGTACGATAGATCTGGTTCTATCTCCAATTCTGGCTCTGCTATGATCTCGGTCGGCAATCGAACACACTTCTTCAGCTGAGACACATGGAATACACTGTGAATGGCAGACATCTTTGAAGGTAACTTCAACTTGTATGCCACGGGACCACATGCTTCGATGATCTCATAAGGTCCAATGTAACGAGGGGCTAGCTTGCCTTTGATCCCAAACCTCTGCACTCCCTTGGTGGGTGATACCTTGAGGTACACAAAACTTCCCACCTCGAACTGGAGAGGTTTCCTTCTTTTATCATGATAGCTCTTCTGCCTGGCCTGAGCAGCTTCTAGATTCTTCCTGATTAGCTTGACCTTCCTTTCGGCTTCAGTCACTAAATCAGGTCCAAAAACTTCTCTTTCACCAGGTTGAGACCAATTGAGTGGTGTCCTGCACCTTCTTCCATAGAGAGCTTCAAAAGGTGCCATCTTTAGGCTGGATTGATAACTATTGTTATAAGCAAACTCTGCCAAGGAGATGTGCTTATCCCAGTTCTTGCCACAATCGATCGCACAAGCTCTCAGCATATCCTCCAGAATCTGGTTTACCCTTTCCGTCTGACCATCAGTCTGTGGGTGGTAAGCTGAACTCCTGATTAGCTTGGTTCCCAAAGACTCTTGCAATTGTTCCCAAAATCTGGCAACAAATTGGGCTCCTCGGTCAGAAACAATGGTCCGAGGTAATCCGTGCAAACACACGATCCGGTCAATATACAATTCTGCATATTTCTGAGCCTTATTAGTGGTGTGCACAGGAAGAAAATGTGCCACTTTCGTCAATCGGTCCACAATAACCCAAATTGAATCATGATGACGAGAGGTGTTGGGCAGACCCATAATGAAATCCATGCTGATGTCATCCCACTTCCACGAAGGTACGGACAGTGGTTGCAAAGCTCCAGCTGACTTCAAGTGGCTTGCCTTTATCCTCTGACAGGTGTCACACTCTGATACATACTGGGCTATCTCCCTCTTCATTCTGGTCCACCAGTACAAAAGCTTCAAATCATGGTACATCTTGGTGCTTCCCGGATGCATAGAGAATTTGGAGAGATGAGCCTCATCCAAAATTTTCCTCTTGAGCTCCTGGTCTTTAGGAATTACCAATCTGCTTTTGAACCATAACACACCTTTCTCATCCTGGCAGAAACAATTAAACTTCTCCACCTTCTAATGGAGATTCTTCTTGATAATCTGCACTCCCTTGTCACTGAGCTGGGCCATGATAATCTGGTCTTGCAAAGCTGGCTCAACAGAAATGTGAGACAAGGAACCAGAAGGAATCACTTCAATTTGCATCTTGCTCAACTCATCACACAAGGTGTTAATGCGAGAATCCATCAGAATACAGTTGCATTGCAACTTCCGACTCAAGGCATCAGCTACCACATTAGCTTTCCCTGGGTGATAATGTACCTCCAGGTCATAATCCTTGATCAGCTCTAGCCATCTTCTCTGCCTCATGTTGAGATCAGCCTGAGTAAAAATGTACTTAAGGCTCTTATGATCAGTGAAGATGTTGCAGTGGGTTCCCATTAGATAGTGCCTCCACATTTTTAATGCATGAACCACTGCTGCTAACTCGAGGTCATGAGTGGGATAATTTTGCTCATGAGGCCTGAGTGCTCTTGAGGCATAAGCAATGACTCGGTTGTCTTGCATCAAGACACAACCTAGTCCGGTGACAGAGGCATCACAATATACATCAAAAGATTTGCTGCTGTCGGGTTGCGCCAATACTGGTGCTGTGGTCAGATGCTGCCTTAAAGCATGGAAGGCATCTTCGCACTTCTGACTCCACACAAACTTGACTTCTTTCTTTAGCAACTCAGTAATAGGCTTCGCAATTCGGGAGAAGTCCGGAATAAATCTTCGGTAATAACCAGCTAATCCCAGAAAACTCCGAATCTGGCGAACAGTTGTTGGTGGCCTCCAGTTCATCACCTCTTGCACTTTATCAGGATCAACAGCTATTCCAGCCTGAGAGATAGTGTGACCCAAGAATTTGATTTCCTTTAGCCAAAAATCACATTTGGATAACTTGGCATAAAGGTGGTGCTCTCGCAGACGTTGAAGCACTACATGCAAATGCCCGGCATGTTCTTCTTCGTTCTTTGAGTACACCAGAATGTCATCGATGAAAACCACCACGAACTTGTCCAATTCCGGCATGAAAACAGAATTCATCAGATACATGAAATATGCTGGTGCATTTGTCAGCCCGAATGACATCACCAAAAATTCATATAGCCCATATCTGGTTGAGAATGTCGTCTTCGGAATATCACTTGCTCGTATTTTGATCTGATGGTAGCCAGAGCGAAGGTCTATCTTGGAAAACACCTTGGCCCCGACCAACTGGTCAAAGAGAACATCAATACGAGGCAAAGGATACTTGTTCTTGATAGTTACCGCATTGAGAGGGCGGTAACTATACACAGCCTCAAACTTTCATCCTTCTTCTTCACAAACAGTGCTGGACATCCCCAAGGCGAAGTGCTTGGGCGAATAAAACCCTTATCCAGCAACTCTTGCAACTGCTTCTTCAACTCTGCCAACTCAGCGGGTGGCATTCGGTAGGGCCTCTTGGAAATTGGGGCCGTTCCCGGTTGCAACTCGATGGCGAATTCAATATCCCGGTCCGGTGGCATTCCCGGCAATTCATCAGGAAAGACATCTGCATACTCACAGACCACTGGGATCTTCTTCAGGGGTAACTCCGTCATAGCGAAAGCACATGACTGAGTAGATCCCTGACTAGGCAGAATCAAAGCGAAATTCCTGCAGAACGGAGAATTAACTTCCACGGTACGACTGGCTATATCAAGCACAACTTGGTGCAAGGTCATCCAATTTGCCCCTAGAATAATGTCCACATTTTCCAATCCCAACACAAGAAGAGTGGTTTTGACAATGTGGCTTCCCAGTTGAATAGGCACACTTTGGTTTAATCGATTAGTTGCAATTTTACCCCCAGGTGTGACTATCATGAATGACCCTTTTGAGTGAGAGAATGGTAGTTTGCAATTAGCACTGAACTTTTGGCTAATGAAACTATGAGATGCACCAGAATCAAACAGAATTAAAGCAGGTTGATTATAAACTGAAAAGGTACTGGTCATGATAGGAGCTCCTTCTGGTACTTCCTCTAGAGCAGTGAAGTTGAGCTTCCCTTGCCTGACTTGCACCTTCTGCTTTCTTCCCTTGTCTTGATTTGGTGCTGGCATCTGCCTCTGCTGGTTCCTGGGACAATTCTTGGCATAGTGGCCCACATTGCCACAAGTGAAACACTTGTTCCCATTGCCCTGGTGGAACTGCTGCTGCTGCTGAGGCTGATTGTTCCTTAGGGCGGGGGCTGGGTAGCGGTTGGGTGCCGGCTGCTGCTGCTGCTGAGGTGGCCTGATCACCCATCTGCCTGCCTGCTGCTGAAAACCCCTGCTCTGATTGTGAGAAACAATCCGGAACCTCTGAGCCTGAGCGGATGGTGCTGCCATTGGTGCCTTTCTCTTCTTCTCTGCCCGGTGAGCAACAATGCAATCCTCCTGGGAGATGGCCATGTTGACCAACTCATTGAAGCTATCAGCCCGGACAGTGTTGAGTCGTTCCCGCAGTTTGGTATTGAGACCCCTGCGGAAGCGATCCCTCTTCTTTTCATCAGAATCAGCATGATACCCTGCATACTGGCATAAGTCGTTGAAGGCTTGTGCATACTGCAGTACCATGCGGGTTCCTTGATTAAGGGCCAGAAATTCATTCAACTTCCGATCAAGAATGCCAGCTGGGATGTGGTGTCCTCTGAAGGCAGTCTTGAATTCCTCCCAAGATACTTCACGATCAGCGGGGAGCATAGCACGGAAGTGATCCCACCAAGTCCGAGCAGGGCCGCGAAGCTGCTGTGCGGCGAAGCGAGCCTTGGCCTCATCAGGGCAGTCTCCTGTGAGGAGGGGAAACTTGGACTCGACGACGCGAAGCCACACGTCGGCGTCCAACGGATCCTCTGCCTTGGTGAACAAGGGCGGCTGCGTGCTCAGAAACTCCTGGTAAGTTGCCATAGCCGGAGGTCGCTGATGCTGGCCTCCACCATGCTGCTGTTGGTGGGGCTGGCGCTGCAAGAGCTGTCGCAGAATCTCATTCTGCTGGGCCATCAGCTCCTGCACTGTGGGAGCTGGGGGAGGTGGCGGGGGAGCTTGCTCGTTCTGCCCGCGACGCTGCCTAGCTGCCATCTAAAAACAGAGATTGTCGCCATTGTTATCCCATCTCACAGTTTTTAACGGCAAGATATCATCTCATATGGAAGGAAAATGCCATAATCATAATATTGGGTTCGAAATGGAAGTAACATGGTGACAAAAATCCCACAGATTTCAAAAGTTTACAGGGTTACATCAATCAGGGGAAAGTACCCATAAGCCTAGTCCAAAATGTGATACTACTAAGCTCGCATAGGTTTCTATCCGCATAAAAATGTCAAAGCGACTGCTTAACCCTGAGCGGTGGAAGCGACACTGGATACGGGTGAAGGAGGCATCGCGGAGGTAGTCCCATTGGCACCAGGGGCTGGTCCTAGCTCCTCGGGAGCCTCTTCTCCCTCGCTTCCGGCTTCATTGGCCTCCATCTCCAGGTGGTGCATGTCCAAGTGGTCATTTGCTTCCTCGAGTTCCCTCTGCACATCGTGAAGCTGGTTCTCCAAGACATCAATAGTGTTGTCTCGGATCTCCACTTGCTGCTCCAGGGTGGTGATACGCTGGCGTAGCCTTTCCACCTGCAGATCCTTCTCCACCAACTCTGTGGATAGGTCGACCACAAAATCTTCCCGACTGTCGAGAGTGAGCTTGGCAGTCTGAGCGGTGTTAGCAAGAAGTGTCATAGCATCGCTCTGAAGGGCCTGAAGGCGGTACAGCGCACACATGCACTGAACAGTGACCCTCCCAACCAAGTCAGGATACATTGCCCACACATCCTTCACATGGCTCACGCGGTTACACCACATGGGATCATCCTTCTTCTCAACAGGGAAGAGTCCCAAAGGGTGCATCACCATCTCCAGGGGATGGTAGCCACAAAAAGTCGTTAGAGTCTTCATGGCTGCTGCCTCAACGGTGTCGTCCGTCCTGAGTCCAATCGTCTCAGAGTCAAGGGAACGCCAACCCGGCTGAAGGGGATGAGCCTCCAAAGTCAGCCAGACCCGACAACGAGGTACCCGATGCTCCTCATACAACTGCACCGTGTACAAAGGGGCGTAGGGTAACCGACGGAGTTAAGCACTTCCCACAAGATGGAAGGAAAGCCATCGCGAGAAAGGAAGTCAGAACTGAAACGAGAGTCTCCTCCACTGGCGGGGGTGGGTGAATTCATCTGCGGAAGGGAATCAAAGATAAAGATTATGGTGGAAGGAAAAAGAAAAAGAGAGCTCGAATGGTTTTAAAGAAAGGGGGTTAGCTCAAATTTTTAATTCTTCTTGGTGTTTTATAATGCATGCATGCTGGAAGAAACGTTACCTCTCAAGAGAAAGATAGGGTGCCTTTTTAGGGCATCTTTAAAATATAAGTATTGGCCCACGGGGCCTAATTAATTAGCCACCTATATTCCTCTCTATGCCTAAGGCCTTTTGTCCTAGGTCTAGCGGTCTAGTCCTGACGATCTGTAGTAGTTTTTAGGCAAGTTTTAGATTTTGAAAATTGGTATTCATGGTTTATTGTCCTTCTCTGTGGTGGAATTTGCTCCGATACCAGCTGTGGCAGAACCGCCCGAATTATTCCAGCTTAAGTGCCTAAGTCACGCCTCAGGGGCCGTAACACACTTAAATCGGAATAACCCGTCAGTCCCTCAGATCTAGTCTGATAGAGCCACTTAACCAGGATCAAATTCCACAATCTCACTCGAAGGTGAGTCACAGAAGAAATACAATAAAACAGGAAACCTCAAATTAAGTACCGAGTTATTACATAAATCGGAGTTTTTGAGTAGCAAATAAGAGTTCACAAAATAAAGTGCAGCGGATAATCGATGTCGTCGGTAATGAGGAAATGGGCAAGGCCTAGCCCACTACTCCTCATGCTCCTCTCCTGCCGGAGCAACATCCCACTCGACCGTCCAACCCGGTGGCAGGGTGGTAGGCCAAGTCACACCATCAACCATTTCCTGAATGGTACCTGCAAAAATGGTGCCACAAGCAAGGCTGAGTATACTAATACTCAGCTAGACTTAACCGGTGTGAGGAGTCCACTCCTCTACCTCTAGACTATGCAGCTGTTTGGCTGAGGGGTTTAGTTTGCCAAAAGCACTAGCTGTTTCTAAAAGCAATTTTTAGCTTTTCAAATTCTATCATCATTAACTTAGCTAGATTTGCTCCTTCTAAGCATACATGGTAACAAGCATTTAGTTCAATCAACAAGTTATCTCATATAACCACATTTCACTTCTTACTCGATGCAGTACAAGGAATCAAACAGTCTCATTAGCTGCGAGAAGCAGACGATTCGAATCGAGTTTTTAACCTTGCAAGGTAAACCTAAACACACGACATGTCAGGGTACTCCGACCCCACACATGACAACCGTCCCCATTGAGAGCACCTAGAGGGGGGGGTGAATAGGTGATCCTGTGACACTTGAAAACTTAAGCCACAAAAACTTGGTTAATTGTTAGCACAGTAATTGCCAAGTGGCTAGAGAGGAGTCAAAACACAATAACCACAAGAAATCAAACACAGAGATGGCACGGTGGTTATCCCGTGGTTCGGCCAAGTACAAAACTTGCCTACTCCACGTTGTGGCGTCCCAACGGACGAGAATTGCACTCAACTCCTCTCAAGTGATCCAATGATCAACTTGAATACCACTGTGTTCTTCTTTACTTTGATCTTTTCCCGTTTGCGAGGAATCTCCACAACTTGGAGTCTCTCGCCCTTACAATTGAATTTCACTAAGAAGTACGGAGTAAGGGAGGGAAGCAACACACACAAATCCACAGCAAAATGCGCACACACACGGCCAAGAATCGAGCTCAAAAGACTATCTCAAAGTTCTCACTAGAACGGAGCTCGAATCACTGAGAATGACAAACAAATGCGCAAAGACTGAGTGTGGATGATCAAGAATGCTCTAAGGTTGCTTAGTATTCTCCTCCATGCGCCTAGGGGTCCCTTTTATAGCCCCAAGGCAGCTAGGAGCCGTTGAGAACAAATCTGGAAGGCCATCCTTGCCTTCTGTCGTCGGGTGCACCGGACAGTCCGGTGCACACCGGACAGTGTCCGGTGCCCGATTTCCTTCCTTAAATGGCGAAGCCGACCGTTGGCGGCCAGAGAGCCGTTGGCGCACCGGACATGTCCGGTGCCCCCTTTCCGACCGTTGGCTCGGTCACGTGTCCCGCGCAGATCGCGCGGCCGACCGTTGGCTCACCGGACAGTCCGGTGCACACCGGACAGTCCGGTGAATTTTAGCCGTACGCTGTCGGCGAATTCCCGAGAGCGGCCCCTTCACGCCGAGTCAGCCTGGCGCACCGGACACTGTCCGGTGCACCACCGGACAGTCCGGTGTGCCAGACTGAGCTGAGTCTTGGCTGTACACAGCCAAGCCTTTTTCACCTCTTTTCTTCTTCTTTCTGTTTCTAACACTTAGACAAGTATATTAGTACACAAAACCAATGTACTAAGGCTTAGAAACATACCTTTACTCTTGATTTGCACTTTGTCCATCCATGAGCATAAATTCACATTTAAGCACTTGTGTTGGCACTCAATCACCAAAATACTTAGAAATGGCCCAAGGGCACATTTCCCTTTCAATCTCCCCCTTTTTGGTGATTTATGCCAACACAACATAAAGCAACTAGAACAAGTGCAATATCACTTCAAATAAAACTCAAATTTATTTTGATTCAATTTTGGCATATATGGATCATCCTTTGCCACCACTTGGTTTGTTTTTGCAAATCAAAACTCAAATTTCTATTTTCTAAGTCAAACACACATGTTAAGTCATAAAGAGAGTCATTTCAGGAGTATTTGATTCAGGATTCCAAAAATTCCCCCTTTTTCCCATAATCAACATTTCTCCCCACAAGAAGCCAACTTTTGACAAGAGAGACAATAAAAGAGTTTTGACAAAACAAAAAAAAACTCTATTCTACTATTTTCAAACACTCTCAAGTGGTAGCTGATCCATTTATCACTTTGGCCTTTATTTTCTCCCCCTTTGGCATCAAGCACCAAAACGGGATCAATCTTGGCCCTTTAACCCCATTGCCTCACCAAATTCTTAAATTAAGAGCAAATAGGCAATAGGAGTTTAAAGATGAACTTGGAATAGTTACTCTTTTCATCGGAGTGCAGTGGAAGTCTTGTATGGTCCAAGTTCACCTTTTCCTTTCAATCCTCCTTTGAGGCTAAAACAACCAAACTCAAGCATATGGTTAGTCTCAAAGGGTCAAGTTGTAGCAGAACTCCCCCTAAATATGTGCATCACTTACACAAGGACTTGTGAGGTCCGGGGAATGTTTGTACAACTTGAGCACCACAATAAGCAACAAAATGCAGAATGAACATGATCAAAGGCATAAACACATGTATGCTACAATTCAATCCAAGTTCCACGAATCTAAGACATTTAGCTCACTACGCAACCTGCAAAAGGTCTTCTCATCTAGAGGCTTGGTAAAGATATCGGCTAGCTGGTTCTCGGTGCTAACATGAAACACTTCGATATCTCCCTTTTGCTGGTGGTCTCTCAAAAAGTGATGCCAGATGTCAATGTGCTTTGTGCGGCTGTGTTCAACAGGATTTTCCGCCATGCGGATAGCACTCTCATTATCACATAGGAGTGGGACTTTGCTCAGATTGTAGCCAAAGTCCCGGAGGGTTTGCCTCATCCAAAGTAGTTGCGCGCAACACTGTCCTGCGGCAACATACTCGGCCTCAGCGGTGGATAGGGCAACGGAAGTTTGTTTCTTAGAGTTCCACGACACCAGGGACCTTCCTAAGAATTGGCACGTCCCCGATGTACTTTTCCTATCGACCTTACATCCAGCATAGTCGGAATCTGAGTATCCAACCAAGTCAAAGGTAGACCCCTTTGGATACCAGAGCCCGAAGCAAGGCGTAGCAACCAAATATCTAAGAATTCGCTTCACCGCCACTAAGTGACACTCCTTAGGATTGGATTGAAATCTAGCACACATGCATACGCTAAGCATAATATCCGGTCTACTAGCACATAAATAAAGTAAAGACCCTATCATTGACCGGTATGCTTTTTGATCAACGGACTTACCTCCTTTGTGGAGGTCGGTGTGTCCGTCGGTCCCCATCGGAGTCTTTGCGGGCTTGGCGTCCTTCATCCCAAACCGCTTCAGCAGGTCTGCGTCATCACCCTGCTAAACTCTTCACAAGACTTTTTATTAGTAGAACCAAATATTATGTCATCGACATAAATTTGGCACACAAAAAGATCACCGTCACAAGTCTTAGTGAATAGAGTTGGATCGGCTTTCCCAACCTTGAAAGCATTAGCAATTAAGAAATCTCTAAGGCATTCATACCATGCTCTTGGTGCTTGCTTAAGTCCATAGAGCGCCTTAGAGAGCTTACACACGTGGTCGGGGTACCGTTCATCCTCGAAGCCAGGGGGTTGCTCCACGTACACCTCCTCCTTGATTGGTCCATTGAGGAAAGCGCTCTTCACATCCATTTGGTACAACCTGAAAGATGGTGAGCGGCATATGCTAGCAAGATACGAATTGATTCTAGCCTAGCCACAGGAGCAAATGTCTCCTCAAAGTCCAAACCTGCGACTTGGGCATAACCTTTTGCCACAAGTCGAGCCTTGTTCCTCGTCACCACCCCGTGCTCGTCCTGTTTGTTGCGGAACACCCACTTGGTTCCCACAACATTTTGCTTGGGATGAGGCACCAGTGTCCAAACTTCATTGCGCTTGAAGTTGTTGAGTTCCTCCTGCATGGCCAGTATCCAATCCGGATCTAGCAAGGCCTCCTCTACCCTGAAAGGCTCAATAGAAGAGACAAAAGAGTAATGCTCACAAAAATTAACTAATCGAGATCGAGTAGTTACTCCCTTGCTAATGTCACCCAAAATTTGGTCGACGGGATGATCCCTTTGAATCACTGCTCGAACTTGGGTTGGAGGTGCCGGTTGCGCTTCTTCCTCCATCACGTGATCATCTTGTGCTCCCCCTTGATCACACGCCTCCTTTTGATGAATCTGTTCATCGTCTTGAGTTGGGGGATTCACCGTTGTTGAGGAAGAAGGTTGATCTCGTTCATCTTGTTCCTGTGGCCGCACTTCTCCAATTGCCATGGTTCGTATAGCGGCCGTCGGAACATCTTCTTCATCTACATCATCACAATCAACAACTTGCTCTCTTGGAGAGCCATTAGTCTCATCAAATACAACGTCGCTAGAGATTTCAACCAAACCCGATGATTTGTTGAAGACTCTATACGCCTTTGTATTTGAGTCATAACCTAACAAAAACCCTTCTACAGCTTTGGGAGCAAATTTAGAATTTCTACCCTTCTTCACTAGAATGTAGCACCTGCTCCCAAATACACGAAAGTAAGATACATTGGGTTTGTTACCGGTTAGTAGCTCATACGAAGTCTTCTTGAGGAGGCGATGAAGGTAGACCCTGTTGATGGCGTGGCAAGCCGTGTTCACGGCTTCCGACCAAAAACGCTCGGGGGTCTTGAATTCTCCAAGCATCGTCCTCGCCATATCGATTAGCGTCCTGTTCTTCCTTTCTACCACACCATTTTGCTGTGGTGTGTAGGGAGCGGAGAACTCGTGCTTGATCCCTTCCTCCTCAAGGAACTCCTTCACTTGAAGGTTCTTGAACTCGGACCCGTTGTCGCTCCTTATCTTCTTCACCTTGAGCTCAAACTCATTTTGAGCTCTCCTGAGGAAGCGCTTGAGGGTCCCTTGGGTTTCAGACTTATCCTGCAAAAAGAACACCCAAGTGAAGCGGGAAAAGTCATCAACAATAACTAAACCATACTTACTTCCTCCTATGCTTAGATAGGCGACGGGTCCGAAGAGGTCCATATGTAGCAGCTCTAGGGATCTTGATGTGGTCATCACATTCTTGCTGTGATGCGCTCCTCCCACCTGTTTACCTGCCTGACAAGCTGCACAAGGTCTATCTTTTTCGAATTGTACGTTAGTCAAACCTATCACGTGTTCTCCCTTTAGAAGCTTGTGAAGGTTCTTCATCCCCACATGTGCTAAGCGGCGATGCCACAGCCAGCCCATGCTAGTCTTAGCAATTAAGCATGCATCTAGACCAGCCTCTTCTTTTGCAAAATCAACTAAGTAAAGCTTGCCGTCTAATACACCCTTAAAGGCTAGTGAACCATCACTTCTTCTAAAGACAGACACATCTACATTTGTAAAAAGACAATTATATCCCATATTGCATAGTTGACTAACAGATAGCAAATTGTAACCAAGAGACTCAACTAAAAACACATTGGAGATAGAGTGCTCATTAGAAATTGCAATTTTACCTAACCCTTTTACCTTGCCTTGATTCCCATCACCGAATATAATTGAATCTTGGGAATCCTTATTCTTGACGTAGGAGGTGAACATCTTCTTCTCCCCCGTCATATGGTTTGTGCATCCGCTGTCGATAATCCAGCTTGAACCCCCGGATGCATAAACCTGCAAGGCAAATTTAGGCTTGGGTCTTAGGTACCCAACTCATGTTGGGTCCTACAAGGTTAGTGCAAATATCCTTAGGGACCCAAATGCAAGTTTTGTCTCCCTTGCATTTTGCCCCTAACTTCCTAGCAACTATTTTCCTATCCTTTCTACAAATAGCAAAGGAAGCATTTAAAGCATGATAAATTGTAGAGGGTTCATTCATTACTTTCCTTGGAACATTAACAACATTTCTCCTAGGCATATTATGAACAACATTTCTCCTACCAACATTTCTATCATGCACATAAGAAGAACTAGAAGCAAACATGTCATGAGAATCAAAAGCATCATATGCGTTACATCTCCTATAAGCATTTCTAGATTGTCTCCTATCATGGTACATAAAGGCATGGTTCTTTTGCACACTACTAGCCATAGGGGCCTTCCCTTTCTCCTTGGCGGAGATGGGAGCCTTATGGCTTGTCAAGTTCTTGGCTTCCTTCTTGTAGCCAAGTCCATCCTTAATTGAGGGGTGTCTACCAATTGTGTAGGCATCCCTTGCAAATTTTAGCTTATCAAAATTACTCTTGCTAGTCTTAAGTTGAGCATTAAGACTAGCCAATTTATCATTAAGTTTGGAAATTGAAACTAGGTGTTCACTACAAGCATCAATGTCAAAATCTTTACACCTATTGCAAGTTTCAACAATTTCTACACAAGATGTTGATTTACTAGCTATTTCTAACTTAGCATTCAAATCATCATTAACACTTTTTAATTTAGAGATGGATTCATGACAAGTAGATAATTCACTAGAGAGCATTTCATTCCTTTTAATTTCTAGAGCAAGAGAATTTTGTGCACTAACAAATTTATCATGCTCCTCATATAAAAGATCCTCTTGTTTTTCTAGTAATCTATTCTTGTCATTCAAAGCATCAATCAACTCATTAATCTTATTAATTTTAGATCTATCTAATCCCTTGAATAAGCATGAGTAATCTATCTCATCATCATCACTAGACTCATCCTCACTTGAAGAAGCATAAGTACTAGTATCATGAGTGCTTACTTTCTTCTCCCTTGCCATGAGGCAAGTGTGACGCTCGTTGGGGAAGAGGGATGACTTATTGAAGGCGGTGGCGGCGAGTCCTTCATTGTCGGAGTCGGAGGAGGAGCAATCCGAATCCCACTCCTTTCCGATATGTGCCTCGCCCTTGGCCTTCTTGTAATGCTTCTTCTTCTCCCTTTTGTTCCCCTTTTCCTGGTCACTTTCATTATCGGGACAGTTAGCAATGAAATGACCAATCTTACCACATTTGAAGCACGAGCGCTACTCCTTTGTCTTGGTCTTGCTTGGCTGTCCCTTGCGACCTTTAAGCGCCGTCTTGAAGCGCTTAATGATGAGGGCCATCTCCTCATTATTTAGCCCGGCCGCCTCAACTTGCGCCACCTTGCTCGGTAGCGCCTCCTTGCTCCTCGTTGCCTTGAGAGCAATGGGTTGAGGCTCATGAATAGGACCGTTCAACGCGTCGTCCACATATCTTGCCTCCTTGATCATCATTCGCCCGCTTACGAACTTCCCCAGAACTTCTTCGGGCGACATCTTGGTGTACCTAGGATTTTCACGAATATTGTTCACCAAATGAGGATCAAGAACGGTAAAGGACCTTAGCATTAGGCGGACGACGTCGTGATCCGTCCATCGCGTGCTTCCGTAGCTCCTTATTTTGTTGATAAGGGTCTTGAGCCGGTTGTATGTTTGAGTTGGCTCCTCGCCCCTTATCATTGCGAACCGTCCAAGCTCGCCCTCCACCAACTCCATCTTGGTGAGCAAGGTGACATCATTCCCCTCATGAGAGATCTTGAGGGTGTCCCAGATCTGCTTGGCATTGTCCAAGCCGCTCACCTTATGGTACTCGTCCCTGCACAAGGAGGCTAGCAACACAGTAGTAGCTTGTGCATTTTTATGAATCTGTTCATTAATAAACATGGGACTATCCGTACTATCAAAGTGCATTCCACTTTCTACAATCTCCCATATGTTAGGATGGAGAGAGAACAAGTGACTACGCATTTTGTGACTCCAAAATCCGTAGTCCTCTCCATCAAAATGAGGAGGTTTACCAAGTGGAATAGATAATAAATGAGCATTAGTACTTTGAGGAATACGAGAGTAATCAAAAGAAAAGTTTGAATTGACCGGTTTCTTTCTCTCGTATTCGTTGTGGTCGTCGTCCTTTTGGGAGGAAGTAGACTCATCGCTGTCGTAGTAGACGATCTCCTTGATGCGTCTTGTCTTCTTCTTCTTCCCATCTTTGCGTCTGTGGCCCGAGCCCGAGTCGTTGGACTTGTCATCCCTTGGCTCGTTGACGAAGGACTCCTTCTCCTTGTCGTTGATCACGATTCCCTTCCCTTTAGGATCCATCTCTTCGGGCGGTTAGTCCCTTTGTGAAGAGAACGGCTCCGATACCAATTGAGAGCACCTAGAGGGGGGGGTGAATAGGTGATCCTGTGACACTTGAAAACTTAAGCCACAAAAACTTGGTTAATTGTTAGCACAGTAATTGCCAAGTGGCTAGAGAGGAGTCAAAACACAATAACCACAAGAAATCAAACACAGAGATGGCACGGTGGTTATCCCGTGGTTCGGCCAAGTACAAAACTTGCCTACTCCACGTTGTGGCGTCCCAACGGACGAGAGTTGCACTCAACTCCTCTCAAGTGATCCAATGATCAACTTGAATACCACTGTGTTCTTCTTTACTTTGATCTTTTCCCGTTTGCGAGGAATCTCCACAACTTGGAGTCTCTCGCCCTTACAATTGAATTTCACTAAGAAGTACGGAGTAAGGGAGGGAAGCAACACACACAAATCCACAGCAAAATGCGCACACACACGGCCAAGAATCGAGCTCAAAAGACTATCTCAAAGTTCTCACTAGAACGGAGCTCGAATCACTGAGAATGACAAACAAATGCGCAAAGACTGAGTGTGGATGATCAAGAATGCTCTAAGGTTGCTTAGTATTCTCCTCCATGCGCCTAGGGGTCCCTTTTATAGCCCCAAGGCAGCTAGGAGCCGTTGAGAACAAATCTGGAAGGCCATCCTTGCCTTCTGTCGTCGGGCGCACCGGACAGTCCGGTGCACACCGGACAGTGTCCGGTGCCCGATTTCCTTCCTTAAATGGCGAAGCCGACCGTTGGCGGCCAGAGAGCCGTTGGCGCACCGGACATGTCCAGTGCACACCGAACAGTCCGGTGCCCCCTTTCCGACCGTTGGCTCGGTCACGTGTCCCGCGCAGATCGCGCGGCCGACCGTTGGCCCGGCCGACCGTTGGCTCACCGGACAGTCCGGTGCACACCGGCAGTCCGGTGAATTTTAGCCGTACGCTGTCGGCGAATTCCCGAGAGCGGCCCCTTCACGCCGAGTCAGCCTAGCACACCGGACACTGTCCGGTGCACCACCGGACAGTCCGGTGTGCCAGACTGAGCTGAGTCTTGGCTGTACACAGCCAAGCCTTTTTCACCTCTTTTCTTTTCTTCTTCTTTCTGTTTCTAACACTTAGACAAGTATATTAGTACACAAAACCAATGTACTAAGGCTTAGAAACATACCTTTACTCTTGATTTGCACTTTGTCCATCCATGAGCATAAATTCACATTTAAGCACTTGTGTTGGCACTCAATCACCAAAATACTTAGAAATGGCCTAAGGGCACATTTCCCTTTCACCCATCGATTCCCCGTTCGCGTCCAGGCCTCACCGCCTTGGCATACAATGCTCCACTGACCCCGGCTGCCGCCGTGCAGTGACCGCACTTGTACCCACCATAGCTAGCATGGGAGACCCAGTCTCAGGTCGCATGAGGGATAAAGTCCGCGCCCGGCTTCACTCAGGTACTAGGTTTACCGGTTACCATTTTTCCTGACATGTGCTTAGTACGTTCAAAAGCTTGACTCAGGTATCCACACATTAATCCTTAATTCCTTTTTCCCGTCTCATGGACAAGGCATCCTCCCTGGATCCAAGTCCATAGACTAACATATATCCCATTATCAAGATGAATACAATCAATTCTTGACCTCGCGCGAGTGCTAGAAAAATCACTCGACTTCTACCGAGATCCTGATTAGCAAGCAGCTACTCGACCTAGCATACTAGTATTCATCTCAAAAAGGAATCCTAAGTTCATGCAACTAGAGGTTTCAAGCAACTCCTACACTTAAGTGCACATTGCAATCCTACAAGCATTAAGTGTAGTAAAATAGCATAATTAACAGGTTATGCATAAAACCGGGGCTTGCCTTCAATTGCTGGGCTGCGGGGAGATCCTCAATAGCAGCCTCTGAAGCCTGCTCCTGGTCCTCCTCTTGGACAGGTCCTTGCTCGGGGATGAGCACGTAATCTCCGTCGGCAAGATTACAATCTAATGAATGCAATGCGTAAGATATATGCATGATATGATATGTGCTTTTTAGAAATCACAACTTTAAAGGTGTATGATCTTTTGCGTTTAATCAAGTTAACTTTACTTACGTAAGACCCTTAGTGGTATACTTGGTAAATTGGGTTAAACTTAGCTAAGGTAAGTGGTAGGTTTATTTTTGGGGTTCCACTGAATTCCTTTTAAGTCTTAGGGATAAATGATAAGTACTCAAGTTAGACTTATTGAGGTGGGGTTTATTTCTTCTTTCCTTTTCTTTTATTCTCTTTAATGTTTTGGAGTAGGTTTGAACTACAAGTTGCTTTTATAAAATTCTAAAAATTCTGCAAAAATTACAGTGGCTTGTTACTGGTGTGTGTTTCTCTGTCTAAAAATTTGGGGATCAACAAGTGAATAGTTTTCTCTGGATAAAATTATCAAATTTTTGGGCAGAAGGGGTGCTTTGAACTACAACTATTATTTAACAGTGGGTAATTCTCTAAAACTCATTTTTGCTGGCTTTTAGGTATTATCACATGACTTGATACAAATTTCCAATCATTACTACCTTTTAATTATTTTTCTATGGTTTTCTCAAGTTTCTAGCCAAATAGATGCTTTCTACTATCACTATATTTGAAACACATCAAACAACAGAGTTCTTATTTTTCTTGGTTATTATTTTGTGCAAGAGCAATTATTCTGAAGTTTGGCATCTTTTTGCTTAAGGGAAGGGGTGGTATGCATTATTTGAACTAAGTGGCCTTTCTCTTAAATCATTAGCAATTGGTATGAGTTTGCTTCCTTTTCATGGGTTTGCATTTTTCTCTGGTAGTTTATCTCATCATGGACCTAGCAGATTTTTGGTTGCCCATTATTACATTAATAGGGGTTGATCATGATTTATTGGAAAAAATGC
Source organism: Zea mays (assembly GCF_902167145.1). Classification (NCBI taxonomy): domain Eukaryota; kingdom Viridiplantae; phylum Streptophyta; class Magnoliopsida; order Poales; family Poaceae; genus Zea; species Zea mays. The sequence continues at coordinate 32,192,535 of NC_050100.1, read as the reverse complement.
CTTATTAGCACTCTATATTTATTTTCCTTACTTAAAAAGTTGGGCTGAGGTGCTCTGTATTTTTGTAGTGGGGCTCTGGTGGTTATAAGTCCACTGAATTTTTATTAAGCATTTTGGTTATAGTTTTGCCTCTTTAATAATTGATTTTCAGTCTATATAAGGCTAAATAAATCATTTTAATTTAAAACTGGTTCAAATTAATGGTCTCTGTATTTTTCCTAGGTTCTCTGTTACATAAGTAAACTAGGAAAAATAATCTTAATCACTGTTCATTAATTTCTAAGGCCTTTCTATTTTTCTCTAAGTTTTGGGCAAAATAGCTTTAAATGAATAAGCTCATCATAATTTCTAATGCTGGGGTTCCTACTATTTTTAAACAGTGTCTAAATGAGGTTTAAACATCTACAAATTTTCTTAAGTTCAGCACAGAAGAAAAACTAATTTTCCTTAATTAAACAAGGTTTAGTGGGTTTCTGTTTTTAATTTTAAACTCTAAAACTTTGAACAGAAAGTATAAGGTCTACTATTTTTAAATGATAGATTATAATATTCAGGAGCTAGCAAAATTAGTTTGACAACTTTTTATTAAGATTTCATCAAGTTATGGATTTTCTAAGTTCTCTGGTTATTTAAAAGAATAACAGAATTGGTTTAAATGGAAATCCACTTTGCACTGGGGTCCCTAGCGGGTTTTCTAAGTTTTCTTCGCGAATCAGTCCTTAGGTTACTATTCACATGAGTCACTGACGTTACAGAAAACCCCTCGGGTTCTACAAATCCTAACCCGAGGTCCTTCTTCTACCTCAAACAGTAACCGCGGCGGAAGAAAGGGCGGAGGGGCTTACCGGCGGCGAGATTGCTCCGGTGAAGTGGTCGAGGACGAAGGGGAGGTCTCGGGGATCACAACGGTGTGTGGAACGCCGTCGGAGATGGCCGAAGTCGGTCGGTCCACGCGCGCAGGCGGGGATGCTCGTCGGCGGCGAGGAGACCGGCCTGGTCACGGCGAGATAGTTCAATCAAATGGGTCAGGGAGGTCCACGGGATGCCAGGGAAGATATGAGCGCAAGGAATTGGGCGGGGACTCACTGGATAGCTCGGTCCACGCGCGACGGCGGAAGACCGAAGTCCGGTGAGGTCGATCTCGGGCCTCCGGTGAAGTCTGGCCGGGTCCGAGGGCTTGGCAAGCTTCACGGGCTACTGGCGGAGCTAGCCAAAGCACTGGCTTGCCCAGAGGGTGGCTGGAGTGGGCTGGCCACTGTGGCCGAAGCTCTGGCGGCAATGGCGAGCGGAATTAAGCTCGCCGGAGCTAAGGAAAGGTGGCTGGCCGGTGAGGGTGAGTGCGGGGCGAAGAGAGGTGCGCCCGGGGAGGCTTTATAGGCGCGGGCGGGCATGGCCGAGAGCGTGGGCGCGCGACGGACTTGACCGGACGCCGGGGTGAGCGCGCGCGCGGGTTGGGCGAGCTCTGGCGTGCCGACCAGGGTCGAACACGTGTGCCCGTGCGTTCTGCCCAAGTTCTGGCGCGTGTGGTCGCTCATCCGAGCCTGCTCTCGCCTTGGTCAGTGCACAAAACCTCTTCTCCTTCCTACAAGCTACCATTCTTGTGTGGGGGTCATAGGATTTTGCCTACTGGTTGCAGAGATATGGAGCCAGGAAATCTGGTTTGTCTCCCTGCCCAAACCCGAGGCAAATCCAAGGTTTTGTCGTGTCTAGGGCTCGCGTCCCAATGCCATCTTCTGGCACACGACAGAGGGGTTAGTTAGACAAAATTTTGTCAATGGGGACATTAGGATTCGAGTTAGGGATCAAGGTGAACATCCCTGATCTTTGGCTCAAGGTCTGAATTTCAGAATTCTGAAATTCAGAAATCCCATTAAGTCCCCACATGAGAAGCTTGATTTGGGGCTTTATTTGAGTTATTTTGGCTAAGTTTTCTCAACATTTCTTGTTGCCCATTAAATATACTTTAATTTTTATAATTGGCTCAATTCATAATTTTAAACTTTTCATACCCTTTTTCTTATTTTCTTGAGTTTTGCTCATAGGGCTCACTTAGGGTCTTTAATTAGGGTTGCACATTCTTATCTTTTAAAAGTCTCAATTGTTTGATCATGATACTTTTTAAGCATGTACTTGGTGAATTCTTTATTACTTAAGTTATTTTGATGTTCATGCTTACTTTGTCTCACATAAAATAATGATTCTTGGTTTGGCATTTGAGAGAAACCCTAGGTGACACTGGGGTGTCACACCGAGGCAGTGGGAAATTATCCTTGGGGCAGGCCTTGTTGAGGCTGGTGAAATCAATGCACATTCGCCACTTGCCGCTCTTCTTTTGCACCATGACTACGTTGTCGAGCCACGTAGGGTAGGCGACTGGTTCGATGAAATTGGCCTCAAGCAGGCGGTGTACCTCAGCCTTGGCAGCTTCTGTCTTCTCATCAGACATTTTGCGCAGCCTCTGCTTCTTTGGCCTCACCGAAGGGTCGATGCCCAAGCTGTGCTCGATAATAGTGCGACTGACTCCGACCAGGTCGAGGGCAGACCAGGCAAAGACGTCCTTATTTTTGGAAAGACAGGAGATGAGTCTCTCCTCGTCATGCGAAGTAAGGTCTTCGCTTATGATGACCGTTTGCTTGGGTGTTGCCTGGTCAAGGGGAACTGTCTTCGTCCCATCGTTGCTCTGCAGCTGTGCCTTTTCATGCTCGTTGGCGGTTGGGCGGGTAGCCTCGGGGACCTCACGCTGCACCGTGAGGCAGTGTACGTTCCTTTGCCCTGGAACGAAGTCTCTTTCTATGTTGCGCGCGGCCTGCTGGTTGCCATAGACTGTGATCGCGCCTTGCGGACCCGGGATTTTCATGCACAGGTAAAGTTCGTGAATGACTGCCTCAAACTTGTTGATGGAGCCCCGACCCATTATGGAGTTGTACGGGTACACCATGTCGATGATGTCGAAAGTGACCTGCTCACTTCGTGCATTGGGTGCTACACCGAAGGACAGGGGTAGCTCTATCTTGCCCACAGGAAAGGTGCCCTTGCCGCCGAAGCCATATAGGGGGTTGTCCGAAGGTTTCAGCAAGCTGTGGCTGATGCCCATGCGGTCGAAGGCGTGGAGGAAAATGATGTCCGCCTGGCTGCCGTTGTCAACTAATACTTTGTGTAGGTCCCAGCCTGCCACGCTGCAGTTGATGACCATGGCATCGATGTGGGGTGCGCTGCGCAGGTCGACATCTCTGGCGTCGAAGGTCAATGGCACATGGGACCACTTTGTCTGCACGACTGGACCGGTGACGGCGATGTGGTTGATGCTGTGGTAGTGGTCCCTCTTCTGTCGCTTCGTGTCGAAGTCGACGTTGGACCCCCCCAGTGATCATGTGAATGACTCCGCGATACGGCTGATCAGCGAAGTCTTCTTGTTTTGGTGCTTGGGGGTGGTTTGGGTGGTGGATGTTTGGCTGTTGCGGGTGTGGAGGTGGGAGTGGGGGAGGTACGATTTGTACCTCCTGGTGGTGTTGGTATGCGTGGTTAGGTGGATGTTGAGCGGGGCCGTGGTTGTATGGTTGTGGGAGTTGTTGATATGTGTGCGCGACAACTCTTGGGTTGTCGGCTGGTTGCGCCCGAGACATCCTGTCCCTCGTGGCCTTCGTTTCCGGGTAGTCCCTTGTTGGGTGCGCACAGTCTTCGCCGTGAAACAAACAGTAAAATCTGCGCGGCTGTTGCGCCCGTCCTCGGCCCCGACCACGAGTTCCATTGCCGCGACCCTAGGGGGGATAATCTTGGCGGCGAGGAGCCTCACTAGCGGGGTGCTAGTTGGCGATGTTATGCACCTGCTGCTGACTGCGGCCGTCCCGACCGGAGTCTGACTGCGAAGGTCTCGTCCATGTTTGGCTGGACTGCGGAGGGTCCTTGGGTTTCCTCTAGGACTCGACCTTGCGCTGGTGGAGCTCTTCGGATCTGGCATATTTTTCGAATAGCTGATACAACTCCTGGAGGTTCTTGGGTGGATCCCTGATGCAGTGGCTGTAAAGGACGCCAGCCCGAAGGCCACTGATGGCGTAGTGAATGGCAATTTTGTCATCAACCGAAGGCAGTTGTGACTTGAGAGTCAGAAACTTGCGGTAGTACTCCCGCATAGTTTCTCTCTCCAGCTGTTTGAAGAGTGATAGTTCGGCCAAGGCATCGGTGTCTGGGCGGTACCCTTGGAAGTTGAGCAGGAATTTGTCCCGGAGACTTCTCCAGGAGTCGATAGACAGCGGGGGCAACCTGGTGTACCAGGTTAGGGCCGGGCCTTCGAGGGCAATGATGAAGGACTTGGCCATCGTGGAGTCGTCCCCTCTGGACGATGTGACAGCGTCCTGATAGCTCTTGATATACTGTGTTGGGTCGGTGCTGCCGTTGTACTTGGGGTAGGCCCCTGCCCTGAAATTGGCGGGCCATGGTGACACTTGCAGGTGCGGCGCTAGGGGACTCTGCTCATCAAGGTAGTTGACGCTTTGAAATGCTGCGGCATGTGGGATGACGGGTCCGCGCTGAGGAATGAGAAGGTCTCTGATTGGCGCGCGTTGTTGGAGGGACGAGCCGTGCTGCAGATCATGTTGGCCTTCGCGCTGCATGAGCGCAATTTCTTGTTCGAGCTCCTGAGCCCTCTGCTCCTCATCTCGTATCATCTGGCACACCTTGGCCTACGCGGAGTCACGTTGGCGCTTGGCCTCAAGGATCTCTTTTTGCTTCTGGAGGTTGCGGTTCTTGATGCGCAAGGCCCACAACTGTAGCTGTTCCTCTGCTGAAACGCCGATGACTTCGCCATCCTCAGTGGCGTCCTTGCCCTCTAGTGGAGCGAAGCCTGGGGGAGGTTGCGGTTGTCCTCCGGAGCTGCAGGTGCGGAGGGTGCCTTCGGGTGTAGGTTGATCATTGCGTTGTCTCTTGCTGAGTGCGTCGTCTTCGCAGGCTTCTTGGTGGGTGGTGTCGACAAGGGCCTTGCCCTTTTTCTTGGCCAGCAGCGCTGCCTTCGCTGCTTCGTCAACGGATGGGGCTGCCTTTGAGCTAGCTCTCTTGGGTGCCATCGCGGGTGGTTTTTTCGTAGCACGCACGGTGGGCGCCAAATGTTGGAACTTGCTCTCTTGGGCAAGATGATCCAACGGAGGAATGAAAGCAATGTAAACAAGGTTTTGACTCGAGGTGGCAATCGCTCTGTTAATCCAGCCTCTCAAGGGCACTGTACGGGGGTATTTATAGGTGCCTGAGTGCCTAACGTCTTGGAGTAAGGACGCATGTGCCCTCAGGCGCCTAGGCTATCCCCGGAATATTCCCATAAAGTGGGGTTATAGACTGTCATTACAGAAAAGCCATTACAAATCGGGCCCATAATACACTTAGCCATGCGGGGCCTGTTACAATGGGCCGAATTCACCGTGGGCTTCTGGGTTGAACGAGGGCGCGTGACGGGGCGACCTCGTTGTAGGCCTTCGTCTTGCAGTGTAGTGGACGAAGGGTGGAAACCGCCGGTCACTTCGCCTCCTTGGTGCAGCGAGTTTGGCGAAGGCATCGAGCGAAGGGTAGCGTCTGCACCTTCGCCCCAACAAGAAAGGCTACTAGCCCAACACTTCACGAGGAGGAACTGGACCAGGAGATCAGGGACTGAGAAGCGATTCACCAGCAAGTACACAGGAAGAAGGAAAAGATGCTTTGGCTAGCCGATCTTCAGAAAAAGATCGACAAAGCTGCCGAAGAAATGTGTCACCTTACCCAGGATGACCAAGACCGAAGGCCTCAGCACAAAGAGCTTTGTCATGAAAGCCCAATCAATGATGATGAATGGTACGATGACTTTTATCATAGTAACTTTGCTTTTGATGATGCTTCTCCTCAGGCAGGAGAGTTGCAGGCTACCCTGTGTCCACCATCTTACAAGCCACCCCAGCTCCCCATGTATAATGGGCATTCAGATCTGAAGCAGTTCCCGATGAGCTACGAGGCTACCATATCCTCGTATGGGGGCAATACTGCTGTCATGGCAAAGTCCTTCGTCGTGGCAGTCAGAAGTGTGGCTCAGACAATGTATTCTTCTCTTCAGTCGGGGACAATTACATTGTGGTAGAAGCTAAAGGATATGCTAGTCACCAGCTTCCAGGGCTTTCAGACAAAGCCAGTCACTGCCCAAGCTCTGTTCCAGTGCATGCAGGACCATGAGGAGTACCTGCAGGCGTACGCCCGAAGGTTCTTGTGATTGAGAGCTCAAGCGCCCACAGTGCCCAATGAGATTGTCATTGAGGCCATGATCAAGGGGCTCTGGCAAGGACCCACAGCTCAATATTTTGCAAGGAAGCCACCACAGACCTTGGAGAAACTTCTCCAGAAGATGGATGAATACATCCGAGCTGACAACGACATTCACCAAAGAAGGGAGGAAGCATATAGGTATTTTGAGATGACTAGGGGCTTCTGAGGAAGACTTCACCCTAGGCACATCAGAACAATCCACAATCCCAATACAAACGATGACATGGTCAATAACTGTCGGCGTTTCGACCCCGGGGGGTCCCTGGACCGACGAGTAAATTTGTCGCTGCGTGTCCCAGCCCAGATGGGTTGTCACGAGATGGAACACAAGGGGGAACATGCGGCTCGTATTATCTCGCACCAGGGGGGTGTGCTCGTAGTAGGGGTTACAAGCGTTCGCGCGCGAGAGAGAGTGAGCCTGTTCGTTAGCTCGTTCTCCCGCGCGACCCTCTTTGCATGAAGGCCCTGGACCTCCCTTTTATAGATGCAAGGAGAGGGTCCAGGTGTACAATGGGGGGTGTAGCTAGGCGCTAACGTGTCTGGCAGGGAAGTGCCTGAGCCCTATGTACATGCCAACGTGGCTGTCGGAGAAGTGCTTGAGCCCTGCGTAGGCGATAACGTGGTCGTCGGAGAAGTGCTTGAGCCCTGTAGAAGCATAGCTGTCGGTGCTACTAGGACCTTGCTGACGTCTCCTTGCTTCCGTAGGGGGCTGAGAACCACCGTCGTCATGGACGCACGCGGGGAGCCATCATTACTTGTTACCGGGGCGAGCCAGATGGGACACCGGTCTTGTTCCCCCGTAGCCTGAGCTAGCTAGGGGTAGGGTAATGATGTATCCCCCATGGCGTGGTCGGTCCGAGCCCAAGGTCGGGTGAGGCAGAGACTTCTCCTGAGGCCGAGGCCGGGGTCGGGTGAGGACGCGATTCCTCCCGAGGCCGAGGTTGAGGCCGAGCCCTGGGGTCGGGCGAGGCGGAGACCACCTTCCGAGGCCGAGGTTGAGGCTGAGCCCTGGGGTCGGGCGAGGCGGAGACCTCCTTCCGAGGCCGAGGCCTAAGGTCGGGCGAGGCGGAGCTTCCTGTTGCACCCGAGGCTGAACTTGGCTGTTGTCAGCCTCACCCTGGTGGGTGGCACAGTAGTCGGAGCGGGGCGAGCGGCGCTGTTTTTCTGTCAGGTCGATCAGCGAATGGGTGAAGTGACTGCGGTCACTTCGACCTTGCCGACTGAGGCACGTGTGTCAGGATAAGGTGTCAGGCGATCCTCGCATTGAATGCGCCTGTGATATAGTCGGTTGGAGAGGCTATTTGGCCAAGGTTGCATCTCGACGAAGCCTGCCCGAGTTGGGCCTCGGGCATGCCGAGGGTGCGTCCACTGCATGAGGAGGCCCTCGGGCGAGACGTAACTTCGTCCGGGACTACAGTTCCCGCCCGAGGCTGGGCTCGGGCGAGGCAAGATCGCGTCCCTTGGGTAGACGAAGCCTTGACCTGAATCATGCCCATCAATCTCTGCAGCTTGTGCTGATGGTGGTTACCAACCGTGTTTAGGAGTGTTGGGGGTACCCCTAATTACGGTACCCGACAGTAGCCCCCGAGCCTCGAAGGGAGTGTTGGTACTCGCTTGGAGGCTTTGCCGCACTTTTTTGCGAGGGGACCGGCCTTTCTCGGTTATACTTTGTTCCGGTTTACCAGCGCGCGAGCGCACCCGCCGGGTGTAGCCCCCGAGGCCTCGGAGGAGTGGTTTGACTCCTCTGTGGTCTTAATGCCTTTCGTGATGCCTTGGCTGGCCTGGTTGTTCCCTCATGCGACCTGTTGTAGCCCGGGTGCATGGTCAGGTTCCGAGTTTTTAGGCTGGTATGTTGACGCTGTCAACGGTTTGGCCATAACCGGGTTGCGAGAGCAGCCCCCGAGCCTCTGTACGGAGCGAGAGGACGATCAATGACTTTCTCGACTTTTATTATACGCCCCTTCGTCGCCTTTCCGCAAGGAGGAAGGGGGGAAAAGCGCCATGTTTCCCTCGGAGGGCGCCGAACATGGTGTCTCCAGTGAGTTGCTAACGGGTGATCCGAGTGGACACCCGTGCCCCGTTCGATAAGTGTCGGCTAGTGGCCCAGAGGCGCGCTCCAAAAGTACCTGCAGGTGATTGCCGGACCCGGACCCGTTCGATAGGGTCCGAGGGCTCGATGCCTCCCTCTGGTGGGATTCCGTTACAAAATCGCTCCTACTGGTCTCGGAAATGTCCTAGGGCCTCGGGAGCATAGCCCGAGCCTCGGACACATAATGGACGTACCCAGAGTCATCCCTCACTCTGCGTGCTCTAGGGCGGCTGTCAAACCCTTTCGAGGGGCCAGCCTTCAAACCCCTGATCAGTAGTGGGCGCGGAGCCCAAGTGCTCTGAGGCGGCTGTCGAACCCTTCCGAGGGGCCAGCCTTCGAACCCCTGATCAATAATGAGCTTGAAGCCCGAGTGCTCTGGGGCGGCTGTCGAACCCTTCCGAGGGGCCAGCCTTCGAACCCCTGATCAGTAGGAGGGCTCGGGGCCTGCTTCCTTCGCGGAGAAGGATCCCTTTCGAAATATCCCCTTTCCCGGTCCCTGTAGCAAGAGAGAGAAAGGGGAAGAGGAAAAGGATATGAATTTAAACGATGTGGCACACCTTTTTTGACGCGATCATCATGGCAGAGGTGAAACGACGCCCGCTTTGCCTGCCAAAGGTGTCGCTTGCCCTGCCGAGGAGTTAATGCGACGGGACGGGCGATTCGCGGGGCGGCCACGTGCGCGGGTCGTTCGAGGAACGGAACACGGGCGCGTCGTCTTCACGCCGTGGGAGAGGGCTCCCCTGCCGCTTTAGGAGGGGACACGAGCCTGCAGGCGATTTGACCGCTGCTTCCGCTCGTCTGCTGCCGCCATTACTGCCGGTCCACTTTTGGCCACATCAACCGTCGTGCCTCCTTTCGTGGCTGACTGACCCGTGATCGTTGTGCTCGATTGGCACTGTTGGGTCATGTGCAGGGCTGCCTCGAGTCGCGGCACTGGTTCCGCAGTCGAGGAGGCGCGACATTGGCGCAAGTGGCGGTGCGGTTTCTTGCACGTAGTAACCGGCGTGCCGGTTACATGACATGTGGGCCTAGGCCTTCACGCTGACCCACCGGATGCGATGAAGCCGAAAGGGTGCACAACCGTGGTGCGGTTGCACGCCTCCTGCATGGCGGTCCGCCCTTTCGCCTGCTGGTTTCAGCGAGAATGGGGGAACGCTTATAACTGCGGGGTGGTTACCTGCTTCGCGCGCAGTGGTTTGGCTTCTTCCGTTTCTGGTCAGCTTGCATGATGTGTGGGACCCAGCCCCCATGTCGTAGGGGGAGGACCCCGGAGCACGTCGGTGAAGACTTTGCCCGTGACGCTTGAGGATGCGAGTGGGGAGAGCCACCTTTAAAAAGGGATCGATCCCTCGGGCGGTAGCCATGTCTTCGCACTCCCCAAATGCATCGCGCCCTTCCACCTTCCGAGCCCCCGGATGGGGGGCACCCGCATTGCCTTCGTCTCGCTGCTGTTGGAGGAGCGCGACCTCGCGGGGGTTGGCGCCCTTCAGCCATCGCTCGGCTTCAAGGATTTTCATCATGCAGCCCGACTGCATTCCCTCACCAATGGTCATCCAGGATGATGACCACCAGTTCGGTGGTGGGGAGAAGCAAGCCGGGCTGCGGCCTCTGCCCCGCCGTTAGCTTCAAGGATGTTCATCATCCGGGCTGGGGAGGGGGGCGCACCGAGTTGGGCCCTGCCTCCGCGTGGGCTGGCGACCCGCTTCTTCCTCCGGCATTCAGGGGAGAAGGGCATACTCCAGCTCTACGAAGGAGGCGTCCTCCAGCCATGTGGGGGAAGGCGAACTGCTGCTTCCTGGACAGGGTGCAACTGTCCGTCCTCCACCCGGGCGACGGTCGTGTCGCGCGTGGGCCGGCTATGTCCAGGTCCTCCCTGCGCCGTCGGCTGCACAACACGTCGTACACCGCGAGGGCGGTACTCGTGTTCTGGGATGGTCCCGTTCTCGTTCTTGTGGCGAGAGCAGGAGTGAGGACCTGCCGGTGCGCTTTGGGGCGGCCGCCGCTCGCTGGTGCAGTGTTGGTGGGCAGGTGGCCGCTGTCGTCGGTGCTGAGGTGGTGGTCGCCATAGGTGAGGCTGCCTCTGCCGAAGCGGTTGCTTCCGCCGACGACATCGTCAGTGCCACCTGCGCTCCGGGCCTCCGGCTCTTTGGCTTTAATGGCTGGTTCTCGTCCCCCATGAGGGGACATGAACGAGGGCCTTCCAGCGGTAACGTTTGCCCTAGGGCCATCGCTGCTGCTGTCTTGCCGTCCGAGACAGAGGTCGTTGCCGCGCTGTTGGTGCAGCGGTCGTCGGCGAGCCACCTGGAGTTTGTTGTCCTCGCAGGCCCTCTGGTGTGGAGGTTGTTCATACCTGCGGGAGTGGAACCGGAGTTCCGTTTGTAATGGTACCCTAAGTATGGGTGTTGGTTCATTGTGGCTATCGAGGCCTGAACATCTGGGTATTTGAGTGTAATACCATGTTTCTCCCTCATTTCGAGCACTAGGACTCGCCTGTCGGCTAGCTGAACCGCTTAACCGAGCGTGAGTTGCCTTGCGCGGAAGGTGACGAGTGAGGTATCCGTATCCCGGAGGCGTAGGAGTCCCTCGTCTCGGTCGGCCTTGCCACTCAAGGCTTCTCTTGCTTAGTTATACAACCTTCGGCCGCTCTGCGATGAGCTGGAGCCGGAGGCAGCAGCGTCGGCGTGGACAGAGGCGGAGTCGGCTCGAAAAGAGGCTTCGTCGGCCCGGGAGCACGTGGCTTCCCTGGCCGAGGAGGTGCAGCGGCGGCGGCTGGAGCTTGGCCAGGTCATCCGCTAGCGGGACCAACCTCGAAGTCACGCTGCCGAGGCCGTGAGCCGGGCTGAGGTCCTTGGGGGATAGCTGGCTGAGGCTACGGAGCGGCCAGCAGAGGCGTCCGCTCGGGCCGGAACCCTTGTGGAGAACCTGACTGTGAGGGCCCGAGCGCGGTGCTGGCGTCTTCCCTTGGGGTGGAGATCCTTCCGCCCGTATCGCCGTCCGAGGCTGGGCCAAGTTCCGCCGAGGGTGGAAACGACGCCGAGGGTGCTGCTGCTCCCTCTGTCGATGTCTGAACCTGCAGGAACAGTTTGTCTGTAATATGCATATGTTTTTTTGCGGCCGCTGGGGCCTAAACATTTTAACGCCGGATTATAAAGCTACATTTTCTTTCCTCTTGTTTCGTGTGTTTGGACTTGTTTGGTAGCAGAGTCCCTCGTCCGAGCGTGAGTTACTTTTCGCGGAAGGTGATGAGTGAGGTATCCGTATCCCGGAGGCGTAGGAGTCCCTCAACTCGGTCGGCCTTGCCGCTTACGTGTACTCTCGTCGTTTTTAGGACCCCGCTATCAAAGCAGTCGAAACGGCGTGAAAGCCGTTCTGGCAGAAAAGTTTTCAAGCGTTAGGACTTGTTCGGCAGCAGAATCCCTCGTTCGAGCGTGAGTTACTTTTCGCGGAAGGTGATGAGTGAGGTATCCGTATCCCGGAGGCGTAGGAGTCCCTCGGCTCGGTCGGCCTTGCCGCTTACGTGTACTCTCGTCGTTTTTAGGACCCCGCTATCGAAGCAGTCGAAACGGTACGAAAGACGTTCTGGCAAAAGACTTTTTCGAGGAAAATTTTGACGCAGAGGGGGTTCCCCCCTTCTAGCCCCCGAGGGAGGGTCGGGCTTTGCCGAGGCAAGGCTGACCCTTCCTTGACAGTTAGACTTTATTTATGTATGTAAAGAAAAAACGAGGTATATGATCGACTTGAAACATCTTAAGGGTAGAAGCAACGTAGCTGTTGGATGTTCCAAGCGTTACTGTAGACCTCGCCTTGATCGTTGGGCAGCTTGTATGTTCCGGGCTTCAAAATCTTGGCGATGATGAACGGCCCTTCCCAGGGAGGAGTAAGCTTGTGGCGCCCTCGGGCGTCTTGCCGCAGCCGAAGTACCAAGTCTCCCAACTGGAAGCCTCGGGACCGGACCCTTCGGGCGTGGTAGCGTCGCAGAGACTGCTGATACCGTGCCGAGTGTAGTAAGGCCACGTCCCGAGCTTCTTCGAGCTAGTCCAGTGAGTCTTCTCGGTTGGTCTGGTTGCTTCGGTCGTCGTACGCCGTTGTCCTCAGGGAACCGTATTCTAAGTCTGTGGGTAAGATAGCCTCGGCCCCATAGACTAGAAAGAACGGCGAGAAACCCGTGGCTCGGCTCGGCGTCGTCCTCAGACTCCAGACCACCGAGGGTAGCTCTTTCATCCACCGCTTGCCAAACTTGTTGAGGTCATTGTAGATCCTCGGTTTAAGTCCCTACAGAATCATACCGTTGGCACGCTCCACCTGCCCATTCGTCATGGGGTGAGCTACGGCGGCCCAGTCCACACGGATGTGGTGGTCCTCGCAGAAGTCCAGGAACTTCTTCCCAGTGAACTGTGTGCCGTTGTCGGTGATGATGGAGTTCGGGACCCCAAAGCGATGGATGATGTTTGTGAAGAACGCCACCGCCTGCTCGGACCTGATGCTGGTAAGGGGTCGGACCTCGATCCACTTGGAGAATTTGTCGATGGCGACCAGCAGATGCGAGAAGCCCCCGGGTGCCTTTTGCAAGGGACCAACAAGGTCCAGACCCCACACTGCAAATGGCCAGGTGATGGGTATTGTCTGCAGGGCCAGAGCGGGCAGGTGCGTCTGTCTTGCGTAGAATTGACACCCTTGGCAAGAGCGTACAATCCTAGTGGTGTCGGCCACTGCGGTCGGCCAGTAGAAACCTTGTCGGAAGGCGTTTCCCACGAGGGCTCGAGGTGCTGCGTGGTGACCGCAAGCCCCCGAGTGTATTTCTTGCAATAGATCCTGTCCTTCGACGACGGATATGCATCGTTGGAGGATGCCTGAGGGGCTACGGTGGTAGAGCTCCTTTTCATCACCCAGTAAGACGAATGACTTGGCACGCCGCGCCAGTCGTCGAGCTTCGGCCTTGTCGAGGGGTAGCTCTCCTCGGTGGAGATATTCCAGGTACGGGGTCTGCCAGTTTCGGTTTGGCGCAACCCCATTCCGCTCCCCCTCGATGCGCAAGGCCTCACCCTCGGCGGCCGAGGATACCTCGGGCTAGGCCGAGGCCTCCTCGGGCTCGGGCGTGTTGTCGATCTTGACGGAGGGTTGACGTATGTCTCTGGAGAAGACATCAGGGGAAACCGTTGTCCGCCCCAAGGCTATTTTCGCCAGCTCATCCGCGGTCTCGTTGTACCGTCGAGTGATGTGGTTGAGCTCTAGCCTGTAGAACTTGTCTTCCAGGCGTCGAACTTCGTCGCAGTAGGCCTCCATCTTCGGATCACGGAGTGGGAGTTCTTCATGACTTGGTCAATGACAAGCTGCGAGTCGCCGCGAGCGTCGAGGCGCCGAACCCCTAGCTCGACGGTGATGCGCAACCCATTAACCAGAGCCTCGTACTCGGCCACGTTGTTTGACGCCGGGAAATGGAGGCGCAGCACGTAGCGGAGATGTTTCCCGAGGGGTGAGATGAAGAGTAGGCCAGCACCTGCTCCCGTTTTCATCAGCGACCCATCGAAGTACATGGTACAAAGTTCCGGTTGGATCGGAGCTGTTGGCAATTGGGTGTCGACCCATTCAGCCACAAAGTCCGCCAAGACTTGGGATTTTATGGCCTTCCGAGGAGCGAACGAGATTGTCTCGCCCATGAGTTCCACTGCCCACTTTGCTATCCTACCCGAGGCCTCTCGGCACTGGATGATCTCCCCCAGGGGGAAGGATGACACCATAGTCACCGGATGAGACTCGAAGTAGTGTCGCAACTTTCACCGCGTCAGAATTACTGCGTACAATAGCTTCTGAATTTGCGGGTAGCGGATCTTGGTCTCGGATAACACTTCACTGATGAAGTAGACCGGCCTCTGGACGAGCAGCGCATGCCCTTCTTCTCGTCTCTCGACTACGATCGCGGCGCTGACCACCTGAGTGGTTGCGGCTACGTAGATCAAGAGGGCTTCTCCCGCAGCGGGGGGCACCAAGATGGGCGCGTTTGTAAGGAGTGCCTTTAAGTTTCCGAGGGCTTCCTCGGCCTTAGGGGTCCAAGTGAAGCGCTCGGCCTTCCTTAAGAGGCGGTACAAGGGTAGGCCTTTTTCGCCGAGGCGCGAGATGAAGCGGCTCAGAGCCGTAAGACATCCCATGACCCTTTGTACTCCTTTCAAATCTTTGATAGGCCCCATGTTGGTGATAGCCGCGATTTTCTCTGGGTTGGCCTCGATGCCCCACTCGGAGACGATGAACCCCAGGAGCATGCCTCGGGGGACTCCGAAGACACACTTCTTGGGATTGAGCTTCACGCCCTTCGCTCTCAGACACTTGAATGTCGTTTCAAGGTTGGAGAGGAGGTCGGAGGCTTTCCTCGTCTTGACAACGATGTCATCGACATAAGACTCGACCGTTCGGCCGATGTGCTCTCCGAACACGTGGTTCATGCACCTTTGGTATGTTGCACCTGCATTCCTCAAGCCAAATGGCATAGTAGTATAACAGTACATGCCAAAAGGTGTGATGAAAGAAGTCGTGAGCTGGTCGGACTCTTTCATCTTGATTTGGTGATAACATGAATAGGCGTCAAGGAATGACAGGGTTTCACACCTAGCATTGGAGTCCACAATTTTATCGATGCGACGCAGAGGGTAGGGAACCTTCTGACATGCTTTGTTTAGACCAGTGTAGTCTACGCACATCCTCCACTTCCCACCTTTCTTTTTCATAAGCACAGGGTTAGCTAACCATTCGGGATGGAATACCTCTTTGATGAACCCTGCAGCCATGAGCTTGTGGACCTCCTCGCCTATGGCTCTGCGCTTTTCTTCGTCGAAACGGCGCAGAGGCTGCTTCACGGGTCGGGCACCGGCTCAGATATCCAGTGAGTGCTCGGCGACATCCCTCGTTACGCCGGGCATGTCCGAGGGACTCCACGCAAAAACTTCGGCGATCGCGCGGAGAAAGTCGACGAGCACTGCTTCCTATTTGGGGTCGAGCTCGGAGCCGATCCGGACTTGCTTGCAGGCGTCGTTGCTGGGGTCGAGAGCGACGGACTTAACCGCCTCAGCCGGCTCGAAGTTGCCGGTGTGGCGCTTCGCATCAGGCACCTCCTTGGAGAGGCACTCCAGGTCAGTGATGAGGGCCTCAGACTCGGCGAGGGCCTCAGCGTACTCCACAAACTCCATGTCGCATTCGTACGCGTGTCGGTACGTGGATCCGACGGTGATGACCCCGTTGGGGCCTGGCATCTTGAGCTTGAGGTACGTGTAGTTGGGGACAGCCATGAACTTGGCGTAGCACGGTCTGCCCAGCACCGCGTGGTAGGTCCCTCGGAACCCGACCACCTCAAACATGAGGGTTTCCTTTCAGAAGTTGAAGGGAGTTCCGAAGCAGACGGGCAAATCGAGTTGCCCAAGGGGGAGGATGCGCTTTCCGGGGACGATCCCGTGAAAAGGCGCCGCACCAGCCCGGATCGTGGACAGATCGATCCCCAAGAGCCCGAGAGTCTCGGCGTAGATGATGTTGAGGCTGCTGCCCCCGTCCATGAGGACCTTGGTGAGCCCGGCGTTGTCGATGACGGGATCGACAACGAGCGGGTACTTTCCTGGCTCGGCATGCAGTCGGGGTGGTCGCCTTGGTCGAAGGTGATGGGCTTGTCGGACCAGTCTAGGTAGACTGACGCCACCACCTTCACCGAGCAGACCTCCCGACGCTCCAGCTTGCGGTGCCGAGCCGAGGCGTTCGCCACTTGCCCACCGTAGATCATGAAGCAGCCGTGGACCTCGGGGAACTCCTCTTCCTTGTCGCCCTCTTTCTTGTTGTTGTCTTGGCCTTTGCCACCTTCCGCCGGGGGCCCGGCCTTATGGAAGTAGCATCGAAGCATGACGCATTCCTCAAGTGTGTGCTTGACAGGACCCTGGTGGTAGGGGCACGACTCCTTGAGCATTTTGTCGAACAGGTTGGCCCCTCCGGGAGGCTTCCGTGGGTTCATGTGCTCGACAGCAGCAACGAGATCCGCGTCAGCGGCGTCGCGCTTCGCTTGCGACTTCTTCTTGGCCTTCTTCTTCGTGCCCCGCTGGGCGGACGCCTCGGGGACGTCTTCCAGCTGCCGTCCCTGAGGCTGCTTGTCCTTCCGGAAGATGGCTTCGACCGCCTCATGACCAGAGGCGAACTTGGTGGCGATGTACATCAACTCACTCGCCTTGGTGGGAGTCTTGTGGCCCAGTTTCCTCACCAGGTCACGACAAGTGGTGCCGGCGAGGAACGCCCCGATGACATCCGAGTCGGTGATGTTGGGCAGCTCGGTGCGCTGCTTTGAAAACCGTCAGATGTACTCTCGCAGGGATTCCCCTGGCTGCTGGCGGCAGCTTCGGAGATCCCAGGAGTTCCCAGGGCGCACGTACGTGCCCTGGAAGTTTCCAGCGAAAGCCTTGACCAGGTCGTCCCAGTTGGAGATCTGCGCAGGAGGCAGATGCTCCAGCCAGGCCCGGGCGGCGTCAGAGAGGAATAGGGGGAGGTTGCGGATGATGAGGTTGTCATCGTCCGTCCCTCCCAGCTGGCAGGCCAGCAGGTAGTCCGCAAGCCACAACTCCGGCCTTGTTTCCCCCGAGTACTTGGTGATGGTAATCGGGGCCCGGAACCGAGCTAGGAACGGCGCCCGTCGTATGGCCTGACTGAAGGCTTGCGGACCTGGTGGTTCGGGCGAGGGGCTCTGATCCTCCTCGCTGTCGTAGCATCCCCCACGCCTGGGGTGGTAGCCTCGGCGCACCTTCTCGTCGAGGCGGGCTCGACGGTCGCGGCGGTGGTGCTCGTTGTCGAGGCGACCCGGGGCTGCAGGCGTCGCGTCTCGCGTGCGCCCGGTGTGGACGGAGGCCTCCCGCATGAGTCGGGAAGTCGTTGCGCGATGCTCCGGGGGGCACCCTTGCCTTCAGGAGGCAGAGCTTTCGGCCTGTCGGACCGCGACATCCTCCAGGAGATTCTTGAGTTCTCCCTGGATACACCGCCCCTCGGTGGTGGATGGCTCCAGCATTGCTCGGAGTAGTATTGCCGCTGCAGCCAGATTCTGGCCGACCCCGCTAGAGGCCGGGGGCAGCCTTGCCCTGGCATCGTCAACGATACGACGCTGGATGTCCCAGGCCTAATGATGCGCTTCTCCGGCGAGTGCTCGACCTGCCCACTCCTGCTTGATGTTTTGCCGGAGCTGCACAAGTTGCCCTGCTTCCTCGTCGAGCTTGGCCTGCATCTTGCAGATTTGCTCGAGCTGTGTGTCCTGACCTCCCGCAGGGACTGGGACCACAGCTAGCTCCCGCAGGATGTCAACGCGAGGCGTAGGCCCAGGGGGATCGTCATCCTCCAGCATACCGAGGTGGTTGCCTTCGTCGTGACCCCCTAGATCGACGTGGAAACATTCGCGACTTGGGCCACAACCCTCGTCGTCAAGGCTGTGGCCATCATCAGAGCAATCGGAGAGGCAGTAGTCACATGCGGTCATGAAATCCCGCATGGCACTGGGATTACTGAGCCCGGAGAAATCCCAACCAGAGTCGGGCTCGTCTTCTTCCTCGGAACCCGGGGGCCCATAGGTTGAGACGGCTGTCAGTCGGTCCCAGGTTGACCACATATGGTACCCTGGAAGGTTAGGGTATGCCTTTACAAAAGCGCTCACCGAAGCGGGGTCGCTTGGTGGATCGAAGCTGAATCTAAAAGGCACAGGGTGGAAAACGGACGGTACCTCTTGATCGATGGACGGTGACGAAGTCGCGTCGGGGACGGACTGCACCGTTATCTCAGGTACGAGGCTAACGCCCAGCAAGCCCTTCGCGAGTGTGCTGGCGTCATCTATTCGCTTGGGGTTGGCACGTTGCGGGGAAACGACATCAGTCGTTGTCTCAGGTGCGAGGACAACGCCCGACATGTCCCCCGCTGGGGTGCTGGCGTCGTCGACTCGTTCGACAGCCGACGAGGTGCCGCCTCCTGCCTGGCCACAGTTGCCCTGCCTCCTCCTCCTGCGGCGAGGAAGGTGGCGGGACAAACCCAGATGCTGCTCTTCCGCCACGGGGGGAAGACGTCGTCGAGTTCGCAGCCGCCGGGCGAGCTGACGACCGTCGTGGTTGCTGTCGCGCTGCGAGGGGAGGAGTACCATGTCGTAGCTGCCGTCTAGGGACATGAACTCGAGACTCCCAAAGCGGAGCACCGTCCCGGGCTGAAGAGGTTGCTGAAGACTACCCATCTGGAACTCAACGGGAAGTTGTTCGTTAACACGTAGCAGGCCCCTACCTGGCGCGCCAACTGTCGGCGTTTCGACCCCGGGGGGTCCCTGGACCGACGAGTAAATTTGTCGCTGCGTGTCCCAGCCCAGATGGGTTGGCGCGAGATGGAACACAAGGGGGAAAACGCGGCTCGTATTATCTCGCACCAGGGGGTGTGCTCGTAGTAGGGGTTACAAGCGTTCGCGCGTGAGAGAGAGTGAGCCTGTTCGTTAGCTCGTTCTCCCACGCGACCCTCTTTGCATAAAGGCCCTGGACCTCCCTTTTATAGATGCAAGGAGAGGGTCCAGGTGTACAATGGGGGGTGTAGCTAGGCGCTAACGTGTCTGGCAGGGAAGTGCCTGAGCCCTGTGTACATGCTAACGTGGCTGTCGGAGAAGTGCTTGAGCCCTGCGTAGGCGATAACGTGGCCGTCGGAGAAGTGCTTGAGCCCTGTAGAAGCACAGCTGTCGGTGCTACTGGGATCTTGCTGACGTCTCCTTGCTTCCGTAGGGGGCTGAGAACCACCGTCGTCATGGACGCACGCGGGGAGCCATCATTACTTGTTACCGGGGCGAACCAGATGGGACGCCGGTCTTGTTCCCCCGTAGCCTGAGCTAGCTAGGGGTAGGGTAATGATGTATCCCCCGTGGCGTGGTCGGTCCGAGCCCAAGGTCGGGCGAGGCGGAGACTTCTCCTGAGGCCGAGGCCGGGGTCGGGTGAGGACGCGATTCCTCCTGAGGCCGAGGTTGAGGCCGAGCCCTAGGGTCGGGTGAGGCGGAGACCACCTTCCGAGGCCGAGGTTGAGGCCGAGCCCTGGGGTCGGGCGACGCAGAGACCTCCTTCCGAGGCTGAGGCCTAAGGTCGGGCGAGGCGGAGCTTCCTGTTGCGCCCGAGGCTGAACTTGGTTGTTGTTAGCCTCACCCTGGTGGGTGGCACAGCAGTCGGAGCGGGGCGAGCGGTGCTGTTTTCCTGTCAGGTCGGTCAGCGAAAGGGTGAAGTTACTGCGGTCACTTCGATCTTGCCGACTGAGGCACGTGTGTCAGGATAAGGTGTCAGGCGATCCTCGCATTGAATGCGCCCGCGATACGGTCGGTTGGAGAGGCGATTTGGCCAAGGTTGCTTCTCGATGAAGCCTGCCCGAGTTGGGCCTCGGGCGTGCCGAGGGTGCGTCCACTGCCTGAGGAGGCCCTCGGGCGAGACATAACTTCGTCCAGGACTACAGTTCTCGCCCGAGGCTGGGCTCGGGCGAGGCGAGATCGCGTCCCTTGGGTAGACGAAGCCTTGACCTGAATCGTGCCCATCAGTCTCTGCAGCTTGTGCTGATGGTGGTTACCAGCCGTGTTTAGGAGTGTTGGGGGTACCCCTAATTACGGTACCTGACAATAACACTTAGAGCAGCCAGCACAACTCTCAGTCTTCGGGCATGCAACAAGCTCCCTACAGGCCGCCAGCCCCAAGAGGAAGAGGGGGAGAAGCTTCGAAGGAAGGTATGGTAATCAGCCCAGGAAGCTGTTCTACCTATTATGTGGTGAAGACAAGGGACACACCACAAGGACGTGCCAAGTCACGATCCAGAACCAGAAGGAAATCGCTGAAGCCGAAGCACGGCAAAATCAGCCAAAGCAGGTTCTGCATACTGCTTCGTGCTACTCTCCGTATATCCCGGAGTACGTGGGCAATCAACAGCCTACAACTTATGTTGCTTTGGCAAGTCATTCTCAAGCTTCCTGGGCTTAGTTGCCACCACCACCGCCATTGGCGCCTGCCCCGACTCATAATCAACAGCCAGAAGGGCATTGTCAGATCCAACAACAGCGGGACCTTCGGGAGGAGTCCGAAGCTCGCACAGTCATCAACACTATGCCCGAGTCAAGGCATATCTAATGAAGGTGGCACAACGCTTTTGCCAAAGAGTGTTTTGATTCAATGTATTCTTACTCGTTTTTGTCTTTACATTTTGCTCTAAAAAGACAATACTAGAAGGTTTAACCTCCAACTTGATGTAGTAGGACTATGGTTACACCATCGAGTGTAACAAGAATGACTCACAAACCTCCAAAGTCGTTCTCAAAGGAATGCAGAGTAAGTCACGAAGCTCCAAAGTCGTTCCTAAGGGAATGCAGGGCTTAAATACCACCTAAGTAAAAGGTGAAGAAGCTCCAAAGTCGTTCCTAAGGGGATGCAAAGCTTAGCTCCAAAGTCGTTCCTAAGTGAATGCACAACTGCAATATCACCTAAATAAAAGGTGAAGAGACTCCAAAGTCGTTCCCAAGGGGATGTAGAGTCTGGATGTGTATTCGTGTGGATTTTTACTGTTGGGGGCCTTCGGCTTCCGAAGGTCCTCAAAAACATGATTTGACAATGTTTTCCAAGTGAAATATGTGAACATGTATCTTCGGAATCGGGTCACGGGTATACAAGAGTATGGTCAAGACGAAGCTTGAGTAGGACGGAAGGCGATCATGACGAAGGATAAGATGATCACGAAGCTATGCGCAGAAAAGCTTCGGCATGACAGCAGAAAAAGGGAACCGACTTAAAGATGAAAAGCCAAATTAGACCTTGAAGAATTACTATAGAGTTATTGATAAATGTAAAGGGCATTAATGTAATTCTACATGGGCTGCGTCCCGTGCCTATATCCCATACTGTTCACGCTGACTTGGCATTCGCTTTTTTGCATCACGCCTGTACCTTTATTTCCGTCAATCCGAAGGTACATTTATAATTTGTTATTACAAATATGATAATGCAAATAAAAATAAGTTGATGATAATATCTGTATTATTGTTCATATTTCATGTACGAATTCTTTTTTTATCATCTATCGAGCTTACGAAGGGTTTTACCTTCATAACCTTCGTCCGGAATTCATTATATCCGAAGGGACATAATGTTTTGAAGGACGAAGGACTTTAACATTTAACACTTTTTATGTTGCCTTGTTCTTAACTCTTAGCATTTGAGAACAAGTCCCCAACATTGGCGCCCACCTCCGGTGAACTCCCATTTTTTGAGTTTTGAACATCTTCAGCAAGCATCACCTTCGTCATGCCGCCGAAGAAAGCTTCAGCCACAGGGGCTGCCACTCTGCAGCCGCTGGATCCCAATCAGGATGTCCTTTCTCTTAGGGAGGCCCGAAGCCAGAAGAGGAAGGCCACTAGTCCAACGCCTCTGGAGGACGACTTGGATCAAGAAATCCAAAACTTGGAGATGCTCCATCAACAGGTCCAACGGAAGAAGGAAAAGATGGCTCGTCTAGCTGACCTACAAAGGCAGATAGACGAAGCCTCTGAAGAAGTTCGTCATCTTGCTCAAGATGACCAAAACCGAAGGCCTCCGCGCAGAGAGCTTCATCAGGAGGGCTTCTACAACGAGGACGACTGGTATGAAGATTTCCATCATGGAAATTTTGCTTTTGATGATACTTCTCCTCTGTCAACAGAACTGCAGGCTACACCTTGGCCCCAATCTTACAAGCCACCCCAGCTCCCCATGTATGACGGTCATTCAGACCCGAAACAATTCTTGATGAGCTATGAAGCAACCATATCTTCGTACGGTGGTAATACTGCGGTCATGGCAAAGTCTTTCGTCATGGCTGTCAAGAGTGTTGCACAAACCTGGTATTCCTCTCTTCGGCCAAGAACAATCACCTCATGGCAAAAGCTGAAGGACATGCTAATAACCATCTTCCAAGGGTTTCAAACGAAGCCAGTCACTGCTCAAGCTTTATTCCAGTGCACCCAGGACCACGAAGAATACCTTCAGGCGTATGTCTGAAGGTTCCTGCGTCTGAGGGCACAGGCACCAACAGTGCCCAATGAAATTTTCATTGAGGCCATGATTAAGGGGCTTCGACCGGGACCTTCAGCTCAGTACTTTGCCAGAAAGCCTCCTCAAACTTTGGAGAAGCTGCTCCAGAAGATGGACGAGTATATTCGAGCTGACAATGACTTTCGCCAAAGAAGGGAGGAAGCATTCAGGTTCTCTGAAATGA
The DNA here is from genome assembly GCF_902167145.1 of Zea mays. Taxonomy (NCBI): domain Eukaryota; kingdom Viridiplantae; phylum Streptophyta; class Magnoliopsida; order Poales; family Poaceae; genus Zea; species Zea mays. The sequence continues at coordinate 32,169,929 of NC_050100.1, read as the reverse complement.
CCAGGGGCTTCGGAGGAAGCTCCATCTGAGGCACGTCAGGTCAATTCACAACTCTACTCAAAGTGATGATAGAGGGAGTCAGCAGCAAAGGCCACAGTACTCCTCGCAAGCTTCGGGGCAGCAGCAAAGCTCTTTCCGGCCGCCAGCGCCAAGGGGCAGAGGTGCCAGGGGCTTCGGGGGAAGATTTGGGGATCAACCAAGAAAAATTTACTGCCTATTCTGTGGTGAAGACAAGGGCCATACCACCAGGATGTGCCATGTTACCATCCAGAAGCAAAAGGAAATAGCAGAAGCCGCAGCGCAACAGAGTCAGCCGAAGCAAGTCATGCATACTGCTTCGTACCATTCGCCTTACATTCCAGAATATGTAGGCAATCACCCTGCAGCTTCTGTTGCTTCGGCAAGTCAACCCCAAGCATCTTGGCAATAGCCTCCACCGCCACCACCAACGCAATGAGGTTAGCAGCCAGAAGGGAGTCAGCACACTCACCTTTAGCGGGACTTCAGAGAGGAGTCCGAAGCTCGCACAGTCAATAGCACTATGCCAGAGTCGAAGCATATTTACTGACAAATATCCTACCTCGACAACAGCTTTTCGTATTTTCACATTCAGTTTTACTTTCTTTTTAATAAGGAACAATTATGGGAAGTTTAAGTGCTTTTTATCGTTTTTCAATCTCTTGTAACAGTTTCGCTTTTTACCATAATGAAAATATATCTTCTCCATAGGCTTAAGTTGCCGAAGCATAAGAATTTATGGTGGCAAGGAGGACCTTCGAATTATCAAAATTTTGTTCTAAGGAACGCAGTGCAATTTCTTCGAAGCAGCAAAAAGTCATTCCTAAGGGAGTGCAGTGTAAGTTTTCTGCTCAAAAGTCGTTCCGAAGGGAATGCAGAGCTTACAGCGAAAAATAAACGCTGATTCCGCTGAAAGTAAAAGGCGAAGAAGCTCCCAAGGGAGGCTTACATCGAAAAATAAACGCTGATTCCGCTGAAAGTAAAAGGCGAAGAAGCTCCTAAGGGAGGCTTACAGCGAAAAATAAACGCTGATTCCGCTGAAGTAAAAGGCGAAGAAGCTCCTAAGGGAGGCTTACAGTGAAAAATAAATTTCGACCTTCGGCAAATATCATTTTGCATAACATCACATCATTACATCATTTGCATAGCATAACATCATACATCATAGTGCATCAACAACGCAAGAAGGGGGGGTCTCAATATTGATATTAGAAGATCGTTTTGAAGAAATAGTGACACGGCACAAACAATAGCCATTGAAGAGTTATATCTTCGTCAAACTCTGAAATGGAAAGATCTATTGATTATTGATTTTACGAGGATTGGTCACTGATTTTATGAGAACACGGATATTATTTACGAAGCATGAAAAGAAGGGAAGGTGTTTTTTCGCCGAAGGCTCAAAAACGGTATGTATATGATGTTTCATGCATCGTAAAGAATAGAACTATAAATAGCTAATATATTACATCCAAAGTTACACAATATTACACATGATTCTCAACAAACATTGTATTCTAAATGTTTTTACAACAGCATCTAATATTCCCTTAGGACTACTTCTGCAGCTTCGTTTAGTAGCTGATCAACAACTTTATCCATGATGGCTTCGGCTATTTGTCTAATTTCGTCATCCCCCTTCGTGTGGGGGCCTGGAGATGGCCCAGTAGGTTCTGAGGGAAGAGTAGATACAGATTTATTACTATTACAAGCCGTGAACAAGTTTGAAATCAAAAAATTACAACAAAGAGTCAAAAACCACAAGTTAATACCTATTTGCCCTTCGGGCTCTGCGCTTTTCTCAGCGGCCTCTGCTACTTTTCTAGCATCATGAATGTCATTTTCGTTTTTTTGAATAATTTCTTGGGCCATTTCCCGGCCACCATTGTCCCAGATGTCGGTGAAAATTTTTCCACCGACCAGGCTTGCTTCGGCCGAGGGGTCTTTTATATCTTCGGAGGATAATGCAGTTTCGGATTGTGCCAAAGATTTCACATGCTCACAGCCTTTTCTCTCCAAAATAGTAGCAAATCCCCCTGGCACCCAAAAAGGCACATATGTCTCTACGGCTATTCAAAATTTCCTCAAAGGCCTCAGCTTCGTGACTGATCCATTCAATCGGGCCTTCGGGGTTACCCTTTGTGAAGTTTTCCTCGCTCGAGAATGCGCCAATGCTGGCGAAGCTAGTTTTTATTTTCTTAGCGCATTCTATAGATTTGTCATAGCACCTTTTCTTGGATGCACGAAGCTCTTCAACGTTTCTTTCTAAATGATTTGCCCACTGATCACTAAGTTCACGTTTCGTCTCTTCAAGTATGCGTTCTTCTTTAGCTCTGGCTAACTGTTTCCGAAGATCCTCAATTTCGCGCTTCTGAGCCTCAGCTTGAGCTTTAGAAGTAGCTTCGTCTTCCTTTATCTTATCCACCAATGTAAGCAGAATTTTATCTTTTTCCAAAGCTTCGTTCCTCAGCTTAATAACCTCTGTTCGTAGGTTGTTGAAAGCAATATTATAGCTCTCGTCTTCAGCATTCTTTTGCGCTCTCAAAGCGTTGCTAAGTATTAAACCCTATATGAAAAGAATTAGTATAAGAATAAAAGAATAATTCAAAAATTATAAACTTCCAAATATACAATTTTCATACCTTCAGACTATTATATGCGAGGCTATCTGCAAGATCGTCCTTTGTCATAGCGCAGAGGCCAGCTTCAAGCTTCAGGAACCCCATACTTCTAGCCATCTCCCGGCAGACAGATAATTCTTTGTTGTCTGGGAGGCAGTATAAGAAGTCATCTTCGTCTGTGCCATTGAATACTAAGGCCCCCTTTGGATACTTCAGTTCTCGGGCATAGTGATTAGCTTCAAAAATCTCTTCTTCAGATAATCTTTTTCCCGAAGCATGGCGCACAATATAATCAAGTACTGCGGAAGATGCTTCGGGGGCAACCGTGCCAGTTTCTTCAGCCAAAATTTGTTCTGCCGTTTCTGTTTCTTCGGCTTCCAAGGATTTCACCTTGGCGGGCTCGGAAGGCCCAGCTTCAGTTTCTGCCTGGTTCTTTGAAGCTTCGGCAACAAAGGCTTCAGTGTGCACCTCGGAAGTTTCAACAATTTTCTTCGGAGTCGTGCTTGAAGACTTATTTGTCTCCAAAACATCTAGCACATTAACCAACCTTTTTCTTTTGGGGGTCACTGCTGGACCCTTTTGGCTTTTTGCTGCCTCAATTTTTGTTGAGGGACTTAAAACTTCTGATGTCTTTGTTTCTTCAGCCCTCGGTTCTTCTATTTTTTCCATCGCTGGCACTTCGGCCAACCCTTCAATATTTGGCAGGGGGTTGGCTCTTTAGCTTCGGTGGCCGAAGAGGTCTCACCGACAAACTCAAGCACTGTGGTCGGTTCGATATAACGTGGCCGGTGTGTGAGAACCTTTACCCTTTTCCTCTTCGGCGCCGGCTCGCTAGGAGCGGCTGAAGCAGTTTCCTTCGCAGAAGATTTATTCTTTCTTTTTTGACCCCGCGTTGGATAACGGTAGTCGGGGTAGACAAATCCAATTGCATCAAATACTCGGTTGAGTCTCTTCTTCTTTCGGCCTCCGAAGGCCGCTGATAATGCAGTATCTTCGGCCTTTGAGTATACTCCAAGCAATTCATCACTTATGGCCTCAATACTTTTTAGCCAGTCATCATCTGGCTCGACGAATTTATCTCCATATTGGAATGTGTATTTTAGCCTAACCAACCCACCTTCATCAGTTTCTCTAACGGTCTCCTTCGGCATTCCCCACTGTTCTACAAGTGGCCATATTCTGAAGGCAACGTGTTCTTGAACCAAATCCCTTGTCCCAATAAAAGAGCAAACCACGCCGAAGGCTCTCTGGCATTTTTCGGCTGCTTCATTCATTTCCACCTCCGGAGGCCGAAGCGTTGCCAGATAGGGCGCATAATGATATCTTTAATATCTTCTCGTGTTTTCAAGTCATTCTTCACATAAAACCATTCCGTCATCCAGTCGTCGGGCCACCTCTTTCGAAAGGTTGGCACGGGGCAGCTTGACCCAGAACGGGCGCCGAAGCTGTAGCAGCCAAATTGTTGTGATACTGCTCTTTACCCCAGGGTTTTGTCTCATACAATAGCTCATGTATGTTGCAGAAACTTTTTGCATTAGGTTCCAAACCTTGGCTCCTCACGGCCCACATAAAGATGCCCATCCTTATGATTGCTTCGGGGGTAAGTTGGTGAAGGTAGATTTCAAATATCTTCAGTATTTCCATGACAAAACTGCTCAAGGGAAATCGCAGTCCAGCCTTTAAGAAACTTCGGAATATCACGACTTCATTTTCCTCGGGAGTCGGACAAGTCTTCTCTCCTTCGTCAGCCCTCACAACAGACAAGTCCCGAAAATATCTGCCCCTCATATTGACAAGATGACTTTCTTTAATACTGGATTTACCAAAAACCGCATGGCTTGGTCGCCAAGGTCGATATTCGGAGTCTTCACCACCACTATCCACATCATAACTGTCACTGTCACCAGTATCTTCAGATAAACCCTCCAAAATCTCCCTAGTAATCTTCTCTGTATTAGTCTTTGATATTGATTGAAGAAAGCCCAGATGCATCTCCTCAGAAAGGCTTAGCTTTGAATCACCAACAGCTTTCTTATCTTCAGACATCTTCGCAAACGTTGAGAAAGTGCTCTCGAAACCGAAGCTTAAAAATTTAAAAAGCCAAGCAAGTGTTGTTGCGCACAGGCTAAAAGTTGGGTGAGTAAGAGCAGATGGCAAGAGAGCGTGCCAAATAAACTCGTGGTGAGCTCTTATTTATACACCTAGTGCGTTGAAAACTGGAGGGTCCCGCTTGTCAAAGACTGTTGCTATTCTAGCAAAGGGAAGGTGTTTTTTCGGACCTTCGGCTTAAAGCCTTCGTCCATGTCGCAATATGAATTTATCATTCCAGCAAATTAATATTGCGAGGGGCTACTGTTGGGGGGCCTTCGGCTTCCGAAGGTCCTCAAAAACATGATTTGACAATGTTTTCCAAGTGAAATATGTGAACAGGTATCTTCGGAATCGGGTCACGGGTATACAAGAGTACGGTCAAGACGAAGCTTGAGTAGGACGGAAGGCGATCATGACGAAGGATAAGATGATCACGAAGCTATGCGCAGAAAAGCTTCAGCATGACAGCAGTAAAAGGGAATCGACTTAAAGATGAAAAGCCAAATTAGACCTCGAAGAATTACTATAGAGTTATTGATAAATGTAAAGGGCATTAATGTAATTCTACATGGGATGCGTCCCGTGCCTATAAATAGATGAACAGTACTCCCGTACTATTCACGCTGACTTGGCATTCGCTTTTCGCATCACGCATGTACCTTTGTTTTCGTCAATCTGAAGGTACATTTATAATTTGTTATTACAAATATGATAATGAAAATAAAAATAAGTTGATGATAATATCTGTATTATTGTTCGTATTTCATGTACGAATTCTTTTTTTTATCATCTATCGAGCTTATGAAGGGTTTTACCTTCATAACTTTCGTCCGGAATTCATTATATCCGAAGGGACATAATGTTTTGAAGGACGAAGGACTTTAACATTTAACACTTTTTATGTTGTCTTGTTCTTAACTCTTAGCATTTGAGAACAAGTCCCCAACATTTACCTTCGGCACAAACATCATTTTGCATCATACCATCACATCATATCGCATAACATCGCATCATACATCATTTTGCATCAGCAAAAAGCCATGGAGAAACAAAGAAAAGTTGCTTCTTTGAAAATATTTGTTGGACCATGAAAGAACATGTTGTAGCATAAGATATGCCTCCAGCAAATATATTTTTACACAGGAGGAGAACCTTCGTCAGCAGTATTACTGCGCAACAACTATGACATAATACTCAGCATTGAATCAACAGAAGGGGAATCTTTTTTCGTGAAACATGAAAAGAAGGGAAGGTGTTTTTTCGCCAATAGCTCAAAAACAGTATGTACGAAGTTTTCATGCATCACAAAGAAATACATTACATTAACATACATATAAAAACTTGATGTTTGGTTTTTACAGAAGACGAAATCTATATACAAGCATTAAACTCTCAAATATGCAAAGTTTTAGTCTTCTCTCAACACTTTCTCAATGGCTTCATTTTGCAGTCTGTCGACAGCTTCGTCAACAGCTTCATTAGCAATTTTTATCATGTTTAGCGCTTCCTTCATGGCCGGGTCAACTTCGGGGTTATATGGCTCCGGTGGAGGTGAAAGTTCAGCTACATCATAAAAAATATTTGTTAATTCCAAAGCTGAAAACGAATTCCGAAGCTAAACTTCAGTAAAAGTACCTATAAGCCTTGCATGCTCGGTAGCTTCTTCACCTCGTTTAGCTTCTTCTTGAGCGTCGTGAGCTTCTTTTTCATTTTTTTCTAATCGCTTCTTCAGCTATCTCACGGCTGCCCTTCATCCACACCTCGGAGTAAAATCTCCCGCCAAGCTTCGACCGAAGGGTTTTTGATGTCATCCGCTGAGAAAACAAATCCTGGCTGAACTACAGCCTTGGCATGTTCACAGCCAGCTTTCTCTAAGATCGATGTGGCCCCCATGCAGCAGCGAAGGCGCAGAAGTCTCCTCGGTCACTTAAAATTTCGTCAAAAGCTTCGACTTCTCCGCTAATCCACTAGACAACTCCATCAGGGTCGCCATAGATGAATTTTTGCTCAGAAGAGTATGCATCAACCCTAGCAAATTAAAGTTGTCCTTCAATTTCTTGGCGCATTCCAAGGATATTTCATAACATTCCTCTTTTGAAGCACAAAGCTCATCTGAGTTCTTTTGTGCTCTAGACCTTTCGATCTCGCAAATCTCATGCTTCAACTTCAAAATTTTTGGCTGCTTCAGCAACCTTCTTTTTCAGCTCCTCCACTTCGGCTTTATGAGCTTCAGCTTGTGCAACAAGACTAGCCTCGCTAGATTTAAGCTTCTCCACTAAGGAAAGTAATATCCTATCCTTATCAAGAGCTTCGTTTCACAATGATATAACTTCTGAATGAAAGTTCCCAAGAGTTATTTTACAGCTGTCATCCTCTGCATCTTTTTGGGCCTTTAAAGCCTTGCTCAAAATCAAGCCTTGAAAAACGAAGAATAAGCATGAAACAAGGGTAAGAAAAACCATAGACATGGTTCATTATAGAACGACAAACCAAAATATATCAGGCTATTATAAGCAAGGCTGTCTGCAAGTTGGTCTTTCGACATTGCAGATAGGCCGAGTTCAAGCTTTGGATATCCCATATTGTCCATCATTTCTCGGCAGACATGGATTTCCTTATTGTCCGATAGACAGTAAAGGAAATCATCTTCGTCATTTCCGCCGTACACCAAGGACCCTCAGGGATACTTCAGATCCTTGGCATAATGTTGCACTTCGGCAACCTGCTCTTCTGATAACTGCTTTCCCAAAGCATGTCGAATAATGAATTCCAACTCTCTAACAAGAGCTTCAGGAGCAGGAGATTTGTATTTCTCAGGAACACTCTCTTTTTCCAGGGTCGCCGCTGTAGTTTCCGAAGGTCCAGCTTCGGCAGGAACTTCTGCAGGTCTAGTTTTAGTAGTAGTCTAAGCCATGTTGGCGGCGTCATTTCCCCCCCCGGAACTTTAGCCTCCGTTCTAAGTGCTTCGGCAGAAGCAGGAGTTGATGTTTTCACAGACTCCATAACAGCATCAAGCACACTAGCCATTCTCCTTTTCCTTGGAGTTGCTACGGGGATGTTTGATGGCTTTGTCAGTTCCGTTGCGCATGGTGGACTCAGTGTCTGTAACGGTTCTGTCGTCTTCTCTAGTTTCGGCTCTTCAGTCGAATTTGTCTTAGCTTCGACTGGCATAGAGCGACCTCGTTCTGTGACCAAAGCAACCCTTTCACTTAGTTTCGGAACGTCGGTCGTCTCAATACACCTGGGTCGGTGTGTCAAAACTTTAACCTTTTTTGACCTCGACACACTAGAAGTTGACGAGGTAGTAACTTTCCTCTTCTTCCCTTGCTTTCACGAGGGATAGCAATAATCAGGGTACACAAACCTGATAACATCAAACACCCTATTCAATCTCTTTTTGCCCCGAGCTCCGAAGGCAGTTGTGATGGCTTCATCTTCGGCCTTTGAATATGCTCCAAGTAGCTCATCACTATTCGCCTCTACGGCATCTAGCCAGTCATCATTCGGTTCATCAAACTGACTCCTGTATCGAAATGTATACTTCAGATACACCAAACCATTTTGGCTCGAGCCAGCGGCAGCCTCCTTCGGCATTTCCCATTCGCTTACAAGTGGCCACACTCTCTAAGCAATATGCTCCTAGACCAAGTCTATTATGCCAATATAAGTGCACACCGTATTGAAAGCCCACTGGCATGTTTGCACATCATTTCCATGTGCAGTGGGCGGCCTCCTAATGCCGAAGAGAGACCATATAGGGCGCTAAATAATCCATTTATATCCTCCCTCTGACTCAGGTCAACCTTCACATAAAACCATTCTTGCATCCAAGATCCTGGCCATTTTTTTCGAAATGTTGGCACAAGATAGCTCGCTTCGGCGTGGTGCACGAAGCTGTAGCAGCCAAAGTTGTTGTGGTACTGCTCTTTCCCAGTCGCCTTCGTCTGATATAATAACTCGTGCATATTGCAGAAACACCTGGTGTCTGGCTCTAACCCTTGGCTCCTCATGGCCCATACGAAAACCCTCATTTTGACAATAGCTTCAGGAGTAAGTTGATGAAGATAAATTTCGAAAGTTTTTAGAACTTCAACCAACATTTTGTCCAAAGGAAACCAAAGACCGGCTTTCAGGAAGCTTCTAAAAAATGACCACTTCGTCAGCTTCGGGAAGAGGAACATTATTCTCTCTTCCGACCCTCATGATTGAAATATCACGAAAGCATCTCCCTCTCATTGCTTCGATCTGTCCTTGTTTAATAGTCGACTTTCCGAAAACAACATGGCTCGGTCTCCATGGCCGATCTTCGGCATCTTCATTCCCACTTTCTACATCGAAACTCTCACTATCACTGGAATTTTCAGATATTCCAGCCAACATCTCATTGGTGATCTTCTCCATGTTGGTTTTTTCCATGGCTTCATAAAATCCGGCCAGCGCCGGGTCAACGATCTTCTTCTCATCAGCCATTTGGATAATGGTTACTAGAATGCCGAAGCTCAAAACCCAATCAAACTCGACGAAGCAAGGAAGGTTAAAATGGCAAACACAATGCAAGCAACTCAAATAGCACGAAAAATACTCACAACACATGCTTCTATTTATAAGCCCTACAGATTGATGGGTCTCGCAGGTCAGTGTAATTCGCTATTCTAGCGAAGGGAAGGTGTTTTTTCGGACCTTCGGCTAAAGGTCTTCGTTCACGTTGCAGTCTAAATTTGTTACAAAGAAACAAATTAATACTGCGAGGGGCTACTGTTGGGGGCCTTCTTCCTCCGAAGGTCCTAAAAAACGTGACTGACCATATTTTTCAGTATGACATAGATTATTACAGGGGGCTTCGGCTTCGGGATGAAGGGTTTCTCTTATAACAAGGTGAAGATGTAGCCCGAAGGTGATAAAAATGGACGACGAACCTGTAGCCGAAGAGCGTCGGTTTTGATGTGATGACCCTTCTTGGTCGGTCACCCATCTCAAGATTGCTCTAGCCCAAGCACGCTTAACTCAGAGGTTCTTTTGAGATAGACTTTCAAAAAAGAAGATGCACCTAATTGGCCTGAGTATTCTATCAATTCTATTAAGCCTTGGGTCAGGATATCAAACAATTATCCTGGGCTTGGATATCACAATCCTCCCCCTTAGAAGACCAAAGTCCTCGTCGGTAACCCCCTCCTCACTTGGCCATGTATATGTGACCACTCTAAGCCCACATCCGCCATGTGTTCGAACCCTAGCCCACACGCGCCCATGGAGCCGCGAGGGTCGGCTTTGATACCATTTGTAACACCTCGTTCACTCCTGGACCGGTGATACTTACTCCTGTCAGCCCTCTAAGATCGTAGACCATCCCCATAAACAACACAAGTCTCTTGTGTACACTTTATCCTCACTCATGCGCACCCAAGAAGACTTTCCAATCGGTCATCCATTGCAAGATTGCTCTGGGCCAAGCACGTTTAACTCATAGGTTCTTTTGAGACAGGCTTCCGAAAAAAGATGCACCTTGTAGGTATGAGTATTATACCAATCCTATTAAGCTTTGAGCCAGGATATCACACAATTCTCCTGGATTGGATATCACAGCATAAAGCGAAACAAGTTTGTACTGGTTAAAATAACATATTACTTCAACTTACTGAGAGAAAAGCCTACTGTTGGGCCCAAGCACGAGAACGAGACACCTCGATGTCTCATCTCCCTAGAGTCAATCGACGAATCAAATATACCCAACCTACACTAATGAATCATAGCATCAGTACAATCCTAAGCATATGAGCATAACGTAAAAATCAAAATGAATACTCTCACCATCCATGGACTTGTCCTGCTACGCTAGCATATTTTGCCTCTATGTTAATTGGTTGGCTCTGCACTGCCTATAGCGCGCGAGGCGACAGCGCGCGACAAGAGAGAGAAAGAGTACGAGCGAGAAAGAGAGTTGGAGAAGTGAAACAATGGCCCTTAAAATCTGACGGTCTGTCTCATAGCCGTTGGATATAAGCCTGGATCCGACGGCTCGAGGAAGTCGTCATACGTTATAATTACATATAGACCTTCATCAAAAACAAAATAGCCGTCGGACGTTTATATGTTCCTGTTGTGCTAATAGCAATCGCCTTGATGTGCAACGGTGTGCGCTCCAACCAGCTAGCAGACGCAAAACAGCTAGCTCCCGTATCCCGTCCAGGAAAAAAAAACAAGACAACACTTAGAACAAAAACACCAAATCGATGATTAGTTCCCACTAGTTTAGTAGATGAACCAAAACATACATATCTCACGATTAGCCCACGACCAAATAACAGTATAAAAAGCAAAAGACTCTACGACAAAAGAGTATCGAAGAAACGAATCAAATGGTAATGGTTTTTCTTCTTCCTCCTAGATACTGCCGGTTCGCATGCATTGTCAGCGAACCTCCGCTCACGATGACCGCCCAGTGAAGGACTTTGCCGGCCTGAACGACCGGGGCCCGCGTCGCGTCCCCCGCGAGCCGGAGGCGGGGGCTGGGCTGCGCAACGGCGCGATCGTCGGGGACCGGGTCAGCGCCTCCGCTACCTCTGGCTGGAGCGCCTGCGACCGGTTGAGCATGTTGACCATGGACGGCGTCTGGTAGGTGTGGACGAGGCCCGTGAGCTCCGTGGAGTCACCGCGCGCCGTGGCACGCTGCCACGAGTGGGAGCTGAGCCCGGACAGGATGTAGGCGCGGCCAAACCCCTGGTACAGCCGCGGGTTCAGCACGCGCTCCTGCATCTCCCGCAGCTCGGCCACCAGCGCCTGCGTCTGCTGGTCCGAGGACAGCGACGCGCACGACTCCAGCAGCCGGCGGCGGGCCTCGAGGATCGAAGCCGCGCGGGCGTAGTCGTGCTCCTCTGCGGCGGCCTGCGCCGCGGCCATGTCCTCGGTGGCGTGGACGCGGTGCCACTCGCGCTCCACCTGCAGGGACATCGCCGCGCTCACCGGGCTCGCCGCGCGGAGCAGCGTCACCGGGTCGCCCCCCACCCGCACCATCTCCGTGGTGACCGCGTCGCGGTAGGTGCAGCTCGGCCGGACGAGCGCGATGGTCCCGCGTGACGGCGGGACGCGCACGGTGACGAGGAAGTCCCTCTCCTCGTCGGCGTAGAGGCGGCCGACGTCGACGAACCCGCCGCGGCCGTCACCGTCCGCTCCGCTGGCGTAGCTGCCAGACTTGATGGACGTGAGGAGCACGCCCTGGTCGGCGCACTCGACGCTGAGCGTCGTCTCCTGCGCCACGACGCTGAGGAGCCCGCCGATGCACTGCGCGAAGGCGTCCTGGATCGACCCCACCACGTCGATGAAGGAGAAGGTGCCGCCGGACATCTGGGCCACGGCGTGCAACGCCCTGGAGTCGTGGTCGATGCCGAAGCCAAAGGCATGGATCGGCACGTGGTGCTCGCTCCCGGGAAGGAGGGCGGAGCGCGGGACGAGCCGGCCGTAGTCCGGCGCCGAGCCGCGCCGCGGCGGGAGGACGTGGGAGTCGACGCCGTCAGAGAGGAGCATGATGCTACAGACCGGGTTCCTGGCATGCCTGTCCTGCACCACCCTGGTAGCCTTCCGCAGCCCGTCGGCGATGTTGGTGCCGCCGTCGGCGACGAGGCAGTTGACAGCCTGCAGCGACTGCTGCTGTCCGGAGGCGGTCATCCTCCGGAGCGGGAACAGCCTCCAAGCCGCCGAGGAGAAGGCGACGACGGAGAGCCGGTCGCTGGGGTCAAGGTTCTCGATCACGAACCTCATGGCGCGCTTGACGAGTGCAAGCTTGGGGCCCGACATGCTCCCGCTCACGTCGAGCACAGTCACCAGATCCAGTGGCGCTCGGGTGCTCACCCACGACGGAGCCTTGAGATGGATGACGATGGCGAATTCCTCGTGTGCCACGGACTCCTGGACGGCTGGGAATTCAGTGTACGTCGTGATCTCAAGCAGAGGAGGAGGAGGAGGAGGAGCCTCATCACCAACTGCTGTTTCAGTAGGCTGTATCTGCTCATCGTCGTTCATAACTGCTGTATCCTGATAGCCAAAGACCGGGAGCTCATCCAGCGGACTCACTGACTGCATGCTCATCTGGGGCCAAACCACATGAGCAGCAGCAGATGTAGCCACATGCCCCTGGAAAGGCAGCTCCTTCCACACAGCACGGCAGATTGGGCAGATCTTGTTGCCGTGCTGCACGTTTGAGGAGATGCAGTTGAAATGGAACTTGTGGGAGCATTCAGCAGTGAATAGCGCTTGGCCGCGGCCGGACCTCATGCCGCTGAGGCAAATTGCACATGTCTTCAGAAATCAAGAGAAGAGGCCAACTTATTAGAAATGCTCAGAATCAGCAACAAATTAAGCACACAAATGAAGTCTAGTAGTGACCGGCGGAAGAAACATCAATGCGCAGCACACGTAATACTTACCATCTTCATATTAGCATGTATCACATACAATTTACCAGGTAAGAACTCAAAACAAACTCATAGAGCTCTGGAAGTAGGCCATGCAATCAATGAAGTCAACTTATAAAAGCATCTAGTTTCTTCTGTTTTATTTCTATACATCAAAAATAAACAAAAAATGCTTCAACATAGGTTCCCTGGCATTGTCCAAAGGCAACACAGATCCAAATTAGATGCATCCATAAAAAAAAATCAGGACAGGTGCAGACACACATCAGCCAGAGCCCAGAGCTATCTATCAGCGCGGCCATCCCTAGCAAGTCGTAACCATGCATGTTTCAGAAGATATTAGTCACTGTCCCTCTAAGTTTTCAAGGAGCATGCTGTCAACGGAAAATATTATTGCAACTGAATGTTGTTTATCACAGCAAGTCATTTGAGCCTTATCTATACGAGTACATGTACATGGCAACACCACCACCCAAACAGTTCAAAGATAAACATGGCTTGGAAATGATAAAAGTATGCTTCGTAAGACACGCAAAAAAAATGAGTGATCAGTACTCGGTAAATTGCTAAACTAGGAGACGATTTTTCTTTTTCTTTTTTCAAATCACAGCTGCATCCTAGCTACAAATAGAATGACACAGAACTATTGTGTAATGAAGTAGAATGCATAGAAACATTCATAGATAAAAGAAAACTGGAAATCAAACATGAACAATATACATACAAATTCAATATCAGTTCGATCGATGACCAAGAAAGTCCAAAATACGAATACAGGAGCTTGCGAAACCTGACATTGATGGAACGCAAGCAGCCGCTAGTTTTCCCAAAGCGACAAAAAAAATAATAACTAAAAAGCCAACATTTTCGTTCAAGGATGAGCGACAATAATAAACCAAACAGTTCCGAACTTGGGTTTCTTTCTAGCGAATTTCAAACCGTTGGCACGAGTTTGGTCCTATACTGAAACAAGAGCAGCAAAAGTTTTATACGTGTATGGGGTCCCATTTCTATACGCAGGACACCGAAATGGAAACTGAAAAAAAAAGAGCAATATCTGTATTTTTTTCGTGTAAGCTTGGGAAAACAATCACGTCACAGAAAGTTTCCCAGGGAACTATGGTCCCCATGCATGCCAAGCAGCACATATCGACGGTAAGGCAGGCAAGAACAAGGCAATCTATCGAATGCAAAATCATGAAACTAGTGGCGCATCTGATAGATGCACCGTGAGCAGCTGACGAGGACACTGCTGCAAGGGGCGAAAGAGATCTCACCTCTGAACTCCGGCTCCCAGACCACGACGACGCCAGGTCCTCGGACTCCGCGGCCAGCGACATCTCCCTCTCATCCTCGGCCGGCTCCTCTTGGTGCTGCTGCTGCTCCTGCTCCTCCTCCTCCTCTGCCTCTATGTCGTCCATCCCACGTGGCGCATCCTCGACGACCACGCGCCTCGCCGCAAAGCGCATGCAGAACCTGGTGGCGAGCGCGCGCCTGGCGCGCTCCCACGCCGGCGCCATTACCCCCAAGAGCGTGCCGCACGAAGGCGTCTCCTTTGTCTGCCGGTCTAGAGGGTCGAGCTAGATCCGTCCCGTTCTTCGCAGAGCGGAGTCTCCTTGCGGTTGGAACGGGTTTGGGTTTTGCGACGAACTGGTGTGGTGTGAGGAGAGCGAAAGCAGGGGAGAGATATAAGGGAGGAGGGAAACGCAACGAGGGGGACGAGGAATCTGTGGGGCGCTGTTTTGACTTGTTCTTCCCACTTTGCCCCTCTCAAAAGTAGGAATGTTTTTTTGGTGGCGATTTCCTTTTTTTTCTTAATATTGCTATTGCTATTCAGGTGCTTGTGGGGTTGGACACATCTGTGCTCTGTTCTAGGAATCTCTGTCATCAGAAAAAGATGAAGAAGGCATTTTGTTGGTAATTTTTTGTGTGTTGGAGTTCGGTGGGAGATGTCACTGGAAATGTATGTGATTTAGTTTTCAATTATTTTTTATATGTTCTTTCAGTAGATTTATGAAAGTTGAGTGACTTTATGTTCAAATGGAAACTTATAGAAATATTTGGTTGAAAATAAAATAGGAACTAGATTTAGAATAAGGGGGGCAATTTGTTATTTGTCATTACAAACATTATCTCTTTGGTTATTAGTACCACTAAGTCTATCTATGAATTGTAGGCTCATCTGAGTATACGAAACGTGAGACTGATGACAATTTTGCGAAGCCCATTCTTTATAATGGAAAATATCATAATCTCTCAAATAAGGGTAGAATTGGAAAAATATATACTTCACAACTCCTAAGTAACTATGGTTATATTATCTTTCTTTTTATTATATCTATTGGTTTGTAGTCATCAAATCTTCTCTCTTACTCCTTGAATCCTAGACCTCGCGTGCTTCCTCCGCTCACCAACCTGTCCCGCACTATTTTCTTTAGTCAAAATACGCATCCTCACGCCGCATTGTCATATCTCTTCATAAATACTCCTGCATCCTATACTTTCCCTTTGGCATATCTATGTCATGCATTGGTATTCACTAGCCGTATCAGCAAAATCACGCAATGATACCTTTAGTAATGCATAGTTGACTTTTGTGCATGGTATCAGCGTCATTTGAGGTAGTCATGCGCTCCATGTTGTGCATCCAGTCGAGGCATTGGTAAGCATTATGTCATTGGGATCACAATTATAATGTGCATGGGCACCACATTATATGTCATAGGGGAATAGATATTAGGGAGGGAAACGAGAACTAAGAATTTGTGGGACCAGTGTTATGACTTGTTCCCCCGTTTTGCCCCACAACAAAGTAGAAATGTATTTAGATTTAAATTTCTTCTTATTGGCATTTGGTTGATTAAAGGGGTTGCCACATCGATGTTCGTTTTCATGGGTAATTGAAAGGTGAATGAGGCAAATTTTGGCATCTTCGATTTATTGGATTTTGGAGTGTGGGATTTCACATGAAACTTATATGAAATTTATGGTTTTTACTTGTTTTTTAGACAATTATTATGCTAATGTGTTTGTGTCTGAACCAAAGTTCATAGAACTTCATAAATATGCTTGAAACTTGGATGACTATGTATCTATTCACACATGAACCTATAAAAAGTATATCATTGAAAAATAAAGTGGAGGTATCATATGGGTAAAATTGGAATGTATAAATTGAGTGACTCCCAAGTAACTATAGAACCATTTTCTTTATGATAGAAAAACTTGATTGGTTTTTAAATGCTAGATCTTTCCAGTCATCACATTTGACCATAACCCCCAAATTTTAACCTTTCTCACCAACCCCTTTGGCACGATTTTGCCAAGTTAAAATACATATCTTGTTGTATTATCATATCTCCTAATAAATGCACTCATGTATATTATACCATCCATTTATCACCCCTATGATGCACTCTCTCATTCTCTACCTTCCATTTGGAACCTCTATATACAATCTTGGATACCATACATTACATTTGGCACCTCTATGTATACATGGTCAAAAACGCACACTGATACCTTTAGTAATATACAACTAACTCATGTATGGTATCGCCGAAGAGCAACGCTTCGGCTTAAAGTGGTGTCGAAGATCAAGCATAATGCTAAGCCGAAGAGGAAAAGGATAGCTAGTCCCTAATGATTTATGTTGTAATTATAAACACATGTTAAGGTCATAAATGTATTTTTTCCGGTTGTGTCCCGTGCCTATATATAGGTGAAAGGTGAAAGGGAAATAGGCTTACACCTTTTCCTAAATTGATTTTGGTGGTTGAATTGCTCAACACAAATAATTGGACTAACTAGTTTGCTCTAGTCCATAAGTTTTACAGGTGCCAAAGGTTCACAACAAGGCAATAAAAAGACCAAAGATGGGTTCAAATAAAGAGAGCCAAAGACATCCCAAAAGGCACCCTGGTCTAGCGCACCAGACTGTCTGGTGTGCCACCGGACAGTGTCCGGTGCACCAGGGCACTCGACGATGAACTTGCCACCTTCGGGAAAGTGGGAGGCCGCTCCGCTATAATTCACCGGACTGTCCGGTGTGCCAGCGGAGCAACGGCTACTTCGCGTCAACGGTCGACTGCAAACGCATTCAATGCGCTACAGTGCGCGCCAGAGTCAGAGCAGTGACAGACGGCGCACCAGACAGTCTACAGGACCTGTCCGGTGCACCACCGGACAGCCTAGAGGCCCCACCAGTCAGAGCTCCAACGGTCAGAACCCAACGGCCGGCTGACGTGGCTGGCGCACCGGACTGTCCGGTGCGCCATGCGACAGCAGCCTTCCAACGGCCACTTTTGGTGGTTGGGGCTACAAATACCCCAACCACACCACATTCAATGGCATCCAAGTTTTCCACCTTCAACACATTACAATAGCTATAGCATTCAATTCTAGACACAACCAAAGAGATCAAATCATCTCCCAAGTTCGGAATCACTTCAAATCAAATAGTGACTAGAGAGAGCGACATTTGTGTTCATTTGAGCTCTTGCGCTTGGATTGCTTCTTTTCTTTCTCATACTTTCTTGTGATAAACTCAATTGTAACCAAGGCAAGAGACACCAATTGTGTGGTGGTCCTTGCGGGGACTTTGTGTTCCGTTTGATTGAGAAGAGAAGCTCACTCGGTCTAAGTGACCGTTTGAGAGAGGGAAAGGGTTGAAAGAGATCCGGTCTTTGTGACCACCTCAACGGGGAGTAGGTTTGCAAGAACCGAACCTCGGTAAAACAAATCCTTTTGTCTCTCTCTTTATTCGCTTGTGATTTGTTTTTCACCCTCTCTCTCGGACTTGTTTATATTTCTAACGCTAACCCGGCTTGTAGTTGTGCTTAAGTATATAAATTTCAGATTCGCCCTATTCACCCCCCATCTAGGCGACTTTCAATTGGTATCAGAGCCCGGTGCTTCATTAGAGCCTAACCGCTCGAAGTGATGTCGGGAGCATCCGCCAAGAGGGAGATCGGGACCGGCGAGAAGCCCGCCACAAGCCATGGGAAGGCTCCATCCGGGGAGTCCGCCAACAAGGTGAAGGGATCCCCTTCACACGACAAGTCGCATCAGAGCGGTGACAAGAAGAAGAAGATGAGGAAGGTGGTCTACTACGAGACCGACTCTTCGTCGCCATCCACCTCCGGCTCCGACACGCCTTCTGTAACTTCTAAACGCCATGAGCGCAAGAAGTTTAGTAAGATCCCCCTACGCTACCCTCGCATTTCCAAACGTACTCCTTTACTTTCCGTCCCATTAGGCAAACTGTCGGTGTTTTGGGTCCGACCGCACACCCGGGGTTGCCCCTCAAGGTGTTTTTAGGAGTAGGACGATGTTGCCGACGGTAGCTCGATGGTTCGTGCTGGGCGCACGAGAAACTATGAACAATGATGTACAAGTTCGGGCCGCCTAGAGATGCGTAACACCCTACGTCCTGGCGGGAATGCTTTTTGTGGTGGATTACAAGGAAACTCTCTAGTATAGGGAACATAGAGAGTTGAGGTGGGTGGCTGTGTAGTGAGATCGACCGTTCTGAAGGGGTGCCCCCTAGGCCTTATATATTCGACCGTGAGGCAATACATGCGGATATGATAACTATGCGCACCTAAGAAATAGTGAACTGATAGAGTCTATCTTCCTATAGCTCTGCCGACTCATCCTCGCTTGGTTCCATTGTACGGGGCTCCAGCGCGGGAAAGTCGGGTCTCTGTTGTGGTTACTTGCTCGATGTTGTTGGGCCGTCTGGGCTCGCACCGATCCGGCCTTGTGTCGATCTGCTTCACTGGTCATTCTTCCCCAGGCCCACGAAGGGATGACCTTACGAATTATTGGGCCCTCGGGCCTTTCGTGAGGTCTTTTATCCTTCCAGTGGACCCGGGGGATATCTGTCCCCCACAAGCCCCCGATCTTTGGGTTGATTTTGAAATAATCGGCCCAAAGATCCTAGGTCCAGCTTGCGGTCTTTGTTTATGACAAGAAATGCTTTCCGGGTAATCTGGTAAAAACGATTTCTTACTGTCTCCTTCTGCTTTTATCACTCGAAAACTGGTGTTCTGTCTCGAACTTCGCGCTTTGGAGGTCAGCATTTCGTACTGTAGGACCTTGAACTTCATTGGGTGCACCAGAGGTGCACCCAATGGGTGTAGCCCCCGAGCTTTGAGTGGATTTTTGAAAATAATCCACTCGAAGGTCTTCACTTCGAGTATTATCAGAAATCATTTTTATTTTCCGCTTGCACTTTGTTGGAGGTCAGCCTTGTTTTTTATCTTGCCATATGCTTTAGAAGTTAGCATTATCTTGACTTGGAATGACGATTCATTGGGTGCACCGAAGGTGCACCCAATGGGTGTAGCCCCCGAGCTTTGAGTGGATTTTTGAAAACAATCCGCTCGAAGGTCTTCATTTCGTGCCCTTTTGCTGAGAATCATCCTTTCTTTTTCCGAATGCTTTAGAGGTCAGCATTATGTCATTGATATTATGCTTTAGAGGTCAGCATGTATTTTGTCTTTGAGGCCGAGTTCATGATCTGCCCATATCTTGCTAGGTGGTGCAATTTATTTGATCTGCGACTGATTGGACGTTCGATGGACATCCCCTGGCTAGTCTTCATGTCGCTTCTGTCAATCAGGCTTGTACTTCACCGGATATATTTGGCTTTCCTTTGATCCTTGCTGATATCTCACTTTTGTCTTGAGGTATTCATTGCATGCGCTGCACGGATGTGACAGTTTTGAAAAATATACTGATAATTCCTGGGCGTCCCCCCCAATGGGTGTGGGCAAGGGACGGCTTGGTACGCTTAGTGTTTGGCGAACTGCTTCTGAGTAGTAATTTGATGTGACCGCAGGTGTAATCATATTGCCCGCGCGGTTGACTGGAGTCCCAATGGGTGTTGTGTTGCGTGAAGCGTCGTCAGCCGCCTGACGTGTCTTCAGACGGTTTGAATTGCATATTGAATTTTTGTGACTGTTCAGTGACCGTGGTAGGAGATGGACGATTGCCTTCTTCTATAAATAGTGTTCTTGCTTCCCCGGCATTTTCACATCTCTTACTGCTCTCTGCTGCTTGCTTTCTTCTTCTCCCTTCATTTCCACCATGGGCAAGAGTAACAAATGCAAGCGCGAGCCAACTCCTCCATCGGAGGACTTCGGCAACTCGGAATACTAGGAGGAGGAGTTCTCCTCCGAGTCTGAGGGGTCTCCGGCTCCCGTCTCTCCCCCGGCGTCGTCTGATGATTCAGACGACTCTCAGGGGATTGTCGCGGAGGTCTGGACTTATATCCGGGTCGTCGAGCGCTCCGGGCTCGAGGGCTCAGATGAGTCGGAGTACTCCTCGGACGAGGAGGACTCTTCGGACTCGTCCGAGGAGGGCAGCGACGGTGATGGCGGAGACGACGACGACGACGACGGAGGCGACGGTGACGACGGCGACGACAGCAGCAGGGGCGGCAACGGCGGCAGCAAGGGCGGCAATGACAGCAGCAGCAGGGGCAGCAACGGCGGCGGCAGCAGCAAGGGCAGCAACAAGGCCAGTGGCTAGATGCCACTGGTTTTTAGATGTTAGTACAGATTAGAAGTAGTATAATAAAATAATGTAGTACTAGTTAGTAGTGTAGAGTAGTGGAGTGTAGTGCAGTAGTAGTAGTAGTAGGGAAGCATCAACTCATGACGAGTTGATTTGTAAGTTCTGTAGCTTCCCTTAATGAAGAATGATTTCGTCTCCTCCTATGTTGATTATTTTGCCTCATGGTCAGTTGATGATTGTCGCGATATTTATTGTCCGTAATGCTCTCTGTCTGTTATAATTGTGTCGTAACTTGGAGTTTTCGAATCATTCCTCTGTTTGCCTTATCTGTGAAGTCAATTCCTCTGGAGTAGTAGCTGAGTCACTCGGGCATCATATCGTCGCTTTTAGGGGTGATGGCCGAGTTATTATTGTCAACATTTACGCTTCTGAAGTAGCGTCTAAATGATGACGAAGCCACATCAGCGTTTTAGAATTAACGTTTGAGTGACTGATGACCACGTCGGCGCTTTTAGAGGTAACAACCGAGTGACTGATGACGACGTCGGTGTTTTAGAGATAACTGCCGAGTTAGAACGGGCTGTGTTGGCCACTTTGAAGATAATAGCCGAGTGATGATGTGGCACACCGGCGTTTTAGAAATAACTGTCAGGTGATGACATGGCATGCCAGTGTTTTAGAAGTAACCGTCGGGTGATGACTGGGCACTTTTTGGAAACGGTATCCGACCCGGGAAAACCCCATATGTACTGCGCCTTCGGCTGCCTCTGCTTTCTGTGCCCTAGTTCTTGCTTTCCTGCCTCCAGATCCTCTCTGCCCTTTTGCAATTCGGCTCCCGCTCTGCTCGCCGGTGGAGTTGAGATGGCGCCCAAGCGGAAGGCCTCGAGTTCGTCCGATGCTGTGATTCCCCCTATCGACCCCAACAGCCAGTTGCCTTTCACAGGTAACCATATGTCTGTTGTTTCTGAGCCTGACCTTCTACATCTCGTGTCCATTGGGGTCCTTCCTCCGAAGGAGCTCTGTTCTTGGCGGATTTGCCACGGGGTCACTGTTCCAACAGAGGATACCCACGAATCCGTGATTTATGTTCCTTTTCTTCTCCGCGGTCTTGCTCTTCCTATTTCTCCCTTTTCCGTGGTCTCCTTGATTTCTATCGCCTTAATTTGACCCATCTGAATCCCAATTCCATTCTGCAAATTTCCATTTACGTTCATTTATGCGAGGCTTTTCTTGGCGTCCTGCCACATTTTGGACTGTGGAAGTACTTGTATCACTGTCGCCCTGGGATGGCCGGGGGCAGCATCAGCTGGTGGGGGGTGCGAGTTTGGAGATGCGCCGTGGGAGGAAGACTGACTACCTTGAAATCCCACTCAAGGATAGTATCAAAGGATGGCGCTTGGAGTGGTTTATTGTTGAGAACCACAGAAATTCTCTCCCCCCACGGTCAGGGAGACAGCCGGATGTTCATGCTCCGAGTTGGACCGAGTCCCCCACGGACCAGGAGGTGGCTGAGGCAGGGGCTTTGCTGGCTGAAGTTGGACTGCTGAAGGAGAGGGGTCTGACTGTAGAGGCTATGGTTGCTGATTTTGTCTTCAAGAACATTCAGCCATTGAAGGACAGGGCATACCCGGCCTATCTGTACCGAGGTCTAGCTGACTCAACCCGGGTCACCAACAGAAGAATTCCTACTGTAGACTTGGTGAACCAGCTTGAAATGATACTTAGAGGCAAGGTATCAAATGTTGGCGCCCCTATCGCATACTCGGTCTGGAACCTGCCTCCTTCCAAGGCCTTTACTCATTTTGTGTCGAATCCTCCTGCTGCTGATGGCGGTTTGGGCCTTAGAGTGCGACCCTCTGCCGAAGAAGTTAGTGCTTTGGTTGCTTCGCTTGGAGAAATTCCTGATGATGAACGGCATGTCCACTTTGACGTGCCTTTGGATCCTAGTGATGTAGAGATAAGTGCTATGCTTGATATGCTGGCCGAGGACTCTTCTGATGCTGCTCCTGCTGGGACATTGGTGGTGGCGCCTCTCCCGGAAGCTGGTAAAACCTTGGATATTCAGAGGCCTGTTAGTGTTCGCCCGAAGCGCCCTTGCCGAGCCAATCAACTTGATTCTCCTGCTGATGAGCAGAAAAAGAAAAAGAGACGTCTTCGGCGAGTATCTAGCTTGGATCGGGATGCTGGTCCTTCGGTTCCTGCTGTTGAGGAAGTGCCTATGCCTGAATTTACCGACGCTGACCCCAATGGGTGTGATCCATCTGTCGCTGATCCCAATGGGTGTGCTGTCTGTGTTGCTGATGAAAACGAGGAGGAGGAAGAAGATGAGATCCCTTTGACTCGGAAGAACAATCGGCGATACATAGCCAGTGGGGAAAGTAGTGGAGTTCCTTCTCCTGCTCTGTCTGCCCTCATTGGTCTACAAGAATTGTCTCTGGCGAACTTTGATCAGACTCTTGAAGATATGGTTCCAGAGGATCTATTATCGGAGCCGGCGGATGGTGACGCGATGGATGTTTGTGCTGATGTGTTCGACGCCGGGTTGGGGTCATCCCGGGCAGCGTCCCGCGCCTCATCGACCTTGGAGCGTGGTCTTGAGGGTCAGGAAACTGACTTGGATCGTCTTGCTCCCATGGAAGTAACTGAGGGACCTTCAGCCTTAGAGGTGGCTGTCGCAGAGAACTCAACCCTCAAGGATGGTGTTGTCGCTCACCCAGCCCCCGAGGGTGTTGCCGGGGATGATTCGACTCGGGTGGGTAGCGCAAGCTGCGACCTAGCCCCCGAGGGTGTTGCCGGAGACGATCCAGCTTGAATGGGTAGCACAAACTATGACCCAGCCCCCGAGGGTGTCCAAGCGGGGTCTCCCTCTGGTACTTCCATGGATGTTCACGTAGGGTCTCCTCCACATTCTGGTTGCATGGTGGTAGCCCAAGCCTTTGGTCAAGGAGCCGCTTTAGAGGCTAGCGTTCCTGACGACAAAGTTTTGGGCTCTGCTGATGACACTGAGTTGGTCCCTGTTGGTTCATTGCAAGTTGCTCCGGGTGGTGATCCTTCGCCGAGCCATCAATTGATTTCTCACGATTTGGGGGTCCCCTCATTCTTCTCCAACCTCCAGGTACTATTGTCTATTCTAGTCTGATTTTTACACTGGATGAATTGCTGTCATTACACTCATCTGCTCTCAATATCAGGCATTGGTGGACGGGATGGCTAGTCAGCTGAAGTTGCAAGGTGCTTCTGTTCTAGAGAGAGCTTCGTCTCTGGCACGTTGGAATCCGGTGCTGCTTCAACAGCGTATTTCTGACTTAGAGGCGGCGAATGCTGGTTAGTGCTTTTCTGCTTCCTTTCGTCTATCTTATTAAACTGCTTCTTAATCTAAACTTTTTGCTTGACCGTTTCTCGCTAGATATGGCTCGACAGTTTTATGTTCTTGAAGATAAACATTCTCAAAATCAGGCTGAATTGGTCCGGCGGTGCTCTGATTTTGAAGAAAAGTATTCCCAAAGTCAGACTGAGCTGGCCCAAGTTTCTGCTGCTCTGAACGATGCCAACGTGTTGAACTCTACTCTGCACGCTCAGCTTGATTCTGAAAAGGTGACCTGAAAACCCAAGCTTTGTTTTGCCATGCTCTTATTGCTGGCTCGACGTTTGAAGAAGTCAATTCTTGTTTGCAGGAAGAAAAATGTGCCCTTGTTGCTTCTCGTGACAATCTTGACAAGCTATATCGTGACTCCAGCAACTCGTTGACCATCCTGGAGAGGAGTCATCGCTTCACCATGGAGGATTAGACAATCAGCGTTGTAAGCTGCAGGAATCCATGGACGACGTGATCCGTCTCAGGCAGTTGATATCTGCTAAAGATGCTGCCATCAAGCAACTGCGTGCTTCCAAGAAGTCCGTCGCCCAGGAGCTAGAGACCGCTCAGTTGGCTGTCAAGGTTGCTGAAGAAACTTCTGGTACTCTGAGGGCCCAGCACGACAGAGCCATGGATAAAGCCATTCGCGCAGGGCGGATCTTGATGAGGAGACCTGGGGTGATTGTTCCTGACGACATAAGGGCTGATGTGAACGCTGCTCCCAATTCCTCAAGTCGCCCTTCTTCGTCGGTCGCTCCTGAGAAGAATGTTGCAAAATAGAAAAACATTGTGTGCTTTGAGCGCGCGGTTATCGTGCTCGAATGTTTTGTTAGAGGACACCTGCTTAAGATTTGAATGCTACTGTTATTTAGAATTCGACAGTATCACATTTTGCAGAAGTAAAATGCCGTGTAATGATTTCGATACTTCTTCATGGGACATAGAGGTCGCCCCTAGATGAGTAACTGTGTGCGCGCCGAGTGTGCTGCGCCAGTTTAAGTTAGTATTAACTCAGACCGACTGTGTCCGCCCCCGAGTTAAGTAATTGCAAGTATGTGGCACCGTCTTAGGTCGTTGCCGACTTAAGCCGATCGCTTCGTTAGCAGGGCATAGTGGTCGCTCTGAGTTAAGTAAGCGCGAGCATGTTGCACCGTCTTAAGTCGTTGTCGACTTAAGTCGATTGCTCCGTTAGCAGGGCATAGTGGTCACCCCGAGTTAAGTGAGCGCGAGCATGTTGCACCGTCTTAAGTCGTTGCCGACTTAAGCCGATTGCTCCGTTTAGTAGGGCATAGTGGTCACCCCGAGTTAAGTAAGCGCGAGCATGTTGCACCGTCTTAAGTCATTGCCGACTTAAGTCGATTGCTCCGTTAGCAGGGCATAGTGGTCACCCCGAGTTAAGTAAGCGCGAGCATGTTGCACCGTCTTAAGTCATTGCCGACTTAAGCCGACTGCTCCGTTTAGCAGGGCATAGTGGTCACCCCGAGTTAAGTAAGCGCGAGCATGTTGCACCGTCTTAAGTCATTGCTGACTTAAGCCGATTGCTCCGTTTAGCAGGGCATAGTGGTCACCCCGAGTTAAGTAAGAATGCAGGTCAATCATGAACAAACTGAGTATTCTTGAAGCCTTTTTATTGATGATATATTTCCCATTTTACAGAGTACATTGTCGTCCCGGTAGCTTTTGAAATACAGCTAGGGATAAAACTTCCTGAGATGTTCTATATTCCATGAGTTCCTGATTTCCGTGCCGTCCATCTGAGTGAGACGATATGATCCCGGCCGAGTGACTTCTGCTACTATGAATGGTCCTTCCCATAGGGGTGACAACTTGTGTCGTCCCTCCCCCGTTAGAATTCGGCGGAGGACGAGATCCCCCACTGCAAAGGATCGACATCGCATGGCCTTGTCGTGATAGCGTCTCAGAGTTTGCTGGTACCGTGCTGATTGAATTACCGTGTTCAGTCGTTCTTCTTCGAGTACATCAACATCCTCCAGCCTAGTAGCCTCGGCTTCTGCTATGCTTTCAAAGACCAACCTTGGTGCCCCAAACTTGAGATCAGCGGGCAGTACTGCTTCTGACCCATAGACCATGAAGAAAGGAGTATTTCCATGCAAAGCTCGACTAGGTTGAGTTCTTAGGCTCCAAACGACGTAGGGCAACTCCCTTATCCACTTTCCTGCGAACTTTTCATTTTTATCAAAGACTTTTTTCTGAGTGCCTCTAATATCATCCCGTTAGCTCGTTCAACCTGCCCGTTGGCTCTTGGGTGTGCCACCGAAGCATACTTGATCTGAATGCTCTTTTGCTCGCAGAAATCGAAGAACTCTGAACTTGTGAAGTTGGATCCTAGGTCAGTTATGATACTGTTCGGTATTCCGAATCTGAATATTATGTCTTGTATGAATTCCACAGCCTTAGCTGAGGTTAAAGAAGCAATGGGTTTGAACTCTATCCATTTAGTGAATTTGTCGATTGCTACCAGTACATGAGTGTATCCTCCTTGAGCTTTCTTGAAAGGTCCAATCATATCCAGTCCCCAGCATGCGAACGACCAAGTTACTGGTATGGTCTGCAGTTGCTGTGCTGGTAGATGTTGTTGCTTTGACAAGTACTGGCAAGCTTCACACCTCTGAACTAACTCGGCTGCATCACTTTTCGCTGTTGGCCAATAGAATCCCGACCTGAAGACCTTCCCGACTAGTGTCCTGGATGCTGCGTGTATTCCACATTGCCCAGCATGGACCTCATCTAGAAGTTGCTTCCCAGTAGATGAGAGAATGCATTTCATGAGGACGCCCGATGCACCCCTTCTGTATAGTGTCTCCCCAATGAGTGTGTAGTGAGCTGACTGTCTAGCGATGCGCTCGGCTGCATTTTTGTCATCTGGTTCCTCTTCATTCTTTATATATCTGATGATCGGCCTTCTCCAGTCATCAGAATCTAACTCTGGTTGGTTCACGATATTACATTCTTCTGCCTGGTCCATTGAGATGCTTGGATGTGGTATTTCTTGCACAAAGACTCCAGGTGGGACCTGAGTTTGACTGGATCCTAGTTTGGACAATACATCAGCTGCCGTGTTTCGATCTCTTTCCACATGGTGAAATTCCAGACCTTCAAATTTATCTTCTAGTTTCTGGACGACGGTGCAGTATTTTCCCATAGAGTCGCTCGAACAATCCCATTCTTTGCTTATCTGGCTTATGACTACCAGAGAATCTCTGTATACCATCAGTCTCTTGATGCCCAGTGATATAGCAATGTTCAGTCCATGAATCAGAGCTTCATATTCGGCTGCGTTGTTGGAGGCTGGAAATAACAACTGGAGGGCATATTTGAGGTGCTCGCCTCCAGGTGCGGTAAAGAGAATCCCTGCGCCTGCTCCCTGCAGTTTTAGCGAGCCATCAAAATACATTCGCCATACTTCTGCGGTTTCTGGGTTATCTGGTACTTGTTGTTCAGTCCATTCTGATACGAAGTCAACCAATGCTTGAGTTTTGATGGCAGTGCGAGGTCGAAATTCGATGTCATGAGATCCCAGTTCGTAGGCCCACTTGGCTATTCGGCCAATGGCTTCCTTGTTGTGAAGAATATCCCCTATCGGAAAACTAGTGACTACTATGACTTTGTGGTCGTCAAAGTAGTGACGTAGCTTGCGGGCAGTTAGAAGTACTGCATATAATAGCTTCTGAACTTGAGGATACTTTTTCTTCGAGGGACCCAGAACTGCACTGATGAAATAAACAGGATGTTGCACTGGGTAGGCATGTCCTTCTTCTGCTCGCTCGACTACCAACACGGTGCTTACCACGTGAGTCGTGCAAGAGATATACATCAGCAAATCCTTAGCTGGTTGAGTTGATGTGGCTCGCCGTGGCGGTTTCAGCACTGGTGGTGTCGTCAAGAATTTTTTCAATGCGTCTAGGGCATCATGTGCTTCTGAAGTCCACTGAAACTTATCCACCTTCTTGAGTAGTTTATAAAATGGTAGGCCTTTTTCTCCCAGTCTGGATATGAATCTGCTCAGTGCTGCCATACATCCGGTAAGTCTCTGAACTTTCTTTTGTGATCGTGGTGCCTCCATTTTCATGATAGCTTCGATCTTGTCTGGATTAGCTTCAATTCCCCGGTGGCTGACAATAAACCCGAGTAGCTTTCCTGCTGGTACCCCGAAGACATATTTTTCGGGATTAAGCTTCCATCGATATCGCCGTAGACTGTTGAAAACTAGCTGTAAATCTTCGATGAAATTTTCCGAGTTTTCCGTTTTAATTACCACATCATCTACATAGGCTTCCACACGCTTGCCCCAGTGATCGGCTAAGCATGTTTGAATGACTCTTTGATAAGTCGCTCCAGCGTTTTTGAGGCCAAACAGCATGGAGGTATAGCAGAAAGCACCGAATGGAGTGATGAACACTGTTTTTTCCTCGTCTTCTTTTGCCAAGCTAATCTGATGATACCCGGAGTAGCAATCCAAGAAAGACAACACAGAACATCCAGCGGTGGAATCTACCACCTGATCTATCCTAGGAAGCCCAAAGGGATCCTTCGGACAGTGTTTGTTGAGATCCGTGTAGTCGACGCACATGCGCCAATCCACTTTATTCTTTTTGAGTACAAGAATAGGGTTGGCTAACCACTCGGGGTGTAACACCTCTCTAATAAATCCTGCCACGACTAAGAGGGCCAGCTCAGCGCGAATGGCCTCTCTCTTGTCGGGCGTGAAACGACATAATTTTTGCTGAATCGGACTCGCCTGGGGATAAACTTTCAATTTGTGCTCGGCCAGTTCTCTTAGGACTCCCGGCATATCCGCAGGTTGCCATGCGAATACGTCTCGGTTGTCTTGCAGGAACTGGACGGGCGCGCTTTCCTATTTGTCATCCAGGCTGGAACTGATGATGGCGGTCTTGCGTTCATCAGCAAACCCAAGGTTGATCCTTTTGGTTTCTTCAGTCGGCCGCATAGAGGTCGCGGCTTGAGCTTCATTTGCAGGTGCTGCAAGGTCTTCCTTAGGCTTAGAGTTTGCCTGTATCGAAGAAGTTGCCGACGGTTTGGTGGTGAGGGCCGCCTGGATGGCCACTCGGAAACATTCTGCGGCGCCTTGGAAGTCAGCGCGCACAGTTATGATTCCTTGCGGCCCTGGCATCTTCAATATCATGTATGTGTAATGCGGAATGGCCATGAATTTTGCCAATCCCAGCCTCCCGATGACGGCGTTGTACCCGCAGTCGAAGTTCGCCACTTCGAACCTCAGGAACTCGGTTCTGTAGTTCTCCGGAGTTCCGAAGGTGACTGGCATGTAGATGTGGCCCAGCGGGTATTCTCCTTCAGTCAGCACGATGCCGAAGAAAGGAGTGTCTGACTCGTGGAGCTCTTTGAGGTGAACTCCCAAGCCTTGGAGTGTTCGGGGGAAGGTGACGTTGATGCTGCTCCCCCTGTCCACTAATACCTTCTTCACCCTGCTCTCTCGGATCACTGGATCGACGAGGAGCGGGTATTTGCCTGTGTGGTCGAAGTTGAGCCATTGATCTGCCCGAGTGAAGGTGATCGGGTGCTCCGACCATCGGTACGGAGCGGGAGGACCGGTGGTCGCCACCAATATCTGGCGATCGTTGAGCTTTTGTTGTCTTCTGTTCTCCTGCGATCCGTGTCCGCCGAAGATGACGTTGACCTCTCTGTCAACGCGCGGGAAGGCTCCACCTCCTCCCTCTTCCTGCTGCTGGGGTTGTCGCGGTTCTCCTGGTCCTCCCCGCGGCGGAGGAGGAGGTAGAGGTTGGAAGGGCCGACCGTGTCCGACGGCCATTGAGCTAGCTTAGATCGGCGACACACCCCCTACCTGGCGCGCCAGCTGTCGGTGTTTTGGGTCCGACCGCACACCCTGGGTTGCCCCTCAAGGTGTTTTTAGGAGTAGGACGATGTTGCTGACTGTAGCTCGATGGTTCGTGCTGGGCGCACGAGAAACTATGAACAATGATGTACAGGTTCGGGCCGCCTAGAGATGCGTAACACCCTACGTCCTGGCGGGAATGCTTTTTGTGGTGGATTACAAGGAAACTCTCTAGTATAGGGAACATAGAGAGTTGAGGTGGGTGGCTGAGTAGTGAGATCGACCGTTCTAAAGGGGTGCTCCTAGGCCTTATATATTCGACCGTGAGGCAATACATGCGGATATGATAACAATGCGCACCTAAGAAATAGTGAACTGATTGAGTCTATCTTCCTATAGTTCTGCCGACTCATCCTCGCTTGGTTCCATTGTACGGGGCTCCAGCGCGGGAAAGTCAGGTCTCTGTTGTGGTTACTTGCTCGACGTTGTTGGGCCGTCTGGGCTCGCACCGATCCGGTCTTGTGTCGATCTGCTTCACTGGTCATTCTTCCCCAGGCCCACGAAGGGATGACCTTACGAATTATTGGGCCCTCGGGCCTTTCGTGAGGTCTTTTATCCTTCCAGTGGACCCGGGGGATATCTGTCCCCCACACAAACCACCTATGTTTGATGGTGAAGATTATAATATGTGGAGTGATAAAATGAGGCATCATCTAACCTCACTCCACACTAGCATTTGGGATGTTGTTGAGATTGGAGTACAGGTACCAACACCGGGGGATGAAGACTATGATTCGGATGAGGTCGCCCAAATCCGACACTTCAACTCTCAAGCCACCACTATACTCCTCGCCTCTCTAAGTCGAGAGGAGTATAACAAGGTGCAAGGATTAAAGAGCGCCAAGGAGATTTGGGACGTGCTTAAAACCGCGCACGAAGGAGATGAGGTGACTAAAATCACCAAGCGGGAGACGATCGAGGGGGAGCTCGGTCGGTTCCGACTCAACCAAGGCGAGGACCCTCAAGCAATGTACAACCGGCTCAAGACCTTGGTGAACCAAGTGCGCAACCTCGGGAGCACAAAAATGGGATGACCATGAAATGATCAAGGTTATTCTTAGATCACTTGTTTTTCTTAACCCTACGCAAGTTCAATTAATTCGTGGTAATCCCAGATACACACTAATGTCTCCCGAAGAAGTGATAGGAAATTTTGTGAGCTTTGAGTTAATGATCAAAGGCTCAAAGAAAATCATCGAGCTAGATGGCCCCTCCACGCCCGAAGCACAACCGGTCGCATTCAAGGCAACGGAGGAGAAAAAGGAGGAGTCTACATCAAGTAGACAACCCATCGACGCCTCTAAGCTCGACAATGAGGAGATGGCGCTCATCATCAAAAGCTTCCGCCAAATCCTCAAGCAAAGGAGGGGGAAGGACTACAAATCCCGCTCCAAGAAAGTGTGGTAAGCCCGATCATTTCATTGCTAAATGTCCATTATCTAGTGATAGTGACAGGGGCGACGACAAGAAGGGAAAGAGGGGAGAAAAGAAGAGATACTACAAGAAGAAGGGCAGCGATGCCCATGTGTGTCGCGAGTGGGACTCCGACGAGAGATCCTCCGACTCCTCCTCCGACGAGGACGCCGCCAACATCGCCGTCACCAAGGGACTCCTCTTCCCCAACATCGGCCACAAGTGCCTCATGGCAAAGGACGACAAAAGGAAGAAGGTAAAATCAAAATCCTCCACTAAATATGAAACCTCTAGTGATGAGGATAACTCTTGTGATGAGGAGGATAATTTGCGCCCCTTTTTGCCAACCTAAACATGCAACAAAAGGAAAAATTAAATGAATTAATTAGTGCTATTCATGAGAAGGATGAACTCTTGGACTCTCAAGAGGACTTCCTTATTAAAAAAACAAGAAGCATGTTAAGGTTAAAAATTCTTATGCTCTAGAAGAAGAAAAATGTGAAAAATTATCTAGTGAGCTAAGCACTTGTAATGATATTATTGCCAACCTTAGAAATGAAAATGCTAAATTAATTGCTAAGGTTGATTCTAATGTTAGTGATGTTTCAATTCCCAATCTTAGAGATGATAATGTTAGTTTACTTGCTAAGATTGAAGAATTGAATATCTCTCTTGCTAGCCTTAGAAATGATAATGAAAAATTAATTGCTAAGGCTAAAGATTTAGATGTTTGCAATGTTACAATTTCCAATCTTAGAAGTGAAAATGACATTTTACATGCTAAGATTGTTGAACTAAAATCTTGCAAACCCTCTACATCTACTGTTGAGCATGTTTCCATTTGTACTAGATGTAGAGATATTAATGTTGATGCTATTCATGATCACCTAGCATTAATTAAGAAACAAAATGATCACATAGCTCAACTTAATGCTAAGATTAATGAGCATGACTTAGAAAATAAAAAATTTAAATTTGCTAGAAGCATGCTCTATAGTGGGAGACGCCCTGGCATCAAGGATGGCATTGGCTTCCAAAAGGGGGACAATGTCAAACTTAATGCCCCTCCTAAAAGATTGTCTAACTTTGTTAAGGGCAAGGCTCCCATGCCTCAGGATAACGAGGGTTACATTTTGTACCCTGCCGGTTATCCCGAGCACAAGATTAGGAGAATTCATTCTAGGAAGTCTCACTCTGGCCCTAATC
Organism: Zea mays; assembly: GCF_902167145.1. Taxonomy (NCBI): domain Eukaryota; kingdom Viridiplantae; phylum Streptophyta; class Magnoliopsida; order Poales; family Poaceae; genus Zea; species Zea mays. Next base: position 32,137,403 of record NC_050100.1, on the reverse strand, counting down.
ATGCTTTTATGTATAAGGGTGAGACATCTAGCTCTAGGCAATCAACCCGTGCAAAATTGCCTAAAGAGAAAACTCCTATTGCATCAAATGATTCTAACATTTCATTTAGGACTTTTGATGCATCTTATGTTTTGACTAACAAATCCGGCAAGGTAGTTGCCAAGTATGTTGGGGACAAGCACAAGGGATCAAACACTTGTGTTTGGGTACCCAAAGTTCTTGTATCTAATGTCAAAGGACCCAAAACCATTTGGGTACCTAAAGTCAAGAACTAAATTTGTTTTGTAGGTTTATGCATCTGGGGGCTCAAGTTGGATCATCGACAGCGGGTGCACAAACCACATGACAGGGGAGAAGAAGATGTTCTCCTCCTATGAGAAAAACCAAGATCCCCAACGAGCGATCACATTCGGGGATGGAAATCAAGGTTTGGTCAAAGGATTGGGTAAAATTGCTATATCACCTGACCATTCCATTTCCAATGTTTTTCTTGTAGATTCTTTAGACTATAACTTGCTTTCAGTTTCTCAATTATGTAAAATGGGCTACAACTGTCTTTTTACGGATATAGGTGTTACTGTCTTTAGAAGAAGTGATGATTCAATAGCATTTAAGGGAGTGTTAGAGGGTCAGCTATACTTAGTAGACTTTGATAGAACTAAACTCGACACTTGCTTAATTGCTAAGACTAACATGGGCTGGCTCTGGCATCGCCGACTAGCACATGTTGGAATGAAGAATCTTCACAAGCTTCTAAAGGGAGAACACATTTTGGGACTAACAAATGTTCATTTTGAGAAAGACAAGGTTTGTAGCGCATGTCATGCAGGGAAGCAAGTTGGTGTTCATCATCCACACAAGAACATCATGACGACTGACAGACCACTCGAGCTCCTACACATGGACCTATTCGGCCCGATAGCTTACATAAGCATCGGCAGGAGTAAGTACAGTCTAGTTATTGTGGATGACTATTCTCGCTTCACTTGGGTGTTCTTTTTGCAAGAAAAATCTCATACCCAAGAGACCTTAAAGGGATTCTTGAGACGGGCTCAAAACGAGTTCGGCTTAAGGATCAAGAAAATTAGAAGTGACAACGGGACGGAGTTCAAGAACTCACAAATCGAAGGCTTCCTTGAGGAGAAGGGAATCAAGCATGAGTTCTCTTCTCCCTACACGCCACAACAAAATGGTGTAGTGGAGAGGAAGAATCAAACTCTATTGGACATGGCAAGAACCATGCTTGATGAGTACAAGACCTCGGATCGGTTTTAGGCTGAGGCGGTTAACACCGCGTGCTACGCCATCAACCGATTGTATCTACACCGAATTCTCAAGAAGACATCATATGAACTCCTAACCGGTAAAAAGCCCAATGTTTCATATTTTAGAGTCTTTGGCAGCAAATGCTTTATTCTTGTTAAAAGAGGTAGAAAATCCAAATTTGCTCCTAAGGCTGTAGAAGGCTTTTTACTAGGATATGACTCAAACACAAGGGCATATAGAGTCTTTAACAAGTCCTCTAGACTAGTTGAAGTTTCTTGTGACATTGTGTTTGATGAGACTAACGGCTCTCAAGTAGAGCAAGTTGATCTTGATGAGATAGGTGATGAAGAGGCTCCGTGCATCGCGCTAAGGAACATGTCCATTGGGGATGTGTGTCCTAAGGAATCCGAAGAGCCACAACAAGCACAAGATCAACCATCTTCCTCCACACAAGCATCTCCACCAACTCAAGAAGAGGGTAAGGCTCAAAATGATGAAGGAGAAGATCAAGAAGTTGAGCCACCTCAAGAGGAGAGCAATGATCAAGGGGGAGATGCCCATAATCAAGATGAGGAAGATGAACAAGCGACAAGACCGCCACACCCAAGAGTCCACCAAGCAATTCAACGAGATCACCCCGTGAACACCATCCTCGGCGACATTCAAAAAGGGGTAACTACTCGATCTCGTGTTGCTCATTTTTGTGAACATTACTCTTTTGTTTCCTCTATTGAGCCACACAGGGTAGAGGAAGCACTACAAGATTCGGATTGGGTGGTGGCGATGCAAGAGGAGCTCAACAACTTCACTAGGAACGAGGTATGGCATTTAGTTCCACGTCCTAACCAAAATGTTGTAGGAACCAAGTGGGTCTTCCGCAACAAACAAGATGAGCATGGTGTGGTGACAAGGAAAAAAGCCCGACTTGTGGCCAAGGGGTATTCACAAGTCGAAGGTTTGGATTTTGGTGAAACCTATGCACCCGTAGCTAGGCTAGAATCAATTCGCATTTTACTTGCCTATGCTACTTACCATGGCTTTAAGCTTTATCAAATGGACGTGAAAAGTGTCTTCCTCAATGGACCAATCAAGGAAGAGGTCCATGTTGAGCAACCTCCCGGCTTTGAAGATAGTGAGTACCCTAACCATGTATATAAAGTCTCTAAGGCGCTTTATGGGCTTAAGCAAGCCCCAAGAGCATGGTATGAATGCCTAAGAGATTTTCTTATCACTAATGGCTTCAAAGTCGGAAAGGTCGATCCTACTCTATTCACTAAAATTCTTGACAATGATTTGTTTGTATGCCAAATCTATGTTGATGATATTATATTTGGGTCTACTAACGAATCTACAGGTGAGAAATTTAGTAGGATCATAACACAGAAATTCGAGATGTCTATGATGGGGGAGTTGAAGTACTTCTTAGGATTTCAAGTGAAGCAACTCCAAGAAGGCACCTTCATTAGCCAAACGAAGTATATTCAAGACATTCTAAACAAATTTGGGATGAAGGATGCCAAGCCCATCAAGACACCCATGGGAACCAATGGGCATCTCGACCTCGACACGGGAGGTAAATCCGTAGATCAAAAGGTATACCGGTCGATGATAGGTTCTTTACTCTATTTATGTGCTTCACGACCGGACATTATGCTTTCTGTATGCATGTGTGCAAGATTCCAAGCCGACCCTAAGGAAGCTCACCTTACGGCCGTAAAACGAATCTTGAGATATTTAGTTTATACTCCTAAGTTTGGGCTTTGGTACCCTCGGGGATCCACATTTGATTTGATTGGTTATTCGGATGCCGATTGGGCGGGGTGTAAAATTAATAGAAAGAGCACATCGGGGACTTGCCAGTTCTTTGGAAGGTCTCTGGTGTCTTGGGCTTCAAAGAAGCAAAATTCCGTAGCTCTTTCTACCGCCGAAGCCGAGTACATTGCCGCAGGTCATTGTTGCGCGCAATTGCTTTAGATGAGGCAAACCCTTAGGGACTATGGTTGCAAATTAACCAAAGTTCCTCTTCTATGTGATAATGAGAGTGCAATCCGCATGGCGAATAATCCTGTTGAACAAAGCCGCACTAAACACATAGCCATTCGGTATCATTTTCTAAGGGATCACCAACAAAAGGGGGATATCGAGATTGCATATATTAACACCAAAGAACAATTAGCCGATATCTTTACCAGGCCACTAGATGAACAAACATTTAACAAACTTAGGCATGAGCTAAATATTCTTGATTCTCGGAATTTCTTTTGATGTCTTGCACACATAGTTCATTAATATACCTTTGACCATGTCTCTTTTATATGCTATGACTAATGTGTTTTCAAGTGTATTTCAAACCAAGTCATAGATTGAAAGGGAATTGGAGTCTTCGGCAAAGACAAAGGCTTCCACTCCACTCCATCAAATTACTCATCCTTCACCGTCGCTCTGAGCCTCTCTCCAACTTTGGTATAATCTTCACTCATATTTTATTCGCCAAAGGAGGAGAAAGTAGTTAGAAGGGCTTTTATTTCACTCAAGTATCCGTTTTTGGCGATTCATGCTAAACGGGGAGAAAGTGTTAGCCCAAAGCAAAAGGACCACACCACCACCTAATTTTAAAATAAATATTCTCAAATTGATCTCTTATTGTGTTCAAAAGGGGGAGAAAGTAGTATCTTCAAAATTAATATCTAAAACCCACTTGAACACTAAGAGGAGGATTTCTTTGAGGGGAAGTTTTGTTTAGTCAAAGGAAAAAGCATTTGAAACAGGGGGAGAAAATTTCAAATCTTGAAAAATGCTTCTCAAAATCTTACTCATTTGTTCCTTGACTATTTGCAAAAGAACTTTGAAAAGAATCTACAAAAGAATTTGCAAAAACAAAACATGTGGTGCAAGCCTGGTCCAAAATGTTAAAAATATAAAGAAACAATCCATGCATATCTTATGAGAATTTATATTGGCTCAATTCTAAGCAACCTTTGCACTCACAATTATGCAAACTAGTTCAATTATGCACTTCTATATTTGCTTTGGTTTGTGTTGGCATCAATCACCAAAAAGGGGGAGATTGAAAGGGAAATAGGCTTACACCTTTTCCTAAATTGATTTTGGTGGTTGAATTGCTCAACACAAATAATTGGACTAACTAGTTTGCTCTAGTCCATAAGTTTTACAGGTGCCAAAGGTTCACAACAAGCCAATAAAAAGACCAAAGATGGGTTCAAATAAAGATAGCCAAAGACATCCCAAAAGGCACCCTGGTCTGGCGCACCGGACTGTCCGGTGTGCCACCGGACAGTGTCCGATGCACCAGGGCACTCGACGATGAACTTGCCACCTTCGGGAAAGTGGGAGGCTGCTCCGCTATAATTCACCGGACTGTTCGGTGAAGCACCGGACAGTGTCCGGTGTCACACCGGACTGTCCGGTGTGCCAGCGGACAGTGTCCGGTGCACCAGGGCACTCGACGATGAACTTGCCACCTTCGGGAAAGTGGGAGGCTGCTCCGCTATAATTCACCGGACTGTCCGGTGAAGCACCGGACAATGTCCGGTGTCACACAGGACTGTCCGGTGTGCCAGCGGAGCAACGGCTACTTCACGCCAACGGTCGACTGCAAACGCATTCAATGCGCTACAGTGCGCGCCAGAGTCAGAGCAGTGATAGACGGCGCACCAGACAGTCTACAGGACCTGTCCGGTGCACCACCGGACAGCCCAGAGGGCCCACCAGTCAGAGCTCCAACGGTCAGAACCCAATGGTCGGCTGACGTGGCTGGCGCACCGGACTGTCCGGTGCGCCATGCGACAGCAGCCTTCCAACGGCCACTTTTGGTGGTTGGGGCTATAAATACCCCAACCACCCCACATTCAATGGCATCCAAGTTTTCCACCTTCAACACATTACAAGAGCTATAGCATTCAATTCTAGACACAACCAAAGAGATCAAATCCTCTCCCAAGTCCGGAATCACTCCAAATCAAATAGTGACTAGAGAGAGCGACATTTGTGTTCATTTGAGCTCTTGCGCTTGGATTGCTTCTTTTCTTTCTCATACTTTCTTGTGATAAACTCAATTGTAACCAAGGCAAGAGACACCAATTGTGTGGTGGTCCTTGCGGGAACTTTGTGTTCCATTTGATTGAGAAGAGAAGCTCACTCGGTCTAAGTGACCGTTTGAGAGAGGGAAAGGGTTGAAAGAGACCCGGTATTTGTGACCACCTCAACGGGGAGTAGGTTTGCAAGAATCGAACCTCCGTAAAACAAATCCTTGTGTCTCACCCTTTATTCGCTTGCGATTTGTTTTTCACCCTCTCTCTCGGACTTGTTTATATTTCTAACGCTAACCCGGCTTGTAGTTGTGCTTAAGTATATAAATTTCAGATTCGCCCTATTCACCCCCCCTCTAGGCGACTTTCAAAAGGGAAATAGGGTTAACCATTTCCTATAAATAGATTTTTGTGGTTGACGACCAACACAAACCATGTGGACTAACTAGTTTGGCTAGATGTGATTTATCTCAGGTGCATAAGGTTCAACACAAACCAAGAAAGAATTTGGTTAGGGACTCAATCAAGATTTGGAGCAAGACATAGAGTGTGCTGATTTTTGGCACATCGGACACTGTTCGGTGCACCAAGCAAACTCCAGAAACTGTGAGAAAAGAATTGGAAAACGAGTTGGCTATGTGCAGCAAACTCCAGCTCGGCTTGGTACACCGGACTGTCCGTTGGTGCACCGAACAGTGTCTGGTGCGCCAGGCTGGTCCGCGGTGAACTCGTCACTCTCAGGATTCGATGGCGGCGTACGACTATAATTCACCGGACTATCCGGTGGTGCACCGGACTGTCCGGTGAGCCAACAGTCGGCCGCACAATCCGCGGGCGACGCGTGGCCCGCAGCAACGGTCGGTTGGGCACACCGGACAGTGTCCGGTGGGCCAATCGACCCCGAGGACCAACGGTCAGATGCGCCTGATTTGGAAGGCGATCGCGCATCGGACAGCTATAGTGACTGTCCGGTGGTGCACCGGACTGTCCGGTGCACCACCCAACAGAAGGCAAGTTTGGCCTTCCAAGTTAGCCTCCAACGGCTCCTAGCTGCCTTGGGGCTATAAAAGGGACCCCTAGGCGCATGGAGGAGCAATCTAAGCATTCTAAGACTCCCGCACTCCGCCTCCGCGCAATTGATCGACTGTGTTAGTGATTTGAGATCCATTTGAGTCGTGAACTCACTGTGCTACGTTTCGAGATCAAGTCTTGGCTTGTGTGCGTGTGTGTGCTGCGGATTTGTGTCTTGTGTGTGTTGCTCTTCCCAACCTTACTCCGTGCTTTCTTTGTGATCTCTATTGTAAGGGCGAGAGACTCCAATTTGTGGAGATTCCTCGCAAATGGGAACAATACTCAAAAGGAAAAACCATAGTATTCAAGTTGATCATCGGATCACTTGAAAGGGGTTGAGTGCAACCCTCGTCCATTGGGACGCCACAACGTGGAAGTAGGCAAGTGCTACTTGGCCGAACCACAGGATAAAAATCGCGTGTCTTGTGTTGCTTTCTCTGTGATTGTTGTTGTCGGTACCCTGAATCAGGGGTACCCCCTACTACAATGTAAAGACGCTGTGCTCGTACGGCTTCCCCTAGCCGCATGGTGGACAGCACCCAACCTCGCCATGTGGGCGGCTCAAGGGGGACCACGTGGCGAGAAAAGATGATACATCCAGGATGTATCATTTGGACCGGACCTCCACGAAGGAGCACCGGACCCCTGTACGCACAACCAGGACCTCCGATTACGGCCCGGGACTCCCAAGAAGGCATGCTGGGACCCTCGGATGGGCTCAGGTCCCTCCGAGTAAGGTCCGGGCCATAGCAGGGTCCCGGGACAGGTGGGACCCCGGCATGAGCAAGGGTCCGGTGCTAACACGTGTCCAGGCCTTATCATGTGTGCTTGCGCTCCCCGCTCAGGCGGAGACCCGCTGCTGGCCGCGTGGCTTGTGGCCCGTGACATAAGCCAGTGGGCGGAGCCTGACGTAAGGCCTCTAAAGCCGTGCGGTCTCTGCATTTATTGCGGAAAGGACGTGCCGCCTGCCCACCATGCTGACAGACGATGTGCCCTCTCAGCATTTAATGTGTCCTGTCCACTCTGCTGGCAGGCGGCGCTAGGGCCATCCTGCAGACGGTGCACCTGTCCAGTCCGTTGTTAAACAGTGCGCCCGTGCCGCGCGGCGCACTGTGCTCATCATCCCTTATACGAGAAGCTTCCCCTGCACGCCGATACTACGCAGATCTCGGATGTCAGGGTGCGAGAAGATTGCTCCAGCGGCGAACATTTGTAGCTCCAAGTGTGGGGGACGGATATCCCCCGGGTCCACCAGAAGGATAAGAAACCTCACGAAGGGCCCGTGGGCCCAATAATTCGCAAGGTCATCCCTTCGCGGGCTTCGGGAGGAACGTCTAGTGAAGCGGATTGACACAAGACCAGATCGATGCAAGCCCAGACGGCCCGATGAATTTGAGCAATGATCGCAACAGTGACCCGACCTTCCCGTGCAGGGGCCTCATACATCGAAACAGAGCGGGGATAGGTCGGCTGAATTATAGGAAGATAGAATCAGTCGGTTCACTATTACTTAGGCACACGATGTTATCATATCCGCATGTAACACCCCACGGTCGAGTATATAAGGCCTAGGGGGCACCCCCTCAAAAACATCTCACTACTTAGCCATCCATCCGGCTCTCTACGTCCTCGACACTAGAGAGCCCCCTTGTAATCCGCCACATAAAGTGCTCACGCCAGGACGTAGGGTGTTACGCATCTCAAAGCGGCCCAAACCTGTACAAAACTGTCCACCGTCTCTCGTGCATCTAGCGCGAACCATCGAGCTACAGTCGGTAACACTGTCCTACTCCAAGAAGCACCTCGAGGGGCAACCCCGGGTGCGCGGTCGGACCCAAAACACCGACAGCTGGCGCGCCAGGTAGGGGGTGTGTCACTGATCCAAGCTAGCTCAATGGCCGTCACTTTCCAGCACAAGATCGTCCTCCGCCCCGGGTCCGTGTTCTGCTTCGGAACCATTTCGTCTGTAGCATATGAAGAAGGAACTCTGCATCGCATCGCGGATCCATCGGAGAGAAAGTCTTCCTCAAAAATCTCCGGGAAAATCGGAGCGAAGCAGGAAAAAGCACAACCTCCAGCGCTCCGAGCAAGGACCACCTTCAGCAAGCTAGGGGCCAAGGGTCCGTCTACCCGGAGAACTCCGCTGTCCACCTCTCCAACGAAAAAATGGACACGAATCACAAGGAAAAAGGAAGCGAATAAGGTAAAGGATTGTCAAACTACTCCTTCGGTGCCTCCGTCCTCAAAGGAGAACCGAAAGAGGCTTGTCACAACAACGGTTCCATTCTACCCCGACGTCCTCTTCATCGGGGGAAGAGTAGAATCGAATCCTGTCTCCGATGATGAACCGACCGCAGCAGGAGAAGAACCTCTTCAGCGGGAATCTCACCGACGGAGAAACCGACGCTAAAATATTCGGCAAATCACGAAGCAGGAGAGTGGGACCCGGCGTAGCCCGTATCATGAGATGAGGTCTCAGAGGTGGGAAAAACTCCAGAAGAATGGGTCTCCAGAGAAAGGAGGAACTCTCGACGACGTGACCGTAGGCAGGCTCAAGAGCAGGCTGAGTAGGAAGCAAGACAATGCCGAGAGAATCCACTTTTCGGACGCAACCTGAACCCCGACTTCACCCGAGCCATGAACACACCGAGTGAAGTTGGTGGAGTATTGGCTCGGATAGCCGACGGTCTCCCCCGGACTCTAGACGCTGAGGGCTATCGGTGGCTGTTCACTCGAGCAGCCAACCACCTTCTACCACTCGCTCATCCACCGAGCGATCTATGACACGCCATCAACAGTCGGCGGGATGCATGGAGCTCCATCAACGCCTCACGCGAACGATGACACGAGAACGAGATCCGTCGCCGAGAAGAATATGACCGGGATCACGGCATCCCTGCGCGGAGTCAGGCCACCAAAACTGAGTCGGCAACGGCTTCGACTGGTGGCACAACCCAGGGACGGTCGAGGCACCATGACAACCACTCCCCTCCCCGGAACAGACATCATCATCGACGACAGGAGGACACGTGTGGAGTATCGGCGCTTACTCCACGCCTTAGGGCCATTCAGTGGCCCCCTAACTTCAAGGTCTCCAACGTCGACAAATATGAGCCTAAGCAGGATCCGGGAGGCTGGTTGGCCGTCTACACCACCGCCGCCCGAGCCGCTGGGGCAAACGAAGATGTGATGACCGCGTACTTGCCTATCGTCCTTGGGCAAGATGTGCTGCAATGGTTGCGACACCTACCCCGACACTGCATCGACGACTGGAGCGACTTCAGTCGGTGCTTCACCGCCAACTTCCAATCTCTCTCCGACAAACCGGCGCAATCGTGGGACCTCAAATCCATCAAGCGCCAAGGGGACGAGACTCTCCGGTCATACCTCAAAAGATTTCATACCATGAGAAATCGTATCCCCGAGGTCGCAGAAGCAGCAGTGATCGAGGACTTCTACCGGGGATCTAATGACTCGGCCTTCGTCCGAGCCATACTACAGAAGGCGCCGACCACCTCCGAGCAGCTATTCTGGGAAGCTGATCTCTACATCACCGCCGATGAACGAGCTCAGGACCTCATCGAAGGAGCAAAGCCTGTACCGGCAGCACCGCGACGCGACGCGAACCAACAACCCGACAAGCGTTGGGAGAAGAGGCCTCGTGAAGAAGTCCACGCCACTGGACCGCCCGCCTCTCGGGCCCGAGGAGGACCTCGCAGAGGCGAACGCACGCTGGACGACATCCTTGACGCCCAGTGCTCGTACCACAAGGACATGCGCCACACCCTCCGGAACTGCAGAGACTTCAAGCATTCCATGGGGAACAGCCGACCCTTCCAACCTCTGCCTCCTTCCCCGCCACGAGGAGGACCTGGAGAACCTCGACAACCCCAACAACAGGAGGAGGGAGGAGGTGGAGCCTTCCCGCGTGTCGACAGAGAAGTCAACGTCATCTTCGGCGGACATGGGTCGCAAGAAAGCAAGAGACAACAAAAGCTCAACGATCATCAGATACTGGTGGCGGCCACTGGTCCTCCCGCCCCGTACCGATGGTCCGAGCACCCGATCACCTTCACCCGGGTAGATCAGTGGCTCAACTTCGACCACCCAGGCAAGTACCCGCTCCTCGTCGATCCGGTGATCCGAGAGAGCAGGGTAAAGAAGGTATTAGTGGACGGGGGAAGCAGCATCAACGTCACCTTCCCCCAGACGCTTCAAGGCTTGGGAGTTCCCCTCAAAAAGCTCCACGAGTCGGACACTCCTTTCTTTGGCATCGTGCCGACTGAAGGAGAATATCCACTGGGACACATCTACATGCCGGTCACCTTCGGAACTCTGGAAAACTACAGAACCGAGTTCCTGAGGTTTGAGGTGGCAAACTTCGACTGCGGATACAATGCCATCATCGGCAGGCCTGGATTGGCGAAGTTCATATCCATTCAACATTATACATACATGATATTGAAGATGCCAGGACCACAAGGAATCATAACTGTGCGCGCTGACTTCCAAGGCGCCGCAGAATGTTTCCGAGTGGCCATTCAGGCAGCCCTCACCACCAAACCATCGGCGACTTCTTCTGCGCGGGCGAACTCAAAGCCTGAGGAAGACCTCGCGGTACCCGCGAATGAAGCTCAAGTCGTGACCTCTATGCGACCAACTGAAGAAACCAAGAGAATCAACCTCGGGTTTGCCGATGAGCGCAAGACTGCTATCATCAGTTCCAGCCTGGATGACAAATAGGAAGGCACGCTCGTCCAGTTTTTGCAAGATAACCGAGACATATTCGCATGGCAACCTGCGGATATGCTGGGAGTCCCGAGAGAACTGGCCGAGCACAAACTGAAGGTCTACCCTCAGGCGAGGCCGATCCAACAAAAATTACGTCGCTTCACGCCCGACAAGAGAGAAGCCATCCGTGCAGAGCTAGCTCGCTTGGTCGCGGCCGGATTCATTAGAGAAGTGTTACATCCTGAGTGGTTAGCTAACCCTGTTCTTGTACTCAAAAAGAATAAAGTGGATTGGCGCATGTGCGTCGACTATACGGATCTCAACAAACACTGTCCGAAGGATCCCTTCAGATTTCCTAGAATAGACCAGGTGGTAGACTCGACCGCTGGATGTTCTGTGTTGTCTTTCTTGGATTGCTACTCCGGGTATCATCATATCAGCCTGGCAAAAGAAGATGAGGAAAAAACAACATTCATCACTCCGTTCGGAGCTTTCTGTTATACCTCCATGCCGTTCGGCCTCAAAAACGCTGGAGCGACTTACCAGAGGGCTATTCAGACATGCTTAGCCGACCACTGGGGCAAGCGTGTGGAAGCTTATGTGGATGATGTGGTAATCAAGACAGAGAACTCAGAAAATTTCATTGAAGATTTACAGCTGGTCTTCAAGAGTCTGCGGCGATATCGATGGAAACTTAATCCTGAAAAATGCGTCTTCGGAGTACCAGCAGGAAAATTGCTCGGGTTAATTGTCAGCCACCGGAGAATTGAGGCCAATCCAGAAAAGATCGAGGCTATCATGAGAATGGAAGCACCACGATCATAGAAGAAAGTACAAAGACTTACCGGATGCATGGCAGCTCTAAGCAGATTCATATCAAGGCTGGGAGAAAAAGGCCTGCCATTCTACAAGTTGCTCAAGAAGGTAGATAAGTTCCAGTGGACTTCAGAGGCTCAGGAAGCTCTAGACGCACTGAAGAAATTCCTAACAATACCACCAGTGCTAAAACCGCCACGTCGAGCCACGCTGATTCAACCGGCTGAAGATCTGTTGTTATACATCTCTTGCACGACTCACGTGGTGAGCACCGCGTTAGTAGTCGAGCGAGCAGAAGAAGGACACGCATACCCAGTGCAACATCATGTCTATTTCATCAGCGAAGTCTTGGGTCCCTCGAAGAAGAAATACCCTCAAGTTCATAAACTATTGTATGCAGTACTTCTAACTGCACGCAAGCTCCGTCACTACTTCGACGATCACAAAGTCATAGTAGCCACTGGATTTCCAATAAGGGATATTCTCCACAATAAAGAAGCCATTGGAAGAATAGCCAAGTGGGCCTGTGAACTGGGATCTCATGACATTGAGTTTCGACCTCGCACCGTAATCAAGACTCAAGCACTAGTTGACTTCATATCAGAGTGGACCGAACAACAAGTGCCAGATAACCCGGAAACTGCAGAAGTATGGCGAATGTATTTCGATGGCTCGTTGAAGCTACAGGGGGCAGGTGCAGGGATCCTCTTCATTGCACCTGGAGGTGAACAACTCAAATATGCTCTTCAATTGCTATTCCCAGCGTCCAACAATGCAGCAAAATACGAAGCTTTGATTCATGGACTGAACATTGACATATCACTGGGCATCAAGAGACTGATGGTATATGGGGATTCTCTGGTGGTCATAAGTCAGATAAACAAAGAATGAGATTGCTCGAATGATTCCATGGGGAAATACTGCACTGCCGTCCGAAAGCTAGAAGACAAGTTTGAAGGTTTGGAGTTTCATCATGTGGAGAGAGACCGCAACACGGCAGCTAATGCATTGGCCAAGCTAGGATCCAGTCGGACTCAGGTCCCGCCTGGAGTTTTTGTCCAAGAAGTATTGCACCCGAGCATTTCACTAGATCGGGTAGAGGAATGCAATATTCTGAGCCAACTAGAGGCAGATTCTGATGACTGGAGGGAGCCGATCATCAGGTACATAAAGAATGAGGAAGAGCCTGACGACAAAAATGCAGCAGAGCGCATTGCAAGGTAGTCAACTCATTATACTCTCATTGGGGAAACACTATACAGAAGGGGCGCATCAGGAGTCCTCATGAAATGCATTCTTTCGGATACTGGGAAGCAACTGCTAGATGAGGTCCATGCTGGGCAATGCGGGATACACGTAGCATCCAGGACTCTGGTTGGGAAGGTCTTCAGGTCTAGTTTCTACTGGCCAACGACAAAGAGTGATGCAGCTGAGTTAGTCCAAAGGTGTGAAGCCTGTCAGTACTTATCAAAACAGCAGCATCTACCAGCACATCAACTTGCAAACCATACCTGTAACCTGGCCGTTCGTGTGCTGGGGACTGGATATGATTGGACCTTTCAAGAAAGCTAAAGGAGGATACACTCATGTACTGGTTGCTATCGACAAATTCACTAAATGGATAGAGTTCAAACTCATTGCTTCTCTAACTTCAGCTAAAGCAGTGGAATTCATACAAGACATAATATTCAGGTTCGGGATACCGAATAGCATCATAACCGACCTGGGATCCAATTTCACAAGCTCAGAGTTCTTCGATTTCTGCGAACAAAAAAGCATTCAGATCAAATATGCCTCGGTGGCGCACCCAAGAGCCAACGGGCAAGTAGAAAGAGCCAACGGGATGATATTGGAGGCGCTTAGAAAGAAAGTCTTCGACAAGAATGAAAAGTTCGCAGGAAAGTGGATCAGAGAGTTGCCATATGTTGTCTGGATCCTGAGAACTCAACCTAGCCGAGCTCTGCATGGAAACACTCCTTTCTTTATGGTCTATGGTTCGGAGGCAGTGCTACCCGCTGATCTCAAGTTTGGGGCACCGAGATTCATCTTTGAAAACATAGCAGAAGCTGAGGCTACTAGACTGGAGGATGTTGATATACTAGAAGAAGAACGATTGAATACGGTGATTCAGTCAGCCCAGTATCAGCAAACTCTGAGGCGTTATCATGATAAGGCCATACGACGTTGATCCTTCGCAGTGGGAGATCTCGTCCTTCGCCGAATTCTAACGGGGGAGGGACGACACAAATTGTCACCACTATGGAAAGGGACATTCATAGTAGCAGAAGTCACTCGGCCTGGCTCGTATCGTCTTACTCAAATGGACGGTACAGAAATTGGGAACTCAGGGAATATAGGACATCTCAGGGAGTTTTACCCCTAGCTATATTTCAAAAGTTAGTGGGACGGCCTTGTATTCTGTAAATTGGGAAATATATCATCAATAAAAAGACTTCATTCTCAAAGGCACTCAAATTGTTTACTGTCAACATGCATGCTTACTTAACTCAGGGTGACCACTATACCCTACTAACGGAGCAATCGACTTAAGTCGACGACGACTTAAGGCGGTGTGACATGCTCACGCTTACTTAACTCAGGGTGACCACTATACCCTACTAACGGAGCAATCGACTTAAGTCGGCGACAACTTAAGGCGGTCTTACATGCTCACGCTTACTTAACTCAGGGTGACCACTATACCCTACTAACGGAGCAATCGACTTAAGTCGGCGATGACTTAAGGCGGTGTGACATGCTCACGCTTACTTAACTCAGGGTGACCACTATACCCTACTAACGGAGCAATCGACTTAAGTCGGAGACGACTTAAGGCGGTGTGACATGCTCACGCTTACTTAACTCAGGGTGACCACTATACCCTACTAACGGAGCAATCGACTTAAGTCGGCGACGACTTAAGTCGGTGTGACATGCTCACGCTTACTTAACTCAGGGTGACCACTATACCCTACTAACGGAGCAATCGACTTAAGTCGGCGATGACTTAAGGCGGTGTGGCATGCTCACGCTTATTTAACTCAGGGTGACCACTATACCTTACTAACGGAGCAATCGACTTAAGTCGGCGACGACTTAAGGCGGTGTGACATGCTCACGCTTACTTAACTCAGGGTGACCACTATACCCTACTAATGGAGCAATCGACTTAAGTCGGCGACGACTTAAGGCGGTGTGACATGCTCATGCGTAACTCAGGGTGACTACTATACCCTACTAACAGAGCAGTCGGTTTAAGTCGGTAGTGACTTAAATTGGCACGGCGTGCTCACGTCTACTCGATCCAACACAAGCACGTTTGCAATTACTCATCTTAGGGTGATCTCTATGCCTCACTAAATAAGAAGAAATTTCAAAATCATCACACTGCATTTAATTCTGCAATTGTAACTAATGTTGAATTCTAACAACAGGAAAATAATAATGGCATACAGTACTGAAAACACTTTCTGACAAAATATTCGAGCACACTAACCACATACACAATGCATTCAGTGTTTCTACTTGGTAATGTTTTTCTTAGGAGCGACCGATGAAGAAGGGCGACTCGAAGAATCAGGAGCAGCATTCACATCCGCAACTATGTCGTTAGGAACAATCACACCGGGTCTCCTCATCAAGATTCGCCCCGCGCAAATGGCTTTGTCCATAGCTCTGTCGCGATGGGCCCTCAAAGTAGCGGAAGTGTCTTCAGCGGCCTTGACAGCCAGCCGAGCAGCTTCTAGCTCCTGGATGACTGATCTCTTGGAAGCACGCAGATCCTTGATGATAGAATCTTTACTCGACACCAATTGCCTAAGACGAATCATATCATCCAGAGACTCTTGCAGCTTGTAACGATGATTATCCAAGTCCTCCATGGTGAAACGATGGCTCCTCTCCAAGATGGTCAAAGAGTTGCTAGCGTCGCGATACAACTTGTCAAGGTTGTCACGAGAAGTTGCAAGGGCACATTTTTCCTCCTGCAGACAAGAATCAGTTCTCCAACGTCAAGCAAGCATTAAGAACACAACAGAGAAAGTCAAGTAAAGCTTAATTCATTGGCCACCTTTTCAGAGTCAAGCTGAGCATTGAGAGAGGAATTCAACATGTTGGCATCATTCAGAGAAGCAGAAACCCGAGCCAAGTCTGTCCGACCTTGAGAATATTTCTCCTCAAGATCAGAGTACCGCTGGGCCATGTCTAGCAAGAAACGGTTAAACAAGGGTATTCAGCCAAAGAGCAGATCAGTCAAGTAGCCAAGGTGGAAACAAAGGGCACTAACCAGCATTTGCCATCTCCAAATCAGATACCCGCTGCTGAAGCAGCACTGGATTCCAATGTATTAGAGACAGAGCTCTATCCGGGACAGAGGCACCCTGCGATCTCAGCTGACCAGCCATCTCGTCAACCAATGCCTGACATTGAAAACAAATGAGTGTAAGAACAGTATTTCACCAGGAGAATAGTCAGATCAGGAAAAACCAAATTACCTGGAGATTGGAGAAAAACGAAGGAACCCCCAAATCATGGGAAATCAGTTGGTAACTTGATGAAGGATTACCAACCGAAGCAATCTACAGAGCATCAGTGGGGACCAATTCAGCACCACCAGCAGAAATCAAAACTCTAGCATCAGGTGCGCCGGCCTCTAAGGCGACTTCCTGACCCGAAGCTCGTGCTGCTGCCATGCAACCAGAATGTGGAGGAGAAGACCCGACGTGAACATCCATGGAAGTATGAGAAGGAGAACCCGCTCGGACACCCTCGGGGGCTGAGTCATAGCTCGCCCTACCCACCCGAGCCGGATCATCACCGTCAACACCCTCGGGGCTGGGTAAGCGCTAGCACCATCCTTGGGGACCGAGTTCTCTGTAGCAGTCACCTCTAAGGCTGAAGGATTTTCAACCACTTCCATGGGAACGGAGCAGTCCAGATCAGCCTCTTGACTCTTAAGACCGCGCTCCAAGGTCGATGAGGCACGAGACGCTGCTCGGGATAACTCTAACCCGACATCAGGCACATCAGCGCAAACTTCCATCATTCCACCATCTGTCGGCTCGGACAACAGATCTTCAGGGACCATATCTTCGAGAGTCTGATCAAAATTTGCCAGAGACAATTCTTGCAGACCAACGAGAGCAGACAAAGCTGGAGAAGGAACACCACTACTCTCCCCATTGGCTATATAGCGCCGACTGTTCTTCTGAATTAAGGGGATTTCCTCCTCCTCTTCCTCATCCTCGTTAATAATACAGACATCACACCCATTGGGATCAACTATGGCCGGATTACACCCATTGGGGTCAGCATTAGTCGGGTCACACCCATTGGGGTCAGCATCAGTCGGGTCACACTCATTGGGGTCAGCTCCAGTAAAAATCGGCACTGTCACTTCCTCGGCAGCAGGAGCAGAAGGGCCGGCATCCTGATTCAAGCATGACACTCGCTGAAGCCGTCTCTTTTTCTTTTTCTTCCCCTCAGCAGGAGAAGTTGGATGACTGGCTTGGCGAGGACGCTTCGGGAGAATACTATCAGATCTTTGAATGTCCAAAGTTTTTCCAGACTCTGGGATAAGTGCTACAGCTAGTGTTTCAGCAGGAGCCGAATCAGAGGAATCCTCAGCCAACATGTCCAGCATGGCACTTATTTCTGCGTCGCTCGGGCCTATAGGCATCTCAAAATGAACCTGCCTCTCGTCATTGGGGATTTCACCAAGCGAAACAACCAAAGCCTCAACCTCTTCAGGAGAGGGTCACACTCTAAGGCCCAAACCATTGTCACCAGCAGGAGGATTTGACACAAAACTGATGAAAGCCTTGGAAGGAGGCAGATTCTAGGCTGAATACGCAACAGGAGCACCGATATTCGACACCTTGCCTCTAAGAATCATCTCAAGCCGGCTTACCAGGTCCACAGCAGGAATCCTTCTGTTGGTAACCCGGGTCGAATCAGTGATGCCACATTACAGATAAGCTGGGTACGCTCTGTCCTTCAGTGGCTGAATGTTCTTAAAAACAAAATCAGCGACCACAGCCTCGGCAGTCAGACCCTTCTCCTTCAACAAGCCAACCTCGGCAAACAGAACCCTGGCCTCAGCTATCTCCAAGTCTGTGGGGGATTCAGCCCAACTTGGAGCGCGAACATCCGGCTGTCTCCCTGACCGAGGGGGGAGATAATTCCCATGATTCTCTACGATAAACCATTCCAGGCGCCATTCTTTGATGCTGTCCTTGAGTGGGATGTCAAGGTACTCGGTCTTCCTCCCACGGCGCATCTCCAAACTCGCACCCCCCACGAGCTGGTGCTGTCCCCCGGCCATCCCAGGCCGACAGTGATACAAGTATTTCCACAAGCCAAAATGTGGCAGAATACCAAGGTAGGCTTCACACAAATGAACAAAAACGGAAACTTGCATAATAGAATTGGGATTCAGATGGGTTAGATTCAAATGATAGAAATCAAGGAGACCGCAGAAGAAAGGAGAAATAGGAAGAGCAAGGCCGCGGATGAGAAAAGGAATATAAATAACGGACTCGTGGGTGTCCTCTGTCGGGACAGTGACCCCACGGCAAATCCGCCAAGAACAAAGTTCCTTCGGAGGAAGAACTCCGACGGAGACAAGGTGAAGAAGGTCAGACTCAGAAACAACAGACATGTGGTTACCTGTGAAAGGCAACTGTCTGTTGGGATCGATGGGAGGAATGGTCACAGCAGATGAACTCTGATTCTTCCGCTTGGGCGCCATCTCAATCTTGCTGGCAAGCTGGGTGGAAGCGATATCGCAAGAAAGCAGAGAAGATCTGAATGCAGAAAAGCAAGACTAGGGCTCAGAATGCAGAGGCATGCGACAGCGCAGTACAAATGGGGTTTTCCCGGGCCAGATGCCATTTCTAAAAAGTGCCCAGTCATCACTCAGCTGTTATTTCTAAAACGTTGACATGCCATGTAATCACTCGGCCGTTATTTCCAAAACGGCCGACGTGGCCCAATATAACTCAGCTGTTATTTCTAAAAACGCTGACGTTACCAGTCTTCACTTGGCCGTTGTTTCCAAAGCGGCCGACGTGGCCTGTTATCACTCGGCTGTTATTTCTAAAACGTCGGTGTCACCAGTAACCAAGTTATTTCTAAAACACCGACATGGCCCGTCATCACTCGACCGTTACTCCTAAAGCGACGACGTGGTTCAAAAGGACTCGATTGTTACCTCTAAAACGCCGACGTCGCAAAAAAAAGAGAACCACTCGGTTACCACCTCTGAAAATACTAACAGTAAATCAGCCGTTTCTTCTCTACGAATATGCAGGCAAATCTAAAATGCGACTCGACGATTCTAAGTCGTTACTCAAGCATTACATCTAAGAACAACGGGTACATCAAACATAAACACAATCGACCGATCGACGGGAAAAGAAGCGACGGGAAAGCAAAGAAACGCACACAGAATGGGGAGAAATCTTCTTCATTATAAAGGGAGGGGAAGTATTACCAAGCTTAAAAACCAACTCATTATGAGCCGGTCTTCTTCCCACTGTTCGATACACTACACTACTACATTACATTTCACTACACTATACTACTAACTACTACTACATTATTTCATTAATACTACTTCTACTACTAATCTATACTAACATTTAAAACCAGTGGCGCCTAGCCACTGGCCTTGTTGCTGCCCTTGCTGCCGTCCACGCCGTCACCATCACCTCTGCCGCCCTCGTCGTCGTCGTCGCCATCGTCGTCGCCTCCATCATCGTCGTCGCCCTCGCCATCGCCGTCACCGCCGCCCTCCTCGTCCGAGGAGACCTCCGACTCATCCCAGCCCTCGAGCCCGGTGCGCTCGACGGTCCGGATGTAGGTCCACAACTCTGCGGCGAGCCCCTGGGAGTCGTCTGAGTCATCAGACGACGCCGGGGGAGAGGCATGGACCGACGAACCCTCTGACTCAGAAGAGAACTCCTCCTCCGAGTATTCGGAATCGCCGAAGTCCTCCGAGGGAGGAGTCGGCTCGCGCTTCCGCTTATTGCCGGAATGGTGTGAAGAACTCCCACCTTTCTTGTTCTTGCCCATGGCGGAGTAGAAGAGAAGAGAAGGGAGTAAGCAACAAGCAGCAGTGAGATATGTGAAGACGCCGGAGAAGCAAGCACACTATTTATAGAAGAAGAAGGCAACCGCTCACCTCCTACCACGGCCACCGAACAGTCGCAAAAATTCAATATGCAATTCAAACCGTCTGGAAACACGTTAGGCGGCTGGCGCCGTTCCACGTAACACAACACCCATTGGGACTCCAGTCAACTGCTCGGACGATATGATTACACCCACGGTCACGTCAAGTTACTACTCAGGAGCAGTTTGCTAAACGCTCAGCGCACCAAGCCGTCCCTTGCCTACACCCATTGGGGGACGTCCAGGAATTTTCAATAGATTTTCCCAAGCAGTCACATCCATACAGTATACGCAATGAATACCTCAAGACAGAAGGAAGATATCAACAGAGATCAGAGGAAAGCCAAAAATAGCTGATGAGGTACAAGTCTAATCAACAGAAGCATTGAAGCACGAAGTGATATGAAGACTAGCCAAATACCATCTACCGAACGTCCAATCGGTCGCAGATCAAATAAATTTCAAGACCTAACAGGATATAGGTAGATCGCGTGCTCGATCTCAAATGCAAAATTGTATGCTGACCTCTAAAGCATAAAGGTTGATGATATAATGCTGATCTTTAAAGCATTCGACAAAACAAAAAGGATGATTTCTAAAAAACAGCGGGAGATGAAGACCTTCGAGTGGATTATTTTCAGTAATCCACTCAAAGCTCAGGGACTACACCCATTGGGTGCACGGTGCACCCAATGAACCATCAACCCCAAGAGACAGAATGCTGATTTCTAAAGCATAAGATGAAACTAAGACAAGGCTGACTTCTAAAAGCACAAGTGGAAGATAAAAATGACTTCTGAGAAGGCTTGAGATGAAGACCTTCGAGTGGATTATTTACAAAAATCCACTCGAAGCTCGGGGGCTACACCCATTGGGTGCACCTTCGGTGCACCCAATGAAATTTGAATTACAAAGAGCAAAATGCTGACCTCCAAAGCATAAACCCAAGACAGAGCACCGATTTTTGAGGAATAAAGCGAAGGCCGACGAATAAAGGCAGAAGAAGACAATAGAAGATCGTTTTTACCGGGTCACTCAAAGTTCAGAAGCAAGGGCTCGACAGACTTATTTTCAAGGCATTCCTTATCAAAATCAAAAACTACAAGCTGGACCTAGGATCTTTGGGCCGGATATTTCAAAATCAACCCAAAGATCGGGGGCTTGTGGGGGACGGATATCCCCCGGGTCCACCAGAAGGATAAGAGACCTCACGAAAGGCCCGTGGGCCCAATAATTTGCAAGGTCATCCCTTCGTGGGCCTGGGGAGGAACGTCTAGTGAAGCGGATTGACACAAGACCGGATCGATGCAAGCCCAGACGACCCGATGAATTTGAGCAATGATCGCAACAGTGACCCAACCTTCCCACGCAGGGGCCTCATACATCGTAACAGAGCGGGGATAGGTCGGCTGAATTATAGGAAGATAGACTCAGTCGGTTCACTATTACTTAGGCACACGTTGTTTTCATATCCGCATGTAACACCCCACGGTCGAGTATATAAGGCCTAGGGGGCACCCCCTCAAAAACATCTCACTACTTAGCCATCCATCCGGCTCTCTACGTCCTCGACACTAGAGAGCCCCCCTTGTAATCCGCCACATAAAGTGCTCATGCCAGGACGTAGGGTGTTACGCATCTCAAAGCGGCTCGAACCTGTACAAAACTGTCCACCGTCTCTCGTGCATCTAGCGCGAACCATCGAGCTACAGTCGGTAACACTGTCCTACTCCAAGAAGCACCTCAAGGGGCAACCCCGGGTGTGCGGTCGGACCTAAAACACCGACACCAAGTGTTATATCCATTATGTCCCTGGCCCACATGTCGGGGCTCAGCACCTTTGTGCACGCCCCCTTAGCTATAAAAGGGGAGGCATGCAACATTACAACACAGGCTCTCTCAAGCTCATCCAGGCTCTCTTAGACCCAACTTAGACTCTCAATTCTCAAGCTTCCACAGCAATCCAACATACAGTGGAGTAGGGTATTACGCTCCGGCGGCCCGAACCACTCTAAACTCTCGTGTGTTCATGTGCTTGATGTTCGCTTAAGCAGGACAGGCAAAACGCTTAAGCCCCTTCCTCATCTTAGGATTTAGGGCGGGTGCACTCCGCCACCCGGCCGGAGAATTCCCTCTCCGACATTTGGCGCGCCAGGTAGGGGGCTAGGCATTAGGTTTTTGCTTGCATCCTCGCTCAGCATGATGGTGCAAATCGTGGAGCACCGCGCCGAGACATCAACGGATTTCCTGGTGGACGAAGAAGTTGTTTCTTCCACTGCTGCTGTGCACGCTGCACGGCAGCATACAGCTGCACAAACATCTCGGACACCGTCGAGGGCGGCTCCGAGAGCGTTGTCAGCAGCCAGGGAGTTACTATGACACCCCCCAAGCTCCACGACCTCACCAGGGGCCATGAAGCAGTGGCGGGACGACGTCGACCGACTGCTCGGCATGGCGCATTCTACCTCGACCAGGTCGAGGTCACGGTCATCCCGGCGCCGACATGAGGCGTCGGCATCTATGCGCTCACCCTCAGTAAGGGGCACACAGACCAACGACCTCCGGGCCGAACTCAACCGCAGGCGCGCGGGAGAGGACGCCCGGATCTCTTTGGAAAGGGCGCGCGAGCGCCGCCAAAACATCGAGGGCCGCAACCTCGATCAAGATTTCCCTGTGGTAGCACCGCAGGCCCCAATGGGCACCCGATCCCAAGCGGGTGTCCCCTTGGCTGGCGTGGGCCGCGCCGCTCTCGCGGATCATCTCTGCGCGGCATCATGGCCACCCAAGTTCCGGCCGCACCTACGGAAAAGTACGACGGTACGTCAAACCCCTCGGAGTTCCTACAGGTGTACGTCACCGCCATCACAGCAGCAGGTGGAAACACTGATGTGATGGCGACATATTTTCATGTAGCCTTGTCTGGATCTGCCCGAACTTGGCTCATGAACCTCGCCCCAGGGTCAATCTACTCCTGGGAAGAGCTCTGCGCACGGTTCATTGCGAACTTGGCCAGTGCTTACCAGCAGCACGGAGTGGAGGCCCACTTCCATGCGGTGAGGCAGGAGCCCGGGGAGACTCTCTGGACGTTCATCTCCCGCTTCACCAAGGTGCGAGGTACTATACCTCACATTTCCGATGCTTCCATCATCACGGCCTTCCGCCAGGGAGTACGTGATGAGAAAATGTTAGAGAAGTTGGCCACGCACGACGTGGAGACTGTCTCCACACTCTTCGCTCTAGCCGACAAGTGCGCCAGAGCCGCTGAGGGTCGTGCATGGCACTCGGCCCCACAGACCGAGGCTGCCCAGTCGGGTGGCTCGGGAGCCATCCCCCAGGACGATAAGAAGAAAAAGAAGAAGGACCACGACTACTAGAGGTCGCGGTCCACCGCTTTAGTCGTTGCAGCCGCGACCGGGGGCCGGGGCGACCGCAACAAACGCCCACGGTCGCAGAGGGGTAACAGCGGTTCATGCCCTATGCACCCCAACGGTCGCCACAACGCCGCGGAGTGTCGCGAGATCATTGACCTCGCGAAATGCGTCAGCGAGCGGTGTGAGCAGTCTCCCAAGGACGGCTCCCCACCTCATCGCCGACCTAGCAAAGAAAAGGTCGACGACGGCGAGGTGGTCGCGGTTGAACGGGACCTCGGGTACCAATCACCCGAGGGGGCCTGAAGGACGTCTTCGCTGGAGGCTCCTACTCCGGTGGGGACAACTAGATGGACCCCCAGAGGGACCCCGTGCTCCCCGGTGTACGGGGCCGAAGCCTACCTTCCCCTGGAAACCCTCCTGAACTCCCCACGGGTCCAGACCTCCGACGAGCCCATGCAGAAATGGCTACAGCACGAGGACAAGGACTCTCTCATCAAACGCAGATGGGAACCCAGGGTCGGGACCTAACTCTACGGCAAGTACCAAACCAAGAAGGGCTCTGCAACTCTCCCCTAGCTGGGAAGGACCCTTCAAGGTGGCGGGAATACGCCGACCCGGGGGTGACTATCTTGCTATGACTGAAAGAGTACTTCTTCCTCACCTCTGGAGCATCTCTGTAAGTTCTATCCATAGGAGCAAGTCTGAGGGGTCGAATTTGTTTCCCTTTTGTAACTAGATAACGCATACGTGTACGCCAACCCGGTGAGGTCTGCCCCTCATAAGCCTGGCCTGTTGGTCTGCACCCATGCATGACAGGTTATAAGGAAAAGATTTACCCCCTCGGATGTGCCTCTACGAGAGTTTATCCTACTGCACCATGGTCTTACCCTGTAGTTTTCAGATATTATTTTATCTAACCCACCCGAACAGTTCCCTTTCCATCAGACATAATGATATCCGAATTGAACAGCTAGGTTTGCAGTTTAGGACCTCTCTGCGAAAGCAGGAGGGCCCGCCAGCCTGGGAGCCGGCTCTAGAGAACGGGACCCCATTCTATGGGGTGGTCCGGAGCCTGTGTGGCCGCTTAGCCTAGTTCCGTACCCGAAAGCCTGCACACTCCACCACTCCATGACAGGTACCTAGTAGTTGGAGCTATAAGTCCTGTGGGTCCGACAACCTGGGGTCCGGAACTAGAGAATGGACATTTGTCTCTTGGGGTGGTCTGGTGCCCGTGTAGCCGCTCAGCCTGGTTCCGTACCGTGGGCCTGCACGCTCCACCACCCTGCGACAAGTATCCTAGTACCTAGAACCACCATCCAGGGGGTCCGGACACACAACTTGGCCTCCCAGACTAGACCATGCAGGTCCCGAGCATGTACCAAAGGATGGCTAGTGTCAAATTATGGGTCCTGTGGGTGTACTACTAATGCTCCCTAGCCGAAGCTGTGTGCAGGTCCAGGTCCCAGTCGAGGCTACCTCCTGGAGGCCATTGCCAAATCTTTCTTAGGTATGCTGGTCTGCAGCCTCGACAAATCGAGCCTACATTCCAGGGGGCCAGGTACCAAGAAGGAATCGGTTGCACCACACAACAACAGGGACAAGTGGTACACAGATAAGTGCTAATACCGCTTGATAAATAGTACTCCAAAGTACCTTACAAAAAACAAAAGTATTACATCCGCTTTCAAGCGGAGCCCTAGATCCATTTCTACTCTGCAGGAATGGACTACTCTACACCAGTAGGGTCGCGAGCGGCTCGCCAGCGGAGGCGACCACCTCAGCACCGACGGCAGCGACCACCTCCGCACCGAGTGGCTCGCCAGCGGAGGCAACCACCTCTACAACGGGCAGCCTCACCAGCGGCGGCGACCACCTCTGCGCCGACGGCTCGCCACCAACGGCGGCCACCTTTGCACCAGTGGCTTGCCGACAACGGTGGCCACCTCAGCGCGTGCGAAGAGGTCCTCGCTCCCGTCCTCGTACGGGGGTGAGGACAAGACCATCCAAGAACACGGCTGCCACCCCCACGGCGTACGACGTCTTGTACGACCCCCCGGGCGGTGTCGAAGCAGTGTGGCCGGCGACGCAGGGGACGTCGCGGATACAGCGGACCTGCGCATGGCGCGACCATCGCCCGTGCGGGGGACGGGCAGCCACGCCCCGCTTGGTGGCAGGAGGCAGCGTTGGAGGCGGCACCAAAGCCATCAAAGCCAAAGAAATGGAGCCGCAACACGGCTCGCTTCCCGCCCCAAAGAGTTGGGGGCCACGAGGGATAGGGCCATGGCTCATCCCGCTGTCCACCTCCACGAGGCTGGTAATCATCCTTCCCCCCCCTTTGAATGTTGGAGGAAGAAGCGGGAAGGAATGTCGCCTCCACGGACATCCCGCGGAGGTAGACAATGATGGCCGCCTAAAAGATGAGCTAGGACGCCACGGGTAGAGACCGGAGGCCAAGCCCCTCCAGCAGCTGCACGAAGAAAGATGGGATCGGTAGAGCCAACCCACTAGGGAGTTTGAGAACACAAACTCTTCGGTGGAGAGGTCGCCAAGAGGAAAGACACCAGCACAAGTACTCCCGGCAAATACCGGGACATCCCATCCAAGCAGGCGGTATACCATTTCGAGCACTCACTCAGTCTGGGCGTGCTCGGGATGAAGTCACAAGGCCATGGTAAACTATGGTGACACAAAGCAGAAACCTTGAAGGCAAAGGGGCGCAGAGAGCTCGAAGGCGAAAGGGCACCGCGAGTGGGAGAAATGCAAAACATGGCTGCTACTCGAGGGGTGAACCCCTTTTTAAAGGCAGATTTCCCCACTCGTGCCCTGAAGCGCCACGGGCAAAGTCTCCCCCGATGCGCACCTGGGTTCCCATCCTATGACACGGGGGACAGACCCCCCATGTCATACAAGCTGGCCCAAAGCGCGAAGAAGGCGAACCGCCGCAAAAAGAGCGTGCAACCGCCTCGCGGTTATGCGCCCCTTCATCTTCGCCGCAACCAGCGGTCAGGAGGGCGAACCGCCACACAAGGAGCGTGCAACCGCCCTGCGATTGTGCGCCCCTTCATCTTCGCCGAAACTGGCGGTCAAGAAGGCGAACCGCCACGCAGGAAGCGTGCAACCGCCCCACGGTTGTGCGCCCCCTCGGCTTCGCTGCAACCAACGGACCAGCATGGGGGCCCAGGCCCACATGTCATGCACCCAGCGCGCCGGTTACTGGGTGCAGAAAAGTAGCACCACCGCTCGCGCCAATACCACGTCTCCTCGGGGCCGTCGCAGAAGACCGAAAAGATAAAATTTTCAAAACCAGTGCAGCGACTCGAGGCACCCCGCGCATGGCCCAACAAAGACATTAAGTGCGGAGGTCATGGGCCAGTCAGCCGCGGGACAGGCGTGGCAGTCGGTGTGACCATAGGCGGACCGGCAGTAATTGCATCAACGGGCACGCAGGAGCAGCAAGCCAATCGCCAATCAGACTTTGGCCCCACCTGCAGGCTTGTATCCTTCCCTAAGGCGGGCCCGGGGGCCACTGTCGGTACCCTGAATCAGGGATACCCCCTACTACAATGTAAAGACGCTGTGCCCGTACGGCGTCCCCTAGTCGCACGGTGGACAGCACCCAACCCCGCCATGTGGGCGGCTCAAGGGGGACCACGTGGCGAGAAAAGATGACACATCCCAAGATGTATCATTTGGACCGGACCTCCACGAAGGAGCACCGGACCCCTGTACGCACAACCAGGACCTCCGATTACGGCCCGGGACTCCCAAGAAGGCATGCCGGGACCCTCGGATGGGCCCAGGTCCCTCCGAGTAAGGTCCGGGCCACAGCAGGGTCCCGGGACAGGGGGGACCCCGGAATGAGCAAGGGCCCGGTGCTAACACGTGTCCAGGCCTTATCCTATGTGCTTGCGCTCCCCGCTCAGGTGGAGACCTGCTGCTGGCCGCGTGGCTTGTGGCCCGTGACATAAGCAAGCGGGCGGAGCCTGACGTAAGGCCTCTAAAGCCGTGCAGTCTCTGCATTTATTGCGGAAAGGACGTGTCGCCTGCCCACCATGCTGACAGGCGATGTGCCCTCTCAGCATTTAATGTGTCCTGTCCACTCCGCTGGCAGGCGGCGCCAGGGCCATCCTGCAGACGGCGCACCTGTCCAGTCCGTTGTCAAACAGTGCGCCCGTGCCGCGCGGCGCACTATGCTCATCATCCCTTATACGAGAAGCTTCCCCTGCACGCCGATACTACGCAGATCTCGGATGTCAGGGTGCGAGAAGATTGCTCCAGCGGCGAACATTTGTAGCTCCAAGTGCTATATCCATTATGTCCCTGGGCCCACATGTCGGGGCTCAGCACCTTTGTGCATGCCCCCCTTAGCTATAAAAGGGGAGGCATGCAATGTTACAACACAGGCTCTCTCAAGCTCATCCATGCTCTCTTAGACCCAACCTAGACTCTCAATTCTCAAGCTTCCACATCAATCCAACATACAGTGGAGTAGGGTATTATGCTCCGGCGGCCCAAACCAATCTAAACTCTCGCGTGTTCATGTGCTTGATGTTCGCTTAAGCAGGACAGGCAAAACGCTTAAGCCCCTTCCTCATCTTAGGATTTAGGGCGGGTGCACTCCGCCACCTGGCCGGAGAATTCCCTCTCCGACAGTTGTGTTCACAATAACTCGCTTCAAGCTACTTAGCCGTACTAACACTTAAAACTAAGTTTTGTGGCTATTAGTGTTTGATTTTTACAGGATCACCTATTCACCCCCCCTCTAGGTGCTCTCAGAACATTCTGCCAATAATAAGTAGCTTCATTGTTAAAATGAAAAGCTCCACATGAATAGTTTAATTTCAGGTTTGAGTTCACCAACTTTATTTGTATCTTCATCTATTCATAATGAGACTAACTTTGATATTTCTGACTTGAATATTTCTTTTTTTTCCGGCTTTGACTGGTGGCTATCATTGATGTCTTATTTTACAGTTAGCTTTAAATTTTCTAAGCCTTCGCTTACCATTTGTACATATGTATGATATCTGCTCCTTTCTTGTGCTACAGAAACTACTGGAATTGTGGATTATAGAAATTATGACGTTATGAAATATGCAGTGGGTTTAGTGTACGATTTACTCATTTCTTTTAATGTGAACTCAAAACATTTTTTGCTGTTGAAGAGCAGAGGCAACTGTTGGACTGCAGCAGGTAAGAAACTAGATAGCTTTAATATGTTTGGTCTATTATCCCTAAGACATCACTAATTGTTTATTACTTTACCGTTTATTTTTAAATTAGGCTTATAAAATCACCAGAGGATCAAGTTATAATTACTTTCCATCACTGTTTTGTGCAAATTTCTAATCAAAGAATTTGTTTCAAATCAATACCCATGTTTGCAGCAAGACTTTTAGATTCCCCTTTCTAGAGGATTTTTTCTCATTTCGCTAATAGATTGAGTTCATCTCTAATCCATCAACCTTGGATATGATTGAGTTCATCTCTAATGCACCAAGAGCAAGGGTTAAATAAGCAAGCAGTTTAAATCAAGGGTACAGAGTGTTAGTAAAGAAAAAATGAGAAACACATGGAACTTGCTTCTTTTCATAAAAAAGCCTATCTGTTCAGTCAGGAGGCACCTGCTTTTTATGATGCTGCCCATTTACTTTAAGTTCTCGCTTCACCCTTCTCCGCTTAACAGAGATAGTTGCTTTGGGCTTCAGAGTGTCTAAAGAAACATTGGATTCACCAACTACATGATCTCTAATAACCAATAACTAGATCTCCAGAAGCACTATTGTCAATTTTGCATAAGTTACAAACATGAAACATTACACCAAACTGTAATGCAATAAACTCCCTGGATCAGAATACAATGTATGTTCCAAGACAATTCAATTATTTTGCTAATAAAATAGAGTACTTGACCTTGATCAGAATGTTGTAAATAAACAACTAGCTAGAATGTGCATGTATACCATTAGTATAAAAAATGGAGTACTTAATTAGCAATGGTCAAGTATAAAATAGTTAATTAGCATCTGATTCTTCGAGTGATTGTCATATAATGCATCAGTGGGAGATAGCACCTGCAACAAGTAACATCAAAGAAATAGAGATAGGAATATAAATCTATTAAGGGGATAAGCACTAGAGATAGGAATAGATCTGTTAGTTCACTAGATATGGCTGGATTATAGCTATAAATAGAGGTCTCCACCTACAGGGCTGAGCAGAGAAGAAAATCCGTTAAGCCTGCATCATAAAAATACAAAATGCCCAACATCCATAATTGTTATTCATCATGGGATTCCAAACAGATTAGCATAAGCCCATTATACTGCAGAAGCATTCTAACAGGACAATCACGTAAGTCAGGAATGCTACTGCTAAGTGCCATCTATATACCATGTTAGTACATGATAAAATGATGCACAAGTTAAGCTATCAAAATATTTATGTTTAAAACAAAAGGACAGATGCTCCGGTTACCATCATCACAAATGAAATTATCTCGGACAGCTAAGCCTAAATGACATAATTCATAAAGCAGTGTACAATTGGGGCAGATAAAAAAACTGTTTGAGCATTAAGATGACTTTACGGAACAATTTGATGCATATGCATGAGCATCTTCTACACATTTCACAGTTCCCTTGGTCACGAATGGAAACAAAGTCTCAAACAACTAAGCCTGACTAACAATATTTAGAAAACAGCTTACAGCTAAAGGGGGCAGACTCAATGACAGAGGCTTCCACATAAAAGGTTTCTGCAATTTCTGTTTACCAGTTGGATGTAGCTTCTAAAACTAGACTATTAAGGAACACATTTTCTCTAAACAACTTGTAATTTGAAACTAGAGCAATTAGTATATTCTTTGTAGTTACCTTGTGGTTGTTCTAAACAACTTGTAATTTGAAACTGGAGGTAGTAGTATATTCTTCACAATAGGAACGGCGAGATCTTATTCTCATATAATTTGCTCCATGGGTATTGTTTCAGTGATTAATCACAGAATTGTTTGGATGATTAACTGAATACACTTTTTAGTGCCAGCTATTGTTTTAGCACAACAAGTAGTCCTATACCCTTGTTTTTAGGTCTGTACATACCACATGAAAATTTACACATGGGGACATTTTTTAGTGAAGCAATTACTAATGAAACATGTATAGTTCTAGTGGCTGCTATAGTTTTCCTGATTATGGTCATTTTTTTAGTGAACCAATTACTGCTGCCAGTTTTTAGTGACTACAATTAGGGATGTCGTGGGCGGTTTATTTCTTGTGGCTGCTATCTTTTTATAGGAGTTGTTAGGGAATTGTTTTAGTGATTAACCATGTGTGTTTAGTGGTTGGTATTGTTGTCATATACCCTTGTTTTTAGTTCTATACATATTCCTTAAACATGAGCAAATTGGGGGCATTTTTTAGTGAAGCAATTACTGGTATGTACATGGTTAATCAGATATTTTGCACCATGGGTATTGTTTTAGTGATTAATCACTAAAACTGTTTTCCTGATGAACTGGATACACTGTTTAGTGCCAGCTATTATTTTAGCACAAGAAGTAGTCCTATACCCTTGTTTTTATGTCTGTACAAACCACCTAAAAACACATGGGGGCATTTTTTTAGTGAAGCAATTACTGGTAGAAACATGTATAGTTCTGGTGGCTGCCATAGTTTTCCTGGTTAATCGGAGAATTATTTTAGTGATTAACCATGTGTGTTTGGTGGCTGGTATTGTTGTCATATACCTTGTTTTTAGGTCTGTACATACTACCTGAGCATGACCACATCAGCCTTATGTTTGAACGATTTAACACATTTACATTTGTGAATGTGTTGACCGCAAGCATCATCTTTATTTAAATCGGAAACTTGGTTTTACAATGATGTCTCATTGAAGTTCTTGCTTTTCCTTGTTTGCAAATCTGAGATACCCTTGTATGTTCTAGGGGAAAGAAGACCCAAAGGACCTTGAACAGCAAAATCTAAGGTAACTTGTGATGAATAGCTAAATATGTTTTCGTTATTGTTCTCAGCAAATAATCTAATATGCAAGTTGATATGTTAGGCATATTTCATTTCCGATGTGATGCCAATCATCTGTACTCTTTAGTTTTTATCTTTAGTTTTTATCTGTTGTCGCTTCTGTTTAGTGACCTCGCTTGTTTGGAAAAAAAAATATCATTCAAGATTGCTGCCAGCGTTAGAATCTGATATTCCTATTGGGACACATTGTCTGGGTTGTCTAGCCGTGCTGTTTTTTAATAGGATACTAAAGGAGAAAACGTAAACAAATACTGATCTTAGATCCTCACAGATTAGTGTACAGTTAGCACGATGCAATGCACTTTATGGCAGGAGCATAATATCAATTGGCAGTCATAGATGCATTGCACCTCATGACAGTTAGCACGAGCTCTGAAAGTAAATAGAAATGAGTATCAAAATGAATCGCACTTGTGTAGAACTGCAAATTGAACATAAAACCTACTTGATCATGAGCACATGGAAGCATTTTTTATGAAGCATTTACTGCCATTTTTAAGTGAAGCATTTACCTAACCATTTACAATGCAGGTTTCCACATTGCAGACACACAAGAGTCCAGTCTGCGCCAACGCTCCTGCAGGTTAGTGTTGTTGCACTTAGGTGTGTTGCATACATATTTTTTTGATGATTCTTTTGGAACATTACAACATGATGTTTTAGGGTCTGTTTGGTTCACACCTATAGATTTATGAAAATATGAATCCAATTGTTAGATTTATGAAAATATGAATCCAATTGTGAGCCGTGAAAATTTGTTTCGAGCTAAGGGTTGTGAGAAAGATAAAATATATTTGATTAAAACAACTATCAATGGTAGATACTACAAGAGTGATAGCTGTAACATGAATAATAGTAATCTGAAAAATTTGGGGTAGATGGTGATTTTGAATTGAACTTGAGAAATCTATAGACTTTTAAAAATCTATTCTGATGTTGTACCGTTTGTGTGAGGTTTTAGATTTTTGGCAATGAATTGGTTCAGAAAACTAAACCAAACACACCTTTAGTTAAATAGGGTGTCGGCCTACTTGCACACCATATAATTTTCCATTCTTGTGTTTCTGCTGACATTTTCCACTCTTGCTGACCGACACAATCATTTCCCCTGCAGTTGTCTGCACTGAAGATAAGGACACGAACATCGCAAGCTTTATCAAGGCTCGCCTTGTGCGGATCTTGTATTTTAGTGAGATCTCCAAGATGAAGCATTAGGAGGTCAATCGCCCCAGATTTTACGTGTAGCTAACTTAGTAGGGCACCCATGATCCATAATTTATTCTCTGTAGTTGTAGTAGTGACCTAGAGGTGTCATTCTATAGCACATTGTGTAACATGTAGGAGAGAGATAAACACATATCCCCATTCTTTCTACTGAAACAACAGAAATAGTTGCTCTTGCTTCATAATTCGTTAATCTGAACTTCTGAAGCCATGCCAAGGCCTTATATTGATCCTCTATTGTCATATTGATAAAAATAGGGCAGGTGAAATCTTTTCTCATAATAGTATAACACATATTTTATATATAAATTATCGTATTATTATATGTTTCTGTTGCAACGCACGGGCACTCACCTAGTTATTTATAAAGATGAGAGACGTATGGTGCGTATATTTAAATTATTATTTACTGATTTTATCAAAGCGGTGTACCTTAGTAGCCCTTTGTTCACAAATATACGACGTCATTGATTTTTTGTACGAAAAAGATATGATAGGTACCTTAGTAGCCCTTAGTAGCCCTTTTTTAAATCATATGATAGGTACAGACACATATGTAAAACACATACACTAATTATTGTACGAAAAAGAATGCACTAAATGTCTAAAACGAATTTTATTTTGGATCGAATGAGTAATTTTTTTGTTAGTCCTAATTCAAGATGAGAGATGGAGCGTGCAAAATTATATCGATGTGATGTAATCCTGGCTCCATCCCTTGATGACCATATGGGTGAATAATGAACTAGGGTATTCTCTCAAAAAAATAATGAACTAGGGTACAACCCAATTACCCAAGCAGAGCCGCCGTTTCCACCGAGAAAAAAACATTCATCGTCCAATCAAGAGTTGAAGACGAGAAACCGGCCATCCCCTGTGTCACCGTTACCTGTCTGATCGGGATTCCGTCGACGGATCGTGTTTTAGGATTCGCTTGGGTATATCTATACATGTGGGCCGGCCCGACGGCACAGGCCCATAAAAGTACGGGTCACAAAAGCATGGCCCACAAAAGTACATATCTAATTATGGGTCGTGCCGTGCCAGCGCGTGTGCTCAGTCATCGACCCACGACATGTCCCACAATTAGTTATATGTGTCAGGCCGGCCCAAATAGCCCAAAATACCTTAATGTGCTAGACGGCTCATATACATACAACAGTAATATATAAAAAATATAGAATATATATATGACCAAAATAAAACTAAGTTGTTTTGTGGATGCACATTAAAAACCTTTGGTCAGAAAAAAGAAAAATATTACAACTAGCTTAGCAATAATATCCAGTTCTCTGTTTAGTGTTTAATTGAGTACTATACAGCCATACAGAATACATATACAATGATCATCATCACTATTCTCTATCCACATCTAGGTATTGGTTCTCGAAGGTCTATTGAAGCTCTAGATTCTACAAGTTGTGCTGGTCATGTGGGCTTTGACGGACCTTAGTTAAATATTGAGTCTATATTTAGTGGGCCTCGATGGGCCTTAGTTAAATGGGTCGTGCCAGGCTGGCCCGTGTGCTTGACTTGAGACCCAAGCACGACCCACATATTAGGCCGTGTCGGCCAGGCCCACAATTAGGTTGGGCCGTGCTAGATCTAGACCGTGCTAAAAATTATGTGCTTTACATCGACTTAGGCACAATACACATGTACACCTATACGCTTGGGCGGCTGCGTACAGAATCGCTGGTTCTAGAACCCCGTGGCCGTGGCCTGGTCGCCCTCCCGTAGCCGTAGCAGTAGGCTGCCACAAGCTTCCAACCGGATGTAGGAGTGGCGGCAGCAGGGAGGGAATCGATTTCCTCTGGCTGAAGGCGTGCAACGTGTAGCTGCCCACAATCATCAAGGTTGTCCTGTGCCAGCAAGTGCGTAGATCATTGGCGTGTCTTGGACTCCTGGTGGTTGCAGTTGGAGTTGGGAGTTCTGCTCCGGCTCACCACCACGGAGTTTATTATTCTTTTTTCTCAACCCTTTTCTCAAGACCTCTCGTTCTCGAAAAAGTGACAACGTGGCAACGGCTGGGTTGCCGGCTCTAATTTGGTTCGTTTATTGTTATTCTAGATATTAAGGGCTTATTTCTAAGGATTTCACTTCAAGATTTTTATTTTTGGTCTTCAATTTCACCATAAAAACAGCTCCAATAAATTGTAATACAATTGATTTGCGTGGGTTTTCTTGATTACCCTTCATGATTAGTGGATGTCATGAGAGAACCGAAAGCGCTATGTTGTGTAATCAGTGGTGTGAGAAGGTATGAAAACAGTGTTTGTGACGGACCTTTTAAGGAGTTTTGTGGATTTATTTCATAAAGTTGGTCTTTAGTTTCAATTTTTCTTTTTCAAAGCTAGAGTTCGTGGAGCTAAACTTGTTTGAATGAAAGAAGCTAAAATAAACCTGAAATTTTTAGAGTGAAACCCTTCCAAGAGGATTAGAAGAAATTGTGAAGAACATTAACTTGCTAGTCACTCAATTCTCATTAAAACGAACAGTCCTTCCTAGATATGAAATCACATAGGATTAGGGTTAGTTTGAAAACTTAAATCGCATCTAGGATTTTCGGGGATTGAGAAAAAATAGTTTACTTTTTCTTTCAATTCTGAGAATTTTGGAGGGATTTAAGTTTTCAAACTAGCTCTTAGAGAGTGTTTGATTTGTGGAGACTATTTTTTAGTTTCTCTATCTTAATCTATTTTAGTCTCTAAATTGCTAAATACGAAAAATTTAGTTTCCATATTTATTATTTTAGAGACTAAAATAAAATAGAATAGAATGACTAAAAAATAGTTCTTATAAACCAAACAACCCAGAAACGGGTTAAGGCCTTGTTCGTTTCCACCGGATTGATGGGTCGGAATAATTCTGTTGAGCACCAATTTGAGCGCGCGGACGGTCCGGCCCTGAGGCCGAACGGTCCGCGGTCCGGACGGTCCGCGCCTGTGGGCCGGACGATCCGCGCGTGCGCAGAACAGATTAGGGTTCCGAGTTTTGTGCTACGGTTGTTAGCTAAAATCATGGGATAAGCTCGGAAATTAGTTTGTAAAGGGTCCAGCCCCCCTCCTCTATAAATAGAGAGGTATACGGCCGATTTGTAATCAATCAATCGAATCAATACAACTTCTATTTCGCATTTTACCTTAGGAGTAGTTCTAGTTTAGCCCTAGTTTAGCCTTCCAATCCCCAAATTCTCCGCCTCTCCTCGACTCTACGTCGATTAGAGGAGTCTAGGTCGGTCTACCCGAGCCTAGACACCACCTAGGATCTCTCCTCCCCGACGGGGTCCCTCCCGGGAGCGAGATCCAGGCGCCGCCGGCGATCCTCCGCCGCCCCTGCGCACGCGCGGACCGTCCGGCCCTAGGGCGCGGACCGTCCGACCGTCAGGCAGGGAACACGAGCTCCTGCACCAGGTCGCGGACCGTCCGGCCCTGCGCCGCGGACCGTCCACGCCTGACCAGAGAGCACCGCCGCCTCGCGCCAGGTCGCGGACCGTCCGGCCCTGGGCCGCGGACCGTCCGCGCCTGACCAGAGAGCACCGCCGCTGGTTCTCTTGAGTAATTGGCGCCTCCAAAAAGGTGTCAACATACTTTTTGGCGACTCCGCTGGGGAGAACACATATAGACCTATCAAATCGGTCCTCAATGGCTGGTTCAAAGGATAGCTCTGAGGTTTCCACCAGCAATATCATCACACCGACATGGGAAGCCTTGCCGGCTGAAGAACAGCTCCTGTTCGAGGAGCGCCAGGAGCAGCTGATCCAAGAAGCAAAGGCGAAATTCCTGGCTGACTTCAAAGTGGACAGGAACAACAAAGTCGTTCGGCAACGGGCGACAGATCTGGCTTCGCTCCAACCTACTACGATTACCCCAAATGTAAGTAGCACCAACGAACTCCAATCTCTTAAAGCTTACATAGACGAACAGCAAGAACAGATGCAAAATATCATAGGGGTTATGCAAAACGATTGTAGGAGACTAGTACGTGCATTTGATAAATCTAGTGTAGCAAATTTTCCTTCACACGAATTTGAATTAGGAGATAATACACGTAATACATCGGTTAGAGGTTGTCACGACCAGTCACAACCCCCTTATGGGATGCCGATGGACACGTACCCTGAGCAAACGCAAATCGGCAGTAAACCAGCCGATCTACACATGTCCGGACCGTCCGCTCGCGAGCGCGGACCGTCCGGGTCAGCCACAGCCGGGCCCATTTTTAATGAGTTACCTAGACACGCACCCGAGCCACCACATAGGGCACCGAATTTAAACTACCCAGTCGGACGGTCCGCATACAACGACGGACGGTCCGCACATAATTACGGACCGTCCGGACCAATGTCCGGACAGTCCGCATATGACCTTTTTGAGGAATATTGTTACTTGAATCCTCACCCATCCCAGCAACACTCCCAATCACAATATGCAATGCACCAGCCCATTAATTCAAGACCTAGAGCCCAGGAAAGCTTTCCGACCCCACCTAGAAGGCCGAAAAGAAACGATCAAACATATGAGCCATATAGGGCAAATGGAAATGCACCACGTAGCTCAAACCAATGGGGGGAACGACAACATACTAACATGCAACCAACCCCACCTATGTTTGACCAGAGAGCCGGTGGTCTTGCACCGGCTGCCGTTGATATAGTGAGGGAAGAAATAGCCGGGGCGTTCCGAGATAAGCTCGGAGTAAGCATGATCCCTGGGGGGCAATCATATCGGAAGCCTTATGACAGCCGATTTGATCACCACCCATACCCACAGGGAACCAGGATACCCGAGTTTGCAAAGTTTTCGGGTGACCAAGGAAAGAGCACGCGTGAGCACATAGGCCAGTTCCTAGCACAATTAGGAGAATTGGCCGACACCGAAGCATTCCGTGTGCGTTTATTTTCATTATCCTTAACAGGGACTGCATTCACATGGTATGCCACGCTCCCTCCTAATTCCATTTTATCATGGGGAGACTTAGAGCAAAAATTTCATGAACATTTCTTCTCTGGTAATTATGAGCTAGATTTAGTAGACTTAGTGACCCTACGACAAGAAAAGGATGAATCGGTTAGTGATTATATCCGGAGATTCCAGGATACGAGAAACCGATGCTTTCAAATTCATTTAATAGAAAAACAACTGGCGGGAATAGCCTTTGATGGATTGCGCTATTATTTAAAAGAGAGATTAGAAGGCATCCAGTTCTTCACTCTAGCACAATTACATCAGAGAGCTTCGGCTTGTGAAAGCCGAAGCAAAGAACTAGCCAGAACGGTTCATCATAATGTCCCTATAGTAGAACACAATCAAAGTAGTCCGGACGATGAACCAAAGAAAGTTTACACTGCTGAAATAGTTTGGCCCGAGCAGGCCAAATCTTCGGCTTGCTCCTCCTTGCAGTCAGTTCAAAAGGAACGACAGGAGGAGGTTAAGTTTACATTTAATGTCGGCAAATGTGATAAGATATTCGATGAATTACTAAAAAATGGTAACATTAAAATTGATTATATCGTTCCACCTGCCGACAAACTAAAGCGTCGCGCATACTGCAAGTGGCACAACTCATTTTCCCATGCCACTAATGATTGTAATGTGTTCCGACGACAAATTCAATCGGCCATTAACGAGGGACGATTGAAATTTCAGGAGGACACAGAGCCCTTCCCAATGAATGTGATCGACTTTAATGGCAAAAAGGTCCTAATTCGGCCCAACACAGCCGATAAGGGCAAAGACAAAGAAGTCATCATCGGCAACGCACGGGAGGCCGATGGAAACAACAAAATTTCTTGCAGGAAAGTGATGGCCGAGAAGACTCCTGATGGAGGGGAGACACTGAAGGTAACCATCACAAACTCCAGCGCTGGGGGGCAAGCACAGACAAGGGGATATGCGCGAGAACCCATACTACGCATCGCGGACGGTCCGGTGTCTAGGCGCGGACGGTCCGTAACATCACCGGACGGTCCGAAGCGTTCCGGCGGACGGTCCGGCAACGTCGAAGAGCCGCGGCGACCACGTACCTTCAAACCACGACGACCAGAAATAGGTACGTGGAAAACTAACACGTTCAAGGCAACTGGTCGGTTGGTAAAATCTAGCCCGACTTTTGATCAATTATTGTCTAAATATGTGAAAAAGAAGGCTGGCTCCAGCGACCGGCCACCAAAGGAACCTCGCTTACCCACCCAGGTGCGACGGCAGGTTAGGCCGATTGGACCACCACACCAATCGGAAAGGACGGAAGGTCATAATGTTCAATTAAGACCTAACATACCTGCATGGACACCTCCACCACCATATCTACCTATGTCATATTCATACACATACATACTTCCACCATACGTCCCAAATCAAATGTGGGGCATGCCACCATACCCACTTAGGATGCCACAGTACCCCGCTTGGGGGGCACCCCAAACATCTGTATTCAATAGGTTGACACCTCCAGTACAAGACCGATTGAGAGCCCCTCAATCTGGTCCACAAGCACAGGCCCAGCAAGATTGCCGAACAATTCGGCCCCAAAGGCTGACTAATCCGGCAGGGGGGCATACAGCTACAACCTCCAACAGTACGAAAAAGGGAGACGTCATTAAAATAGGAACGACAGATGTCGTCGTACAACAAAATAACGAAGGGCCAATGATTTTTGGTGAATCGGCCAACACAAACAAAAAAGAAAATATGACTGTCAATAAAATAGCCGATCCAAAATACTCCATGCCCCGATGGTGCCCATCGGGATTGACACGATCGCAAAAGCGAAAATTACAGCGCCTTAGAGCAAAGGAGAATCAGGAGAAGGAGGCGGAAAAAATATTCAATGACACACATCCGCAGTATCCGCCACCACAAAAGAGATGGAGACCAAAGGCCGTTGAGGAAAATCAAACGGCCATAAAGACAGAAAATAAAACAGCAACTGTGCAGCTCTTTGCAGGTATAGCAGACAGTCCGGCTATAAAGACCGGACCAACCGTACAGGGCGCGGACCATCCGACCCCTGCGGCCGACTCATCCGCAATAAACCATGACACCTGCAACGACGTGCCGACACCCATGGAGGAAGATGACCTGCAAGGAGAAGACCTGGTCGACTATGAAGCTACGCCAGAACACTTGGAAAATTAGGAAAAGCTAGGTGACGGATTGATCAGGATCAGTATGATGCTCGACGGTGTTGGGACCGACAGTTCGATCAAAGCTAAAGGGGTCACGTCCGAGACCAAGACCACTGTGTACCATCCTAGTAAGTGGCAAGATGCCTAAGAAAACCGATGTGATAACATCGAGTTAGTTGCTTTTGGTTCGCTCAGCTCCACCAAAAGGCAGGGGGGCATATGTTGAGCACCAATTTGAGCGCGCGGACGGTCCGCGCCTGTGGGCCGGACGGTCCGCGCGTGCGCAGAACAGATTAGGGTTCCGAGTTTTGTGCTACGGTTGTTAGCTAAAATCATGGGATAAGCTCGGAAATTAGTTTGTAAAGGGTCCAGCCCCCCTCCTCTATAAATAGAGAGGTATACGGCCGATTTGTAATCAATCAATCGAATCAATACAACTTCTATTTCGCATTTTACCTTAGGAGTAGTTCTAGTTTAGCCCTAGTTTAGCCTTCTAATCCCCAAATTCTCCGCCTCTCCTCGACTCTACGTCGATTAGAGGAGTCTAGGTCGGTCTACCCGAGCCTAGACACCACCTAGGATCTCTCCTCCC
The DNA here is from genome assembly GCF_902167145.1 of Zea mays. NCBI lineage: Eukaryota > Viridiplantae > Streptophyta > Magnoliopsida > Poales > Poaceae > Zea > Zea mays. Next base: position 32,096,940 of record NC_050100.1, on the reverse strand, counting down.
CGATGGGGTCCCTCCCGGGAGCGAGATCCAGGCGCCGCCGGCGATCCTCCGCCGCCCCTGCGCACGCGCGGACCGTCCGGCCCTAGGGCGCGGACCGTCCGACCGTCAGGCAGGGAACACGAGCTCCTGCACCAGGTCGCGGAGCGTCCGGCCCTGCGCCGCGGACCGTCCGCGCCTGACCAGAGAGCACCGCCGCCTCGCGCCAGGTCGCGGACCGTCCGGCCCTGGGCCGCGGACCGTCCGCGCCTGACCAGAGAGCACCACCGCTGGTTCTCTTGAGTAATTGACGCCTCCAAAAAGGTGTCAACAAATTCCTAACCGGATTGCTTCTCTAATTTATATAAACTTTGTTTAGACGGAACGATTCCGGGTGTAATCCGATACAAACGAACAGGGCCTAAGTGAAAAAATTAGGATAGAATGGCCGCTCTCCTTGTCTAAACTAAGCACTCTCTAGAATCAGCAATCAGCCTATCGGTTCCGCCATAGATAAGATACACATAGACGACCCAGCCCCACCAACACTTCCATTCACCACTGGCGCAGCACGTGTCCCCGACTATCCCGTCCGGCCATTCCCGTCGTCCTGCCATGTCCTACCACTCGTCTTGTCCGGACGACCACACAAAACATCCTCGGCCATCACCCACGCGTCGCGCTCCCCCTTGCTCACGCCGTCGCTCTCGTCACCAGTCACCACCACCCCTCTCCTGTCGTCTCCCTTCCCGCCGCACCCGTCTCCTATTTAAACAGCAGCACCTGCGACGTCTCTCTTCATCGACCTCGATCCATTGAATAATTTTACTAATCAAATTCTTGTTGGGATATATTCCTCCAATTCCCCTCCTCCTCCCAACAAGGCAACAACAATCTGTTCCGGCCGCCAAACAAAACCCAAAAAAAAAACACACTGAACCCAATAATCCGATCCCACAGAAACTTTTCTCTCGGTCCGTTCGATCGATCGCTGCCGTGTCGTTTGCCAGACACCATCAGCACCCAAAACCATGGCCTGCAACCTGGCTCAGTGCGCCACCGCCGCCGCGGCGACCGTCGCGCCCCGCACCCCTCGCCCTGCTGCGTCCGCGTCCGTCTCCTTCTCCGCGAGGAAGCCGGCGGGCGGCAGCCTGCGGCTGCAGCGGCAGGCGTGCTGCGAGCCGTCGGTGGCGCCGTCGCGGGCGGTGTTCGCCTGCCGGGCCGCGGCGTCGGGGAGCGCGGCCGACCTGGCCTCCGGGGGCAGGAGGTCGTCCGGCGTGCCGGTGTTCGTCATGATGCCGCTGGACACCGTCAAGGAGTGCGGCACCGCGCTGCACCGCCGCAAGGCGGTGCAGGCCAGCCTCTCCGCGCTCAAGAGCGCGGGCGTCGAGGGCGTCATGGTGGACGTGTGGTGGGGCATCGCCGAGCGCGACGGCCCGGGCCGGTACAACTTCGCGGGCTACGCGGAGCTCATGGAGATGGCGCGCAAGGCCGGGCTCAAGGTCCAGGCCGTCATGTCCTTCCACCAGTGCGGCGGCAACGTCGGCGACTCCGTCAGCATCCCGCTGCCGCGGTGGGCCGCGGAGGAGATGGAGAGGGACCAGGACCTCTGCTACACCGACCAGTGGGGCCGCCGCAACTACGAGTACGTCTCGCTCGGCTGCGACGCCATGCCCGTCCTCAAGGGACGCACGCCCGTCGAGTGCTACACCGACTTCATGCGCGCGTTCCGCGACCACTTCGCCGACTACCTCGGCAACACCATCGTGGTACGTACGTCAAGGTCCAGCCAGTCGCTCCATCTCCTACAGTCGTCCTGATCCACTCTACACGCGCGTGTACGTAAAAAAAATGCAGGAAATCCAAGTCGGCATGGGCCCCGCCGGCGAGCTGCGCTACCCGTCCTACCCGGAGAGCAACGGCACCTGGAAGTTCCCAGGCATCGGCGCCTTCCAGTGCAACGACAGGGTACGATTTCAGACAGATGAACGAAGCGTCTCGTCCAAAATAACCTTTTTTTTTTCTTCTGATGATGATGATGATATTGATGACATGTTCTGGTATGTCGTCCGGCCAGTACATGCGTAGCCGCCTGAAGGCGGCAGCGGAGGCGGCCGGCAAGCCTGAGTGGGGCCACGGTGGGCCGACCGACGCTGGCGGCTACAACAACTGGCCTGAGGACACCGTCTTCTTCCGCGGCGACAACGGTGGGTGGAGCACCGAGTACGGCGACTTCTTCCTGTCGTGGTACTCGCAGATGCTGCTGGAGCACGGCGACCGCATCCTGTCGGGCGCCACGTCCGTGTTCGGCGCCGCGCCCGTGGAGGTCTCCGTGAAGGTGGCCGGCATCCACTGGCATTACGGCAGCCGGTCCCACGCCCCCGAGCTCACCGCGGGCTACTACAACACGCGGCGCCACGACGGGTACCTCACCATCGCGCGCCTCCTGGCGCGCCACGGCGCCGTGCTCAACTTCACCTGCGTGGAGATGCGGGACCACGAGCAGCCGCAGGAGGCGCGGTGCATGCCGGAGGCGCTGGTCCGGCAGGTGGGCGCCGCGGCGCGCGCCGCCGGGGTGGGCCTCGCGGGCGAGAACGCGCTGCCGCGGTACGACGGCACGGCGCACGACCAGGTGGTCACCACGGCCGCCGAGCGCGCCGCCGAGGACCGGATGGTGGCCTTCACGTACCTGCGCATGGGGCCCGACCTCTTCCACCCGGACAACTGGCGGCGCTTCGCCGCCTTCGTGCGCCGCATGAACGGCGCCGGGTCGTGCCGGGAGGCCGCGGAGCGGGAGGCGCACGGCGTCGCGCAGGCCACCGGGTCGCTGGTGCACGAGGCCGCCGTCGCGCTGCGGAGCTGACCGGCCGGGCCGGGACGGAACGGAAGCCTACGATCGACTGTACATACAGGGGTTGGGACTTGGGAGGGAGCTCGGGTTCTTGTTGGGTTTTCCTTTGGGTGGAGAGCGAGGGAGCGCAGTCGAGAGCCAGCGAGCAGTCTCTCGTGCAGTGCAGTGCAGTGCACTGCAGCTCCAGCGTAGACGAGATTGTATTGTGACCAAGCCGGGAGGGAAAGCAGGGAGGGGAGGACAAAGATGTTTTGTCACGTTTCAGGCTCTGGCCATCGCCGGAGTTTGTGCGGGGAATATATCGATTTCCTATTAGAAATCCGCAGAAAATGATGTGTTCCTGCACTGCCTGATTCGGTGCCGCGCTTCTCGTCTTCTCTTGTCCTCTCGCCTGCTCTACTGATGTGGTCTCCATCTTAGAATTGTCCATGTAGAAGTGGGCGAGTTATCTAAAATTCGAAGCGCTTGTTTGCAATGGAAGCAGAGAGAATGTAGTGAGATCGGATCAACCGTACCTAAAGACATCCCTTACAGGAGCAACTCCACCGGATCAACAAATAATTATTATTACTTTTTATAAAAAAAACTGTTATATACGAGAATACGACAAAAGAACACTTCTCTAGCAATCCTTTCTCAATCCCTTTTCTTTATAATTTCTTTTAATCCCTTAAAACCTCTCTTGAATCCCTCAAACAACCGGCGCAGTTCTCCTATATTCCAAAAGTTTATTTTCTTAACCCCTTTACTTACGTAGTATAATTGAGTGGATATCCTCTGATGAAGATGCTCTAAACGAATAAAATGGATTTACTGATGGGAGACGCAAAATTTGTAGCTTGGTGCCGTTCCTGGTGAATACACAGTTATTGCTTATCTTAGAACTCTAATCCTCTGTTCTAATAATATCAATAGAGTTTCACAAGAGGATGATATCTGGTTTACGGCATTAATCTAGTTTACTAACATCTATTCATAAAATTTTATGGCGGGATCTATGGTGTACCCAGGACCGTCTCTAAGGTTTTTGGGCCCCGGTGTAAAACATAAAAATAGACCCTGGAATCTATAATATAGAGACAAAAACAATCTAAAATGTACCTTTTATATTTGATCTATTCTCGTATTCTTATCCTCTCATGTTATCTATTTTAAAGTTAAGATTTTACAAAACAATAAACAACTTTTATCTTTTTATATCATTTATATTCAGAAAATTTAAAAATCTGAGGCCCTAAAAATTTAGGGGCTCCGTGCCGTCGCTCCATTTGCACTGGGCCCTGGACGGCCCTTTGTAGCTACGGCCTACGGGCATGCACGGTTGCCTCGAGTATTGTGGGCACTCCTCATTTGCTACCAAGTAGAAACCTCCATATAAAACCGGTAAACCGCGTCCAAGTTTGTCCACTTTGTGCATGATTTTATTTGATAAATTTACCATATGTTTAGTTTGTGGAGTCATCATATGCTTTATGTGAAGTGATGCATCATGAGGTTATCCTATAAATTTATGTGAAATCAACTCGTTCCTCATGTCTATATATATATATACACACACTAATTATTAGCTTATAATAAATGGGGTTGTGATGCGCCAACTCATTCTATTTTACAAACCAAATAAAAAAATGACGAGTGAGAAGAAGATGGGTCACCTCAAACCCCACACCCTTAGGGCATTACGGCCTTTATTTGCCTTATGGACCCCATCGTACATGAAAGATTAAGATGATGATGAGAGGAAATAAAATGTGCTTTTTCAAATTTTCTGTACAAATAAACATATAATTAAGACCAACTTCATTCCGTATGTCTAGGAGTGTGATGAAACATTTTGCACCTAGTTCATTGTTTTAAATAGCGGGATACAGATTTTATCCCCACACTTATCAAACTAGCAAATATCAGGATAAATCACGATATATCAGTCCTAAAAAGGATATATCGGTCGCTATATCCGGTTATTTAAAACCTTGGTTCTAATCATATATTAGTATGGCAACTCTAGTAATGTATATACTTGAAAGAATTTGCTCAAATTTAAATGCTTAATGTAAAAAAGGATTAGAAGAGCATCCATGTTTTGCTAAGGTATCAAGAGTCAACAATTCCTAGTAGCCCTCCTTAGAGGGCACGCGCAAGGGTGTCGCACCCCTTTGCTTCGTGTAATGACTAAATAGTCTCTACAAGTTAATTCTTCATTTCTCGAGCACGGTAAACTGCTCACAGTCATATATAAGTTTGAGTTAGGTCACTCAACCTCTCCAAATGATCACCGATCTTTTAATCGCCATTAAGTCATCAAGCTGATTTTAGTACCAAAAGTAGCATGCACTAACTCTAACTTAGTATGACCAAGTCTGATCAAGGTGGTGGATGCACATAAGCTACTCTTGACACACTGATAAAGCTACTAATCAAGTGATTATCAACTCTAAGTATCTCATTACGATTAGTGATTATCAACTCTCAAGTAAAGCTACTAATCAAGTGATTATCAACTCTAAGTCTCTCACTACGAATAGTGATTATCAACTCTCAAGTCTCTCACTATGTAGAGGCCCTTCCTCATCCTCAGATGGTTTCTACAGCAGTTGAAATGAGCATGAGACCTCTTTTTTTTAATTCTTTTCAAAAAAGCTTAACTTCAACCAGTTCAAAACGACATGGACCAATTAAAATACGTTGGCTAAAGACGGTTGGTACTAGTGTGACATACTTTCCCAATTTCCACTTCACGGTTCAAACAACATAAATACATAAGCACCGTATGAGGTTGAAAAAGGCAAATCTTTGTTCTCAGAAGCAAAGATCAAGGCATAGCGTTCTTCTAAACTCAGGTTTGCACAGAACGGGAAAAATTTCAACATGAACACACAATAGGTTCATACTACTGCTCAGTGTGAGCAAAATTGTACGCACTAGAGTAACACAGATGTAGAACAGGTAGAAAGACCAAACAAACAACCTAGTATCCTCCCTTAAGATCATTGACCACATCGTACGGGATGGGAGTGACGGTCTCGATGGTAGTCCCCTCAACCATGAAGACAGGCTTGGGGCCCAACGGCTGCCTCTTGGTGCTGATGACCTCGCCGCGCTCCTTTGCATCCGCCTTCAGCTGGTCATTCTTCACCTTCCTCAGGCGGAACTCTTCTGTGCAGCGGGATGGCTGCACATGCTCCACGCGGACATGGATACGCTTCCTGATGATGCGACCATTCACCTGAAAAGATAACAAGTTATCAGAATCTAAAGAACTTACACATAGATTAAGCCATTATCATTGATATCACCACTACACAGAGCATAATATGTCCAGCATAACTGAGCTTAACAATCCCATCCTGCACAGATTGCAGATTTAATTGCATAAAGCATCCAAGTACTGTAGATTTTGGTTGTTCAGAAATGTTTGCACTTCTGGGTCAAGCAATAAAAAATAAAATTGCTTACAGTTAGGCCCATTGAAACCTCGAACATTTAGTTAAGGAACAATTGGATCTATACCATTAAAAGATCCAAACTTTAGATATATACCATGGACCCCACATGTCATTGACTCATGTGGACCCACATGTAAGTGAGATAGTAATGGTATGAATCCAAAGTGGTGATCTTTTAATGGTATGAATCCAAATTTCCCTTTAGTTAAACTAGAATTGTATTACACCGGTGCAGTACCAAGAACCCAATCATACATGAAACTAGAATCAACCTAATTACAGCATCTATCACTACCAGATCATACAAAGAAATGGTTATGATTGCCCATTCCTGCCGCTACAAAACTAATCGCGCCCTGGGCTTCCACAAATTCTACAGAGATCCAAATCAAACAACACACCAGCAAATTGTCGTCACTCTAAACATTCGAATTCCTAGAATGGCACGAACAGAAGATACGTCCGCGCACTAAACGTAAGCGCCGTGCACAAACGATTTCAACTGCCTGCGCCCAGCAACCTATCAGCGAGCTAGCGAAAAGGGATCCGTGTGGTATACCTGCTTGTTTATCTCGACGCCGATGGCGCGCTTGGTGACGTTCCAGACGCGACCGGTGCGGCCGTGGTAGAACTTGTGCGGCATCCCCTTGTGGACGGCGCCGTTCACCTTGACGTCGACGTAGTCGCCGATCTTGTAGGTGCGGAGGTAGGTGGTGAGCGGGATGTAGCCCTTCTTGCGGAAGGGGCGCGCGAACAGGTCGCGCGTCCGCGAGCGCAGCCCGTGGCCAGCCGGCATCCTTGCTGCTCCTGCTTGCTACGCGCGGCGGCGGCTGAAATGGATCGGGGGGAAGCACTAGGGTTTGCAGGGGTTTCAGTGTGCTGACGGCTTTATTATAGGTGGCGTGGGATTGGGGCTTGACGGGGTGCTGGTGTTGGGCTGAACTCGTTTGAGTGGGGTGCAGCCATAAAACAAGCCCATTTACATCTCTTCTATATTCCACTTCTGTCTAGCCAAAGATGAATATGCCCTGAATCCTAATTCATGAATTATAGGGCTCGACATTCGGTTTTTTTTCAAACTTCAGTTCTGTTTTTCGGTTTTAAAAACTTCGGATTTCTAAATATTAGGAACAGATCGGTTTCTAGAAAATGAAAAACCGAAAAGTTCGGTTTTGGTTTTTTACTTCGGTTTTTTGTAAAAACTGAACATCAAACTGATACTCAAGACAACCCATACAACAATTTTACATGATAGATTATACACAATTTTTAAAAGTAAAAATTATATATGTACAAATATTCCTCATACATCACAGATAAAAAAGTGAATAATAATTTAAGTGCATCACACATCTGGTTTACATAATCAAATAGTCAAATTTTAGAATTGATGAAGTTCGGTATTTATTTTTTCGGTTCGGTATACGGTGAAAACTGATTACGATACCGAACACTGAACTTCTTAGATACAAAAATCGAAACCAAACCAAGCTACTGAAAAAAAACCGAAATTTCAGTTCGTTTCGGTTTCGGTAAGAAAAAGTGCCCATCCCTACTGATTTCGATTGCTAGGTGTGACAACTTTTTTCACGAAGAAAAAGTTCATCTAATAGTAGATTGTAACAGGAAGTCTGGAACAAAATACTAGTCAACAGGGGCGAAGTCATGATTTGAGATTGAGGGGACAAATCAGATTGTGAGGGGATGTTATAAGATATTTTACATTATTTACCTAGCGATTAGCTAAGAAAATTAGTAGCTTCTATATAATTTGGGGAGGATAAGGGGGACATTACCCCCTCTGCCCCCTACTAGAATCACCCCTGATAGTCGATTACCTTTGTAAGGGTTGAGTGGCGGACACAGTCAAAATCGATAACTTAGTATCGCCTCTTCACATGTTGGGGTTCGGATCGGATGGAAAAAAAACTTGCCCATAAATGATTGTGAAGTTTATCTAAACTCGCTCTCGATCACTCACGGGTTTTACTCATTGTACACTTATAAACAATAATTCGGCTAGAAGCAAGTAGCTACCAGCAATAATCAGGTTATATCTACAGATTTTAAGTCTTCTCACGTTGAGCATCAAAACATTTCATAAATCATTAGCCAAGTTACTTATTCAAAAACAATTACTATTGTATCTTAATCATTTTTTTGTTCAAAATAAAGAATGAACCAAATTTCAGGTCGGATGTGGGTCATCTGCGGATTGAAATAGATATCATGCACTCATGAAACTTTGGGATGGATGCTGGTGCCCTCGTACCTGCACCCATAGGGTTGTCATCCCTACTCTTCACCACAACTCAAGAAAATGTAACATAAAATGAATACGACAGAGTGCTTTGGCGATTGCGAGTAACTCACAAAATTAAATGTTACCATTTAAAATCTAGGTCAATTTTATTTAAGTGAAACCTAATCAGGATGTCCATTCATGTCATGCTAAGTTGATAAGCATCTTTCTTCTCATAGAGATCCTAAATCAACACTCCATATCTGCTTGTAAATTGTGTCGTGATGAAATAATAGGAAATGTGTTAAATTAATTAGAAACATACGAGTATGACATGGCTATCATTCTAAGCGATTTCTACCACCACATTGTTGATCTTACCAGAAGTATAGCCTTTCTGCATTTTATTTTTGATGGTCATTGTTGTTGTTGTTCCTTTGGAGTCAGAGTCAGAGCCCGGAGCCGTTTTCAGATGAGCCGGAGCCCTCTCCCAAACGAGCCCAAACGAGCCCTTAATGTCTATTAATCTACAGTGGTCCACACGTTCATCTTATAGTGCGTAGACGCTGATGTAGAGCATCTGCAGTTCAGCTCCAGAAATTGACCTTTGCTGTGCTGTGCTGTCCTCCTCCTCTTCTTTAATCTTTAATAAAAGAAAAGTGCCACTTCAATTTGTGCTTCCAAAACTGGTTTTGTGTTGAATAAAGTAGACGGCCTCGAGAATGCCCTTTTCAATCTGGTTTATTTTTGTCGCCATCAAGCATGGCATGGATGTCTTCAAATGAGACCATAGCAGCCTCCGATTTGTTGACGTGTATGGTATCTATCCGTCCGAATTTTTTGTATTTTAGCCCTTAAACAGAAGTAAAATCACGTTTAGACCTAAAAAAATTTTAAATGCAGTTTTGGACCCTTTGCTCGGCGTCACAGCCTGTGGCGCCGAGGTAACACAGCTCGGCGCCACAGCCTGTGGCGCCGACCTTCGTGACGTGGCAGTCCCGCGTGGCACCTAGCTCGGCGCCACAGATCTTGGCGCCGAGCTAGGAAAAATCCGCAAACAGCCTTCTCTCTGCGCGTTTCTTGTCTTCTCGGCTCATTCCAATTCAAGCCGCCGCCGTTTACGAACTCGCCGCCGCCCACAAAATCACGCCGCCGCCGCCTGCCCTCGGGTTTGTCTGCGGGTCGCCGTCGCCGCCTGCCCCAGCTCCGGCTGGCCGCCGCACGGCCGCCCCGGCCCAGGCCCGCCGCGAGCTCCGCCCGAGCTGCCGCCCCGAGCTCCGCCCTCGAGCACCGCCCGAGCTCCGCCGGCCGCCCCGCCGCGCTCCGCCCGAGCTCCGCCGCCCGGAGTCCGATCGGCCACCGCCCGCTCCGGCCCCGGTACCTCTCGCCCCCACTGCCGACCAGTTTTTTTTTAATTTCTTAGTTTGTAAACTAGTAGTAATTAGTTAGGTATCCACTTATTTATTGTTTAGTAATTAGTTAGATATTTTGTTGTTAGTGTTTATTAAAATAGTTAGCTAGTTTGTTGCGTAGTATATTGTTAGTGTTTAGTAAATTCTTAGTGATTATATAGTTATCATTTTGTTTAGCGCATTGATATTATATGTTTTCTGTGTTGGCAACCATCGTGTTGTCGTTTATTCGCAGGTTCTATAAACATCACTTTACAGGGGAGGTAAACGACCCTAGAATATCAATTCAGGGTTTGTTGTCCCATATTACATATGGAACAGTTGTCCGACGGTTGATCTCCATTACCTCAGAAGATGATTGGGTGATATATTTAAGAATTGTGAAGACGATGGTTCCACCATGTTTGGATGTGGTTGTTCAAAAGTTACCTGTTAGTCATTGCGAAGGTCCAGTCGGGTTAACTCCACAAATGCCAAATGCATCTCGTATTGAAGCTCCTTTGGTAGAGCTTCATGAAGAAGTCGTTGTTGTGCCCGATGCTCAATCGGGTCCGCACAAGTATGGGATTTCTCGTCCTATTCCCGGCGTTTGTGGGGCTTCTAATGCGGTGGTACCCCCCCAAGAGATCCCATTGACCCAGGATCCAGTTCACGATCATCCTAGTAAGTGTCTTCGACACATTGTTCGTATCCATCATTATTTCGTTTGATTAGACTTTTTAATGTGGTTTTTCTTGCTCCGACCCGATGCAGGATCTCCACATATCGATAATGCTGATGTTCAGATTGATGTGCCTGTGTCATATAATATGGACAACATATGCAGGGCATCCAATAGTGTTGATGTTCAGATTGAGGATGAGGAGGAGCCATATGAGGCTGCACGGGCCGTAGATTCTGATGATGACCGTCCGGTTCAAAAAATGACCGAGCAAGAAATTGAACTCATAAGACGTTTGTGTCCGGAGCGAGACCCTGCAGTACATGAATTTAGCAGTTTAAGTCATTCCACCCGTGCGTATGCTGAAGGACGTGACGATGAACTGCTAGAGGCTCCGGATAACGCCGACAGCATTGAGATTAAGGTTGGCTTACTTTTCAAGGATCTGCCTACACTGAGACGATGGCTACAGGAATATTCTGTGAACCGGAAGAGGCCGTTCAAGGTGAGACATTCGTATGCACAGCGTCGTTACACTGTTGTGTGCGAGGTGCCAGAATGTAATTGGAGGGTATGTGCCCGAAGGCAGAAGGACACCGAAAGTTTAAGATCACCAAAATTGTAGGTCCACACACTTGTGCCCAGACAGAGCTGAGCTCTAAGCATCGTCAGTTGACATCTACCCTGATTGCGAAAAGGATATTGGGGATATTGAAGGGTCAGCCAAACTTGAAGGTGAAGTCAATTATGCCCAGACAGAAGAAGGTCACGGACTTCGAGACCCACCATCGTGATTACATTGATGAATGGGAACAGCAGGGGGATCTTAACTATGAGAATGACCAGGCGCACACCAACTACAACTTCCGGAGGTATTTGATTTGGTATTCTGGTGTGACTAGGTGCAAGCTGAAGGGACAGTGGACAGCTGCAGACTACGCCGAGCAAGAATCGTCAGACGACGAAGACACAGCTTTCGACATAGCTGCTCGGCACGGGTCCCAAATTGAGGCTGCTCCAATCCTTGATAGAGTGCAGTGGCGGACGCAGAACAAAACTTTAGGTGGGGCGACACTATAAGAGACAAATCACTATACTAGACGACTAGATAAAAATAGCTTCATGATAATAACAAGGTTAGGTGATAATACTAGGAGCGTTCTAAAATGATATGAATATCAGAAAACCATTTTGGTCACCCTACAGAAAGACAGGTGAAGCGGCCACATCGACGCGTCATTGTGGTGAGTCTGCCTTGAGATGGCGATGATGAGGCAGCAACATGCGAGGGGCAGCGAGGGCAAGCGGCTGTAGGCAGTGGCAAGCGACAACAATTGTTGCATTTGTGACGACGTGGTGGGACCCTGGTGACATAGTGAGGGCAGATGGTGGTGGCACCATGGTGCCAAGGCAGGATCCCACCAATAGCTTGCCCACCAGTCGATGCGGAATAAGAGGCAAAGTAGTGGCGCTGCGTGTGGGATCCCGACAACGCGATGAACTAACGAGTGACGAGAAGATAAGGTGACACTGGTAGCGGACAGGTCTAGTCACCCACTACCGATCCAGTCATGATCAAAGGAGCTATCGAGCCACGAGTAGGTCGAGTAGCTAGCCGCTAGAGGAAGGAATCGAACTACTTGTATGGAGAGCGGGCTGAGCAATGAACTGTCGAGAAATAGTTAGATTAAAACTATGTTTCATTAGATTTGGTTGTACCTACTATATAAAAGTTTTTTTTTATTTTGATGTATATCTAAATATAGGTATAAAAGCATATAAAAATTGAGGTGGGGCCGTGGCCCCCTTTGCCCCACCCTTGGATCCGCCTCTGATAGAGTGGTAACTATTTCTTTACTAAAATTAGAGATTTCAATTCAATGTTTTATGTCTAGTTTTGAGCATCCTAATGGCTTAACTTGTGATAGGGAAACGCTATGCTCGTATCTGTTGTTGAACTTGAGCGTATCTCACAGAGAACTTCAGATACTACTACGCTATCGTTACTATCAGTGAGTATCAATGTCTAACATAAAACTTGTTTATTTGTATGTTGTAACATATGTCTTTAACAAATATTTTGATTACAGAGGGTATCACGTCGTCTTCGTCGTGCAGCGGCTCGGTGTGGATGCCGGTCTCTAGCGGGCGTTGACGTGCAGCTGCCTGTGCCTCGTATGCAGCAGGACGTTCAGCTTCCCATTTGTGCAGTTGGACCATCTACAACAGGACTCAGCTCGTCGCGATCGACGCGGGACACGTTTGAGAACGTGGCCCAGGACGACGAGGACGATGACGATGACGACGACGACGACGCTGGCGCTGGCGCTGGCGTCACAGGTCAGGTGGAGATTGGACCGTCTCAGTTGCAGGATGCTCCTACAACTCAGCCATCACAGCTGACACCACGTAGAAGGCGTCCACGAGACCCTTACACTCCAGGCACCGACGCTCTTGGGGCCAAGGGCAAGGGTAAGTCTAGGAGGAAATGAATACTTTTGTGATGTTGGTCTTATCCTGAAAACTGTGTGATTTGGACTCATGCTGGAGACGTTGTAATATGAACTATGTTATGTGTAAATTTTTTTGTGAACTGTAAAAAACATAATAAGCAATAAGTAACGCATCTTTAGAGTTCTAAATTATTTTTGATACGTAAATACTACATAATAGGCTACAATTCTTCAGTCAGAATCACAATCTATGAGTAACTCATCTTCGGAGTCATCTGTCGCGCAATCCTCAACAAAAACCTCATTCCACTTGCTGCATTGTCCTGCATCACACTTGTCACCAGTTCTTTTGTAATAATTGGCTTCTGCTTCATCTGCAGCTTGGGAGAATAGCTCATCCTCAGCCTCAGCCTCATCAGACTTCTTCTTGTAATAAGCTGCCTCTACCTCTGCGGCGGCCTGAGACATAAACTCATCCTCTTCCTCTTGAGCACGTAATCCTGCCTCAGCTAGTGCGATGAGCTCACTCAACCTTGACGTGTCGTCCTCCTCTTCTTCATGTAATCCTGCCTCTGCGAGGGCGATAAGCTCACTCAATCTAGATGTGTCGTCGTCCTCCTCCCCCATCAGCTCAACCGTTGCCATTTTATCCTGAACATATCTCGCATGCGCCTCATCGGCCAAATAGTTTACGCCGCTTCCAATCTCTGCAAATATAATGAGAAAATTAAGTTAGCAAAGTCAGGATAAATAAATTGTACTAACATAATTATAATATCATTTATCTCACTTACTTCCCTTGAGGCGATCAGCAAGATTATCCAACATCTGTTTCTCGGCTTGAGCCGCTTCCCATTCCCTTGCATCCTGTGCTCTCTTCTCATCTGCCGCCTTCAACCTCCTATACTCTGCACGCTTCGGACTATCATAAAAGGCAGATTTTGCTTCCCTACGCATGTCGCGTATGCGATCGTTAATGTACGAATCGACCAGCCGAGATCCACAACGCATCTTCTGTCCCATTATTCTCTTGGACTCTATTGTGCGCATCACCTCTCCTTTGTCGTCGTAACTCTCCCAACTGCATTTCCTCGTCTCCTACAAAAAAATAGTAAGTACCGCTATAACATTACATCTGGTGCAAAAAAATACCAACCTCATCGTAATCGACCATATGTCCACAAAAATATCCAACACCAAACTCCGAAGGAACTAATCCATACTTAGCTTCAATACCACATTTGCAGAGTACTGGATCCAATTTGACCTCTTCTGCCGCCCACCCCATGTATCTCTTTTCCTTTACCTCTGGCTCTGGCCAATGGGACAAAGGACCATACAACCACTCTCTGAAACGACACTTACGCCACCCGTATGGCTGCAGGAGAAAAAATTAGTTATTTCTTGTAAATAAAAACTAGTTCATACATTTAGCGTATCAATGGGCTCACATAATCAATGTTCGGACAACAGAACTGCTTGTCATAGTCTTCGTCGATGACAGCACGGTCTCCACAATCGCATCGAGGCGGTGAGTCCATCCGTCTTTCTGTTGCTACCTCCTTCTCCGCATCCGTCATTGGTGGAGGATTCGGGGGAGGAGGTACCCAACGCTTAAAACGCTCATGACTGGTCTTTCCACTCAACCAATTAACAAAAAGAAGATATCGAGGGTCAAATTTATCAGGACCATCGATCCACTGGAAAAAGAAACACCTCTCATGTCCCTAAAATAATGGAAAGATGCACTATTACATATCTACAAAATAATGAATGCGAAAAAAAATTAAGTGACAAGTCATAAGCTACGTACGTCCAAAGTGCCACAAAGGTAGTAGCAGCGAGCAGCCGTGTCTTGATGTTGTGATTGATGTACCCAAGCCAGTCTGCCACAGTCACAGTTAGGCACGGGGAGTTCAGGAGGAACAGGAGCATCCTTGCTAGATACGTCCGGATATAACTCCCGAGGACGACCTCTCTTCTGCCACAACGCCTCTCGTTACATGTCTTTCATCTAATAAACGATTATAATTATCACTTGTACCTATTATGCTTTATAATAAGTTTACACAAACTAATAATCGAAATGATAATATAATAGGTGTATACAAATTATTAAACTAACAACCCAATATCCAAAACGAATCAGTTAGAAATCATACCTTGGTCTACGAAGTGAACCAACTCAAATCTTTGAATCCAGCAAATTTTGACGAAGTTTGGAAATGGGATAAAATGAGCTGCTCTCGGCCAGCCGCGCGGGCGTTTTTATAGGAATTTGTAGCTCGGCGCCAAGATCTGTGGCGCCGAGCTACGAGGCCGGGCCGCAACTAGCCGTTGGTGCCTCGTCACAGCTCGGCGTCATAGGCTGTGGCGCCGAGCTACGACACCACGTCAGCACCAGGTCAGCCCTGGACGCAACTAGCCGTTGCTGCCACGTCACAGCTCGGCGTCATGGCCTATGGCGCCGAGCTAAGGGTCCAAAACTGAGTTTAAAATTTTTTTAGGTCGAAACGTGATTTTACTTCTGTTTAAGGGCTAAAATACAAAAAAAAATTAGATCTATCCGTGTACTGGGCCAAACCCCGTGCCGCCACGTTGACTCGGGGGCCGCGGTCAACGCCTCTGACCAGAGGCCAGAACGCAAGCAGGCAACAGGCAAGGCAAACGAGTGGCCCGGTCGCCCCGCCGGCGCCCGCCGCCGACACGTCGAGGTGCGCTGCACGACGGCGGCTGAGCGAAAGATGGGAGTGTCCGTCAGGGTCAGAGCGAGCGTGGAGAGAGTTCAAATCCGCACGCAACTTCTCCTCTCCGGGACTGTTAGTTAAATACTACTCCCTGTCGGACGAATCCACCGTGAACGGCAACGCCTGTCGGACGGTCGTTGGCTAGCTAGCTCGCCTCTGCAGTGCAGAGTCGATGGCTTCCAGCTCCGGCACGGCGGCGACGAACGCCGGCGACACCGCCGCCACGACCGCGATCACCGTCGAGCGGAAGCCGCCGGCGGCTCGCCTGTCGGAGCTCGGCGTCAGGTCTTGGCCCAAGTGAGTGAGTAGGCGACGACGATCGCATTGCTCTGTTCTTCTTCCATCCTGTCCCCCACGACGAGTCGCGCGTTGCAGGTGGGGCGGGCCTCCGGGGAGGTACCCGCTGAGCTACGGAGCGCGGCAGACGTGCTACATCGTGAGAGGCAAGGCGAGCGCCGCCGTGGAGGGCTCGCCGGAGGCTGGCGTCCAGTTCGGCGCCGGCGACCTCGTTGTCTTCGCCAGGGGGACGCGGTGCACCTGGCACATCGCCGCCGCCGTCGACATGCACTACGCCTTCGACCCGCCCTAACAGCGAGGAGCCGGAGCCGGAGCCTTGCTCTATGTATGCACACTGACCGACCAAAATGTCAATCGAACTCAAACAGAATGTTTTTGTAGACTCCACACTCCAGCCTTGATATCAAGCGCTGATGAGCTTCTTCTTAATAATTTATTAATTCATCAGCAGGGATACCCGCCCAAAGTCATTCAGGTGACCTTCATTTGGAACAGGATTTGCTCTGGCCAATCAGATGGTCCAAACTCTATGATGTTTGCATAGGATGAATCACCTGTTGTGCCATTGGATGAAATCACGCACAAGAGAATCTCAATAGTGTAGAAAAGGGTGCTAGCCTGGCTAAGTTAGAATGTGTTTGGCTCACCTTTCTAAACCAAATTTGCTGCAAAAAACTAGAATTCCAACCAAACCGGTACATGTAGAATAATTTTTCTGAAAATCTAAATATTCTCATAGTTCAATTTAAAATCATCTTCTATCTCGGATTTTCCAGATTCATGTCATCTCATCTGCTACTCCAGATTTTTTTAGATTCATGCCATATGTGTTACCAAGCTATCATACCCTTACAAAATCTATAATTAACACTTATTTTAACCAAACATTTTTTTGTTTTTCACAACTGTTAGCTTGCAAGATTTGTCATAGCTGACACCTAGAATCAATTTTTTAGGAATTTATAGCTGAACCAAATAAACCCTTAGTCCGTCATATTTAAGTGGTTCTAGCAGACCAGATTACACCAATGTAGAATCTTGTGTGTATCAAAATTGAAATACCTTTTCAACTATTTTTTTTGTGCTAAATCTCTCAATTAAAATATCTTATCATCAAGCCACTTTCATATTTATGGTGCTTGCACTTTTACGAGCCAAAACTACACTAGTCTTGCTATATAAATTTTGAAATACATAATAGACTAGATTAAAAACAACACAATCAAACATATTCTAATCTAACATGGGTGGCCTGGCCTTTAAAACTAAACAGATCCCCTGCATTACACTAGCATGGCTATGCATATAGCCTAGTCTGAAAATCTAGCTAGGTCAAAACTAGACAAACAACCAAATAAGCTATTAGAGTCTATTTGGTCATCTGTTCACGGTCTACTCTATCATATATTTCAAATTTTATATGATAAGTCTGATCTAGTTTGGTTCGTAAATGTGTCAATGATATAATAGAAAATTGGCTTGATGATAAGATATTTTGATTATGAGATTTAACAGAAAGGTCTAGTTAAAATGTATTTTGATTTTATGCACGAAAGATTTTGCATTGGTGTAGCCTGATCAGCTTCAAACACTCAAATCTGATGTAGGGCTTGTTCGTTTTAACTCTAATCCACGTGGATTGGTTGGTTTTGAGTTGGTTTAAATCCATAACAAATCATAATTCATATTAATTCATTTCAATACACTTCGATCCACATGAAATTGAAATAACTGAACAAGACGTAGTGAGATAGCATCCCTTTCTGCACTACCAGGTTCTAACTAGGATTTATATTTTAGGTAAACAAACAAACTCTGTTGCATGGACAGTAGTCGGGCAACCAAAGCCCCTAACCAAACACACTTTTAAGTTTAGGGGTCGTTTGACAGAGCTTTCATAGCTTCGCTCCTAACGAGAATCACTCCTGCCGAGCTAAACAATAAAAATCTGAATTGCTTCATGGTGGGAGTGGAGTGAATCTAATCTCTAATTTGTACTAGAAAGTAGGAGTCAAAAAAACATGCTTCCCATCACTCCCAATCTGCTCTTCACTCTTTAACCTCTCATGAATCACTTCACAGCCTATTTGCCAAATATTTTTCGTCAAATAGATTCACTTCCGGTAGAGAATCACCCTATTAAAGAATCAACTCTCAGAGCTAGACAATCATGAGCTTTAGGGCTCATTTGGTAGAACTGCACTCTATGATTTTATAGCTCTGAGAGCTGATTCTCTAATAGAGTGATTCTCTGTCGGAAATGAATTTATTTGACGAAAATCATTTGGTAAATAGGCAGTGAAGTGATTTCTGATGGGTCAGAGAGTAGGGAGTAGGCTGAGAGTGGTGGGAAACAGATTTTTTGGCTCCCACTTTTTAGTACAAAATAGAGATTAGATTCACTCCATTTACGCCATGGAGCAGTTCAGATTTTTATTATTTAGCTCGACGGAACTGTGAACTGTGAAATCACTCTTGCTCGGCTGGAGCTGGCGTCGAACGCGACTACACGAGCTGGGCTCGCTCGAAGTCGACTCGTTGACAGCCGTCACCCCTGCTGTCATTTCGTCGAGCATCTCGCCAGCATCGCGACCGCCGGGCGCCGGCTTCCTCCGCATCGCGTCGGTTGATTCCCAGCGAGGATGGAGAGGTTCTTCTCCAACCCTTCAAACGCCCCGCGGTGCGACACAGACACCGGCATCACCCTAATCTCGGGCCCTCCGTGTTGGTACGCGCCTCATTGCTCACCCTTGCCCTTCTCAAACTAGCCCGTTTGGCACGCGCTGAGCCGGAATCGAACCGGAGCTACCTTATTACCGCTCGGATCATGCAGTGCCCTTGTTTTGGTCCAAGGTCAGCGGGAAGACCTCGCTCCTCTTCCAGTTCGCGGTGAACCGCGCGGCGGAGAGTGGCCGCGGCGTCGTGTTCATCTGCAGCAAGGGGAGGCTGGAGAGCAACCCTCCTTTCCTGTCCCAGGTGAGGAGCCTTCGTTTGCTTGGCAGCGTTGTTCAAGTGGAAGAGGAGCAAGCTGCAAAAGTTTGCACATGCTGGATGGTTGTTCCTCATTTCTGAATCCGCACCTACTTTGATTTTAGGGCGTCGATCCATCGATGAGCTTACTTCAGAGGATACAAATCAAGTAAGAGGTCTTCTGACTCGTGGATGTGTTTCTTGCTCTGCATACCCTATTTGTTTTGGCGATCCCATGATTTTAAATTCTGCATGGTATAAAGAATGTGCAATGTTGTCTGTTTCAACGTATTGTGTTGCTTGGCTATCCATCTGCTCGTTTATTGTGTAAACTTTTGTTAAAATGGTAGTCATTTCATTCAGCGATGGATAGTTTATGCCTAAATTATGTGTTATTGCTCCTAGATATATTGAAGACGGTGATGAAATCAGAAAGTACTTTGCTGCATTTCACCTTCTTGACGACTTCCCCGCTGCAGTCATTGTTGATGATTTTGCAGATTTCTTCTCCGACAGGTGTTATTTCCATTCTGTCTTGTGATGTTAATGACACTTATCCACAACTTGTTGACTTCATGCCATGGCATGCAAATCAGGTTCAGCATTTTGTTACTTAAATAAACACACTAATGGGAGCAACCTTCAAATGCGCCCTTTCTTCTTCTGGCTAAATTCAGATGATGGATTTGAGATAGCTGAAAATAGAGATTTTGATCTGTAACTGCCATGAGTTGTTAATGCTATATAATCGGTCATTTGCACAGATTACTTGAGTTAAATATTGTCTCAGGGCTCAGCATATTTCATTTAGGATATTGCCATCAGTTGTTTACTTAAGCATTTCCTTAAAGCACTACTACTTCATTTTCATATTGTCTCTTAACAGGCACTTTGGTTTGGTTCCACTTTCTACTATACAAAAAAGTGAACACCAGCACATCACTGTAAAATTAAATTCTAGACTTGCAGTTATTATGCTTTTTTGTATATACAGGTAGCTCTGACCTGTTGAAACTGTCATAGGAGCTGCCAACAAAGATATGGAATTGCTAGGGCTCGAGATCTAGCAATGGTGCGTGCACTAGCTTTGTGCCACAATGCTATTGGGCATGCAAAGTAAGCGACACAGTAATGCTAAATATTGAAATATCCCTGTACGAGAATGTTGTTTGAAGTAACCATCTAAATCTCTTTCATAGTGCAAAGCTTGGAACTCTTGGTTATTGCAATCTATTACTTTCTGATGTACATCAAGGTGATACTCCAAGATTGTTGTTCATTTACCAGAGATGGATAAATTCCATATACACAATCCGAGGTAAATGTTTAGTAGACATTACTCCTCTTTATTCAGTTCTTATGACCAATGCCCCACCTAGCTGAATAGGCATAACAAAGCTACCTGAAAAAGGTAAGGTGTACCTTAAATTGAAATCGACAAATTGTATTTTGCCAGATGCATTTTTTAGAAAGATTCCCAGATAAAGTTCAGTATAATATTTAATTAGGCAAGGGGTGTCCTAACCCACCTACTCACTCATCAATTACGTTGTTCAACTGACTTGCACAGAAAGACCCCTATTGTTTAGTAATTTGGCGCCCCATGTTTTTGATTGACTGATGTCAAGTAAACTTTTCAATGTTCGATTCTACTCTATGTTAGAACATTTTAGTGAATGCTATTTCGATCTAAATGGTCCTATTATCTCTCCCATGCTAGGAAGCATTACTCCTCTTTTCATTCCAAATTCTTCAATAAGACCGATACGATTTATTGGTCTTTGTGTTTCGCTTATTACTTTTTTTGTATCCTCTTGTTCCTCGGATACAATTTGACATTTTGACCCTTCTGGGCCAAATCTCGATTTGTGGAAATCCTTCGATGGCTCCTTTATGAAAACATCCATTTGTATATGGGTATAGACGGTCTTTCATAGCGAAAGGGCCTCTAGCGTAATGGTTAAGGCTTCCGAGTAGCACCTCCAGGTCCTGGGTTCGATCCCCCTCGGGGGCGAATTTCTGGCTTGGTTAAAAAAATCCCCTCGCTGTGCCCCGCCCGCTCCCGGGTTACGTCCTGCGCGCCACCCTCCGGCTGGGCCGTTGCAGAGTGGGCGGTGACGGCCCGCTAGTGATGGGGGGCCAGGGTTCGGGGATTTTCTCGGCCGGGACCATGTTTCGGTCTCTTCTTAATATAATACCGGGAGGGCGGTCTTTCCCTCCCCGGCCGAGTTTTTTTTAGACGGTCTTTCATAGTTTCATTATACTTCGTTATATTGACCACATTTTTTTATCCTTATTTGCATTTAAGTGGGTTGATCTGGTATGAGAAGTTTGGGTTATTTGCAATTCCTTTGGTGTTCCCACGAGTCACCTAAAAAATTGCAATCCTTGATATGGTAGAACATTTTGCACTCGCACAGAAGGCACGTTGGGAGATAGTATTATGTATTCAACTTAAAATACACCTCGTCAAAACAACCTGTCAAACAGTCTTCATAAAATTGCAAGTTTTGTTGTCGAAAATACAAGTGGCATTTTCTTATATTTTATAGAGTTACCTCCAATTATTTTGTCTATGAGTGATTGCAGGTTTGATATGGCTTGAGTTAACCTGTTTATACAATATAATTTATTGCCTTTTCGTAGGTGACGGCAATGGATCCTACATACTTCAGAACCTTGGCAGTTCAGAAACTGGGTCAAAGAAAGCAAGAAAAGCTAAATACTCAATAGCACTACAATATCTTGTTCTTGAAGAGACCAGCACCTAAAAATTCTTCATTTTTCTATTACAGTTCAGTTCCCAACAGAGATCATAGGACCCGACAGTTAGTTTTATGCTTTTAGCATACTGAGTGTAACAACAATTTCCTTTTTTATGGTTCTCGTAGCTGCACTTGAGTTAGTTGTGTATGTAAGTTTGCACCTCTAGCTGATGTGGGTGTTTTGCATTTGAACCAATCCACAACCGGGTTTGATATGTTATGCTGAACATCAGTGAGCACCACAAATTTTCAGTGTCCTCGTTTTGCCAGAAGTTCAGGATTTGCTCAAGTTGTTCAACTGGATTGATTACATGTGCGGATGATGTGCCTCATAACTATTTAGCGAAGCAGCAAGGTCTTGCTTTAAGGAAATTATTGTCATGAACAAAGTGTCAAAGTGGCAACTGCGTTGTCAGGCGTGTTTCCGTTACCTATTTCCCTTTTTCTTCCGGACAATATTTCATTCCGTGTCTCCTTTTCCATTGAATGTTTCATGTACAAGTCTTTGACTAGATTTATATAAAAAAATATTTTGACTAAATTTATATATAGAAAATTATAAATATTTATAATACAAAATGATAACTATTAGATTAGTTATAGAATACATTTTTATAAAAAAATTATTTGTAGACAAAATACTGATGGTAGTTACTACAAACTTGGTTAAAACCTAATTACAATTGAGCTAGATTCTCAGTTGCATTTGTCTACCGAGGAAGCATAGCGCAAACGCAACACGAGCTACATATACGTTTAGCCATGACATTAGGGTCAACCTGCTCCTTATCAACAGATACTGCATTCCAGGCCTCTACGCAAAATCATAATGAGCTCATCAATCATTATTTTTTCTCATCATTTGCAGTATAACATATCCATGTCGAAGTGGAAGAAACCAAAACTACAATTTATTATTTAAAGCACCAACGTAAAACCACATAGTACCAGTTAAGTCACAAAATGAACAAAGGAAGAGAAAAAGGCTGCGCTGAAGGCTCTCCCAGGAATTGCATAGAGTTTCATACTCCTGAAATGGCAGTGGCAGGAAGCTCTGTGAGACAGATGAGTTGTATCCTCTCCAGCACCAACTACAAACTAGGAACATACAAAATGTCACAGATTTCTTCATGACTAAAAGGCTGGCATTGCTGCTCATAGATCCTTAACAATCGCAATACCCATAGAGTTGGCTGTGCCAATGATGGACTTGCACAGCGCCTCAAGAGAGATGTGCTTGCAGAAGGGGTCAGCCTGCTTCAACTTTGCAATCTCGTATACGTGGCGGAGGGTGAGGGACGATACATTCACGTGGCTTGGGCGAGTGCTGGCGGTTTCGATTCCTGCTGCCTTCTTGAGGAACCATGATACCGAGGGCGACTTGACCACGAACTCGAAGGTGCTATCCTTGTAGGCAGTTAGGGTGACTTGCATTGGAGTTTCTGCCTTGTACTTTTGGGTCCTGGCATTGAAGTCCTTGCAAAAGGCCATCAAATTGAGCCGGTAGAAACCAAGTGCTGGACCAACTGGAGGTGCAGGACGGGCTGCACCGGCTGGGACAACAAGACGGATTGTTGCCAGTATAGACTTCCTTGCCGCTGCATCTTTCAGTGTTGCCATCGGTCTACGTATGTCTGCATTATAACAAGAGCTTCCATCAAACAGTGTAACACTAGCCAATAAAGCAGTAGCTGAAAATGACATCCCACTAAGTGCCTTTAAGGTCTGTGCTTCGATTGATGTCCAGAGTAACAGAAAGATGGTGTGCTATACAAAGAAACAAGTTTAGCATGAAAAATTTCCTGAAGCTGTCTGCCCTGTATTTCCATTTACAATTTGATCCAGTTCAGTTTAACTCAGATGTCAGAAAATAACAGTACTTGCAAATTATCTAAATCAGAGTTCAAAACAACAAGTTCAACTAGCCATCTAATAGAAAAAAAAATTAAAAAAAAGCATTGGCTACAGTGAACCTAATACAGAAATACCGCATGGCAAGCGCAAAGAGCAATCACTCGTAAAAACCTTCAAACAGAAATATTATTCTACCTTTCAATGAAAGATGTTATTCTTCAGATATATATAACAACTGTCTGAACAAATAGCAGGGTTCCAAAAAGCGGCACTAAGCAGCGGCTGCTGGCTCCCGCTGCCCTCAGGCCGCGCACGGCGCAGCCGCCGGGGCCGGGCGCCGTTGATGATCCACCGGAGAAGGGAGGAGAGAGAGAGAGGCACGCACGCAGAGCTCACCAGCCGTGCGGAGGACCAAAGGCGAGGGCGCGAGGCGACTGGCAAGAGGCGAGAAAGGAAGCAGCTGACGCCGTTCCTGAGAGCACGAGCCTGAGCGCCGTCGCCGTCGCCTGCGTGCCCAGCGATGGAGCGCCGGGGAGATGGAAACGGCGGCGGCTAGTGCCCTCGCTGGAGCAGTGAAAAGGTTAGGGTAGTGTCCGGTGGAACTGATTTGCGCTCAATTAATGGGCTTTTAGATGGGCCACAGAATAAAAGTCCACACTATCCTCTTTTTTTTCTTTTATTATTCAATTTTTTTATTTCTAACGTCTTGACAGACCATCACATAATTTAATGTATGTTAGATGTTTTGAGTTATGTCTTGAGGATGTACTGCATGTTAGAAACTGATATTATAATGTTCAGAATATAATTAATAAAGAGGCTTATAAAATAATGAGTAAGGATTATTTATAGACCATCTCATTTGTAAATATACACTAGTCGGTTGCCCGTGCGTTGCGACGTCTTACAACAATACCCACGTAAACTATCGTTTAAAAAAAATTCAAGATTTTTTATTGATTGTCTCCGCTCTCTGTATAATATATTTTTTGATTTAGCTAACTGATGTTATTGTTTACTCCATGCAAATATGTCTTGGTACAACACGGCCAATGAAGTGAGCGATTATAAAAGAGTTCACAACGATTGACTGAATGAACAGAGATTATAAAATGACATAATTCCATCATACAAAGACCAAATAAGAGAAAGTTTGTGAGATCAAGTTTATAAAATAAGTCCCATGAAGTTAAACTTATAAAAAAGATAGATCAAAATATGGAGTGATAGCTAAAGTCAGGCATCAATAAAAACTAAATGCGCTCCATATAAATTACGCTACTTCGTAGCAATTACTAACGTTTAAAACCAACAAATAACCTTTCATTTTGCTGTTAGTGTGACAAATCATTGTTGCTCCATCCAATTCAGCAACCTCAAATACCATGTAGTCCATTACGGCAATGTGGTCTCAGAAACGACCTAATGCTTACAAGAGCAAAGAACGTCGTGTCGTGCTTGGGTTGTAGCCTCGACCCGTAGTGCTGGCCCGGCCCGACACGATTTTTTTTTTGTTTTACAAAAAAAACGCATATAGCTATATATAATTTATATTCAATATTAAAAACATCTTAGCTGATGTTCTACTGGTTAGACAGTTTCACCTAGTGTTTCCCGCCCTTCTCCCATCAGGGCATGGGTTCGGACCCCACTAAGTATAATAAGTATAGATTTGAAATAAAAAACATTGGCGTCCTTGATTCATTCGCATTCTTTTAATTGTTTTTCACTCTTACCTTGGTCGAAGAACAACATTGGCGTCCACCGTGCTTGGCACGTTAAAATTTCTTAGAGAGATAAGATTTGTAAGGGAAAGAAAAAACTCACATTAAAAAAATCAGCATGTTAGTTTGCACTGCTTTCAATGTGTAACCGTTCACATTCGCTTTCACTTCATACTTATTCGTGCTTCATGACTACATACATGGCGGACCGACGTCAAGAGCAGTGGGGCACATGCCCTCACTCAATTTTGTTGATTTAGTATAAGTTTTGCCTTATTTACTATAATCACAATGACTTATTTGTAGTTAACCTTTTATTTAGACCTCCACTCAAAATTAGGCCCCCACTTAAATTTTTGTCTAGATTTGCCCCTGACTACATAGGCAAACACTATTTCGGATGGCCATCGGAAACTGGCAATGGGTTCAAAAGAAGAAAGCATTGCTAAAGTTGATGATAGTTTAGAGTTGCTACTTTAGAAAATATCTTTTATGATCAAATACCATTTTAGATTTGTCAAATGGTAGATCGACCGAACTAGTGTTATATCGTTTTATAGTTAAGATAAGTGTCTTGCTAGGGTCGAAATTAGCCTATGTTATCAAGGTCGTGTGACCCTAAAAAACTTTAGCACCTCATTAAAGAATTATTGTTTATTATTATGGACCCCAACAAACTTTATGGCCGAATTTGCAACACATCTTGCACTTTAAAATTTGTTTTTATTATATTAAAAGTTTTCCTTGTTTTATCTATAACGCTAGATAATTCACTCGTTTAAACTTTGCAAAATGCACCCATCTAAATCAACACACACTAATAACCTCCACTAAATCCACCAAATAAATCACCACACACCCATTAACACACCATCCAAACTAACAGTTTACATCGTTGGATACACTCCTCTCCCTTACTCATTCAAAGACAATAGAATATTATTTGGAATCCCTCGTCCTCTTCCGTAGAGATGGCAATGGTTACCCGAAACCCGAATATCCGACGGGTTTTACCCGATATGTAGGCGAGTATGGGATTATTTCTATACCCACGGGTACGTTAATGGACAACAACCTCTATCCGTTGGATTGATGGGTACGAGTACGGGTGGGTACTACCCATACCTGCATACACGTGGGTAAAATATACATGTATCATACCGCTATTATTATCTAATAAATTACATCTTAGTTAAAATAAAACCCTTCTTCGGCTATTGTTTATTTAACTATCAAGTTATGCAATCATATGGTTTGCTATATTTCATGTTAAACTTATTTTTGTGTATTTGTTTGACATTTTGAGTGATCGGAATACTAAAAGTTAAGACCTTAGTGGGTATGGGTTACCCGACGAGTAAAATTACACGCGCGGGTATGGATATGATTTTATATTCGTGAGCGTATATGGATAACCCAACGGATATAATTTTTTGATGGTATGAATATAGAATGCTACTACCCGACATGCATATACCTATTGCCATCCATACCATACTCTCCCGCGACCCACCAGCCTCCTGCCTCCCCACCCTCTAAAAGCTTTTCATATATTCTGTGAAGACCTTTAGCTTAGTATTTTTTTTTCTATGAGGTAGTGGTTTTGATGCTATCCTCCATTGACACTGATAGGTCCCATAGCTAACCGGGCGCATTGATTAAAGGTTAACAGAGACGATCGATATAAGACAACTGCTTCCTTTCCTTTAATAGTACATTAATAATAGATTAATAATAGAGGCGAACACCTTATGACTACTGCCCCCATAAGTTGATTAACCGAGATAGTGACAGAGTTGACCACCTTAGTTAATAGACTATTAACAGAGATGCTTCGACCTTTTATAAGCACAAGATAGTTAGATAGTATTCCAGCTGATTCTGAGTAACTGTTCAGACTTTTGACTTCTAGAGGCACGCCATGTATCTTGTCTCGATAGTGGCCAGATACACAAATGAAAGACAGCGGCTTAACCTGTAACTGATCCTAAACACGCACAACCTAAGAAACTCAGAAACAAAATGAATTGTACAAATCACCAATCTTCACAGATCACGCTGGACACACTCGCATGGGCACATCTTATAGTGCTTCCATTGACCTATGTAATAAAGAAGCTAAGAAGCAAGTAGTTCGTTTTGAATCACTGGAATCTGCGCAGAGAACTTTAGCTGTTTAGCATCGTAGTCAACAAAACAAATTGTATCCTCATCAGAAGAATTAGTAAGGCCTACAGTACAACAATATCACAGCTTGTTTTACACCAGCCGAAGCTCAGACCAGTAATCCCCGCCAGGACCCTTCCCTCTTGTGACGGTGATGTATCCATGTGCAATCAGTCTATCCATCACCACAGTATAATGAGGATGATGGCAGAAGAAACAAATTAGGCACCATGAATTCCCATCACTCGGCCGCTGTGTTTGATTCCTCCATTTGATCATCTCCAGGGAGACCAAATATCCGTAGATTGCGGTCCATAGAACCTATGGCTATGTATTTCGCGTCTACTCCGAATTTTACGGAAGTTACTTTCCCTGTGGAAGGACAAATGTCACAACACCAAGTCAATGTGCGCTCCAAGAACTAAGAAGAAATTGCACCAAGAGACTATGGTAAAAAGAGGGACACACCTGTTCCTGATAAATCGGGTAATGTCTTGATAAGATTCCATTCGGCCTTAACATTAGCTACTTGGTAGACCCTACAGACAGAATCAGGAGTCTTTCAGATTTACAATATATAATGTGGCCATCGCTATTAAAAGGGATTATTCTTCTGTGACGCAGAAGCTTTATGCTAGGTATATACTCCCTCCCTCCGTTCTTTTTTATTTGTCACGTTTTAGTTCAAAAATGAATTAGCGGGCGAAAATATTCGAGAATATTGAGTACATCAATGGAAGATTTGGTCTCTTATATATCGACCAAGGAGTTCATGTTTCTATGCAACATAAATATTACCACCCTGTCTCAAATTATAGGTCTATGCACCTAGATATACAATATGTCTAGATACATAATAAAAGTTGTGTATCTAGAAAAGCCAACACGGCTATAAATTGGAACAGAGGGAGTAGGATGCAGATACAAGAAAATGGTTTGCATTGTCTATCAAGTTTACAACTGCCAGACAGAAACCAACCAATAATGCAGGTTAATTTGTTAATCTACATGGAATAAGCAAAACCAAACTACGTAAAACACACCAAAAACAACAAATTTGAAGTAACGCTGTTTTTTAAACAAATAGCTTGAAATGGGAGAGTTGAAACAAATGCAGTGCAGTAATCATCTAAAAATGCTCAGAGAAGTGATTACAAGGCGATCAAGTAACCAGCATGCAAAGTGGAGGTCTATATACCCTGTCTAGATTAGACATGGGAATCCCCGACAACATTGCCAGGAAATTCAACCCTCAAATACCAGTAATTGCAAGTTACTAGAACATACCTTATATCTGAACCACCAATGGCAAGATAGTTTCCACTAAAATCAAATTCCACTGCAAGGAAAAAAATAGCATACATCATATCATTAAACTCGCTCTTAAGAACCAAAAAAAATCCAGTTAACAAGATAATAAATAAATTCTACAGGAAGCAGATCCAAACAAAAGAATACAGTATCAAGGCAACAAGTTGATATTGCATTTCATACATCGAATGACCCTCTCCCGATAGCTATAATTATACATATGCAAATGCAAGCATGTGCACCTTTCTAACTGTTCATGGCCAAGTTACTTACCAGTATTGGTTGGCGTGTCCAAATCATAGGGAGAGAAAGTCCTAAAATTTCTTAATTTACGAAGATCCCAAAGCTTAACACCATCATGAGCAGCAGTCTGTAAAGTGATGGAAATATTAGAAACTAAATAAATTTGTCATTGTGCACGTAGCTTTTATCTAAATTACGTACCGCTAGGAAGTAACCATTTTCAGAGAAAGACATAGCAGTGACTGGTCCGACATGACCCTCAAACTTTGCGACATTTGACTACAGATAGAAATGTCATTATCAGACATGTTTTAAGAGCATGATCACCTAAAAACAAACTTGAATAAAGTGACACCACAGTACCAAATCACACCTGAGCCTTCACGTCCCAAATTTTAACAACAGCATCAGTAGTTCCTGTTCCAAGGATAAGACCATCTGGATGGAAAGACGCAGATGTATATCCCTCTTGTCCTGAAGCATCGCCAACCTGATAAAAATAATCATGCACAATGATATGCATACTCAAATGTAGTAAAAATATGTGTGCATGTGTGTGAGGGAGGTAACCTGTGTCAGGCAAGATCCTGTTGAAATATCATAGAAGCACCAAGAGTTATCCTTGGAAGCACTCACAAAATACTTCTGAGTCACATGTACTGTAACAGCTTCAACCTAAGAGAATACAAAAAGAAAATTAAGCTTTTTAATAACATGACTACTAATAGTTAAGACAGTAGGCACTAAACACAGCTACATGAGCACAGAAAATGAACAATATAGGGAGCATTTCACATTTCTGAAATTAAAAGCACACACAAATGAGCCAAAACAGTTAAGGGTGCAACAATCAAGAATTTTTAGGGGGAAAAAGATATTTTATAACTTTTTGGTAGAAGCATACTACAGAAATCCATCAGAAAATATTTTGCAAAACTATTTAAAAATATAAATCCCACCTCTGATAATTTATCCTTACATAAAAAAGGATTCAACTATCAAACATGCAACGTACAACAACAACGAAGGATACATAGTCCCAAGCAAGTTAAGGTATGCTAGAGTTGAAACTCTATAGAAACCACAAGTCAAGGTTCAGACACGATTAAACATACATAGTAGTAAAAGTAAATTTGTAAGCCATACCAAAATTACAGAAATAGAATCTGATATATATATATATATATATAGATGATATAGATATATTGATATATAGATTTGCATAGCATACAAATAGCTGTATGAGCAAACCATTTGCCTAAAGATAGGAAAATACATAGAATTAAGAATGCAAGCGTTATAGGATCCTGGTTGCCAAAATACTAACCTCATCAGTATGATCTTTCAGTGTATGGACACAGTTATAGTTTCCATTCTCATTCTCTTGCCAGATGCGAACAGTCTGTAACGTTTGCAACTAAATCAGTAATGTAATTACTATGACCTATTATTCCAGTGGTTACTTAAATGTATGGTAAATGGGAATTGCCTTATCTGCTGATCCAGTTACAAAGAGTTGATCCCGTGGAATAAACTTCAAAGTGGTTATCTGTGTAATGGATACAATGTTACAGCTTGCTGGGAATATAGAAGATACAGAAAAATTCAAAATCACATGGGGAAATACCTTCTTTGAGTGACCAGCAAGCGTGCACAAGATTTGACCAGATGAACGATCAAAGATTACTGCATTTGTATCGATACCCCCAGTTGCAACAATGTCCTGTAAATCCATGACAGGAACAAGGTAACTGGATAAATAGAATTCTAAATGCCAATTTAACTTCACTAAAGTTGAAATAAACAAGGTTCCCATTAAAGCTACAACTACATCAATAATCATGATGAATTAATGATAACTGAAAACCTGTGAATATGATTTGGTATAACTCAATATTTTCTGAGATGGGGCCTGCATGAATAATTCACTGGTTTCCTGTTCAGATATATATAACATCCAGACAAATTACACTTGAAACAGTTTGGCCTAAGGGAATGGGACACAAATCATCCTTAACCGCTTAAAGATAAGGCTGTATTCACCAACAGCTTCATGAACGGTTTTTTGCCAAATGGGTCTTTTGGAAACAAATTCATGGGTAAACCTCCTTATTCTGCTCTCACAAAGGGATGAGGTGGGATGAGGCTACAAAGAGTAGCTCCCAGCTTCACCCCGAGCCTGTGGACTCCATGTGCAAAGACCAAAATTGCCCTATGGAAAAGGAGAGCTCCAACATCGCCGGCTGCTAGGAAGGCAGGACACGCCGCCGGGCTCGGTCACAAACCAGCCACCGGGCACGAGCGTGGCCCTCACCAGGATGGCGAGCTCGGCCACGGCCAGACACAAGCATGGCACACGCCGGAGGCACAGGCTCAGCCCACACCGGAGTGCAGAGAGATGGGATGCGCACGGTTGAAGAGAACAAACACACGGTTGAAAAGAAAGAGAACATTATAGTCATTTTATTCTTTTGGTGTATATGTGAAGGTGTTTTGCCAAAAGAATCTCAAAAATAGTTTAGCTTCACCAAGTAAGCTGTTCGTGAAGCTGAAACTCAAAAAAACTTCACTAGTGAAGCTGAGCTGTGTCATACGGGGCCTAAATATGCCAAGCTAAAACAAGGATTTTGCAGCATATAAACAGCCATGTGTGGGACACTAATCTATCCATAATTAAAATGCATCACCGCCAGATATGAGAGATCAATTTCTGTGCCATTACAGCAAGTAGATATACAATATCCAAACAACACATAGTAACAAACTAACCTTTGAAGGATGAATATCCATGGACAAAATGCCTGGTTTGTTTGTCTTATGAAGGGGATGGCTGGAGATCTGAGTGTATCTCTCGAGTGCATCGATCGGTGCCAGAGTTGGAGGAACCTGAGAGAAAACAGAAGCAATTACTCCATAGTAACTAATTCAACAACATGCATCTAAGGGTGAGTTTGGTTCAAGTTCCTGAACGTGCTTCTGCTACAAAGACAGGCTAAAGCTTAAACTACAGTCAAAGGATATGGAACTAGCTCGTTAACATGTAATCTGTAATCAAAATAACTCGATGCATGACAAGTTCATGAAGCAAGCTAACTCTAAAAAACTCGGCCAGAGAGGGAAAGACTGCCCTCTCGGTATTATATTAAGAAGAGACCGAAACATGGTCCCGGCCGAGAAAATCCCCGAACCCTGGCCCCCCATCACTAGCGGGCCGTCACCGCCCACTCTGCAACGGCCCAGCTGAAGGGTGGCGCGCAGGAAGTAACCCAAGAGCGGGCGGGGCACAACAAGGAGATTTTTTTTAACCAAGCCCGAAATTTGCCCTCGAGGGGGATCGAACCCGGGACCTTGAGGTGCTACTCGGAAGTCTTAACCATTACGCTAGAGGCCCTTTTGCGCAAGCTAACTCTAGAGAATTCAGTTTTTATGAAGTACAGGTACCACAATGAATGTTTTAGACCTTAATTTAACTTTTAATGCTGAAAATGGAGCACAACACATACCTGTCTTTTCTTGCGCTGTGCTGAAAGCATGGCATTACACTCTGTAAGTTCATCAATCATGACAGGGTTGATACCAGGACGGATCTTCTTCCCGTCAGGGCCAATTTCATCTTCAATTACTGTATCAAAGAAAGTTGAATTATGAGATACCTAAAACTTGAAATATCAATTAAGATGGAGAACATCAAACAGCTGGTACCTCTTTTTCCATTGGAAACAACAGCTGCAGGAGCAGCTCCTGCAACTGACGCAGGAATCTGTCTCTCAGCTTGAGCCAAAAGTGCTCTAGCGTCATCTCTTTCCTTCTTTAATCTGGCTATAACACGGCAGGCAGCGTCATGCTGGAAGGGACAAAAAAGCAAAGTAAACAAATCAGTTGCCAGATAATGCTCTTTCTTTCTATTTTTCAAAAAAAAAAACCAAAATATATCAATGTTACAAACGGCGACGACGTTATGCAATCCTTGGCGGCGACGCGCTGCCTAGAGCCTAGTCACACCTAGGTGTTACATAGCCATACATATTAAACTTAAAAGTCTAAAAAGAAAAGAAGAAACAGGATACCAGCGGGGCAAGAGTTAGATAGAAAGGTACATGAAAGCAGTCTGATATGTAAACCCACTCCCCTCCCACTATATCCATTCGCTGCTCCCAGCTCCACCAGACTCGCAACTGGCAGCGCCGCCACCACCTTCCATCTCTGCTGCCCGACGTACATGCCTCCACTGCCACCACCTGACCCAATCTCCTCTGCAGCTGTCGCGCCCAGTCCTTGCCTCCCCCACGTTGCCCGCCACCCCCAGTCCTTGCCTAATCCACCCACTGTCCCCACTTCTCCACAGCTGCTCGACATATCCGCCTCCTCTGACATCAGCTGAAGTCCCATACTCCCTCGCATGCACCTCCCTGGGTGGATCTAAACGTAGTGTCCACCGATGGCATGTCAGGCTGCCACATGTGTATGGGCAGTTTGGACATTTCAGGGACAGGGCCCGCTAGTCAGAGCTAAGAAATAACGTGCGACCTAGTTTGACAAACGTCCCCAACTCGAACCGCGCTATTTTACAAGTGCAACGAAGCGCGGCCCGTTTTGAAGAGCACAAAGTTAGAGCGACCCATTTTAACAATTTTCTCCTTAGGCAGGATAAAAAAACTCGGCCAGGGAGGGAAAGACAGCCCTCCCGGTATCATATTAAGAAGAGACGTAAACATGGTCCCAACCGAGAAAATCCTCAAACCCTGGCCTCCCATTACTAGCTGGCCGACACCGAGCCCAGCCGGAGGATGGTGCGCAAGACGTAACCTGAGAGCAGGCAAGACACTGCGAGGGGATTTTTTAACAGCCCAAAATTCGCCCCTGAGGGGGATCGAACCCGAGACCTGAAGATGCTACTTGGAAGCCTTAACCATTATACTAGAGGCAGAGATATGCAAAGGTCAATGGAAGACCTGGTAGA
Source organism: Zea mays (assembly GCF_902167145.1). Classification (NCBI taxonomy): domain Eukaryota; kingdom Viridiplantae; phylum Streptophyta; class Magnoliopsida; order Poales; family Poaceae; genus Zea; species Zea mays. Next base: position 32,062,862 of record NC_050100.1, on the reverse strand, counting down.
GTGCATGACTAAGTTCTTGTCTTGCTGTGTGAAGCTGCTGCTCCAAAGCAAAATTAGAAAGCATGAGAGCATCCCACTCCTGCGAAATTCAGGAAAAACAAGTTCTGATAAGAGCTAGAGAATTATGACTCAAAACTTTAGACAGGACACAATTGACAATATAAAAATGATATGGATCACAGAGCTATTAAGTACCATGATGATTGAGTGCATTCATAAAAGTAACCACCAAAGTATATCAACAGTATTCTTCAAATAAGATCAACAGTTAGATTCAATTAGTTATTCTTAAAATAACATCAATTGACAGATTCACTTTCAACTATAACACCCAGTGCAACCAAAAGTGGAAAACACACTTGAAACACAAGGCCCTTAAATCACCTTAGGAACAAGGCGGAAACAATGCACATGCCCCTTTACACTTAAGCACAGAAAGGCACATGCCGGAGCAAGTGCACTGCAGCCAGAGTGGCTTCAAACAGTCATGCTGTGCCATACCTTGGATGCGTTTCGTGCACTTTTACCTACCTCAATAACACTACACTTAACAAAAAGATCAAAGAAGGTTCTCCATACTTCATAATCAAATTTTAGACATTCTAGAATACGCTCAAAAAATAACTGGCAAAAGGTTAGAACCCCTTACGTTCTGAAAAATCCCAAGGAGTCCTGGAATGCTTGCAGCCTGCAAAGGCCTGGGCTTCACGATCTGCAAGAATGAAGTTCTTCAAGAGTTTTCGCAGATTGGAACAGCAGTAATAAAATACTTTAGGTGTGCATGAGACTATCCGGGTAATTAATGAGTATACGACAAATATTATTGTCCTAATCACATACATTAATCGATGTGGATGCAAAAGTACAAGCGCAATGCACAAATCAAATACCATCGTTGATTCAAAAAATACGAATTAAGTTCTTCAAACTTCAATAGCAATCTAACGTTTTAACTTTTAAGGGTGCAGGAAAAATCTGGTGAAGTTATTTCATGAGTTTCAAAAGTTCGGGTTTCTATGAAGAATTTTTTGCATTGCAAATGGCAAAAGGACTACAGCATGAGCATATGTCATTTTCAGCTACTGGATAGGTTGTTATAATATCATGGGAAAAACACAAGAACCTAAAATGGATTCTAGAATTGACAATGTATATATTATTATTATAGTCTCCTATGAAGGTAAACAGTAAACTAGAACCCTACATCTTTCCACCTATATTTGGGCAGTTAAAATGGAAGCCTTTTAGTCCCAAGCAAGTTGAGGTAGGCAGTAGGCTAGAGTTGAAACCCAACAGAAAGCCACAAATCAAGGTTCAAGGTATATTCTATCCTTTCAAGTCTCATTTTACTACCTTTTCCAAGTTCCATTGTCAACTTCGGCCTTCTCCAACCTCTCTTCTCATTACTATCGTGTCTTAGGATCTCACTGCGCACTGGTGCCCCTAGAGGTCTTCGTTAGACATGTTTAAACCATCTCAAAGGGTGTTGGACAATCTTTTCTTTAATTGGTGTTACCCCTATCCTATCACGTATATCATTGTTCTGAACTCGATCTCTTCTTGTATGGCCACAAATCTAATGCAACATACGCATTTCCGCAACACTTATTTGTTGAACATGACGTATTTTTGCAGAGAAACATTATACCCCATACAATATAACAGGTCTAAGCGTCGTCCTATAAAACTTGCCTTTTAGCTTTTCCGGTATCCTTTTGTCACATAGAAAGCTAGATGCTTGGCACCCCTCCCTCACCCTGTTTTGATTTTATGGCTAACATTTCCATCAATATTCCCATCTCTCTATAGTGTTGATAGTAAATACTGAAAGGTACCTTCCTAGGCACTACTTGAACTTTCAAAGTAACATCTTTCTCATGTGTAATAATGCCGAAGTCACATATTATTTCTTCGATTTTAGTTCTAGTGAGTCTAAAACATTTGGACTCTTAGAGTCTCCTACCAAAACTCCAATTTCCTATTTACTCTTGCATGACTTTCATCAACTAGCACTACATCGTCCGCAAAAAGCATACACCAAGAGATATCCCCTTGTATGACCCTTGTGACCTCATCCATCACCAAGACAAAAAAAAGGTAAGGGCTCAAAGCTGCCTTTGATGTAGTTCTATTCTAATCTATGAGTCATTTATGTCCACATCACTTGTTCGAAAACTAGTCACAACATTGTTGTACATGTCCTTAATGAGTCCAATGTACTTCGTTGGAACATTATGTTTGTCCAAAGCCCACCACATAACATTATTTAGTACTTTTTCATAAGCCTTCTCCAAGTCGATGAAAACCATGTATCGGTCCTTCTGCTCCTTATATTGCTTCATCACTTGTCTTATTAAAAAAATGACTTCCATGGTTGACCTTCCAGACATGAAAAAAGTGAAAACATTGCCCAACCAATGAAAATATTGATAGACACAAGATTATGCGTGGCTAAAAATTGACCCCCTAGCCTCGTAAACTTTATGTGGTTTCTTTTAGATAAAAGATTATGTAATGGCTACAATTTGATCCCCTAACCTCATAATCTTTTTGTGCTTCATTTACAATTTTAGATGCATGGTGTATAGACTTTTACCTACTTAAGAAGTGTAATGTATGCTGATGTCATTACTTCAATGAATATTATTGTGTAATTTGGTTTCCTCGTATAATGACAGGGGATCTCCTTGCAGCCATGCTAAAGAAGTATCAAAAGCGACCTCACGAGACACAAATTGGCCAGTGATACTAATCTCATCGCTACCTTCCTTAATTAGTATGGAGAGCAAGACACAAAATGGCTACTGATACTCTACAGTCCACACCACATGCTACTGAAAATTTTGTTGCGACAGCTTGTTAGCATACCGAAGAAACCATACCGTGTTGGTCTTGACCGGCACGATATCATCCATGGTGAGGTCCTCCTTGGTGGCGGGACACTTGCCATGGTCCTGCAATGTTGTGGCATCGGCGTCACGACATGAATTTAGCAAAAAAAAAACATTTTCCAAATAAAAAAAATCCCAGCCCAAGATCTGAGACCAAACTACGGACCTCAATGTAGCGCTCGATGAGCCGCCGCTCGAAGAGTAGCCCCGACTTCTTCGACACGACCGGCTCGTCCGGCACCTCGCCGGAGACTACGGGGAAGCGGGACGAGTTAGCTCACGAAGTGAGGGATCAGATAAGCTAGGGCTAGGAGACAAGAGATGCGAGGGAGGGAGAGAGGCATTACTCGCGCAGATCATGGAGGAGGGGAGGGCCAAGGTCGGGCGCGGGAGAGAGCGCGGCACCGCGAGCAGCCTCCCCGGCGGCGAGCCCCTTGGCAGATGCGGGTGGCAGCGCCGGCGGCGGGATGGGAGCAGGCGACGGCGGGACGGAGCAAAGGTTTTGCCGCTAGGGTTCTTCGAGAGGAGAAATTTTGTCCTCCTTTTCGGTTTAGGCTCCAAACATGTTCTTTGGGACTTATTTCGAAACAACTTCTACTTTTTTTATTGTAATTACTAGTGGTGTGTTTGGTTCGTGGAATCACCATATACTTCATAAGGTGATGCATCATGAGTTCATCTCATAAATTTCAATGGAATCAACACATTCCTCATGTATATATTATTTCTTAGCTTATGAGAAATAGAGTGGTGATGGATCAACTCATTCTATTCTACAAACCAAACAAAAAAATGAGAAGTGAGAAGAAGATTGACAACTTCATTCCTCAAACCAAACACATCATAGGTGAATGCCCGTGCGTTGCAACGGAAATATATAATATCACTATAACTTATATACAAATGAGTGTTATAGTGTTATAGGTGAGTGTCCATGCGTTGCAACAGAAACATATAATATCACGATAATTTAACTACAAATATATGTTATCCTGTTATGAGAAAATATTTTGTAATCCATTTACCATCCTAGCCATACATATCCAACAGACTCTCGACCTTGCTCACTGAAGCTTCATGTTGATACGATTAAAACTTGCTAAAAGATTTAATTAGAAAAATACAATATTCACCACTTCTTTCTGGACATGTGATCCATGAGGATCCTCTGATTGTCATAGTTCCACATGATGCTAAGCAGTGTCTAGAACATGCGACGTGCTTTGTGCGCCGTGTTAAATTTCAATACTCTTCAACGCTTCTCTCAGCTTCTCAAAGATTACAAGAAAGTTCTATAAATGATGCCTCTACAGAAGATATCTCTTGGAGATGTACGATATGCACATACAAATTGCAATACTAAAACACTACTACTTTGCTTACTGTATAAATTTCAGAACGTTATATAAGTGAAAACATGTCCCTCCTTTCCAAGTCCTTGTTTCAGATGGTCAACCATCTCATCAGGTTTCAAGGGGTACATATCCTGCATTACAAGCACATAATAATAAAAAATATCTATGTTCCAAGGGAAAAATATGTATGGCAAGCTGCTTGCGATAGCCAGACAGGTGCAATCAAATTTTTGCCTAGCATTCAAGTAAGCCATATTGATAATACAATTTTTATCTTCTGGTCTGGTCCATTCCACTATAACATACATTTGTAGTTGATGATAGTGAACGATGCCAAAAAAAAAATAACGATGGCTTAATAGTAGCTAAGATAAAAAATGATAGTAGCCCACTTCAAATAATATGATGTTGCACCATACAGCTCCGAACTAGTAGATTCAATTAGCAATTCCAATTCTTTCTCGGAGAGATGGCTCCTCAGCCCACCCACGAAGCTGTTGTAAACGAGTTGGTTGAGGCAGTCTGTCACACCCGGTTTTAGAAGGCAAACCGAATGTGAACCATGTACGTGCCAGGATCAGCAATTCACGTACACAGCAGTTACATAACATGGACATCATCACACAGTGCTCGAATAGTATTAAAAAGGGAAATAATAGTCGATTACATCACATGTCTGAGACATCCACATAGTCTTTACAATAATCAAAGTGCGAAAACGAGTCGTAGATAAATGCAGCCTTCACAGGCAGCCGACTCGGGTTGCCGCTAACTCACGCCTAAAACTCGTTGTAGTCTTGGAACTCCTGGAAGTCTCCTTCCATGGCTTCATCTTCTCCTGAGCAGTGGTTGCAATGCTGACAACCTGGGGAAGGGGGGTTGGTGTGTAGAGCAAGGGTGAGTACACATCAACATACTCAGCAAGTGTCCTGTTTGGCTGTAGTGGACTAGCTTTATGTGGAGGGTAAGTCAAGCAGTTGCTTTTAGTTGGTCAGATTATTATTACTAGTAGAGAAAGCCAAGTTTTAGAGTTAACCCACGTTATTAACCCAAACGTACTCCTTTCCAAACGGAAAGAGTACCACTTACCATTACCAGAGTCAATACCAAGAACCATCAATTTCATTGCCACCTGTAATCCGAACATCTCTGATCAAGTACCACTAATCACTGGAGCTCCCTTAGCCGCTCATAACCACGAGCACGGCTGATATATCAGTTTTCTAACACTCTACAGAGGTTGTACACTTTACCCATGAGTCGTGATTCCCTTTTTGCCTCGGGTTGTACGGACCCTTGAACACTCCCAAGGTCAGTAGGCAAGGTCTCACTACGTAGCCTTTACAAAGATTCCTCGGTGCTGTAGCCGCCCGTTAGGTTTCCTAAATGTACCACACTCCTCCCCAAGGGGGCGAACCCAAGCTTGGCAGAGCGAGCCGCATACACCGAGCCTCATTAACGGCACGACGGCTAAGCGAACTACACCCCGGATCCTCTAATTATTCAGCTAAGGGCACCCCATTCCACCCTCATGGTTGCACTGTTTTCCCGGGCGGTCATCCAACGAACAGGTCCTTACGGAGAGGCACTCGAGAAACCGCTCGAGCCCCCTTGAAGGCCACAAGTATAACATCATAATAAGAAGAGGGAAAACAACGTATCATTGGTAAATCTCATCATGTTCATTGATTAGAGTTGGGCAATAGCATAAAGCTAAACAATAATAATCTAACCCAGATAGGTAAACAAGGACATGGATAACAAAAGCTAGTCAATCCTTAGGTATAAATATGTAATGCGGGAGGTGAATTAAAGTATGTATAGGACAAAGATAGGTCAAGGGACACCTGCCTCCTCCAACCAACTGCAGCTCAGGGGCTTCTCCTGCGAGTTCTTCGGGCTCCTCAACCAGATCGTTCTCTATGCGAGCGCAAACATACATACATCCATCCATTCGAATTAGGAAACAAACAGTACACCATACAAGAGAACATATAGATTAAATATGTATAGAGTATGACATACGATATTGCATTTGCCATGGCTAGAAAGAGAAGAAGGGAGGTCTCGCAGTGGTTAAATCTATAGTCGAAGCGTATTACGGGTAGATGCATAACTAGCCATTACGTGCTCTAGTTCCACTTAGTTCCAATAATAAGGATTAGTCACATGCACTAATAGAATCATAACTGTTTTCAGTTGATCAATATTAAATAAGGTAGATGATTAACTACATGAATTAATTAACGTAACCGCTATTACGATTGACAAACATTATACTCGTGCTAAGTGAAAGAATGGACTTAACTACTCCATATCATGTAGTTATACTAACCGATATTTAATATAGGTGTAAAGATAGTCATCATCTAAGCATAATTAATTCCACTCTTAGTTAATGTGTCGCTTCTTGATACAGTTCAATTAGTACTAGCACTTTTAAATGGTGAAGAGCATCGTCGCACGACAATTTGCGCACAAAGGATAAATGACAGAGCGTGACGTTTAAGCGTTGCACAGGTGAGCGAGCGAATGGGCGAGTTGCTAGCCGCGCGCTACGCCGTGCTGGGGACTCTGGCCGTGAACCGCGCTGCGCGCTACGGGCAGCCACGCCGGGCAGGGAGCTGCGGCGCACGGGGCCACCGCGAGCGGCAGCGCAGGCGTGCTGCGAGCAGGCCGTGCAGGGTCGCCGCGAGCAGCCACGCTGCGAGCAGCCGCGCTGCGCACTGCGAGCCGCGCCGGTGCAACGGGCGGGCACGCCACGTCGCGCGAGGGGTGGGGCTGCGCTGCGCTGTGCGCAAGCTAGCAGGGGCGTGCCGGGGGCAGGGACCGCGCCGCGCCGCGAGCAGCGAGCACGCCGCAGGCGCGAGGAAACTGCGTGCGCAGGCCGAGCCGGGCACGCCGAAGGCAGGGCGCACGAGCAGCCGTGGGCGGGCTGCCGAGCCGACCGCGCCGGGCAGCCGCGGGCGGGCTGCGCTAGGCGTCCGCGCAAGGGCGTCCGCGAGCAGCCAGCCACGCCATGCCGCGAACGTGAAGAAGATGCGCGCGCAGGGAGCCGTGTGCCGTGCCGGGACGGGAACACCAGGGATCGCGCGCTAAAGACACTAAGGGAGGGAAGGAGAAAGGAGGATGGGGGCTCTACCTCGACGGTCGCCGGCGAGGTCTCCGGGGAGCTCCAATCGGCGATTCGGTTTTCTTCCTGTGCGGTGTCGAGCGAGAGAGAGGATTTGGGTTGAGCAGAGGAGAGAGAGAGAGAGGAGGCCGGTTTCTTGGACTAGGGCGTCGTGGGCGATTCTCTCGATGTGGGCGTGAGATTCGCGGGCGGATGTTGGAGAAACGGCCGCCGGATTGCATGGTGGTTGAGCCATCGCGCCGCGCCTGGCGGCTGTACGCTGCGCACAGGGCGCCTGCGCGAGCCTGCGCTCCTGGCATGCCGCGCCAGAAAGGAGCTGGGCTGCTCCGAAAAAAGAAAAGGGGCGCGCCTGGGTGGGCCGCGGGCGACCGGTCCAAGAGGGGAGAGCGTGGGGGGGCGCGGGGAGGAAAACCGGTGGGCCGCGCAGGAAATTTGGTGGAAAAAAAGGAAAAGGCCAGAGGGGAAAAAGAGGCGGCTTGGGCCGCAGGCGCCGAGCCGGCCCACGACGAGAGAAAAGAGGGGTGGGGAAGAAGGCTAGGCTGGGCCGCGCGCAGGGGAATCAGCCCAAGAGAGAGGGGAAGGGATTTTCTATTTATTTTTCCTATTTTAGCCATAATTCATCACTAGAATGCATGATTCACAAACCCTCTCAATCAAACAACAAAAATTCATGATTCAGCATGATGCAACAACTAAAGAGAAAATCTCTAGGGTTTATTATTATTATATGACTTGGAGTTTTGGAAATAGGGAGGGTTTTAGCGAAAAGAAACGGGGAAAGAGAGGTAACGCCCGAATTTAGCGAGCGATAGAGAAAGAAAAAATTCAACTCGAAATTCGGGGCGTTACAAACCTATCCCCCTTAAAAGAATCTCGCCCTCGAGATTCAAGGCTGGCTAGCAAAGAGCTCAGGGTACTTGGCCATCAGATCATCTTCACGCTCCCAGGTTGCTTCTTCCTCAGAGTGATGATTACATCTGACTTTGCACATTCTGATGGTCCTCCTTCGGGTGACTCTATCTGCAGTCTCAAGGATTTGCGTTGGCTTCTCAATGTAGGTCAAGTCCTCCTGGACCTCCAGACCTTCAACTAGCAATTGCTCTTCTGGCACACGCAGACATTTCTTCAACTGAGACACATGGAAGACATCATGCATTGTGGACAAACCTTCTGGCAAACTGAGCTGATAGGCCACTTCTCCACGCCTTGCGAGAATCTGATACGGACCAATGTAGCGGGGTGCTAGCTTGCCTTTGACTCCGAATCTTCTGACTCCTCTGATCGGTGACACTTTCAGATAGACAAAATCTCCAACCACGAAACTCAGATCTCTTCTTCTTGTGTCTGCATAGCTTCGCTGCCTTGATTGCGCTATCTTCGGATTCTCTCGAACCATCTTGATGTTCTCTTCAGCTTCAAGCAAAATGTCTGGCCCGAACACTTGCTTTTCTCCAGGCTGATCCCATTGCAATGGAGTTCTACAACTCCTCCCATAGAGCGCCTGAAATGGTGACATCTTCAAGCTGGCCTGATAACTATTGTTATAGGAGAACTCTGCATAAGGCAACCTCTTGTCCCATCCGAACTGATCTTGCAATGCACAGGCTCTCAACATGTCTTCAAGGATTTGATTAGTTCTTTCGGTCTGACCATCTGTCTGCGGATGATAGGCTAAACTAAAATTCAGATGTGTGCCTAAAGCCTCATGCAATTGCTGCCAGAAATGAAAGGTGAATTACGTTCCTCGGTCTGACACTATCTTCTTTGGCACACCATGAAGACAAATGATCTGAGACATGTACAACTCTGCCAATACTGCATTGTTGTAGTTGGTCTTGATGGGTATGAAGTGGGCTGACTTGGTTAAGCGGTCCACTACTACCCAAATGGAATCGTAGCCAACTCGAGTGAGAGGCAATCCGACTATAAAATCCATATCGATTTCATCCCATTTCCACTGAGGAATTTGCAAAGGTTGCAACAATCCAGCTGGTCTCTGGTGCTCTGCTTTGATCCATCGACAACTATCACACATAGCCACATGCTCTGTGATTTCCCTCTTCATTCCGTACCACCAGAATTTCTTCTTCAGATCCTGATACATCTTCTCACTGCTAGGGTGAATCGAATAGGCTATCTCATGAGCTTCCCTGAGGATCAACTCCCGAATAGATTGGACATTGGGAACACACAAGCGGTCCTTTAACCATATCACACCTTCTGTGTCTTCCCGAAAATCTTTGCCTCTGCCGACTAGATCAGTCGCCGGATCTCACTGATCTTCTCATCATTCTTCTGTGCTTCTTTGATTTCCCGCTCTAGGGTAGGTTCCAACTCAATTGTTACTCCTCACGTGTTGTTTAGAAATCCGAGACTCAACCTGTCAAACTCCTTGGCCAACTCATAGGGCATCGGACGAGCGACCATCAGATTGACTTGACTCTTCCTGCTCAAAGCATCTGCCACTACGTTCGCTTTGCCCGGATGGTAATGAATCTCCAGCTCATAGTCTTTGATCAATTCTAACCATCTTCGTTGTCTCATATTCAGCTCTGACTGAGTGAATATGTACTTCAGACTCTTGTGGTCTGTGTAAACATCACATTTCTGCCCATACAGATAGTGCCTCCATGTCTTTAATGCGTGAACCATTGCTGCCAACTCTAGGTCATGGATTGGGTAATTCTTCTCATGAACCTTCAGCTGTCGGGACGAGTAAGCCACAACTCTTACCTCTTGCATCAATACGCATCCCAAACTTGTGTAACAAGCATCACAATACACCAAGAAGGGCTTGTGCACATCATGCAAGATTAAGACAGGCGCTGTAGTCAACTTCTCTTTCAGCGCTTCGAAGGCCTCTTGACATTTCTGGGTCCACTTGAACTCAACTTTGTTGCCTAGCAATGCTGTCATTGGTTTCGCAATCTTCGAAAACCCTTCAATGAATCGTCGATAGTATCCGGCCATTCCAATAAAGCTTTTGATTCCTCGAGCATTTTTTGGCGCTTTCCAGTTCAGAATGTCTGCTACTTTCTTCGGATCCACAGCCAATCCTTCTTTGTTGATTATGTGACCCAAGAACAGAACTTCGCTGATCCAGAACTTGCACTTGCTCAACTTTGCATACAGCTGGTGCTCTCGCAATCTCTGCAATACCATCCTTAAATGATTTGCATGCTCTTCTTCGCTTTGAGAATAAATCAGAATATCATCAATAAATACCACCACAAACTTATCAAGATAATCCATGAATACACTGTTCATCAAGTTCATGAAGAAGGCCGGTGCATTGGTTAGACCGAAAGACATCACAGTGAACTCATACAACCCATACTTGGTAATGAATGTCGTCTTCGGAATGTCCAAAGGTCGGATCCTGAGCTGATGATAACCTGACCTCAGATCTATCTTGGAGAACACACTGGCTCCTCTCAACTGGTCGAACAGATCTTCTATTCTGGGCAAAGGGTACTTGTTCTTGATGGTAACCTCATTCAGAGCTCGATAATCGATACACATCCTTTTGGTGCCATCTTTTTTCTCCACAAATAGGACAGGGGTGGCCCAAGGCGAGGTGCTTGGCTGGATGTAACCTTTCTCTGACAGCTCGTCAATCTGCTTCTTGAGCTCAACCAACTCTGGTCCGGATATTCTGTAAGCTCTCTTAAAGATAGGGGAGTTCCAGGAAGAAGCTCTATAGCAAACTCAACTTTCCGCTCTAGTGGCATACCGGGTAAGTCCTTTGGAAACACATCTGAGAACTCAGACACGACCTTGATACTCTCAATTGGGTCTGCTTTTCTGCTATCGACAGCCATCTGGTAACAACTTCCTTTCTTCGGCTCAAGCAGGACTAACTCGGTCACCACTTCCTCTCCTAGTGGGGACACCAACTTGATTGTCCTCTTATCACAACTGATAACTGTCTGATACTTATCTAGCCAATTCATCCCTAGGATGACATCTATTCCCTGAGTACCCATTACTATGAGATTAGCGGGAAACGCTATCCCCCTTATTTCCACACATACATTCAAACAAATGCTATCGGCTCGAATTCTACCACCGGCTGAGTCAATTTGAATGGGGGTTGACATGGTAGTTATTGGAAGATTATGTGCTTTTACCCATGATGCAGTAATGAAAGAATGCGTTGCTCCAGTATCAAATAACACTTCTGCAATATGGGAGTCGACTGGGAACATACCTACTATCATGCCGAGGGTCTCCCGAACTGCTTCAGCCTCCAAGTGGTTCAGTCTCCCAGGATTATAGCGCGGCTGAGAGCGGTTGCCTGCTCCATGCTGAGACACATTCTGCTTTGCTGGGGCATTGGGGCCTGACTGCTGCTGGGCTGCCTTCTTCGAACATTGCATCACCCAATGGCCTTGCTCTCCACAATGGAAACATGCTCTGTTTCCAACTTGAGCTGGTGCTGCCTGATTGTTCTGCTGGTTTGCTGGGGCAGGAAGACGAGGTGCTTGTTGATTCTGCCTCTAGAACTGACCTCCTCCTGACTGATTGTTATGGCGATTCTGATACTAGTGCTGAGGATACTGCCTTTGGAATTGCTGATGCTGGAGTGGATGCTGGTTCTGCCTGAACTGCTGAGGTTGATTGCTTGAGAAACGAAGACGATTGTTGCTTCCAGGCTGGGGTCCACTGATCTTGCGCTTGCGATCCTCCATCTCCTTACGCTTCCTCTCTGTCATGATTGCTCTGTCAATCAGGTGCTGGAATGTCGGGAAGGTATGATTCATCAGTTGATACTGCAGGGGGTCAACCAAGCCTCTCAGGAAACGATATTGTCGCTTGGCGTCGGTGTTGACATCTTCAGGAGCATAGCGGGACAACTGCAGAAACCAGTATCGGTACTCACTGACAGACGATGACCCTTGCTTGAGTGCCAGGAACTCCTCCTTCTTCACTGTCATCAGACCTGCAGGAACATGGTACTGACGAAAGCTACCTCTGAACTCTTCCCTGGTGATGGTGTCGGGGTTGGCATGCGTGGCGAGATAAGACTCCCACCAAGACTGAGCTGCTCCTCTCAACAGACGGGGACCATACATGACTTTCTCCCTATCATCGCACTGAGCGGTATGCAACTCTCGCTCCACAGTGTGCAGCCAGTCTTCAGCATCCATGGGGTCAGAAGAATGAGCAAACGTTGGGGGGGGTGACCTCTCATGAATTCAGCACGCTTGTCCCTGGGCATCTGAGGCATCTGAGGCTGAGGTGGTGGCTGTTGCTGCTGCTGCTGCTGAATGGCGGCCAGAGTCTGACCGATGGCTTGGACTGCCTGAGTCTGCATCAGGAACATCTGCTCGATGGACATCAGGGGCGGGGGCGGCAGTTGCTGTTGCTGGGGTACCTCATCCTGCTAAGCTGCCTGCTCCTGCTGAGCACGCCTTCCTCCTCTGCGCCTGTTCTCTGACATCTGCAGAATGCAACCACACATCAGAACTGATCTTGCAAGTCTTGTAGCATAAGAAAAGAGTATAGAATTCGTCAACAACACTAAACAAATGAGCATCTTCACTGATCTCCAACACAACTTCTCAGATAAAGAGGAAAGTGGAATAAAAGGCTTCCCAACTAGATAACTAACTTCATTAACATATAACAGGTAAACCAAAATGCAGGGGATACCCACACTCTGGTGACAGTCATTACAAAGATTCAAATCAAACATAGTTCATCATGACAAACATAAATGCACAGGATATAGCAAACTACCCTATCTAACTAAGACTAACTAAGAGCGAGACTAACTCTAAGACTGAGACTAAGACTAAGACTTCTATATTAAGCATTTATTACAAGACTCAACACTGACGATCTATGGTTCTAAGTCTATCTTGGTCTTGCAGTCGGGATTGCCATAAGGCTGGTGTCCACACCGAGGTGAGCGGTACGGGTGTTGAGTCCCTACGGGAGCGGGGGAACCATCGTCCAGGTGACGACGCTCCGCGCGCTCAGCCCGCAGCTGGGCGATCTCAGCACGAGCCCTACTCAGCTCGTCTAATGCATGGTCCAGCTCCGTGTTTAACACGGTGGCTAGGTTCACTGTGCTGCTCAACCTAGGATTGTCCTCACCAACAGGTGAGAAAATCACGCCTCCTGTGCTGCCAGATGGACGGCGGGGGTAATACTTCAGGTTGAGATCGTCAGCTACCCCGTCGAGCACTGAGCAGTAGTGCGAAAGCGCACGCCGTGCGACATCTTGCATGGCCGCCTCAGCCGAGTCCCGCTCAGAGATGGAATAGTGCTCTGAGCAGACCTCCGCACCCCGGAGACTGTTCTCCGGACGACGCACCAAGCAGGTTGCCTCCCAGCGGTCCAGGTAGACCCCGCGACTATGCTGGTAGACCACACAGCGATACTCGATGGACCAAGTACGCCGGTCAAGTGCCCGACGTAGCAGGGTGTCGAGCGCATCGTGGAAGTGACACCCACGAGCAGCGTCGCGAGTGATGGGTCGAGCAACCCATCCTTCCGGCTCCTGGTCAGCAGAAAAGTCGGTGTCGTGGCTCGAGCTGCTGTCGCCACCTCCGTCGTCTGGGTCTCCTCCAGCAGCTACTCCAGGGGTTGGGGCGCCCAGTGGTGGTGCAGGGGGCACCTCCAGGGGAAGCACGGGGGAGCAGCTCCTCACAGACTCTATCTCCTGCTGGAGCGAGAAAGAAGAGCCCTGCTGCTCCTGTCGTCGATGTTCCTGCTCCTCATGCAGGCGGTGGTGCAGCCTCTCCAAGTGACTGGACTGACCGGCCACGGGACGGCGAAGCGGACGCTCCACGAGACGGGAAGGTAAGAAGGGGATGGCAGACTTCCGTGCGGTGTGCCTAAGACGAGCCATCTACAAAAGACACCGTAAGCAAAAGAGTGAGAACAGAACTAGTATAACCAGCAAGTAATGAACCATAAATAAATGAAGGATTAGAATAAAACACAATTTTCAGCAAGGTATGATATATAGTAGAACATAGGTTTGGTCGATATGACCAACTTTTGAAGGGATACCAAAGTCAAGGCAGGGACAGAGGTCTATAATCCTTAGAACGACCATTCTACTCTAGGTTAGCGGTCCTACAGTCAGCACAACTTTGATACCACTTATGTCACACCCGGTTTTAGAAGGCAAACCGAATGCGAACCATGTACGTGCCAGGATTAGCAATTCACGTACACATCAGTTACATAACATGGACATCATCACACAGTGCTCCAATAGTATTAAAAAGGGAAATAATAGTTGATTACATCACATGTCTGAGACATCCACATAGTCTTTACAATAATCAAAGTGCGAAAACGGGACGTAGATAAATGCGGCCTTCACAGGCAGCGACTGGGGGTTGCCACTAACCCACGCCTAGAACTCGTCGTAGTCTTGGAACTCCTAGAAGTCTCCTTCCACGGCTTCATCTTCTCCTGAGCAGTGGTTGCAATGCTGACAACCTGGGGAGGGGGGGGTTGGTGTGTAGAGCAAGGGTGAGTACACATCAACATACTCAGCAAGTGTCCTGTTTGGCTGTAGTGGACTAGCTTTATGTGGAGGGTAAGTCAAGCAGTTGCTTTTAGTTGGTCAGATTATTATTACTAGTAGAGAAAACCAAGTTTTAGAGTTAACCCACGTTATTAATCCAAACATACTCCTTTCCAAACGGAAAGAGTACCACTTACCATTACCAGAGTCAATACCAAGAACCATCAATTTCATTGCCACCTGTAATCCGAACATCTCTGATCAAGTACCACTAATCACTGGAGCTCCCTTGGCCGCTCATAACCACGAGCACGACTGATATATCAGTTTTCTAACACTGTGCAGAGGTTGTACACTTTACCCATGAGCCGTGATTCCCTTTTTGCCTCGGGTTGTACGGACCCTTGAACACTCCCAAGATGAGTAGGCAGGGTCTCACTATGTAGCCTTTACAAAGATTCCCCGGGGCTGTAACCGCCCGTTAGGTTTCCTAAATGTAGCGCACTCCTCCCCAAGGGGGCGAACCCAAGCTTGGCAGAGCGAGCCGCATACACCGAGCCCCATTAACGGCACGGCGGCTAAGCGAACTACACCCCGGATCCTCTAATTATTCAGCTAAGGGCACCCCATTCCACCCTCATGGTTGCACTGTTTTCCCGGGCGGTCATCCGACGAACAGGTCCTTACGGAGAGGCACTCGAGAAACCGATCGAGCCCCCTTGAAGGCCACAAGTATAACATCATAATAAGAAGAGGGAAAACAGCGTATCATTGGCAAATCTCATCATGTTCATTGATTAGAGTTGAGCAATAGCATAAAGCTAAACAATAATAATCTAACCCAGATAGGTAAACAAGGACATGGATAACAAAAGCTAGTCAATCCTTAGGTATAAATGTGTAATGCGGGAGGTGAATTAAAGTATGTATAGGACAAAGATAGGTCAAGGGACACCTGCCTCCACCAACCAACTGCTGCTCAGGGGCTTCTCCTGCGAGTTCTTCGGGCTCCTCAACCAGATCGTTCTCTATGCGAGCGCAAACATACATACATCCATCCATTCGAATTAGGAAACAAACAGTACACCATACAAGAGAACAGATAGATTAAATATGCATAGAGTATGACATACGATATTGCATTTGCCATGGCTAGAAAGAGAAGAAGGAAGGTCTCGCAGTGGTTAAATCTATAGTCGAAGCGTATTACGGGTAGATGCATAACTAGCCATTACGTGCTCTAGTTCCACTTAGTTCCAATAACAAGGATTAGTCACATGCACTAATAGAATCATAACTGTTTTCAGTTGATCAATATTAAATAAGGTAGATGATTAACTACATGAATTAATTAACGTAACCGCTATTACGATTGACAGTCATTATACTCGTGCTAAGTGAAAGAATGGACTTAACTACTCCATATCATGTAGTTATACTAACCGATATTTAATATAGGTGTAAAGATAGTCATCATCTAAGCATAGTTAATTCCACTCTTAGTTAATGTGTCGCTTCTTGATACATTTCAATTAGTACTAGCACTTTTAAATGGTGAAGAGCATCGTCGCGCGACAATTTGCGCACAAAGGGTAAATGACAGAGCGTGACGTTTAAGCGTTGCACGGGTGAGCGAGCGAACGAGCGAGTTGCTAGCCGCGCGCTACGTCGTGCTGGGGACTCTGGCCGTGAAACGTGCTGCGCGCTACGGGCAGCCACGCCGGGCAGGGAGTTGCGGCACACGGGGCCACCGCGAGCGGCAGCGCAGGCGTGCTGCGAGCAGGCCGTGGAGGGTCGCTGCGAGCAGCCGCGCTGCGCACTGCGAGCCGCGCCGGGGCAGCGGGCGGGCACGCCACGCCGCGCGAGGGGTGGGGCTGCGCTGCGCTGCGCGCAAGCCAGCAGGGGCGTGCCGGGGGCAGGGACCGCGCCGCGAGCAGCAAGCACGCCGTGGGCGCGAGGAAACTGCGCGCGTAGGCCGAGCCGGGCACGCCGAAGGCAGGGCGCACGAGCAACCGTGGTGAAGCGTCCCGATCCTCTGGGACTCAAATGTGATACAATTACTAGTCCTAGGAGGCTAGTAAACACATTTATACATTAGATGATTCCAGATCTGCTTAAACGAGACAAACCTATAAAGGTGGCGAACAACTTTAAGAGTTGGTCCACAACTCGGGACATATCATCAGAGTGGGGCTGAAGCAGCCCGATATACGCAGTGAAGCAATTCAGCGGTCCAACAGCCAGAGGCAAGGTTGGGAACAGTCGTAACTCTTACCCGATCTCCTTTTTCTGAAAAACAACAAATAAGCAAGGGTGAGTACAAACGTACTCAGCAGCCCACCTTCACCCGCGGAATGGGGAAATCAGATATAATGCATGGAATATGTGGAGCTTAGGATATTTTGCAGAAACAACAATATTTTATGCAGAGTTGTTTTGAAAAACATTTTGTATTTTTGCAAAGTGCATCCTCTCCAAAAGGAGCAAGAAGTTTTTCAGTATTATAACAAAATCCCCTGGACTAAACCATCCAGTTATCTCAGCAGTTCCCACTGGTTTTCATTTTCAAAAACAGCTACTGGACTTCCCGTCCACCATAGCTCACGGCTCAACCGCCGAACTTTTTAAAAACCACTTTTCTCAAAACCATCTCTTTTTTTTGGAAAACAAAACATTAATTGCCATACCATACCAGACTCGTCCATTCCTGTGGACACAGACTATTCGAATAGGTTTGAACTCTGCGCAGAGGGGGTACACTTTACCCACTAGTTCGGCTCCGCGATCCCATGGCCAATGAGACCCGAATCCGACTCTCTTTCTTTCCCCGCACGTCCTAACCTTAACGGTTATCCGAAAGGAGTCAGGCCACCACCATGTCCAAACCGGACAAAACTTCCCCCTCCTTATCCTCCTGGTGCTCCCCAGCCTTCATAACCCTGGGGTTGGACCGTACGAGTTCAGATTGAGTGACTGTCCACACAGTCTCGAGTGGTTGTACTGTTAAAGAGTACAAGTAGTGAAGATGACAAACCAGTCCTTATATGAGGGGACAATCCTTCTGCTCACGCCTAAACCAGCTGAGCCAACACCTTAGGCCCTCCCCTAAACCAGGGAGTCCCTGATTATCCCACTCACAAGATGATAAGGGTGAAAACCCTTCATCACACACATTTTGAAAATCATTTTCTTTTGAAAACTCACACCTGTTCTCAAATCATTTAGAACATATATATCAGAGATTGATTGCGGCAAGCGGCTGGGCGGCCATAATAACTTGTCTCAAAATCATATCATGCATAAAATAACAGGCTGAGTGTTGTGGTTGAAAAATCATAGGTAATTTATGCATCAAAGGGATCCAGTGAGCTTGCCGTGCTTATTCGGCGAAGGGGGAAGGGGAGCTCGCGGAACTGGCTTCTGGCTCCACCGCCTGGCGTAGACATGCAGATCTGGCCTCCACGAGACGACACGAACGCTCCGATAACTATGCAACATGAATAAGCAAACATACAAACAAGCAAGTATACCAACAATTATTTAGTATAGTGGTCAGAATAGTGATATATGGATGGGTAGAGTCTTGAGTAGAATCTGTGTCATGTGGTGTTGTGATATTACTGGTGGTGGAGCGGAGGTGCTTACCAGGGGGGTGGACTGGAGGCGAAGCGACACTATGTGTGTAGCTGACAGAGCAGAGTAACTGAGTGGGTGGGGTGTTTGCCTTGGCTGAGGGTGTTGAGTGTGTGTGGAGAGGGAGAGGGTAGCTAGGTGTATTTATAGCTGGGTGTATGTGGTGTAGCACAGTGAAGTTCACTGTTGGTGAGAATAGTGACGAATGAATCGTCTGACTTAGTATGAACAGGAGAGTTATAGGCAGAATATGGGACAAGATTATTTTGGGAGTTTTCTGGAATATGGACCATGCTTAAGGGATGACATGGTTGGATAGGGAATAGTTTGATAAGAATTTAGAAACGAGGATTATTGGAATCTGAGTTTGGAAGCCTGGTTCGAAGAAATCTTAAAGTTAAGCGTGCTCAACTTGGAGAAACCTGGGATGGGTGACCAGATGGGAAGTTCCCTACTGGAAGGAAAATCACAGTCACCGGAGTTCGTATGACTGGAATATGGGTCTGGCTGGTCTTAGGTGGACTGGACAGCATGATGTATGAGTAGTTGAAATTTGGGGTGATCGGCTAATCGATGAATAGTAACGATGAATAGTGACGACGAAAAAGTTACTAGATATCATCAATGAGTAGTAACGATGATGAATAGTAACACTGAATAGTAACGATGGTGAATAGTGTCAGTGAATAGTGTCAGTGAATAGTAATGATGAATAGTGATGGTGAATAGTCGTATGAACGAACGATGAACGATGAATAGGAACTATGAACGAACGATGAACGATGAATAGGAACTATGAACGAACGGACGAACGATCGAATGATCGGACGAACGAACGATCGGAATTCCGGCAGCATAACGGCAGGACAAAGATTATCTGGAAGAACGATGAATAGGGACCATGAACGAATGATGAACGACGAATAGGAACTATGAACGAACGATGAACGATCGAATGATCGAACGAACGATCGAAATTTCGACAGCATAACAGCAGGACAAAGATTATTTGGATGAACGAACGGACGAACGATCGAATGATCGGACGAACGAACGATCGAAATTTCGGCAGCATAATAGCAGGACAAAGATTATCTGGAAGAACGATGAATAGGGACTATGAACGAACGACGAACGATGAATAGGAACTATGAACGAACGATGAACGATCGAATGATCGAACGAACGAATGATCGGAATTTCGGCAGCATAACGGTAGGAAAAAGATTATTTGGATGAACGAACGGACGAACGATCGAACGATCGGACGAATGGACGAACGAACCATGAACGATCGGACGAACGATCGAACGATCGGACGAACGAACGAACAAACTAAGAACAGGGGACGAACGATCGAAGAACGATCGAACGATCCTTGTGCTAGTGTGTGCTTGTGTGGAACATGGAGTGGGTGTGTGTGGAGGGGAGAGAGTTGCCACGAAATGGCTTGGGGTGGGATGAGAGGAGGCCCTTGCCCCTCTATTTATAGCCATGGTGGGGGATTAGGGGGAGGGATGAGAGGATTAGTGGGAGAATGAGATGATTAGTGGGAGGTTAGCATGTATTTGCCTTGTATAAGTGAGATTTGCTTGTAGAGCTCACCGTATGACACTGGAGGCATACGTATACGTATGAGCATGAGGAAAGTTATGAAGAAAATATTTGTAGGGACTTGAAAAATGATTCTGAAGGTATTTCTCAAGAGGAAAATACCTGGAGATATATCAGTGGAATATTTGGGCAGTATTTCTGGAAAGAACTTGAAGAGGATCACTAGGGAAATATCTGGGCAGTATTTCTGTAAACAATTTGAGGGGGATCACTGGGGAAATATTTGTAGGATATTTTGAGGAGGATTTTAGAGAGAATATAGACCACTATACTTTATTTGCTGATATCAACTCGCAAACAAACATTTTGAAATGAAATTTGAAATTCATTTTGAATTTAGAGCGAGTTTGAGAAAATTCCAAGATTTGAATTTTTGGGATGCTACAAATCTACCCCACTTAAAATGAATCTCGTCCTCGAGATTCGGCTTAGAAGGGTTATGGGTATAACTTTACTTCAGCTACATATCTTCACTTTGCAGACTCTTCGAGGAGATGGAACTTCAACAAAATATGGCCTTTCAGGAGCATCCGGTTGCTGATTGCAAACGCTGATTCTGGCTACTCAAAGATCATCTTCAGGCTTCTAGCTTTTGCTTGGCAGCTAGCTTATTGAAGAAGCATCGATGCCAACACGCAAACCTTTCTCTTGCGAACTCCCACATGGATTCCTTTCTTGATTGGTCTTCTGGTGCTTCATCAACAAAACTTGGGTGACCACTTCTCATCCAGAAACTTATATGCTTTGATGATCTGGTTCTCCATAAGCTTGCTACATGCCTTTTTCTTTTTCTCCATAGCAGGAACCTTACTGGAACACTACCCCACTTAAAAAGAATGAGGGTAGAACTCTTGAATCTTGGGGATTTGAACTCCTTGAAGTACCTCATAACAAGGGTGTTACGGGACCTTCTTCTGCCGTTGCTGCTTGAGCAGGCTGCGGAGAAATGACTGACACATGGTTGATTTTGGGAGAACCTTCTTCTCATCTTCTCTTCACTATCTTCTTTTCTCTTCTCACTTTTCACTTTTCACTACCTCTTTCTTTCTCTTCGCTCTTCCCACTCGAGGATTCTATCAAAGAGTATTACTATCATACACTGGAGTAAACCAAAGACTATGAACCATGTGCAACAATCTTCAACCCAAGAATCACCAAGCATTGTGATCTTAGGGGCGAGGGAGTGGAAAATGGAGTTGCTTGCGATTTGGCAGGGGGGATTTATCTGGAGTGTGCTTTGCTTTGAGCGAGATGGGAGTTGAGGGAGCTGGTGGGGGGGGGGGATTTATAGGCGAGCGGGGGTGCTCGGGGGGGGGGTGTGGAGTGGTAGTGATGGAGCAGGTGACACGAGGCAGTAGGCGCGACATGGGGAGGGGGGCCTGTTGCCGGCGACGATGGCGGTGGGTGCGCTGCAAAAGGGGGTGTGGGTGGCGGTGGGGGTGCGCATGGAGGCGGGCACACATGTGGGGGGCACGGGTGAGTGGTGGGGTCAATGACCCTGATGTTTGTGGTCTCTGGTTCCAAGAATCTTTGCCTCTCTGTATGGTAATAACTCCTTCTGTCCTCTTTTCCTGTTTACTTTGACTCAGGGGCAGTGCTTTGATTCTCACGGTCGGTCCTTTTGACTGAGCGGTTAGACTGGTTCCTTCTGTAGCTTATTCCAGGCTTCAAGGGTAAGCTTCTCGATATCTTCTTGGGTAAAGCACTTTTCTCTTGAGATGGGTTAAGATGAGAATGGAAGCATAAGGTGAGGATTAGATCTAATTGGTGATCTATGTTTTTAGAGAAAACCTTTCTTAAAAATAAAGAAAACACATAAGTTCAGTAATGATAAGCACAAACAAATCAAATATTTTGAGTAGGGGAAGAATAGAGTTTTTCCAAAGCACGAACTACTCAGATTCGGGGGCTAAGCATAACTACTATTGCTTGGCTCCTGAATTGAGAACTATGCTAAATGCAACTTATGGGCACTAACGTTAAAGCATCACATATGCACTCAAAAGGGAGGAAAAACATCAAGCGAAATTCATTTTGAAATGCCCTAAGGGGCAACAGAATTAGAGTTTTTCAAAACACGAGTCTACACGATTACCTCTCATACATGCAGGGCTCTAGCCAAAGTGAAGAAAAACTTCACTACCCAATGCATGCAGAGGACTGGGCATAACTAACTTCAGACCAGACAGCTTCTCTTCTGGCAAGGCTGACGCACAACTTCAATCTGAGATATCTCCTGGATGGGTCAACAGGGAGCTGATGTTGATGACTTCTTCTGGCAGCGACTGAGATGGCAACACGGGGTCGAACTCTTCTTCAAGTGGGACTGGCTCTTGTATCTCCTCAGAGGGCGGTGGTGCTGGCGGGGTGCTTGTAGCTTCTTCTTTGATCTCACGGGATGGTGCTGGAATCTTCTTCATGGTGAGGGGCTCAAACAACTCTGGCGGGGAATCTTGGGAGGACTCGGGGTGCTCTTGCTTATTCATAGCCTGAGGGAAGACTGGAATCCCTTCCAAGACTATGGCTCCTTCCGGGAGTTCCCAAGCCTTCTTCTCTCTTCTGATAGAGACCGGGTGACCTTCAAGAATCTGGGGATCTTCAGCTCTGACATATTGAACTGGGTTGGATGAAGCGGGCTCTTGGATCCGTAGGGCTCTACGTTGGTTATGGGTTACCAAGTAGGCCTCCATCAACTTCTGGACATGCTCATTCTTGGCTTGCTTCAGGGCTTCAACAGCAATGACTTCACGACTTTCCAAGGCAGCTACACGGGCTTGAACTATGGTGAGATCCACATGGAGTTCACGGTTGCGCTTCTCTGCATCTTCTGCTCGGGCAATCATCTGACGGTGGTGCCGAGCCAAGAAATCATATTGTGCATCAAGGGTGAGCAGGTATGCAGTGAGGTACACGACTGTGGGGTCGTCCTCAAGCAGCTGCTGCTCTTCCAATGCACGCATCCTGGCCATCCAAGCGGGACGGTCTCTCTGAAAGGGCGGAAAGAATCTGAGCGAGGTGTCGGCCACTTCTTCTTCATAGATCTGACATAGGGCCCTCAATGCCTTATGAACGACGACTTGGCAGGTGTCTTTGAATCTGTGCCCAGCAGCAGTGACACTCCATTCCACATGGTGTGGACTGGATCCAATGTATACAGTCACGACACACTTCTCTGTGCCATGCTCGACAAATTCATGACCATCATACTCTGGCTGGCTCCTGATCCCGAGGCGAACTGTGCATGCTCTCAGCAACTTGGGGAAACCATCTTCATTCTGGCAAAAGCTGGTTTGGCAACGGACCTCCATCTGACTTCTGAGAGAAGGAAAGGGGAAAGCATTTTTGACATGAAGGGATGAGAGCAAGATTTTTTAAGAAAATAGTTTGGACTCAAAAACTTTTGATCAGGCTAAGGGTTACGTCCTGCGGCCAACCTAACAGCTCTGATACCACCTGAAGCGTCCCGATCCTCTGGGACTCCAATGTGATACAATTACTAGTCTCAGGAGGCTAGTAAACACATTTATACATCAGATGATTCTAGATCTGCTTAAACGAGACAAACCAATAAAGGTGGCGAACAACTTTAAGAGTTGGTCCACAACTCGGGACATATCATCAGAGTGGGACTGAAGCAGCCCGATATACGCAGTGAAGCAATTCAGCGGTCCAACAGCCACAGGCAAGGTTGGGAACAGTCGTAACTCTTACCCGATCTCCTTTTTCTGAAAAACAACAAATAAGCAAGGGTGAGTACAAACGTACTCAGCAGCCCACCTTCACCCGCGGAATGGGGAAATCAGATATAATGCATGGAATATGTGGAGCTCAGGATATTTTGCAGAAACAACAATAATTTATGCAGAGTTGTTTTGAAAAACATTTTGTATTTTTGCAAAGCGCATCATCTCCAAAAGGAGCAGGAAGTTTTTCAGTATTATAACAAAATCCCCTGGACTAAACCATCCAGGTATCTCAGCAGTTCCCACTGGTTTTCATTTTCAAAAACAGCTACTGGACTTCCCGTCCACCATAGCTCACGGCTCAACCGCCGAACCTTTTAAAAACCACTTTTCTCAAAACCATCTCTCTTTTTTTGGAAAACAAAACATTAATTGCCATACCATACCAGACTCGTCCATTCCTGTGGACACAGACTATTCGAATAGGTTTGAACTCTGCGCAGAGGGGTACACTTTACCCACTAGTTCGGCTCTGCGATCCCATGGCCAATGAGACCCGAATCCGACTCTCTTTCTTTCCCCGCACGTCCTAACCTTAACGATTATCCGGAAGGAGTCATGCCACCACCATGTCCAAACCGGACAAAACTTTCCCCCTCCTTATCCTCCCGGTGCTCCCCGGCCTTCATAACCCTGGGGTTGGACCGTACGAGTTCAGATTGAGTGACTGCCCACACAGTCTCGAGTGGTTGTACTATTAAAGAGTACAGGTAGTGAAGATGACAAACCGGTCCTTATATGAGGGGACAATCCTTCTGCTCACGCCTAAACCAGCTGAGCCAACACCTTAGGCCCTCCCCTAAACCAAGGAGTCTCTGATTATCCCACTCACAAGGTGATAAGGGTGAAAACCCTTCATCACACACATTTTGAAAAGCATTTTCTTTTGAAAACTCACACCTGTTCTCAAATCATTTAGAACATATATATCAGGGATTGATTGCGGCAAGCGGCTGGGTGGCCATAATAACTTGTCTCAAAATCATATCATGCATAAAATAACAGGCTGTGGGTTGTGGTTGAAAAATCATAGGTAATTTATGCATCAAAGGGATCCAGTGAGCTTGCCGTGCTTATTCGGCGAAGGGGGAAGGGGAGCTCGCGGAACTGGCTTCTGGCTCCACCGCCTGGCGTAGACTTGCAGATCTGGCCTCCACGAGACGACACGAACGCTCCGATAACTATGCAACATGAATAAGCAAACATACAAACAAGCAAGTATACCAACAAATATTTAGTATAGTGGTCAGGATAGTGATATATGGATGGGTAGAGTCTTGAGTAGAATATGTGGCATGTGGTGTTGTGATATTACTGGTGGTGGAGCGGAGGTGCTTACCAGGGGGTGGACTGGAGGCGAAGCGACACTATGCGTGTAGCCGGCAGAGCAGAGTAACTGGGTGGGTGGGGTGTTTGCCTTGGATGAGGGTGTTGAGTGTGTGTGGAGAGGGAGAGGGTAGCTAGGTGTATTTATAGCTGGGTGTATGTGGTGTAGCACAGTGAAGTTCACTGTTGGTGAGAATAGTGACGAATGAATCGTCTGACTTAGTATGAACAGGAGAGTTATAGGCAGAATATGGGACAAGAGTATTTTGGGAGTTTTCTGGAATATGGACCATGCTTAAGGGATGACATGGTTGGATAGGGAATAGTTTGATAAGAATTTAGAAACGAGGATTATTGGAATCTGAGTTTGGAAGCCTGGTTCGAAGGAATCTTAAAGTTAAGCGTGCTCAACTTGGAGAAACCTGGGATGGGTGACCAGATGGGAAGTTCCCTACTGGAAGGAAAATCACAGTCACCGGAGTTCGTATGACTGGAATATGGGTCTGGCTGGTCTTAGGTGGACTGGACAGCATGATGTATGAGTAGTTGAAATTTGGGGTGATCGGCTAATCGATGAATAGTAACGATGAATAGTGACGACGAAAAAGTTACTAGATATCATTGATGAGTAGTAACGATGATGAATAGTAACAATGATGAATAGTAACACTGAATAGTAACGATGGTGAATAATGTCAGTGAATAGTAATGATGAATAGTAACGGTGACTAGTGATGGTGAATAGTCGTATGAACGAACGATGAATAGGAACTATGAACGAACGGACGAACGATGAATAGGAACTATGAACGAACGGACGAACGATGAATAGGAACTATGAACGAACGGACGAACGATCGAATGATCAGACGAACGAACTATCGAAATTCCGACAGCATAACAGCAGGACAAATATTATCTGGAAGAACGATGAATAGGGACCATGAACGAACGATGAACGATGAATAGGAACTATGAACGAACGATGAACGATCGAATGATCGAACGAACGAACGATCGGAATTTTGGCAGCATAACGGTAGGACAAAGATTATTTGGATGAACGAACAGACGAACGATCAAATGATCGGACGAACGAACGATCGAAATTTCGGCAGCATAACGACAGGACAAAGATTATCTGGAAGAACGATGAATAGGGACTATGAACGAACGACGAATGATGAATAGGAACTATGAACGAACGATGAACGATCGAATGATCGAACGAACGAACGATCGGAATTTCGGCAGCATAACGGTAGCAAAAAGATTATTTGGACGAACGAACGGATGAACGATCGAACGATCGGACGAACGGACGAACGAACCATGAACGATCGGACGAACGATCGGACGAACGAACAAACAAACTAAGAACAGGGGACGAACTATCGAAGAACGATCGAACGATCCTTGTGCTAGTGTGTGCTTGTGTGGAACATGGAGTGGGTGTGTGTGTGGGGGGGAGAGAGTTGCCATGAAATGGCTTGGGGTGGGATGAGAGGAGGCCCTTCCCCTCTATTTATAGCCATGGTGGGGGGATTAGGGGGAGGGATGACAGGATTAGTGGGAGGATGAGATGATTAGTGGGAGGTTAGCATGTATTTGCCTTGTATAAGTGAGATTTGCTTGTAGAGCTCACCGTATGACACTGGAGGCACACGTATACGTATGAGCATGAGGAAAGTTATGAAGAAAATATTTGTAGGGACTTGAAAAATGATTCTGAAGGTATTTCTCAAGAGGAAAATACCTGGAGATATATCGGTGGAATATTTGGGCAGTATTTCTGGAAAGAACTTGAAGAGGACCACTAGGGAAAATATCTGGGCAGTATTTCTGTAAACAATTTGAGGGGGATCACTGGGGAAATATTTGTAGGATATTTTGAGGAGGATTTTAGTGAGAATATAGACCACTATACTTTATTTGCTGATATCAACTCGCAAACAAACATTTTGAAATGAAATTTGAAATTCATTTTGAATTTAGAGCGAGTTTGAGAAAATTCCAAGATTTGAAATTTTGGATGCTACACGTGGGCGGGCTGCGCTAGGCGTCCACGCGAGGGCGTCCGCGAGCATCCGGCCGCGCCATGCCGCGAACGTGAAGAAGATGCGCGCGCAGGGAGCCGTGTGCCGTGCCGGGACGGGAACGCCAGGGATCGCGCGCTAAAAACGCTAAGGGAGGGAAGGAGAAAGGAGGATGGGGGCTCTACCTCGACGGTCGCCGGCGAGGTCTCCGGGGAGCTCCAATCGGCGATTCGGTTTTCTTCCTGTGCGGTGTCGAGCGAGAGAGAGGATTTGGGTTGAGCAGAGGAGAGAGTGGAGGCCGGTTTCTTGGACTAGGGCGTCGTGGGCGATTCTCCCGATGTGGGCGCGAGATTCGCGGGCGGACGTTGGAGAAACGGCCACCGGATTGCATGGCGGCTGAGCCATCGCGCCGCGCCTGGCGGCTGTACGCTGCGCGCAGGGCGCCTACGCGAGCCAACGCTCCTGGCATGCCGCGCTAGGAAGGAGCTGGGCTGCTCCAAAAAAAGAAAAGGGGCGCGCCTGGGTGGGCCGCGGGCGACTGGCCCAAGAGGGGAGAGTGTGGGGGGCGCGGGAGGAGCCGAGCTAGGCCGCGCGGGGAGGAAAACCGGTGGGCCGCAGGAAAATTCGATGGAAAAAAGGAAAAGGCCAGGGGAAAAAGAGGCGGCTTGGGCCGCAGGCGCCGAGCCGGCCCACGACGAGAGAGAAGAGGGGGGAGGGAAGAAGGCCAGGCTGGGCCGCGCGCAGGGGAATCAGCCCAAGAGAGAGGGGAAGGGGTTTTCTATTTATTTTTCCTATTTTAGCCATAATTCATCACTAGAATGCATGATTCACAAACCCTCTCAATCAAAAAACAAAAATTCATGATCCAGCATGATGCAACAACTAAAGAGAAAATCTCTAGGGTTTATTATTATTATACGACTTAGAGTTTTGGAAATAGGGAGGGTTTTAGCGAAAAGAAATGGGGAAAGAGAGGTGACGCCCGAATTTAGCGAGCGATAGAGAAAGAAAAAATTTAACTCAAAATTCAGGGCGTTACACAGTCGGCCACGAACGAGTGGCTGATGCAGGTGAAGAGGTTGTAGCACTTGTGCTAGAAGCGCCCCCCTCCCGACCGTAGCGCGTCGTCCCACAAGATCGTCGCCCTAGCCTCCGAGTGCTCGTGAGACCTCAAGCACAGTTAGTAGGGGAGTAGCACTGGGTTGTCACAAGCCACACAGAAAAAATACAATTTATTAGTTGTTCAAGCTCAGAAATTCTGAAGAGAAGTGCTCCTACAGACAAAAGAATAGAACATGGGCATTTATTAATATTTTAATTGATTGTAGACATACCCTGCTTGAAAAAAATACCATGTCTCTAGCCTATCATAAAAACTAACAATGAAATGAACAAATCTCTCAACTTCTCTGTAAAACACTTAATGTCAATTAGCCAATATGTAAGCTGACCAGCCATTCATTTTGATTTAACTATACAATGCAACCAATTAATGTGAAAATTAAAATGGAAATGGTATCTACCGTTGATTCTTTATTGTTGTGCTTGGCAAGATAAAGACCCAAAGCTCTTTCTCCGTAAAGAATCTTAGCTCCAATTCCATGCCTATTTACAGATCCAACAGACTCCTTGTCAACAACCACAACATCTATTTTATCTTTTCCATTTCGTGTCTTTGGAATATATTAGGCTATTGCTTCTTTCTATTCCTCAGCAGCATGTCCTTTATTTGGATCTTACACTTGGTAGGGCTCCCCATCTCCTGCGAGTGTGAGTACTTCACCTGTGACGCAACATCAAAATATCAGTCAGAAAGTGAAGCTAAGCACGGCAGTAGATGGAGGAGGAGGCAGAGATAGGTGGGATGAACAAGACAACCCTGCAAAAATCCTATATGAATAGTCCATATCTGAATCTAAAAAAATAATATACGACCGTACCCAAATCTGAATAATCAAATTCAGAAATGATTTCAAATACTTATATGAGATATATACCATTATTAAAATGATTTGTATCTAGCCCTAATTAAGATCCGAGATAAAAATATAGAATATAACATGAGGTGTAGGACAAAATGCAAGATCACTGGTACCTATCCGATCCGGTTTCATCCATACCTTGAAGGTAGCTATTGAAATAGCCATTGAGCTTCCCTAATAAAGATGTTTTAAATTTTAAACAAACAAACCTGTCTCCTGAGGAGGAGCAGAGATCGGTGCATTGTATCTGCACAGACCCTGCAATACCTGAAGTTGCCCATGAAACCTTTGGGCGTAAAGCAATTTGAAAACTTTCCCTTTCATTTCTTGCTGCCAAAAGGTTGACCTTAAGGAAAATATAAAGTTTGGACATTTTGGTAAGTAACATAATGAGATAGTAATAAGTCAAATCATGGCTGAAAGCACAATGAATCTGATCACAGTTGAAAAATGCAATGCCACATTCAAAAGAACAAGAACATGTGTGTGTTGGTGTGTTGTGGGGAGGTTCTTTTACTCCCCATTGTATTCCCTTCTTTCTTAATGGAATGATGCAAAATTCTCTTGGGTGTTTGAGAAATGAGAAAAAACACTCCGTATAAGTATTTGAAATATGGTTAATATGGTTGCTTGTGCAGTCCCTACCATTGTCTAATCGACCTTCTCAAATGTAATTTCCCCCGAAACAAAAAATCGTTCATGACATGAATTCACTTGTCTCCCACCCAAAAAACCCGAAACAACAAACTGAAAAAACAATAACCATACTGAAAAACAATAATCATGAAGTAACACCTAATGTGGCTGATAGTTACAAGTGAAGAGCCTAAAGGACACTCATTTTCTCTATTATCCAGAACACGTTAGACTTTAATAGGTTGTATAGTACAAGGTCAATGATCATTAGTTTCGCCCTCTAGTGCCTATACAAAGCTCCCTTGTCACACAAAATTCAGTCCAAAAAACTATAAGTAGCACAAGATACAGTGGCCAAAAAATCGTATTGCACGACTGCAACAATAATTTGTCATACAAACATTAATCAACAAGCAAATTTTCTTTGAGGTACCTGAGTACTGCTTCTATTCCTTTCTCCAACAGAGCTCGCCTTATACTGCACAACAAAGAAACATGAGGCTAAGCATATTGTAATGCTGACTAATATATCTTTATCAACTATGTCTTTCCCTTCTATTTCATTTTTGTTCCAAACTTTTCTCAAAAAACTGTATGGCTATTATGAGTATTTCTGTTATTTTTGGTAGAACCACATTGCTACATCTCGGGTTCCTTTATCAACATAGGTATCAACGAATCACAGCCCGAGGCTACATTCTTACCTTAGCAGATTTGCATCTAGCTGCACCACTTGCAACTTAGCTTCAACCAAACGCTGCAGATAAAAGCATCCATAAATAGAAGATCCGGTTAGATTGGGAAACATGCGTAAAACACAACTCATGAGCATGAAGAGTTGTCCAGGACATCTATATTATAGTCTAGCAGCATTCAAATCAGAGACAAGCTTGCTAATGGAAAAGAAACATGCATGAACACCACAAATTCTAAAATGAGTAACTAAATATACCAAGGGACATAACCTAATGCTGCTAGCAAGAACTCTTGAAGTGAAGCTTCATATATGAAATAAGATTTTTCTTCAAAACAAATAAGCCATGGCCGATCATCCAAAGATGGGGATGGCAAAAAGATAACACTACTGAACTACGATTGATGAGATATTGGTAAAAAATAGCCAAAAACATAGACGATGGACGCGCCGGCACTAATCCGACGATGGACGAGTCGGCCGCCGGCGGCGGCAACTCCCTGCCGACCACTGGCGCGGACGGGTCGAAGCATCGCGTCTGCTACTTCTATGACGCGGAGGTGGGCAACTACTACTACGGGCAGGGCCACCCGATGAAGCCGCACCGCATCCGCATGATCCACGCGCTGCTCGGCCGCTACGACCTCCTCGACCAGATGCAAGTGTTCCGCCCTCACCCTGCCCGCTACCGCGACCTCTACCGCTTCCACGCCGACGATTACGTCTCCTTCCTCCGGTCCGTCACCCCCGAAACGCAGTAGGACCAGATCTGCGCGCTCAAGCGCTTCAACGTCGGCAAGGACTGCCCCATCTTCGACGGTCTCTACAGTTTCTGCCAGACGTACGCGGGGGGCTCCGTTGGCGGCTGGAAGTGAGAGAGGATGGAAGGGGAGCGTGGCATGGGGGCGATGATGGAAGGCAGTGATGTGAACTTGCATACGACGGAATCAGGGCGCCGAAGCGAGATCTGCGGGCGTGGCTGGCGGGCGGAATCAGACGGGCGCGACGCGTGGTGTGGGAGAGGGAAATAGGATTTTTGGGGCTAGGAATGCCGGCTGCCGCTACCGCGGAGGGGGTGGAGGGCGTTGATGGCGGCTTCGATCACGGCTTCAGGGAGCGGAGCGAAGAGGAGGATGTCGGGGGCAGAACGTCCACCCTGTGGACGCCTACGCTTCATTCTTAAGAGATAATAGAGATTTTGTTTCTGTCAATTGCAACTGGCTAGAAAATATTATGCACTAGACATGTTACTATTCACTGTCCTGTGCACCGGACATATTACTATTCACTGTCTTGTGCACCGGACAACTACTATTCATTGTCCTGTGCACCAGCCAACATCATACTAAGTGTTTTTTCCTCCAGTCTTTCTCCATTTGACTTCATTGAGTTCCTATCACTTAGACAAGCATGTTTACCACATAAAACAATTGACTAAGTGTCTAGAACTTACCTTTATTCTTGATCCATCTAGATATACCTTTGCTTAACATATGTTATTAGTTCTCACCTAGTGTGTTGTGCATCTAATCACCAAAACAATATAGAAATAGCCCAAGGGCACATTTCTCTTTCAATCTCACCCTTTTTGGTGATTTATGCCAACATATTAAAAAGTAACTCGTTTCGAACTAACATATCTAGAAAAACCCAAAATGCAAATTGAAGGGCAATAAGATTTTCAAGGAATTTGGCATATTTGGATCACTTTTGCCACCACACTTGGTTTATTTTTACAAAACAAATTCTTTTTACTATCTCTAAGTCCAACACACTTGTTTTGGCAAATCAAGAGATCTTTCAAGAGTAAATTTGATCAATGCCAAAAACTCCCATGTTCCCATAATCGAAATTCTCCCCCATAAGAGAACAATTTTTGCAATAAGAGGGTTTTGATCAAACACAAAGATTCTAACTCTATAATTTTTGAAATTCACAAGTGGTTGGCTGAGCCATTTGCTTTGGCCTTAATTTCTCCCCCTTTGGCCTTAAGCACCAAAACAGGTGAACTTTTGGGCCTTTAACCCAATACCTCACCAAAATGTCAAATAAGAGCAAAAGGTAACGAGAACACAAGTACGAACTTGAGACAAGATACATTGATACCGGAATGCAGTGGAAGCCCTTTCTTTGTCCAAGTTCACTTTTCCCTTTCAATGCAACTTTGAGACTATATCAAGAGTACTCAACAAACAAGTTAGTCTCAAAGGAGTCAAGTTGTAGCACATCCTCCCCCTAAACATGTGCATCATTTGCATAAGGACTTGTGAGGTCTGAGGATGACTTGTACAACTTGAGTATCAAAAATAAGCAATTAAAGACATTAATGCTTAAAATAACATGATCAAAGGCATATAACACATGTATGCTACGGATCAATCCAATTTACGCGAATCTAAGACATTTAGCTCACTACGCAACCTGCAAACCTTTTCTCATCTAAAGGCTTGGTAAAGATATTGGCTAGCTGGTTCTCGATGCTAATATGTTAAATATCGATATCTCCCCTTTGCTGGTGGTCTCTCAAAAAGTGATGTTGGATGTCTATGTGCTTAGTGAGGCTATGTTCAACAGGATTATCCACCAAGCGGATTGCACTCTCATTATCACATAGGAGTGGGAATTTGCTCAGATTGTAGCCAAATTTCCGGGGGGTTTGCCTCATCCAAAGCAGTTGTGTGCAACACTGCCCTGCGGCAACATACTCGGCCTCAGTGGTGGATAGAGCAACAGAAGTTTGTTTCTTAGAGCTCCAAGACACTAGGGACCTTCCCAGAAACTGACAAGTCCCTGATGTGCTCTTCCTATCAACCTTGCACCCGGCATAGTCGGAATCTGAGTATCTGATTAAGTCAAAGGTAGACCCCTTTGGATACGAAACCTCAAAGCAAGGCGTAGAAACCAAATATCTAAGAATTCGCTTAAAAGCCACAAGGTGACACTCCTTGGGGTCGAATCTAGCACACATGCATACACTTAGCATAATATCTGGTATACTTGCACAAAGATAAAGCAAAGATCCTATCATAGACTGGTATGCCTTTTGATCAACGGACTTACCTCCTTTGTTGAGGTCTAGATGTCCGTCCATTCCCATCGGTGTCTTTGCAGGCTTTGTATCCTTCATCCCAAACCTCTTGAGCAAATCTTGAGTATACTTTGTTTGGGAGATGAAATCTGTGAAGAGTTGCTTTACTTGAAATCTAAGGAAGTAGTTCAACTCGCCCATCATTGACATCTCAAATTTCTGCATCATCACCCTACTAAACTCTTCACAAGACTTTTGATTAGTAGAACCAAATATTATGTCATCGACATGTATTTGGCATACAAAGAAATCACCATTACAAGTCTTAGTAAAGAGAGTAGGATCAACTTTCCCAACCTTGAAAGCATTAGAAATAAGGAAATCTCTAAGGCATTCATACCATGCTCTTGGGGCTTGCTTAAGTCCATAGAGCGCCTTAGAGAACTTGTAGACGTGGTCGGGATACCTGTCATCCTCGAAGCCCAGGGGTTGTTCCACATACACTTCCTCCTTGATTGGTCCATTAAGGAAGGTGCTCTTCACGTCCATTTGAAACAGCTTAAAAGAGTGGTGAGCAGCATAAGCCAATAATATTCGAATTGATTCTAGCCTAGCTACAGGAGCAAAAGTCTCCTCAAAATCCAAACCTGCGACTTGGGCATAACCTTTTGCCACAAGTCAAGCCTTGTTTCTTGTCACCACACCGTGTTCATCTTGCTTGTTGCGGAACACCCACTTGGTTCCCACAACATTTTGCTTTGGACGTGGCACCAGGCTCCAAACTTCATTTCTCTTGAAGTTGTTGAGCTCTTCCTGCATGGCCAATACCCAGTCCGGATCCTGCAAGGCTTCTTCTACCCTAAAAGGCTCAATAGAAGAAACAAACGAGTAATGCTCACAAAAATTTGCTAAACATGAGCGAGTGGTTACCACTTGATGATATCACCCAGAATCTGATCCACCGAATGATTTCTTTGAATAGTTGACCGGACTTGAGTTGGAGGAACTTGTGACATTTCTTCCTCCTTATCTTGTTCTTCATGTGCTCCCCCTTGATCCAGCCCTTCATCTTGAGGTACATGTTCCTCATCTTGAGTTGGGGATGCACCAATGTAGAGGAAGGGGGTTGATCTTGCTCTTGTTGTTCCTGCGGTCGTACATCACATATTGCCATTGTTCGCATTGCGGTCGTACATCACATATTGCCATTGTTCGCATTGCGGTCGTCGGAACCTCATCCTCATCTACATCATAAAGATCAACTTGCTCTCTTGGAGAGCCATTAGTTTCATCAAATACAATGTCGCTAGAGACTTCAACTAATCTTGATGACTTGTTGAAGACCCTATACGCCTTTGTATTTGAGTCATAACCTAGTAAGAACCCTTCTACAACTTTGGGAGCAAACTTCGAATGCCTACCTTTCTTTACCAAGATGTAGCATTTGCTCCCAAATACACGAAAATAGGAAACATTGGGTTTGTTACCGGTTAGGAGTTCGTATGATGTCTTCTTGAGGAGACGATGCAGATAGAGCCAGTTTATGCATGGCAAGCTGTATTCACATCTTCTGACCAAAACCGTTCAGGCGTCTTATATTCTCCAAGCATTGTCCTTTCCATGTCAATTAGTGTCCCGTTCTTCCTCTCTACCACACCATTTTGTTGTGGTGTGTAGGGAGCGGAGAACTCGTGCTTGATGCCTTGCTCCTCAAGATATTCTTCGACTTGAAGGTTCTTGAACTCAGATCCATTATTGCTCCTTATCTTTTTCACCTTTAGCTCAAATTCATTTTGAGCTCTCCTTAAAAAGCGCTTTAGAGTTCCTTGAGTTTCAAATTTATCATGCAAAAAGAAAACCCAAGTGAAGCGGAGAAAATCATCTACAATAACAAGACCATACTTACTTCCCCCGATGCTAAGATAAGCAACGGGCCCGAAGAGATCCATATGTAGGAGTTCCGGTGGTCTTGATGTTGTCATCATGTTCTTGCTTTGATGAGTGCTTCCCACCTGCTTCCCTGCTTGGCACGCTACACAAGGCATGTCTTTCTCAAAACAGACATCAGTTAGTCCTAACACATGTTCTCCCTTTAGAAGTTTATGAAGGTTCTTCATCTCAACATGTGCTAGACGACGGTGCCAGAGCCAGCCCATATTAGTCTTAGCGATTAAGCATGCATCTAGATCGACATTCTCTTTTGAGGAATCAACTAATATAAGTAGAGCTTGCCGTCTAATACACCCTTAAAAGCTAATGAACCATCACTTCTTCTAAAGACAGATACATCAATATTTGTAAATAAACAATTATAACCCATATGACATAACTGGCTTACAGACAACAAATTGTATCTGAGCGATTCTACTAGAAACACATTTTAAATCAAATGCTCGGTTGTGATGGCTATTTTGCCTAAGCCCTTGACCTTGCCTTGGTTCCAATCTTCAAATATGATAGTGTCTTGGGAATCCCTGTTCTTGATGTAGGAGGTGAACATTTTCTTTCCCCCCGTCATGTGGTTTGTGCATCCGCTATCAATAATCCAGCTTGAGCCCCCGGATGCATAAACCTGCAAGGTAATTAAGCTTGGGTTTTAGGTACCCAACTCTTGTTGGGTCATACAAGGTTAGTCACAACAGACTTTGGAACCCAAATGCAAGTTTTCTCTCTCTTGCACTTAGATCCCAACCTTCTAGCAACTACTTTATCATCTTTGCACAATAGTACAAATGAAGCATTACATGTTTGATAAAGAGTAGTTGGTCCAGTTAATGTCTTCCTAGGCACATGAGAAGCAACATGATGGCGCCTATGTCTATTCCTACCATGAGCATATGAAGAGCTAGATGCAAACATGGCATGAGAACTAAATGCAACATCATGACATACATGAGAAACAACATGATTATAACACCTATCATGATGAGCAACACTAGAAATATTCTTGACATGAGCACAAAGATAAGCATGGTTTTTTTGGTCATGTGAAGAATAAGAGCTACTATTCATAGGAGCCTTCCCTTTCTCCTTGTTGTGATTGGAAGTCCTTCGACTTGTTAAGTTCTTGGTCTCCTTTTGGAAACCAAGTCCATCCTTAATAGAGGGGTGTCTACCAATGGTGTAGGCATCCATAACAAATTTTAGTTTCTCATAATTATACTTGCAAGTCTTAAGTTGAGCATTAAGACTTGCAACATCATTATTTAGCTCAAGAATAGTAGAGGCATGTTCATTACAAGCATCGATGTTAAAATCTTTGCACCTATTGTAGATAACAACATGCTCTACAGATGAAGTAGCAAACTTTACTTCTTCTAACTTAGCATTTAAATCAACATTTAAATTCTTAAGCTTAGAGATAGAGTCATTACAAGCAGACAACTCAGAAGTCAATAGTTCATTTTTCTTAGTTTCTATAGCAAGAGATTTTTGAACATTAATGAATTTATCATGTTCCTCATAAAGAATATCTTCTTGCTTTTCTAGAAGCCTATATTTTCATTAAGAGCATCAATCAATTCATTTATTTTATTCACCTTAGATCTATCTAATCCTTTAAATAGATCACTATAATCTACTTCATCGTCAGAAGATTCCTCATCACTAGAAGAAGTGTACTTAGGTGTATCTCGTGTACGTACCTTCTTCTCCTTAACCATAAGGCACGTGTGGCGTTCGTTGGGGAAGAGAAGGGACTTGTTGAAGGCTGAGGCAACTAGTCCTTCATCATCGGAGTCGGATGAAGAACAGTCGGAGTCCCATTCTTTTCCAATGTGCGCCTCGCCCTTTGCCTTCCTATAGTTCTTATTCCTTTCCTTCTTCCCTTTCTTTTCTTGTGCCTGGTCATTGTCATTATCGGGACATTATGTTATAAAATGACCAGACTTACCGCACTTGAAGCAGGAGCGCTTTCCCTTAGACTTGCTCTTGTTGGGATATTCCTTTCATCCCTTTAAATCGGTCTTGAAACGCTTGATTATAAGCGCCATTTCGTCCTCATTGAGTCTGGCAGCCTCCACTTGTGCTACCTTGCTAGGTAGCGCCTCCTTGCTACTTGTTGCTTTGAGAGCAACGGGCTGCGGCTCGTAGAGAGGAAGCGGTCCGTTTGCAGCATCGTCCACGTATCTTGCTTCCTTCACCATCATGCACCCACTTACAAATTTTCCGAGAATTTCCTCGAGCGTCATCTTGGTGTACCTGGGATTATCACGGATAAGATTCACAAGATGAGGATCAATAACGGTAAAAGACCTTAGCATGAGTCGGACGACGTCATGATCCGTCCATCTTGTACTCCCATAACTTTGAATCTTGTTGACCAGGGTCTTGAGCCTGTTGTAAGTTTGAGTTGGCTCATCTCCCCTTATCACGACGAACCTCCCTAGCTCGCCTTCCACCAGTTCCATCTTGGTAATCATGGTGGCGTCATTACCCTCGTGAGAGACCTTGAGGGTATCCCATATTTGCTTGGCATTGTCCAAGCCGCTCACTTTGTTGTATTCATGCCTACATAGAGATGCTAGCAAAACAGTAGTAGGTTGGACATTTTTATGTATTTGCTCATTAATAAATACAAGATTGTCAATGCTATCGAAATGCATTCCATTTTCAACAATTTCCCAAATACTAGGATGGAGAGAAAATAAGTGACTGCACATTTTATGACTCCAAAATGAATAGTCTTCTCCATCAAAGTGTGGGGGTTTTCTAAGTGGAACCGATAGTAAATGGGCATTCAAACTATAAGGGATGTGAGAATAATCAAAAGAATAGTTTTGATTAACCATTTTCTTTTTCGACGAAGAGTCTTCGTCGTCCTCATCCCTTGGTGAAGAGGAGGAGGTGTCGCTATTGTAGTAGATGATCTTCTGTATGCGCCTCTTCCAGGGCCGGCCTTGGACAGGTGCCCGCGGTGCAGCCGCACCGGGCCTCCAGGAACCAGGGGCCTCCTGCCTGTATATATGTGTATATATATAGGAAATTCTTTGTCATATTCTAGCCCAAAACAAAGACTAAAAGCCCACTAATATCAATATTTACTATGC
This sequence comes from Zea mays, assembly GCF_902167145.1. Classification (NCBI taxonomy): domain Eukaryota; kingdom Viridiplantae; phylum Streptophyta; class Magnoliopsida; order Poales; family Poaceae; genus Zea; species Zea mays. Next base: position 32,024,254 of record NC_050100.1, on the reverse strand, counting down.
ATGCCTATACTTCTCGTGGAAGCCTCCCGTCTCCCAACGACGATTCAGTTATTGGCCTGCTGCTTCTTGCTTTCTCGTGGAAGCATCCAGGCGTCAGGCGACCAGGGACGACGATTCAGCTGCTTGCCTTCTCCTGGAAGCATCCCGACGATCAGGCACTCAGCGAGGGCGCGAGGCAGACAGGCAGCGACCAGCGCGGCAGCCGCCAGCGTCCCAGCGATCGACCGATCGTCCGAGGGATCTCCGGAGTCCGGTCACCGCGACGCCGCCCTGTCCGTGGATCGTGGCTGATGGCTCTGGTGTCCGCCCAGACCTTGTGTGCTGCGTCGTATGCGCGCCGCACCTAGCACTTGCACAGCCGACAGAAACTTCAGTCTTCAGGTCTGCTGCTACTCTGCTTCCATTTATCATTTTTTGTCCCAGACCAATCCTTACTAGTTAAATATTATTTTATTTCTAAGTATATGTTATATTGTTATTGTGTTTTGGTAGGATTAGCACCACATTCCACATGTCATCCACTAGAAGGCACGCATCTGGTAGTGAAAAAGAAAAAAAAGAAAACATATAGAGGAGTTCAATGCATCACAGAGAGGTGCCATTCATAAGTTTCTTCAGACTAGAGTGCCTTCAAGGAATATTGAGGAGCAGGAGTTGGCGATAGTTGTGTGGAAGCAACCAGGTGAAAGGATTTCACAAGAAAATATTGACACTAACAACAATGTAAGTGGTCATGAGAATCCAATTGGTGTGGAACCGGAATCTGCATCTGCATGTGTTGATGAACAACCATTTTTTTCTATCGATATTTATGAGACCTTGTGTGCTGCGTCGTATGCGCGCCACACCTAGCACTTGCACAGCCGACAGAAACTTCAGTCTTCAGGTCTGCTGCTACTCTGCTTCCATTTATCATTTTTTGTCCCAGACCAATCCTTACTAGTTAAATATTATTTTATTTCTAACTATATGTTATATTGTTATTGTGTTTTGGTAGGATTAGCACCACATTCCACATGTCATCCACTAGAAGGCACGCATCTGGTAGTGAAAAAGGAAAAAAAGAAAACATATAGAGGAGTTCAATGCATCACAGAGAGGTGCCATTCATAAGTTTCTTCAGACTAGAGTGCCTTCAAGGAATATTGAGGAGCAGGAGTTGGCGATAGTTGTGTGGAAGCAACCAGGTGAAAGGATTTCACAAGAAAATATTGACACTAACAACAATGTAAGTGGTCATGAGAATCCAATTGGTGTGGAACCGGAATCTGCATCTGCATGTGTTGACGAACAACCATTTTTTCTATCGATATTTATGATCCTAGAAATTGGGATAAACTTGATAACAAAGCAAGGGATGTATTAGTGGAAAAAGGACCTATAAGAGAACATAACCTTGAATTCCCTTTAGATGACAACTCAAGGCATTTTTCGTATGCTCATTATTCCAAAGTACTAAAGAATGGAGAGGTACATGACAGAAAATGGTTGATTTATTCTAAGCATATTGATAAAGTGTTTTGCTTTTGTTGTAAGATTTTTAAATCTAACAACATGAAGAGTTCATTAGCCTCCGATGGATTGAGAGATTGGAGGCATCTCAGCGTGAGGTTGAAAGAACATGAAGGCACTGTTGAGCATAAAATGAGCATGACATCTTGGAATGAATTAAGGATCAGATTGAGCAAACAAGAAACAATTGATAAAGAATTGCAAGGGCAACTAAAAAAGGAGCAAGATCACATGAAACAAGTTCTATTCAGATTAGTAGCCATTGTGAAGTTTCTTAGCAAGCAGAGTTTGGCTTTTAGAGGATCAAGCGAAAAGATCTACAATAAGTCGAATGGTAATTTTTTAGCTTGTGTTGAAATGATTGCAGAATTTGACCCAGTATTGCAAGAGCACCTTAGACGTATTCGGAACAAAGAAATTCATTATCATTATCTTAGCCATAAAATTCAAAATGAGTTGATTTCTCCTTTAGCTACTAGCATTACAAATTCTATTATAGAAGTTGTTAAAAGAGTCAAATATTTCTCTATCATTCTTGATTGTACCCCAGAAGTGAGTCACCAAGAACAAATGACCATGATAGTTCGTTGTGTTAATATGTCTGAGAACAAAATAAAGATTGAGGAGTATTTTCTTGGGTTCTTGGAGGTGGATGATACATTCGGGTTGGGGCTTTTTAATGTACTCGTTGATTCCATGAAATCATTTGGGCTTAATATTGAGGATATAAGGGGCCAAGGCTATGACAATGGATCCAATATGAAAGGAAAACACCAAGGGGTACAAAAACGGTTGCTTGATATTAACCCAAGAGCTTTGTATATGCCCTGTGCTTGCCACAACCTTAATCTTACGCTTTGTGATATGGCAAATTCTTCTCGTAAAGCTATATCATTTTTTGGAATTGTGCAATGGATATATGTGTTATTTTCTGGTTCCACTAAAATATGGAAAGTATTGCTTCACCATATTCCAAATTTAACAGTGAAGTCATTGTGTAACACTCGTTGGGAGAGTCGAATCAAAAGTGTTAGAGCAATCAGATATCAAGCGCCACAATTGAGGTCAACTTTATCTCAGTTACGTGAAGCTAGTGATTCTGAGGCTAGTACAAAGAGCGATGCAAAAAATTTATTTGATCTACTTGGCAACTTTGAGTTCATATTTGGTATAGTTATTTGGCATGATATCTTATTTGCTGTTGATACTGTGAGCAAGAAGCTACAATCACCATCCATGTCCATTGACTCTGCTTTGCAACAAATTGAAGGTATAATGCAATATTTTGAAAAGTACAGAAATGAAGGATTTCAAGTTAGCTTGGAAATTGCAAAGGGACTAGCAACTGAAATGGCTGTACATCCATCCTTTCCAGTCAAACGCCAAGGTACTAGAAAGAAACAATTTGATGAATCTGACTGCAGTGAAGAAATATTGCAGGCTGAGAAGGATTTCGAAGTCAATTATTTTCTGGTCATGGTTGATATGGCAATATCATCATTGAAAAACAGATTTGAAGAACTCCAAGTATTTAAAACTATATTTGGATTTTTACTAAGCTCCAGAACCTTGATGTCTTTGGATGATAATGAGCTGACAAATTGCTGCAATAAATTTGATAAAACATTTACTTTTGATAATTCATCTGATGTGGACTTGAATGATCTAATATCTGAATTGAAGATTTTACAGTTGACTTTACCAGATAGACAAATGTCAGCCATGGAGATTTTTGAGTTTGTTAGAGAAGTGGACAGCTATCCTAATGTTGTCATTGCTTATCGAATCTTGTTTACTATGCCTGTGACTGTTGCATCAGCGGAGAGAAGTTTTTCAAAGTTGAAGCTACTGAAGAACTATTTGAGGTCAGTAATGTCCCAAGAAAGATTAAATGGTTTGGCAACCTTGTGTATCGAGAAGCAACTGCTGGATGATATTGATACTGACTCTATCATCACTGACTTTGCATCTAGGAGTGTTAGAAGGAACATTTTTAAGTAAACTTCATACTGTGATGTATTATAGTTACAATTAATGTATAATCTTCTTATATTTGTCATCAATGGGGCCTCAGTTTTTATCTCGCACCAGGCCACCAAATTCTCAGGGCCGGCCCTGGCCTCTTCTTCTTCCCATCCCTCTTATTGTGACTTGAGCCTGAGTCAGTGGGCTTGTCACCTTTTGGCTCGTCGACGTAGAGGGTCTCCTTCTCCTTGTTGTTGATCACCATTGAAAGTCGCCTAGAGGGGGGGGGTGGATAGGCGGAAACTGAAATTTATAAACTTAAAGCACAACTACAAGCCGGGGTTAGCGTTAGAAATAAAACCGAGTCCGAAAGAGAGGGCAAAAACAAATCAACCAAGACATAAAGTGAGTGACACGGTTATTTGTTTTACCGAGGTTCGGTTCTTGCAAACCTAGTCCCCGTTGAGGTGGTCATAAAGATCGGGTCTCTTTCAACCCTTTCCCTCTCTCGAACGGTAACTTAGACCGAGTGAGCTTTCTCCTTAATCAAACGGGACACTTAGACCCCTCACAAGGACCACCACAACTTGGTGTCTCTTGCTTTGATTACAAGTGTCTTGAGAACAAGAATGGGAAGAAGAAAGCGATCCAAGAACAAGAGCTCAAAGAACACGAGCAAAACTCTCTCTCTCTAGTCACTAGGTGTTTGGAGTGTGTTTGGGACTTGGAGAGGCTTTGATTCTTTTGAATTGTGTCTTGTATTGATTGCACTAGCTCTTGTATTGAATGAGATGTCTGAAAAACTTGGATGCTTGAGGTGGTGATGGTTGGGGGTATTTATAGCCCCAACCACCAATTCAACCATCCCCTTACCTTTAGGATCCATCTCTTCGGGTGGTTAGTCTCTAAATGAAGAGTACGACTCTGATACTAATTGAGAGAACCTAGAGAGGGGGGAGTGAGTAGGTGATCCTGTAAAAATCAACACTAAATGCCACAAACTTGGTTTATGAAATGTTAGTGGAATCAAAACCAAGGTGCTATTGAAAGGGAAATGTGCCCTTGGTCCATTTCTAAAGTATTTTGGTGATTAAGTGCCCAACACAAATGCTTTAAGTGTTAATTTGTGCCAAAGAATCAAGAAGTGCAAATCAAGGTACAAGGTATGTTTCTAGACCTAGTACATTGATTTGAAGACTAATGTATTGTGTCCAAGTGCTAGAAACAGGAGAAAATGTTTTGGAAAAGAGTTGACTGTGTACAGCCAAATGCAGCTCGGTCTGGGTGCACCGGACAGCGTCCGGTGCGCCAGGACCAGTCTCGGTGAACAGTCCGCTCTCGGGACTCGACGGTGGCGTATGACTATAAATCATCGGACTGTCCGGTGGTGCACCGGACTGTCCGGTGAGTCGTCTACAGCGAAGTCGTCGCTCTCGGGAAACGATCAACGGCGTACGGCTAAAATTCACCAGACTGTCCGGTGGTGCACTGGACTGTCCGGTGAAGCCAACGATCGACTGCGCCAACGGTCGGCCGCGCAATCCGCGTGCGACGCGTGGGCGAGCCAACGGTCGGCAGGGGGCACCGGAGTGTCCGGTGTGCCAACTGCCGCAAAACTGCAATGGTCGGATGCGCCTGAAAAGGAAGGAGATCACGCACCAGACAGCTACAGGGACTATCCAGTGCGCCACCCGACAGAAGGCAAGAATTGCCTTCCAAGAATGCCTCCAACGGCTCCTAGCTGCCTTGGGGCTATAAAAGGGACCCCTAGGCGCATGGAGGAGTCACCCAAGCATACTTTGAGCATTCTAAATCTTCCACACTCCGTCTCCGCACACTTGATTGACTTTCTTAGTGTTTTGAGCTCCGTTCTAGTGGTGAACTTGTTGCGATTCATTCAAGCTCAAGTCTTGGTTGTGTGTGTGCATATTGTTGCGGATTTGTGTGTGTTGCTTCCCTCCCTTACTCTAGTGCTTTCACTTTGATATTTGTTGTAAGGGCAAAAGACTCCAAGTTGTGGAGATTCCTCGCAAACGGGAAAGAGTATAAGAAAGAAAACAACCGTGGTATTCAAGTTGATCATTAGATCACTTGAGAGGGGTTGAGTGCGACCCTCGTCCATTGGGACGCCACAACGTGGAGTAGGCAAGTGTTACACTTGGCCGAACCACGGGATAACTCGTGTGTCTCTTGTGATTGCTTCTCTGTGTGATTCGCAAGAGCTTGCTCTATAGCCACTTGGTTTATCATTCTAACACTTAACCAAGCTTTGTCTCAGGGTACCTGATAATCTATCGGATGTACATGATGTCTTTCATGTGTCACAACTGAAGAAGTGTCTCAGGGTACCTAAAGAGCAGCTACCAATGGAGGACCTTAGTGTTCAAGATGATCTGACTTATGCTGAGTACCCCATCAAGATTCTTGATACACTGACTCGTGTCACAAGAAATAAGGTTATAAGGATATGCAAAGTGCAATGGAGTCACCACGGAGAAGATGAAGCTACTTGGGAGAGAGAAGAGCTTCACATAGATTTTCCCCACCTTTTCCCTAGATCTTCCTAAATCTCGAGGACGAGATTATTTTTAAGGGGGTAGGATTTGTAATACTCAAAATTGTATACAAAGAATATAGAGAGGTATAGAGAGGTCTCCTTATTTTATGTGCCATATCTGCATCATAAAAAGAGCATACATACAATTAAGAATGAGTAAGTAAAACAGATGATACTAAAATAAGAGAAGGTGCATCATATTGGAGTTTTGTTTGCTATGCATTTAAATATTAATAACCATATCAACACTACTAATAAAAACATAACAAGAAAGAAATGGAATTGAAACCCAAATGGTAATTAAGATTAGGGTTTTTGAAAATGAGAAGAAGAGAAATGATATAAAAATATAAATAATATAATTATATTTCCAAAATTTGTATTTTAATTTCACAATATGATTTGAGAATAAATTTGGCACAAGTTTGAATTCAAAATTTGTAATTCAAATTGAATTTGGAAATAGAGAAAAGAGAATAGAAAATAAAATAGAAAAAGAACAAAAGCCTTCATGGGCCGACCGACCACCTTTCTGGCCCATTCCCTCTTCTCTGCCGCGCGGTCAGCCCAGCCACCACACAAGTGCGCCAACAGGTGGGTCCTTTTCGTCAGTCGCGCACGCTTGCTCTCGCGCGCACGCCGCTGGCGCTTACACCTGGGGCCCACCGGTCATTCACTGCCTGCGTGCGCACCGCCGTTCTCACTGCGCATAGGGACCCAGGTTCCAACCGCGTGTGCTCCGCACCGTTCGTCCTCTGCCACACGGGCCCCACGGGCCAGCCATCCCTCTCGCGCCTTACGCCTGTTTCTCTGGCGCGTGGACCCAGAGCGTCAGCTCCGTCCTCAACAGAATCGCCGGGCATGGCGGCATGCGCAATTCTCGCGTACGGCTGTTGTGCGCTTGAGCACGACCGCGACCTTATAGGGAGCACGGCCGGGCTCGCCTCTCCTTCCCTGTCTTCCTACCATCGCGACCACCGCCCTAGCAGAGAGAGTGTCGTGCGTGCCGCCGAGAGAGAAGAAGAAGGGGGCAGTAGGAGCGCTGCCGCGGATACTCGTCGTCGGTGGGATTCAAGCGCCAGTGAAGCCAATAGTGCGTCGGGCTACCTCCACTGCAAACAGTGAAGCCAGGTGAATTTCTCGCCGATCGCGCAGCTTGGCCGTGGGTCCGTGCAGCTCCGTGGGTGGAGTTCATCACATCGCAATCGTCGGTATGTGCTACCTCATCCTCCTCACTGTTTGATTAACTTCGTGTAGCCCCGTTTAATTTGACAGAGGTGCTCGGGGATGGCCGATTGGATCTCGGCCGTGTCCTCCGCCGTGTAGCCATTGCGGCGGCGGCGCTGCTTGGGTAGGAGGAGAAGAAATCGCGCGGTGTCCATTGATCTGTTGATCAACGGTTAATTGTGGTGGGCGCAGTAGATAGGTCCCTAGCCATTGATCTTCTATCCGATGGTTCAGGGCAGATCGGGCTAACATAAAATCAGGACCCTAGGATCTTGATCCGATGGTCAGTTTAGCGTACCGCTTCGCCACTATGGGCGATTTAATCTGGGCGCCTCGTTTCAGATCCAACGGCCAGAATACCCCCGTACCCCTTCGGCCAGCGCTATTTGCAAAAAGAGACCCCACAGTTTTAGGAAACCAACCCGCAGTCCATGTAGCAGTAATCTGTGTCTTTGGGAAAACTCTGGTTTAGCCCCTGATCTTTCTGAAAATAGACGCCCAGTCCAAAACTTATTTAAAATGAATAAATGACTTAGTAAATGCATTTTTAATACAAAACAATTGCTAGAACTTGTAAAATGCATAGAAAATTCATTTTAGCTCCAAATTGAACCATTCCAATTTCTAAAATTTTGTACTATTAATGTCTATCATTTAGTGTCTCTGTTTTAACATGAAAACAGTAAGAAAATTAATTTCTCATTTAATCATATTTCAAGCCTATTAAACCTTAGGAAATTCATAACTTAAAATCTATAACTCCAAAATTAATGGTTCATGTTTCTAGGTTCATATCTTAATGTGTATATTATTATTGTGTATTTTATTTACATGTTTGGTGTGATGTTAATTTTTGCTATACTATATATGTATTGTGTTGATGCGAGTAGACGAGGAAGCCACTGTGGATCCTGAGGTTCAGCAAGTAGAAGTAGCTGAGCAGGAGCTCATTGAAGGCAAGTTGTGCCCTTGATCACTTACTTTTTCCCAGTCATGTTCTTATTAATTATAATGATCTGCATAGGTTAATTTTGATGGGACCCAATAGGTTACCCCAGTTTTGGCTATCTTTATACCTTGTTTTGCCACTGAATATTTTTGGGTAGTACTTGCTATCGCTTATTGTGGTTTTGGGTATGGAGATACACTATTAATTACTACACTTTTATTATCTTTGTATTATTACTGTTCATGTTAAGATCATTATGTTAATGGGAACATGGAGCGACCACCCGGGAAAACAGTGCTACCACAAGGGTATAATGGGACGCCCTTGGCTGATTAACTAGGAAAGCTAGTAGATGACTTCCTTATCTGAAAGGGGCAAGGGCAGTAGGGGAGTGGTCAGTGTAGGGAGGTCCTTGGGTTGATTTTGCTACGATGGCGGTCAGGCGAGGGATTCCTGCACTGGAGCTTCCTATAAACTGTAGCGGGATTTCTGAAGCTAGTGGAACTTTGTAAAGGCCTCGTAGTGTTACCCTGCCTCGCCTCCTCGGTAGAGGTGTATGGGATTGGCCATCTCTTGGCAGATGGGTAACATGACTTGTGGGTAAAGATGCGCAACCTCTGCAGAGTGTAAAACTGGTATACTAGCCGTGCTCACGGTCATGAGCAGCTCGGACCCTCACATGATTAATTTATGGAACTTAAATTTAATTTGACATTTGCATCACATTTGGGATTATTTTACTATTACTTTTCCTTATTATTATTATTATTAAGGTTTGGTATTTACTTACACTTAGTAATTGCTAATAAAATTTTGACCAACTTATAAAAGCAATGCTCAACCTTAGCCTCTATTTTGTTGATCAGCCTTACACTTCACATGAACTCGCACCTTTGGTGAGTTTATGCACATTATTCCCCACGACTTGTTGAGCTATGAACGTACGTGAGCTCACTCTTGCTGTCTCACACCCCCCACAGGAGAAGAACAGGTAGTCGAAGAGGAGCCGCCTAACTCTGAGGCTTTCGACTTGATCTATGTGGCGTCTCCCAGTCAGCTTTTTGGCGCCAAGGATATATTTTAGATCCTGTGATATTTATCTCTTATTTTGTAAGACTTCCGCTATGTAATAAATACTCTGATTATTGTGACAATTATGTCTATACACTCTGTGATAATATATGTTGTCTTCTTTGGCGCATGTATGAGATGCATCCGACTTTGTTCCTTAAAACCGGGTGTGACAGAAGTGGTATCAAAGGAAATGTTGACTGTAGGACGAAACCTAGATAGAAATGGACAAACCCTTACCTACTTATCTTACTCTGATTCATTCCATACTTACCTTATCTTGAACCTGTCTCACCTTTTGCTACTCTACTCTGATTATACTTACCTTTACTACTCTAAGACAAGATGGATTTCACACCCTGGAATCCTGCCACTATGATCTTCTTAAGAGATAGGGAACCTAAGACGAAATTAAAACTATTTTCTCTATTTAAAAATGTTGATTGATTGTTCTGATGTTAAATGCTTGATTTGCTTCTTTGGTTGATTGAAATAGTATAGACGGGCATCTTAGCATGTACCACCATAAGGTAATGTATTAGCTTTAGTAGATAACACACTAATCTACTTAGCTAATAAATCCCCCGCAGTAACATGCCTCGTAATTACTCGCCTTGTCTACAATCCTTTCTTTCTTACCCTGTGTTCCTAACCTAGACGAGCTACCCATATACTGTTAGAAGAGAGCAGTATAGACTTGATCCTTGGTATGTCATGGTTAAGAAAGGCAAAGACAGTTTATACACCGTGCTAAGGGAACCGTAGAACTCACCAGTTCCAAAGGACAAAGATTTGAAGTTAAAGTTGCAATAACTACCACCACCAGATTAGCGACATTCTTAGTAGATGAGAACTTTGTGGGTGGCAACATCCGTGCAGTTAGGGATTTCTCGGATGTCTTTACAGAGGAGTTACCAGGAATGCCACCAGATAGGGAAGTTGAGTTTGTAATTGATCTTCTACCTGGAACTGCCCCTATTTATAAACGGCCATATAGGATGTTCGTAGAAGAACTAAAGGAACTTAAGAAGCAATTAACGGAATTACAGGAGGTTGGATACATTCGTCCGAATTCTTCACCTTGTGGAACGCCGGTTCTAATTGTACAGAAGAAAGAAGGATCGCAAGGGATGTGCATGGATTATAGGTCCCTTAACGATGTCACTGTGAAAAACAAGTGTCCATTACCCCGCATTGAGGATTTATTTAATCGGATGAGAGGTGCAAGGGTATTCTCGAAGATTGATCTCCGATCGGGATACCATCAAATGAAGATTAGACCATCGGATATTCCAAAGACGGCTTTCTCAACCCGATATGGATTATATGAGTTCACTGTTATGTCTTTTGGATTAACCAATGCACCATCTTATTTTATGAATTTGATGAATAAGGTGTTTATGGAGTATTTGGACAGATTCGTCGTGGTGTTCATCAATGATATTCTTATCTATTCTAAGAGTGAAAGTGATCATGAACAACATCTAAGGTTGGTGCTACAGAAGCTACGAGATAATCAACTCTTTGCCAAGTTTAGAAAGTGTGAGTTTTGGATTGATAAGGTGCCATTTCTTGGACATATCATTTTTAATGGAGGAATATCAGTGGATCCTGCTAAAAGTCAAGGAGATAGTGGCGTGGAGCATACACACTATAGTTACTGAGGTCCAGAGTTTCTTGGGAGTTGCAGGATATTATTGGAGATTTATTGAAGGATTTTCTAAGATTGCTAAGCCTATGACCTTGCTTCTGGAGAAGGGAAGAGAGTTTAAGTGGGACGAGAAGTGCCAAGATAGCTTTGACCAATTAACGAAGAGATTGATGTCACCACCAGTGTTGGTTATGCCAGATCTACAGAAGGGATTTGATATCTATTGTGATGCATGTGGCCAAGGCTTAGGATGTGTGCTCATGCAAGAAGGACATGTGATCGCCTACGCGTCTCGTCAGTTACGGAAACATGAATTGAACTACCCCACTCATGACTTGGAATTGGCAGCCGTTGTACATGCGCTTAGGATTTGGAGACATTATATTATGGGAACCAAGTGCCAAGTGTACACAGATTATAAGAGTTTGAAGTACATATTCCCTTAGAAGGATCTCAACCTTAGGCAACACCATTGGTTAGAGCTTATTAAGGATTATGATTTGGAGATTCACTATCACCCGGGCAAGGCGAATTTGGTTGCAGATGCCTTGAGTCGAAAGGAGCATGTTCATTCAGCTGTTGTTGCCCAGCTACCTGATGAGATTGTTGAGGATTTCAGGAGACTTAACCTAGGGATAGTTGCTCACACTAAAGGAGTTACTATTGATGTGGAACCTACCTTGGAGCAAGAAATCCACAAAGGACAAATTGGTGATGCTAAGATACAAGAGACTGAGGATCTTATTATGGAAGGTAGAGGTCCAGAGTTTACGGAAGGTGAGCAAGGCACCATATGGTTCAAGGACATGATATGTGTTCCTGATATTGAAAGCCTTCATGAGACTATTCTAAAAGAGGCCCATGACTCGGATTATTCTATTCATCCGGGGAGTACCAAGATGCAACAAGATTTGAAGCAGAAATACTAGTGGTGTGGATTGAAGAGAGATGTGGCTGCACATGTGGCTATGTGCGATGTGTGTCAAAGAGTTAAGACCGAACACCAAAGACCAGCTAGACTATTATACCCATTAAAGATACCCGAATGGTGGTGGGAAGAAATTGATATGGATTTCATTATTGGATTGCCTCGCATCCCGAAAGAATATGATTCTGTATGGGTGATTGTGGACAGGCTAACTAAAGTAGCCCACTTAATTCTAGTGAAGACCACGTATTCAGGAACCAAGTTGGCAGAGTTGTACGTGGCACAGATTGTCTGCTTATATGGTGTGCTAAAGAAGATTGTGTTAGACCGGGGATCACAGTTTACTTCTCGGTATTGGAAGAAGTTGTACGAGTCCTTGGATACAAGATTGAATTTTAGTTCGGCTTACCATCCACAGACTGATGGGCAGACTGAGAGGACCAACCAAGTATTGGAAGATATGTTGAGAGCTTGTGCCCTTAAGCATGGTAGTAGTTGGGACAAGAGTCTACCTTATGCTGAGTTCTCATATAATAGATAACAGGCCAGTCTGAAGATGTCACCATTCGAGACTCTGTATGGCAGGAAATGCAGGACTCCTCTATATTGGATCAGACTAGGGGAAGACAGTTCTTTGGACTTGAACTTATTCAAGAGGCAGAAGAACAAGTCTGTATAAGCACGGAAAACTTGAGGGTAGCTCAGACCAGGCAAGAGAGCTATGCTGATAATAGAAGAAGACCACTGGAGTTTGAGGAAGGTGATCATGTGTACCTCAAGATGTCACCACTTCGTGGAATGAGGAGATTTAAAGTTAAGGGCAAATTGTCCCCTCGCTTTATTGGACCATTCAGAGTTTTTAGGCGAGCTGGAGAGATGGCCTATCAACTCGAGCTACCTGATAATCTATCGGATGTACATGATGTCTTTCATGTGTCACAACTGAAGAAGTGTCTCAGGGTACCTGAAGAGCAGCTACCAATGGAGGACCTTAGTGTTCAAGATGATCTGATTTATGCTAAGTATCCCATCAAGATTCTTGATACACTAACTCGTGTCACAAGAAATAAGGTTATAAGGATATGCAAAGTGCAATGGAGTCACCACGGAGAAGATGAAGCTACTTGGGAGAGAGAAGAGCTTCACATAGATTTTCCCCACCTTTTCCCTAGATTTTCCTAAATCTCGAGGACGAGATTATTTTTAAGGGGGTAGGATTTGTAATACTCAAAATCGTATACAAAGAATATAGAGAGGTATAGAGAGGTCTCCTTATTTTATGTGCCATATCTGCATCATAAAAAGAGCATACATACAATTAAGAATGAGTAAGTAAAACAGATGATACTAAAATAAGAGAAGGTGCATCATATTGGAGTTTTGTTTGCTATGCATTTAAATATTAATAACCATATCAACACTACTAATAAAAACATAATAAGAAAGAAATGGAATTGAAACCCAAATGGTAATTAAGATTAGGGTTTTTGAAAATGAGAAGAAGAGAAATGATATAAAAATATAAATAATATAATTATATTTCCAAAATTTGTATTTTAATTTCACAATATGATTTGAGAATAAATTTGGCACAAGTTTGAATTCAAAATTTGTAATTCAAATTGAATTTGGAAATAGAGAAAAGAGAATAGAAAATAAAATAGAAAAAGAACAAAAGCCTTCATGGGCCGACCGACCACCTTTCTGGCCCATTCCCTCTTCTCTGCCGCGCGGTCAGCCCACCCACCACACAAGTGCGCCGACAGGTGGGTCCTTTTCGTCAGTCGCGCACGCTTGCTCTCGCGCGCACGGCGCTGGTGCTTACACCTGGGGCCCACCGGTCATTCACTGCCTGCGTGCGCACCGCCGTTCTCACTACGCATAGGGACCCAGGTTCCAACCGCGTGTGCTCCGCACCGTTCGTCCTCTACCACATGGGCCCCACGGGCCAGCCATCCCTCTCGCGCGTTACGCCTGTTTCTCTGGCGCGTGGACCCAGAGCGTCAGCTCCGTCCTCAACAGAATCGCCGGGCATGGCGGCATGCGCAATTCTCGCGTACGGCCGTTGTGCGCTTGACCACGACCGCGACCTTATAGGGAGCACGGCCGAGCTCGCCTCTCCTTCCCTGTCTTCCTACCATCGCGACCACCGCCCTAGCAGAGAGAGTGTCGTGCGTGCCGCCGAGAGAGAAGAAGAAGGGGGGCAGTAGGAGCGCTGCCGCGGATACTCGTCGTCGGTGGGATTCAAGCGCCAGTGAAGCCAATAGTGCGTCAGGCTACCTCCACTGCAACTGGGGAAAGGTTTAATTGGGAGGGCGCCTGCTGAAGCCGGGTGAATTGCTCGCCGATCGCGCAGCTTGGCCGTGGGTCCGCGCAGCTCCATGGGTGGAGTTCATCACATCGCAATCGTCGGTATGTGCTACCTCATCCTCCTCACTGTTTGATTAACTTCGTGTAGCCCCGTTTAATTTGACAGAGGTGCTCGGGGATGGCCGATTGGATCTCGGCCGTGTCCTCCGCCGTGTAGCCATTGCGGCGGCGGCGCTGCTTGGGTAGGAGGAGAAGAAATCGCGCGGTGTCCATTGATCTGTTGATCAACGGTTAATTGTGGTGGGCGCAGTAGATAGGTCCCTAGCCATTGATCTTCTATCCGATGGTTCAGGGCAGATCGGGCTAACATAAAATCAGGACCCTAGGATCTTGATCCGATGGTCAGTTTAGCGTACCGCTTCGCCACTATGGGCGATTTAATCTGGGCGCCTCGTTTCAGATCCAACGGCCAGAATACCCCCGTACCCCTTCGACCAGCGCTATTTGCAAAAGAGACCCCACAGTTTTAGGAAACCAACCCGCAGTCCATGTAGCAGTAATCCGTGTCTTTGGGAAAATTCTGGTTTAGCCTCTGATCTTTCTGAAAATAGACGCCCAGTCCAGAACTTATTTAAAATGAATAAATGAATTATTAAATGCATTTTTAATACAAAACAATTGCTAGAACTTGTAAAATGCATAGAAAATTCATTTTAGCTCCAAATTGAACCATTCCAATTTCTAAAATTTTGTACTATTAATGTCTATCATTTAGTGTCTATGTTTTAACATGAAAACAGTAAGAAAATTAATTTCTCATTTAATCATATTTCAAGCCCATTAAACCTTAGGAAATTCATAACTTAAAATCTATAACTCCAAAATTAATGATTCATGTTTCTAGGTTCATATCTTAATGTGTATATTATTATTGTGTATTTTATTTACATGTTTGGTGTGATGTTAATTTTTGCTATACTATGTATGTATTGTGTTGATGCGAGTAGACGAGGAAGCCACTGTGGATCCTGAGGTTCAGCAAGTAGAAGTAGCTGAGCAGGAGCTCATTGAAGGCAAGTTGTGCCCTTGATCACTTACTTTTTCCCAGTCATGTTCTTATTAATTATAATGATCTGCATAGGTTAATTTTGATGGGACCCAATAGGTTACCCCAGTTTTGGCTATCTTTATACCTTGTTTTGCCACTGAATATTTTTGGGTAGTACTTGCTATCGCTTATTGTGGTTTTGGGTATGGAGATACACTATTAATTACTACACTTTTATTATCTTTGTATTATTACTGTTCATGTTAAGATCATTATGTTAATGGGAACATGGAGCGACCACCCGGGAAAATAGTGCTACCACAAGGGTATAATGGGACGCCCTTGGCTGATTAACTAGGAAAGCTAGTGGATGACTTCCTTATCTGAAAGGGGCAAGGGCAGTAGGGGAGTGGTCAGTGTAGGGAGGTCCTTGGGTTGATTTTGCTGCGATGGCGGTCAGGTGAGGGATTCCTGCACTGGAGCTTCCTATAAACTGTAGCGGGATTTCTGAAGCTAGTGGAACTTTGTAAAGGCCTCGTAGTGTTACCCTGCCTCGCCTCCTCGGTAGAGGTGTATGGGATTGGCCATCTCTTGGCAGATGGGCAACATGACTTGTGGGTAAAGATGCGCAACCTCTGCAGAGTGTAAAACTGGTATACTAGCCGTGCTCACGGTCATGAGCAGCTCGGACCCTCACATGATTAATTTATGGAACTTAAATTTAATTTGACATTTGCATCACATTTGGGATTATTTTACTATTACTTTTCCTTATTATTATTATTATTAAGGTTTGGTATTTACTTACACTTAGTAATTGCTAATAAAATTTTGACCAACTTATAAAAGCAATGCTCAGCCTTAGCCTCTATTTTGTTGATCAGCCTTACACTTCACATGAAATCGCACCTTTGGTGAGTTTATGCACATTATTCCCCACGACTTGTTGAGCTATGAACGTATGTGAGCTCACTCTTGCTGTCTCACACCCCCACAGGAGAAGAACAGGTGGTCAAAGAGGAGCCGCCTAACTCTGAGGCTTTCGACTTGATCTAGGTGGCGTCTCTCAGTCAGCTTTTTGACGCCAAGGATATATTTTAGATCCTGCGATATTTATCTCTTATTTTGTAAGACTTCCACTATGTAATAAATACTCTGATTATTGTGACATTTATCTCTATACACTCTGTGATAATATATGTTGTCTTCTTTGGCGCATGTATGAGATGCATCCGGCTTTGTTCCTTAAAACCGGGTGTGACAGTGGCTATAAGTTTTAAGTCTTTACAGGATCACCTATTCACCCCCCTCTAGGTACTCTCAATTGGTATCAGAGCCGTTCTCTTCACAAAAGGGACTAATCGCCCAAAGAGATGGATCCTAAGGGAAAGGGGATGGTGGTCAACGATAAGGAGAAGGAGTCCATCTTCAACGAGCCAAGAGACGATAAGCCCACTAACTCTGGCTCGAGTCACAAGAAGAAGGACGGGAAGAAGAAGAGGCGCATCAAGAAGATTGTCTACTACGACAGTGACGCGTCTTCTTCTTCCCAAAGAGACGACGACTATGACGAGAAAAAGAAACCAGTTAACTCAAACTTTTCTTTTGATTATTCTCGTATTCCGTTTAACTCCAATGCTCACTTACTTTCAATTCCACTTGGGAAACCTCCGCACTTTGATGGAGAAGACTACTCATTTTGGAGTCACAAAATGCGTAGTCACCTATTCTCTCTCCATCCAAGTATTTGGGAGATAGTTGAAAATAGAATGCTTTTTGATAGTACTGATAACCCCGTTTTCATTAATGAGCAAATCCATAAAAATGCACAAGCTACCACTATTTTGCTAGCATCCTTGTGCAGGGACGAGTATCACAAAGTGAGCAGCTTTGATAACGCCAAGCAAATTTGGGACACCCTCAAGATCTCTCATGAGGGGAATAACACCACCATGATCACCAAGATGGAGTTGGTGGAAGGCGAACTGGGAAGGTTCGCAATGATCAGGGGGGATGAGCCAATGCAAACGTACAACAGGCTCAAGACCCTGGTCAACAAGATCAGGAGCTATGGAAGCACGAGATGGACGGACCATGACGTCGTCCGACTTATGCTCAGGTCCTTCACCGTACTTGATCCTCATCTTGTGAACTCTATCCGTGAAAATCCTAGGTACACCAAGATGACGTCCGAGGAAATACTCGGAAAGTTTGTAAGCGGGCGTATGATGATCAAGGAAGCAAGATACATTGATGAGTCATTGAATGGCCCAATACCCATCTACGAGCCTCAAGCGGTTGCTCTCAAAGCAACAAGTAGCAGGGAGGCGCTACCTAGCAAGGTGGCGCAAGTTGAGGTGGCCGGGCTAAGCGAGGATGAAATGGCCCTCATTATCAAGCGCTTCAAGACCGCATTGAAGGGACACAAGGAGTACTCAAACAAGAACAAGGCAAAGGGGCAGCGGTCCTGCTTCAAGTGCGGTAAGACAGGTCATTTTATTGCTCAATGTCCCGATAATGAAAATGACCAGGGAAAAGAAAGACATGAGAAGAGGGAGAAAAAGAAGGCCTACAAGAAGGCGAAGGGAGAAGCGCACCTTGGCAAAGAGTGGGACTCGGATTGTTCTTCGTCCGACTCCGACGACGAAGGACTCGCCGCCTCGGCCTTCAACAAATCGTCACTCTTCCCCAACGAGCACCATACTTGCCTAATGGCAAAGGAGAAGAAGGTAAACGCTCGAGAAACTCCTGAGTACTCTACTTTTAGTGATGAGGACTCTAGTGATGATGAAGTATATTACACTAGCTTGTTCAAAGGATTAGATAGAGCTAAAGTAGAAAAGATAAATGAGTTGATTGATGCCTTGAATGAAAAAGATAAACTGCTAGAGAGGCAAGAGGACATTTTGTATGAGGAACATGACAAATTTATTAGTGTTCAAAAGTCTCTTGCCTTAGAGATTAAAAAGAATGAATTACTATCTTCTGAGTTATCTATTTGCAATGAATCTATTTCTAGCTTGAAGACTTTGAATGATGATTTAAATGCTAAGCTAGAAGTAGTTAATAAATCTAGTCCTTGTGTTGAGCACCTTACTTATATTGCAAAATTAAATGATGAAGTAGCAAGTCTTAATGCCCAACTTAAGACTTGCAAAAATGACTTTGATAAATTAAAATTTGCTAGGGATGCCTACACCATTGGTAGACATCCCTCAATTAAGGATGGGTTTGGCTTTAGAAGGGAAGCCAAGAACTTAGCAAGTCAAAGGGCTCCCATTCCCAACAAGGAGAA
Organism: Zea mays; assembly: GCF_902167145.1. Taxonomy (NCBI): domain Eukaryota; kingdom Viridiplantae; phylum Streptophyta; class Magnoliopsida; order Poales; family Poaceae; genus Zea; species Zea mays. Next base: position 32,005,741 of record NC_050100.1, on the reverse strand, counting down.
AGGGAAGGCCCCGATGGCTAAAAGTAGTCAAAATAATCATGCTTTCATGTACCATGATAGAAAATATTCTGGAGATTTTCATTATAATAGGAGTTATAATGCTTTTGACTCACATGCCATGATTGCTTCGAGTTCCAATGCCAATGATAGGTCTAGGAGAAATTTTGTGTCTCATGCTCCTAGAAAAGTTTGTAATAAACCTACCACTGTTTTTCATGCTTGCAACATTGCATTTGTTCTTACATGTAAAAATGAAAAAGTGGTTGCTAGAAAGATGGGGGCCAAATGCAAGGGAGACAAGACTTGCATTTGGGTCCCTAAGGCTATTGTTACTAACCTTGTAGGACCCAACAAGAGTTGGGTACCTAAAACCCAAGCCTAATTTGCCTTGCAGGTTTATGCATCCGGGGCTCAAGCTGGATTATTGACAGCGGATGCACAAACCACATGACGGGGGAGAAGAAGATGTTCACCTCCTACGTCAAGAACAAAGATTCCCAAGATTCGACCATCTTTGGAGACGGGAATCAAGGCAAGGTTAAAGGACTAGGAAAGATAGCTATTTCATCCGAGCATTCCATATCTAATGTGTTCTTAGTTGAATCGCTCGGGTATAACTTGTTGTCCGTTAGGCAACTATGTAATATGGGTTACAATTGCTTATTTACCAATGTAGGTGTGTCTGTCTTTAGAAGGAGTGATGGTTCATTAGCTTTTAAGGGTGTACTAGACGACAAACTCTATTTAGTTGATTTTTCGAAGGAGGAGGCCGATCTAGATGCATGCTTAATCGCTAAGACTAGTATGGCCGTATGGGCTGGCTGTGGCATCGCCGTCTAGCACATGTTGGGATGAAGAACCTCCATAAACTTCTAAAGGGAGAACATGTGTTAGGACTAACAAATGTAACTTTCGAAAAAGATAGACCTTGTGTAGCTTGTCAAGCAGGTAAACAGGTGGGAAGCACTCATCACAACAAGAACGTGATGACCACGTCAAGACCTCTGGAGCTACTTCATATGGACCTTTTTGGACCCGTCGCCTATCTCAGCATAGGGGGAAGTAAGTATGGTCTTGTTATTGTTGATGATTTTTCTCGCTTCACTTGGGTATTCTTTTTGCAGGATAAATCAGAAACCCAAGGGACCCTCAAGCGCTTCCTAAGGAGAGCTCAAAACGAATTTGAGCTCAAGGTGAAAAAGATAAGAAGCGACAACAAGTCCGAGTTCAAGAACCTTCAAGTGGAAGAGTTTCTTGAGGAGGAAGGAATCAAGCATGAGTTCTCCGCTCCCTACACACCACAACAAAATGGTGTGGTAGAGAGGAAGAACAGGACGCTTATAGACATGGCGAGGACGATGCTTGGAGAATTCAAGACACCCGAGCGGTTTTGGTCGGAAGCTGTGAACACAGCTTGCCACGCCATAAACTGGGTCTACCTTCATCGCCTCCTCAAGAAGACGTCGTACGAACTTCTAACCGAGAGCAAGTTGATATTGATGATGTAGATGAAGATGATGTTCCAACGGACGCAATTCGCACCATGGCTATTGGAGATGTGCGACCACAGGAACACCAAGAGCAAGATCAACCTTCTTCCTCAATGAGGGTGCACCTCCCGACTCGAGATGAAGAACAGGCTCCTCAAGAAGAGGCGTGTGATCAAGGAGGAGCACAGGAAGAACAAAGTGTGGAGGAAGAAGCACCACTGGCCCCTCCAACTCAAGTCAGAGAGACGAATCAAAGGAATCATCCTGTCGACCAGATTTTGGGTGATATAAGCAAGGGAGTAACTACTCGCTCTAGATTAGTTAATTTTTGTGAGCATACTCGTTTGTCTCTTCTATTGAGCCTTTCAGGGTAGAAGAGGCCTTGCTAGATCCGGACTGGGTGTTGGCTATGCAGGAAGAGCTCAACAACTTCAAATGAAATGAAGTTTGGAACCTGGTGCCACGTCCAAAGCAAAACGTTGTGGGAACCAAGTGGGTGTTCCGCAACAAGCAAGATGAGCACGGAGTGGTGACAAGGAACAAGGCTCGACTTGTGGCAAAAGGTTATGCCCAAGTCGCAGGTTTGGATTTTGAGGAGACTTTTGCTCCTGTGGCTAGGCTAGAGTCTATTCGCATTTTGTTAGCCTATGCCGCTCACCATTCCTTCAAGTTGTTCCAAATGGATGTGAAGAGCGATTTTCTCAATGGGCCAATCAAGGAGGAGGTGTACGTAGAGCAACCCCCCGGTTTTGAGGATGATCGGTACCCCGACCACGTGTGTAAGCTCTTTAAGGCGCTCTATGGACTTAAGCAAGCCCCAAGAGCATGGTATGAATACAACAACAACAACAACAACAAAGCCTTTTTGTCCCAAGCACGTTGGGGTAGGCTAGAGATGAAACCCCGTATGAAAACCTCAGAGCTCAACCCCCAAAGAACAGAAAAGGGAAACAAAGGCAAAGGAGAACCGAAAACAACGAAACGGGGAAACATATAAAAGAGATAAAACCCACAAGGACCAGCAAGATCTAAAATGGACACAAGAAAAGGTCAAACGATTAAGGAGGAAAAGCGAAACTATCAATCAGGGTTCTGGCACGTGAATTGCACACTTCCACCCCTTCCTATCTGCGGCGAGCTCTTTGTCAATATTCCACTCCTTCAGGTCTCTCTTCACAGCCTCTGTCCACGTCAAAGTTGGTCGACCTCTACCTCTCTTCACATTTTCGGGACGCCTAATTATTCCGATATGCACTGGTGCCTCTTCAGGTCTTCGTTGGATATGTCCAAACCATCTCAAGCGATGTTGCATAAGCTTCTCCTCAATTGGCGCCACTCCTACTCTCTCTCGTATATCATCATTCCGGACTCGATCTCTCCTTGTGTGGCCACATATCCAGCGCAACATACGCATCTCTGCCACACTTAGTTGTTGGACATGTCGTCTTTTAGTGGGCCAACATTCTGCTCCATACAACATAGCCGGCCGGATTGCTGTCCTGTAGAATTTGCCTTTTAGTTTGCGTGGCACCCGGTGGTCGCATAAGACACCCGCAGCTTGTCGCCACTTCAACCATCCGACTTTAATTCTATGACTGACATCCTCATCGATGTCTCCCTCCTTTTGAAGCATTGATCCTAAGTAACGAAAAGTGTCTTTCTTGGGTACCACTTGCCCATCAAGACTAACATCGCCATCCTCATACCCCATGGCACTGAAATCACACTTCATATACTCTGTTTTAGACCTACTAAGCCTAAAACCTTTTGCTTCCAGCGTCTGCCTCCACAATTCCAACTTTTGAGAAACACCACTCCTACTCTCCTCAATAAGTACCACATCATCGGCAAAAAGCATACACCACGGTAAAACTCCTTGTATGTCCCTTGTGACCTCATCTATCACCAAAGCGAAAAGATAAGGGCTCAAAGCCGACCCTTGATGTAGTCCTATGTTAATTGGAAGAGATTTTCTAATTGCTAATGCTTTCAAGGTTGGGAAAGCCGATCCAACTCTATTCACTAAGACTTGTGATGGTGACTTATTTGTGTGCCAAATTTATGTCGATGACATAATATTTGGTTCTACTAACCAAAAGTCTTGTGAAGAGTTTAGCAGGGTGATGACTCAGAAATTTGAGATGTCGATGATGGGCGAGTTAAACTACTTCCTTGGGTTCCAAGTGAAGCAACTCAAGGACGACACCTTCATCTCTCAAACAAAGTACACGCAAGACTTGCTCAAGCGGTTCGGGATGAAGGACGCCAAGCCCGCAAAGACTCCAATGGGAACCGACGGACATGTCGACCTCAACAAAGGAGGTAAGTCCGTTGATCAAAAGGCATACCGGTCTATGATAGGTTCTTTGCTTTATTTATGTGCTAGTAGACCGAATATTATGCTAAGCGTATGCATGTGTGCTAGATTTCAATCTGACCCAAGGGAGTGTCACCTTGTGGCCGTTAAGCGAATACTTAGATATTTAGTTGCTACGCCTTGCTTCGGGATCTGGTATCCAAAGGGGTCTACCTTTGACTTGATTGGATATTCAGACTCCGATTATGCTGGATGCAAGGTTGATAGGAAGAGTACATCAGGGACGTGCCAATTCCTAGGAAGGTCCCTGGTGTCTTGGAGTTCTAAGAAACAAACTTCCGTTGCCCTATCCACCGCTGAGGCCGAGTATGTTGCCGCAGGACAGTGTTGCGCGCAACTACTTTGGATGAGGCAAACCCTCCGGGACTTTGGCTACAATCTGAGCAAAGTCCCACTCCTATGTGATAATGAGAGTGCAATCCGCATGGCGGATAATCCTGTTGAACACAGCCGCACTAAGCACATAGACATCTGACATCACTTTTTGAGAGACCACCAGCAAAAGGGGAATATCGAAGTGTTTTATGTTAGCACCGAGAACCAACTAGCCGATATCTTTACCAAGCCTTTAGATGAGACAACCTTTTGCAGGCTGCGTAGTGAGCTAAATGTCTTAGATTCGCGTAACTTGGATTGATCTATAGCATACATGTGTTTTATGTCTTTGATCATGTTCCTTTATGCATTTTGTTGTTTATTTATGGTGCTCAAGTTGTGCAAGCAATCCTCGGACCTCAAAAGTTCATGTGTGAGTGATGCACATATTTAGGGGGAGATGTGCTACAACTTGACCCTTTGAAACTAACCGTGTGCTTGAGTTTACTCAATCTAGTCTCAAAGGTGGATTGAAAAGGAAAGGTGGACTTGGACCATGAAAGACTTCCACTGCACTCTGATGAGAGGGTAATTAACTCCAAGTTCATCTCTATGCTCTTATTGCCTTTTTGCTCTTAATTGACAATTTTGGTGAGGCAATGAGGTTAAAGGGCCAAAAATGATCCCGTTTTGGTGCTTGTTGCCAAAGGGGGAGAAATTAAGGCCAAAGCAAGCAAATGGATCAGCTACCACTTGAGAATTTTGAAAATAGTAGAGTTAGTAGAATTAGAACTTTTGATTTGTCAAAATACTCTTATTGTCGAAAGTTGGTCTCTTGTGGGGAGAATGTTTGATTATGGGAAAAAGGGGGAGTTTTTGGATCTTTGATCAATTTCTCGTGGAATACCTCTCTTTATGTCTCAACAAGTGTTTTTGACTTAGAGATAGGAAATTGAATTTGATTTGCAAAAACAAACCAAGTGGTGGCAAAGAATGATCCAAATATGCCAAATTTGAATCAAAAACAATTCTTGTTCTCAATTGCATTGATGTTGCACTTCTTCTATTTTATTTTTGATGTGTTGGCATAAATCACCAAAAAGGGGGAGATTGAAAGGGAAATGTGCCCTTGGGCCATTTCTAAAGTATTTTGGTGATTAAGTGCCCAACACAAATGCTTTAAGTGTTAATTTGTGCCAAAGAATCAAGAAGTGCAAATCAAGGTACAAGGTATGTTTCTAGACCTAGTACATTGATTTGAAGGCTAATGTATTGTGTCCAAGTGCTAGAAACAGGAGAAAATGTTTTGGAAAAGAGTTGGCTGTGTACAGCCAAATGCAGCTCGGTCTGGGGGCACCGGACTGTCCGGTGGTGCACCGGACAGTGTCCGGTGCGCCAGGACCAGTCTCGGTGAACAGTCCGCTCTCGGGACACGACGGAGGCGTACGACTATAAATCATCGGACTGTCCGGTGGTGCATCGGACTGTCCGGTGAGTCGTCTGCGGCGAAGTCATCGCTCTCGGGAAACGATCAACGGCGTACGGCTAAAATTCACCGGACTGTCCGGTGGTGCACCGGACTGTCCGGTGAAGCCAACGGTCGGCCGTGCAATCCGCGCGCAACGCGCGGGCGAGCCAACGGTCGTCAGGGGGCACCGGACTGTCCGGTGTGCACCAGACAGTGTCTGGTGTGCCAACTGCCGCAAAACTGCAACGGTCGGATGCGCCTGAAAATGAAGGAGATTACGCATCGGACAACTACAGAGACTGTCTGGTGCGCCACCCTACAGAAGGCAAGAATTGCCTTCCAAGAATGCCTCCAACGGCTCCTAGCTGCCTTGGGGCTATAAAAGGGACCCCTAGGCGCATGGAGGAGTCACCCAAGCATACTTTGAGCATTCTAAATCTTCCACACTCCGTCTCCGCACACTTGATTGACTTTCTTAGTGTTTTGAGCTCCGTTCTAATGGTGAACTTGTTGCGATTCATTCGAGCTCAAGTCTTGGCTGTGTGTGTGTGCGTATTGTTGCGGATTTGTGTGTGTTGCTTCCCTCCCTTACTCTAGTGCTTTCACTTTGATATTTGTTGTAAGGGCGAGAGACTCCAAGTTGTGGAGATTCCTCACAAACGGGAAAGAGTATAAGAAAGAAAACAACCGTGGTATTCAAGTTGATCATTGGATCACTTGAGAGGGGTTGAGTGTGACCCTCGTCCATTGGGACGCCACAACGTGGAGTAGGCAAGTGTTACACTTGGCCGAACCACGGGATAACTCGTGTGTCTCTTGTGATTGCTTCTCTGTGTGATTCGCAAGAGCTCGCTCTATAGCCACTTGGTTTATCATTCTAACACTTAATCAAGCTTTGTGGCTATAAGTTTTAAGTCTTTACAGGATCACCTATTCACCCTCCCTCTAGGTACTCTCAGCTATGTCTAGAGAGAAAGAGATGACTTCTTCACTTAATTGCTCTTCACAAGGTGAGTATTAAATTTAGAGCAATTATCAAGTGAGTAGAAGCAGAGAGAATCGCACACGAATAACAACAGATGACACAACAATTTTATCCCGTGGTTCGGCCAACTAGAACACTTGCCTACTTCCACGTTGTGGCGTCCCAATGGAAGAGGGTTGCACTCAACCCCTTTCAAGTGATCCAATGATCCACTTGAATACCACAATTTTCTTCCTTATAACAGATGTTCCCTTTGTGAGGAATCTCCACAAGTTGGAGCCTCTCACCCTTACAATATTGATCACGATGAAAACCACAAGAGTAAGGGATGGAATAGAAACACATGCAAGAGGTAGAGTCACAACAGCGACACACACACATAAGTCAAGAAACGAGCACACAAACACAGCGCAGCGAGTTCACAACTCAACAAGTGCTCAAATCTCAAACACAATGATCCGGATGCGTGCTTGCGGAGTCTAAGCATCTTAGGATGTTCAATGGAGGTTTGGTGTGCTACTTCATGTGCCTAGGGGTTCCTTTTATAGCCCCAAGGGGCCTAGGAGTCGTTGGAGCTTCATTTGGAAGCTCCCAGCCTTCCTTGTTTGCGGGTGCACCGGACTGTCCGGTGGCGCACCGGATAGTGAACAGTAGCGGTTTTGATTGACAGTTTCCTCCTCTGGAAGAACTAGCCGTTGGTGCACCAGACATGTTACTATTCAATGTCTCGTGCACCGGACATGGTACTATTCACTGACATGTGCACCAGACATGTTACTATTCACTGTCATGTGCACTGGACATGTTACTATTCACTACCCTGTGCACCGAACAACTACTATTCACTGTCCTGTGCACCAGCCAACATCGCACTAAGTGTTTTTTCCTGCAGTCTTTCTCCATTTGACTTCATTGAGTTCCTATCACTTAGACAAGCATGTTTAGCACATAAAACAATCGACTAAGTGTCTAGAACTTACATTTATCCTTGATCCATCTAGATATACCATTGCTTAACATCTGTTAGTTCTCACCTAATGTGTTGTGCATCTAATCACCAAAACAATATAGAAATAGCCCAAGGGCACATTTCTCTTTCACTAGGTGATGCGGACATTTGAGGAAGATTATCTCCTTGCTACCACAACAAAGATATGGTAGCATCATCACAATTCTTAACAACATGGAGGACTTGAGTAGAATGACCCCAACAATTGCGATTAGGAAAATCGTGGATTTTGAAATGTCGTGAAACATGTGTCGGGGAGAGGAGCCAACTTCCTCAAGGACATATGCTTTTGCATGTGATGAACGGAATGGTAAAAAGAAGGCTCCCATTCTAAGTTCCTCAAGTGAAGAAGAGGAAGAAGAAAGTGATAATGGTGAAGATAATCAACCATCAACATCATCCTCCGAGGATGAAGAAACAATCTGACGCGTCGGAAAGGTAATGGGGATGATCCACAAGATTAATCTAATGGGTGTGCCCCTGCAGGTAGAGGATCTTCTCTTTAACATTGACAGGAAAAAGCAAAGAAAGAGAGGATGCTTCGCATGCGGGGAGAACGACAACTTTAGGGACAACTATCCAACTATGACCGAACCCAAAAAGGAGAGGAGCAAAGGCAAGGCGCTAACAAGTGTCAAAACATGGGATGTTTCTTCAAGCGAAGATGAACCTCCAAGGACACGCAGCCACCAGTCCACAACACGGTCATCACGGTCGTCACGCAAATGCCTTATGGCAAGAGGTAAAATGAGCATTCCATCCTCTAGTGATGAAAGTAGTAGTGATGATGAAGGTGAGGGAAAGCCCTCCGTAGATGAGCTTGCGAAAGCCATTAAATTTTTCAAGGATGTTTGCACTAAGCAAAAGGCTCAACTTAAAACCTTGAAAAGTAAGTTGATTAGCTACCAAAATGATTATAAATGTTTGCTAGAAAAATTTGAACATTTGCAAATTTGAATTGTGAGCTATCAACTAAAATTGAGCAATTAGAAACTAGTGCTCCATCCACTGCTACCGATGATGGCTGTTGGTTACTTGTTCTCAAATACTACAAATTGAGAACAAGGCAACACAATTGTTAATGGTTAAAGACCTTCGTCCTTCGAAACATTATTTCCTTTCGGATATAATAATCTTCAGACAAAGGTTGTGAAGGATATACCTTCATCATTTCAGCATATGAGTATAAATATAAATAAGAATGCGAAAGAACATTAAAGAATGTAGATAATGATTAAATCCTCGCAATTTATTTATATTTATATCCATAGATAAGAATTAACATTAATGATATTTATAATACAATGGTACCTTCGGTTCGCCAGAAGGTGAGAATACAAAGATGACACGAGAGAGAGTACAATCCAGCGTGAACAGTATGGGGGTACTGTTCATCTATTTATAGGCGCAGGATGCAGCCCGGACACAATTACATTCATGTCCCTGACATCTACTTGCAATCATAATGCGAATAGTCAAGGACTAAACAGTCTTTTTCCCTTGAGTCGGTGATGACCTTCGGCTTTGTCATAATGCTATGTCGAAGCTTCTTCAACCATAGCTTCGGCTTCCATCCGTATCATCATGTCGCATATGCCTTTGTAACGACCTTCGGCTTCCGGGTGTTTTTGCCTTGAGGACCTTCGATAGGGAAGAAGACCCCCAACAGTAGCCCCTTTGCGGCGCTAGATCGTTTTTCGTAACGAGCTCGATTCACGAAAAACACGAAGGCTTCAGAATGTCGATGGTACGAAAAACACCTTCCCTGAGCTCGTTGCCAGGAAACGATTAAAATATTCCGATCGTCAGACGGTCCATCGCTCAACCAGTGTAAGCGGTATGGCGGCTCGCCTTCTCCCCCTGCAACACTATATAAACAGACGGGTTGGTGAGGAGTTACCACGACATTCATTGCTATCGCGCCGTTGTGCTTTTAAATTTTTTAACCATAGCTGAACCTTCCCGCGTTGCATTTTCAAGCAAGCGCTTCGTCACCTGAGATCAGCTTTGGCTTAAAGAACCTGAACACACAAATGGCCAGGGTAAGATCCACTGCTAGGGTGTCTCGTGAAGGAGAGGAGACCAAAATTGCCGAAACAACACCAATACCAGAAGTGATGAAGCGATCAGGTATGGTTGTGTCAGAGGAAGTTACTGTCGAAGGTGCCTCCAAAGCCGAAGCTGAACAGATTGTAGCTGGAGGCGAAAGTGACAATCAAAGTGAAGAAGATAATAGTATTCTTAGCCCAACAAAGCCTAGCCACATTGAATTTGGGAAATCTACTATAACAAAGTATGACTTGGTTATGATGAAAAAACTTAGCTATTTCGAGGAGGCTGAGAGCAAGCTTGTCCGGTTCGCTGGGGAGGAAATAGTCCTAGAGCCAAGAGAGGATGAAGTTGTCGTTTTCAAGAGCTTCTTCAGAGCAGGACTTTGATTCCCCTTAAATGACATGATAGGAGAAGTTTTAAAGAACTTTGAGATATACCTTCATCAATTGACACCCAATGCCATTATTAGGCTCAATGTTTTTATATGGGCTCTTCGAAGCCATGGTATGAGCGCTAATGCCGGAGCTTTTTGTCGGGTGCATGAACTGCACTATCAGACGAAGGCTAGAGCGGATGGTCTTCATAAGAACTTTGGCTGCTACAACTTTGCATATAGAAAAGATACAAAGGCTCCAATAATTGGCTATCGCACTAAATGGCCAACCGGGTGGACAAATGAATGGTTTTATGTGAAAGCGGACAAGAAGAAAAGGGAGAAATTGATGACTATGGTCATGAGGCCCATGAAACTAAGCTTCGGAATGACCAGGCCCTTGTGCCATATGCAACTTGGCTCCCCATGCCAGCTAGCCGAATTTGAATTTAGAGTGGTAGTTGCCGAAATTAGTACTAGGGACCTAGCTAACACAATAATATTTGGCGAACAAAACATTTCCAACTTCCAGCGGTTGGGGGATGCCGAAGAAAAAAAAGGGGGGAAAGTATGAGCTTGTACGGCTCCCCTATCACTTTAAATTTGAGAAACAATTCAAGAAACCTTGCAACGAATGGCTGGAGATGATTGAGACCATGTGCAATGAGATACTTGATAATTATACCAAGAAAGAAGATCAATTGATGACTGTCGCCTTCGGCACCCATCCAAAACGAAGGCTGAACCATGTGATGGATGCCTTAAACTTCGATTACCCTGACTATGAGAAGCTCGGCGAAGGGGCTGAAGGGATAAAAATAAAAAGAATAGTCAGCATTCTAAATAGGCAAGCTGCCCGATTGATAAAAGGAAGATGAAAAAGCTTTGAAGAAAACGGGAACAGCACAAGAGCCAAAGATGGCAATTTCTAAGAAGCGAAAACTTAGCATAGTGCCTTCTTTTGAGCTGAAGGTAGGAGAAGAAGCTCCTTCGACGCCCTCTGCTGCCGAAGTAGCAGAAATTTTGAAGGTAATGACTGACTCCCCACCCTTCAAGCTGCTAAGTCCACTAGGATCAGAACTGACAAAAATTTTTACAGAAGAAAGGACAACCTTCGGCTGCAGAGGAGAAAGTAAAAGAACAAAAGAAACAACAAATAGTAAATGTGATGCAAGCCATTGAACGAACACCGCCTTCAGCTTTGGCGGCTAAGACCGTGACTGCTGCGGGTGCCAAAGCTAAAGCTAAAGCTGCTGTCGAAGCCAAGAACACTGGTGAAGCTGAAGCTACAATGTCAGATATTGACAGGCTTATATCAGATGTAATTAAAGATGTGATTGTAGAGGAGGACATGGCCACAACGCCAGGTAAAGAAAGGGAAATTGATACCAATCCTTCGAGTGGAGAAGATTTTGACCTTCGGCACCTGGGCGGTCAGGAGCTTTCTGAAGAAGAGAAGTCAGAGTTATAAGAATTTGCTATGTCATGCGGATACCAACCGGGGTCTTTGCTCTTCGGCGGGGTTGATGAGGAGATCTTAGGATGTATTCGCGACCGCGCCGGGGCGAAGATAGTCGGCACTTTATCGAAGAGTGTTGGCTTTCCGAATCTAGAGACTGATATTAGCTGCTACTTACGGCAACATATTGTCGGTAGCTTATTTTATTCCAACTTCAAGGTGAGACCTTTGGCTAGGTTATTATTATTATCTTTGTGGTGAAGAGAATGTTCTGACTATAACTTGTTGTTGCAGAGCATGCTGCTAAGCAAAGCGTTGAAAATGCAGCAGGATAACGAAGATAGGAAAAACGAAATTATAATTGAAGTCTTGAAGAATAAGATAAAAGATCTTGAAGCTTCTCTAGAGAAGAAAGATTTCCTGCTGCAAGCAGTCGAAGGCTTCGTCGCGGAAGCACAATCTCAAAACACTAAAATTAAGCGAGGAACTTGACAATGCTCGAACAATTTTGAACAAAAAATCAGCTCGCTTCGACCAAGAAACAAAAGAACTTCAAACAAGGGTTGAAGTTGAAGCTGAGAAAAATACGAAGCTACATGAGTCTATGAAAGACCTTCGGAACAAGTGCACGAACTTCGCCACCCGCGGTGTAAACCGACTGAAAGGAATATTCAACTCGGTTGGGGCTACATCTGAAGAAATTGCCCCTTCGGCTGAAGATATCCCCAAGTCCTTCGAGCATATTGAAAACAAAGTTTAAGCTCTCGATGAAGTTATAACTGGGCACGAGGATTTCTGTGCTCTGTTAGCTTCTCGTGGCACAGTTGCTGCATTTTTAAGGCCGGATGCACTAATGCCAAGACGGTTAACAAGCCAACCTTTAGCTTTTCAACGTCAGACTTAGTTGATATTCCCGCTGAAGCCCAAAGCATCGGAAACAGATTTATTACTCAAATTTGGGCAAAAGGCGGGCGTGAGCTAGCTGGAGACGAAGCTTGGAAACTGCTCAACTTAGTATGAAACTTTTATCTTTGTCTTTTTACCTTAGTTTACCTTTATTAGATTGTCGGTCGCCTTATACCTTTATCTGTATGTAGGATGGTGGTGCCGAAGACCGTTAGATTGAAGCATGTTCCGAAGGTCCTGAAGACTTTAGGATTCCCGTCTTGCATTTATCTGTATAAAAACTTAGAGACTCCTGTTTGGCTAAAAATTGTAATCGACATTTGAGCAGAATATTGTAAATATTTATCCATACCTTGTAATATAATCTTACTTCTTCGTCTATGTATGAATTGCTTTGTTGTGGGCGAAACCAACACTTACAATTTTTTGAGCCGAAGGCGAAAAACACCTTCCCTTCTTTTCGTTCACATCGAAGCATTTTTCATTAAAGACGAAGCGCCTCCATACACCATGAAGTTTTATTTGAGACGAAGCATCTTCGTATTCAACGAAGCATTTTGTCACTAGAGACAGACATCTTTTTTCTTTCCTGTTAGCACCTGTGCTTCATGTCATGATGATAATGATGATCCTACGAATGTCTAATGAATGCTTATATGAATGCAAAAATGATGTGATGAGACATGCAAATGTATGTCACAAACACACACAACAACCACATCCAGACTCTCCATCCCCTTAGGAACGACTTTGGAGTCTCTTCACCTTTTACTTAGGTGGTATTTTAGCTCTGCATCCCCTTGAGGAACGACTTTGGAGCTTCTTCACCTTAGACTTAGGTGGTATTTAAGCTCTGGATCCCCTTAGGAACGACTTTGTAGCTTCTTCACCTTTTATTTAGGTGGTATCTTGGCTATCATTCCCTTAGGAACGACTTTTGAGCTTCAGAACTTACTCTGCGCTCCCTCAGGAACGGCTTCGTAGCTTCTTCACCTTTACTTAGGTGACATTTTAGCTGTGCATCCCCTTAGGGACACCTTTTGAGCTTTTCCCTGTCCTTTTGCACTCGATGGTGCGGATTCTGTTGTTACATGTTACATTCTTGGGGGAATCTGGCCCTTGTATTGCATAGGGCTAAACAAGAAAAATTGAAAATTACAACCTATGGCCCCATTAAAAACCTTTCTCCCCTCTTGAAAGGAAAAGGGTGCCATAGGGGAAAAAAAAGAAAATTACATCAAGTACACATAATATCGCCGAAGCTCATCCGCATTCCAAGACCTGGGTATGTCGTTGCCGTTCATATCCTTCAGTCTGTAAGAACCGAGTCTTGACGAAGATACCACCAAGAAAGGCCTTCCTATTTGAGTTGAAGCTTCCCAACTATATCGGGGTTAGTCACCCTTCGAAGCACTAAATGACCTAGCTTGATGTTTTTCAATCTAACTTTTCTATCACACCATTTTATTGTTTTGGCCTGGTATTTGTTGATGTGCTATATGGCTTGAAGTCTGGTCCCTTCTATGGTATCTTTTGTTACTTGGCAGTCACTTTCATCTTCTATCGAAGCTAAGGTTCTTATTGAACCCGTTCTTGCTTCTTCTGGTGTTATTGCTTTGTCACCGAACAGAAGCTTGAACAGAGTAAACCCTATTGACCTTGATACAACAATGTTGTGGCTCCAAACCACTATTATTAATTCGTCTGGCCACTTTCCCTTAGACTGATTGAAGATTGACTTCATTATTCTTGTTATTATAATTCCATTTTCCCTTTCTACCAATCCATTTGACTCTGGATGCCTCACTGATGCGAAGTGTATTTTTGTACCAATTTGGATACAAAAGGCTTTGAAAGTCTCGGCATCGAACTGAGTTCCATTATCAACGGTGATAGCCTTTGGCACGCTGAAGCCACAAATGATGTTTTGCTAGAAGAATTTTTGTACTGTGGCCGAAGTTATTGTGGCCAAAGTCTTTGCTTCAATCCACTTAGAGAAATATTCCACCGCCACCACAACATATTTCAAGTTGCCCTGTGCCGTGGGAGTGGTCCTAACAGATCCAAACCCCATCTTTGCAATGGCCAAGTTGGTTGTATTAGTTGAGTCAAAGACGAAGGTTGCTTCTAATCTCTGGAACATCTTTGGCAATTTTCACATTTCTGTACTAATTCTGCTGCATCCGAAGCTGCCTTCGGCCAGTAGAAACCTTGTCTGAGAACCTTCCCTAGCAGAGGCCTAGACCCAATGTGGGCCCCACATAGTCCTGCATGTATCTCCTTCATTAGTTCTTGTCCTTCGATTCTGGATAAACATTTGAGCAATGGAGATCAAACTTCATGCTTGTATAACTCCCCTTCTATTATTATGTAGGGTCTTGTCCTTGCCTCCATTCTTTTATTATAACATTCGTCGTCCGAAAGACAGTTGCCCTGGAGGAAAGATACAATCTCAGTCCTCCAATCTTCACTATGTACCGGTGAAACTGTGAGCACCGCTCTTTCCATGAGCTCAACTGAAGGTGCTTTTATTGTTTCAAAAAACACCTCCAAAGGTAGTGGAAGCCCCTGTGCCCCTGATTTGGCCAATAAGTCTGCATGCTCATTTTCTCCCATTGGGATGTTCTTTATAGAGAAACCTTCAAAAGAGGCTTCCAACCTTCAGACTACATCTAGATATTTTTTAAGCTTTGGATCTCTTACCTTGCTACTTTTGTCCACATGGCCCAAGATAACTTGCGAATCAGTCTTGAGGATTGCCCTTTTTATTCCCATTGCCTTTAGCTTCCGAAGTCCCAAGAGAAGAGCTTCGTACTCGGCAATATTATTTGTACAACTGAAGTCCAATTTTATCGCATAACATGTTCTGACTTTGGAAGGTGCAACTAGGACAACAGCTGCCCCTGCACCGAAGGTCCCCCATGACCCATCGCAAAATACCGTCCAAGCTTCGGCATTTTTTATTGTTTCTTCATTCTGAGCCCCTTGAAAGGGAATTAGGCTTACACCTTTTTCCTAATTGATTTTGGTGGTTGAAATTACCCAACACAAATAATTGGACTAACTAGTTTGCTCTAGTCTATAAGTTCTACAGGTGCCAAAGATTCACAATAAGCCAATAAAAAGACCAAGAAAGGGTTCAAACAAAGAGAGCAAAAGACATCCCAAAAGGCACCCTGGTCTGGCGCACCGGACTGTCCGGTGCACCACCGGACAGTGTCCGGTGCACCAGGGCACTTGAAGCTGAACTCCTCACCTTTGGGAAAATGGGAGGTCGCTCCGCTATAATTCACCGGACAGTGTCCGGTGCCACACCGGACTGTCCGGTGTGCCAGCGGAGCAACGACTACTTCGCGCGCAACGGTCGACTGCAACACATTAAATGCGCGCCTGCGCACGCAGAGGACAGAGGACGTGCAGTTGGCGCACCAGACAGTTTACAGGACCTGTCCGGTGCACCACCGGATAGCCCAGAGGCCCCACAAGTCAGAGCTCCAACGGTCGAACCCCAACGGCCTGCTGACGTGGCTGGCGCACCGGACTGTCCGGTGTGCCATGCGACAGCAATCTTCCAACGACCATATTTTGGTGGTTGGGGCTATAAATATCCCAACCACACCACATTCAATGGCATCCAAGTTTTCCATCTTCAACACATTACAAGAGTTATAGCATTCAATTCTAGACACTCCAAAGAGATCAAATCCTCTCCCAAGTCCAAATACAACTCCAATCAATAGTGGCTAGTGAGAGAGTGATATTTGTGTTCATTTGAGCTCTTGCGCTTGGATTGCTTCTTTTCTTTCTCATTCTTCTTGTGACATACTCAATTGTAATCGAGGCAAGAGACACCAATTGTGTGGTGGTCCTTGCAGGGACTTTGTGTCCCGTTTGATTGAGAAGAGAAGCTCACTCGGTCTAAGTAACCGTTTGAGAGAGGGAAAGGGTTGAAAGAGACCCGGTCTTCGTGACCACCTCAACGGGGAGTAGGTTTGCAAGAACTGAACCTCGGTAAAACAAATCATCGTGTCTCACTCTTTATTTGCTCACGATTTGTTTTGCGCCCTCTCTCTCGGACTCGTTTATATTTCTAACGCTAACCTGACTTGTAGTTGTGCTTAAGTTTATAAAATTTAGATTCGCCCTATTCACCCCCCTCTAGGCGACTTTCAATTGGTATCGGAGCCCGGTGCTTCATTAGAGCCTAACCGCTCGAAGTGATGTCGGGAGCATCCGCCAAGAGGGAAATCGGGACCGGCGAGAAGCCCGCTACAAGCCATAGGAAGGCTCCATCCGGGGAGTCCGCCAATAAGGTGAAGGGATCCCCTTCACACAACAAGTCAGGTCGGAGCGCTGACAAGAAGAAGAAGATGAGGAAGGTGGTCTACTACGAGACCGACTTCTCGTCGCCATCCACCTCCGACTCCGACACGCCGTCCGTAACTTCTAAGCGCCATGAGCGCAATAAGTTTAGTAAGATTCCCCTACGTTACCCTCGCATTTCCAAACGTACTCCTTTACTTTCCGTCCCATTAGGCAAACCACCTATGTTTGATGGTGAAGATTATAATATGTGGAGTGATAAAATGAGGCATCATCTAACCTCACTCCACACTAGCATTTGGGATGTTGTTGAGATTGGAGTACAGGTACCATCACCGGGGGATGAAGACTATGATTCGGACGAGGTCGCCCAAATCCGACATTTCAACTCCCAAGCCACCACTATACTCCTCGCCTCTCTAAGTCGAGAGGAGTATAACAAGGTGCAAGAACTAAAGAGCACCAAGGAGATTTGGGACGTACTCAAGACCACACACGAAGGAGATGAGGTGACCAAAATCACCCAGAGGGAGACGATCGAGAGGGAGCTCGGTCGGTTCCGACTCAACCAAGGCGAGGATCCTCAAGCCATGTACAACCGCTTGAAGACCTTGGTGAACCAAGTGCGCAACCTCGAGAGCACAAAATGGGATGACCATGAAATGGTCAAGGTTATTCTAAGATCCCTCGTTTTTCTTAATCCCACACAAGTTCAATTAATTCGAGGAAATCCTAGATATACACTAATGTCTCCCGAGGAAGTAATAGGAAACTTTGTGAGCTTTGAGTTGATGATCGAAGGCTCAAAGAAAATCATCGAGCTAGATGGCCCCTCCACGCCCGAAGCACAACCGGTCGCATTCAAGGCGACGGAGTAAAAGAAGGAGGAGTCTACATCAAGTAGACAACCCATCGACGCCTCTAAACTCGACAATGAGGAGATGACGCTCATCATCAAGAGCTTCCGCCAAATCCTCAAGCAAAGGAAGGGGAAAGATTACAAGCCCCGTTCCAAGAAGGTGTGCTACAAATGTGGTAAGCCCGGTCATTTCATTGCTAAATGTCCGTTATCTAGTGATAGTGACAGGGGCGACGACAAAAAGGGCAAGAGGAGAGAAAAGAAGAGGTACCACAAGAAGAGGGGCGGCGATGCCCATGTGTGCCGCGAGTGGGACTCCGAGGAGAGCTCCTCCGACTCCTCCTTTGACGAGGACGCCGCCAACATCACCGTCACCAAGGGCCTCCTCTTCCCCAACGTCGGCCACAAGTGCCTCATGGCAAAAGACGGCAAAAGAAAGAAGGTAAAATCAAAATCCTCCACTAAATATGAAACCTCTAGTGATGAGGATAATGCTAGTGATGAGGAGGATAATTTGCGCATCCTTTTTGCCAACCTAAACATGCAACAAAAAGAAAAATTAAATGAACTAATTAGTGCAATTCATGTTAAGGTTAAGAATGCTTATGCTCTAGAAGTAGAAAAATGTGAAAAATTATCTAGTGAGCTAAGCACATGCCATGATGTTATCACCAACCTTAGAAATGAGAATGCTAGTTTAAATGCTAAGGCTGATTCAAATGTTTGTGATGATTCAATTCCCAATCTTAGAGATAATAATGTTGAATTACTTGCTAAGATTGAAAAATTAAATGTTTCTCTTGCTTGCCTTAGGAATGATAATGAAAAATTAATTGCTAAGGCTAAAGAATTAGATGTTTGCAATGTTACAATTTCCGATCTTAGAGATAACAATGATATTTTACGTGCTAAGATTGTTGAACTTAATGCTTGCATACCCTCTACATCTACCATTGAGCATGTCACTATTTGCACTAGATGTAGAGATGTTAACATTGATGCTATTCATGATCATATGGCTTTAATTAAACAACAAAATGATCATATAGAAAAATTAGATGCTAAATATGCCGAGCATGACTTAGAAAATGAAAAATTTAAATTTGCTAGAAGCATGCTCTATAGTGGGAGACGCCCTGGCATCAAGGATGGCATTGGCTTCCAAAAGGGGGACAATGTCAAACTTAATGTCCCTCCTAAAAGATTGTCTAATTTTGTTAAGGGCAAGGCTCCCATGCCTCAGGATAACGAGGGTTACATTTTGTACCCTACCGGTTATCCCGAGAGCAAAATTAGGAGAATTCATTCTAGGAAGTCTCACTCTGGCCCTAATCATGCTTTTATGTATAAGGGTGAGACATCCAACTCTAGCCAATCAACCCGTGCAAAATTGCCTAAGAAGAAAACTCCTATTGCATCAAATGATTCTAAAATTTCATTTAAAACTTTTGATGCATCTTATGTTTTAACTAACAAATCCGGCAAGATAATTGCCAAGTATGTTGGGGGCAAGCACAAGGGGTCAAGGACTTGTGTTTGGGTACCCAAAGTTCTTGTGTCTAATGTCAAAGGACCCAAAACCATTTGGGTACCTAAAATCAAGAACTAAATTTGTTTTGTAGGTTTATGCATCCGGGGGCTCAAGTTGGATCATCGATAGCGGGTGCACAAACCATATGACAGGGGAGAAGAAGATGTTCTCCTCCTACGAGAAAAACCAAGATCCTCAACGAGCTATCACATTCGGGGATGGAAATCAAGGTTTGGTCAAAGGATTGGGTAAAATAGCTATATCACCTGACCATTCCATTTCCAATGTTTTTCTTGTAGATTCTTTAGATTACAACTTGCTTTCAGTTTCGCAATTGTGTAAAATGGGCTACAACTGTCTTTTTACGGATACATGTGTTACTGTCTTTAGAAGAAGTGATGATTCAATAGCATTTAAGGGAGTGTTAGAGGGTCAGCTATACTTAGTAGATTTTGATAGAGCTGAACTCGACACTTACTTAATTGCTAAGACTAACATGGGCTGGCTCTGGCATCGCCGACTAGCACATGTTGGAATGAAGAATCTTCACAAGCTTCTAAAGGGAGAACACATTTTGGGACTAACAAATGTTCATTTTGAGAAAGACAGGATTTGTAGCGCATGTCAGGCAGGGAAGCAAGTTGGTGTTCATCATCCACACAAGAACATCATGACGATTGACAGGCCACTCGAGCTCCTACACATGGACCTATTCGGCCCGATAGCTTACATAAGCATCGACGTAAGTACTGTCTAGTTATTGTGGATGATTATTCTCGCTTCACTTGGGTGTTCTTTTTACAGGAAAAATCTCATACCCAAGAGACCTTAAAGGGATTCTTAAGACGGGCTCAAAATGAGTTTGGCTTAAGGATAAAAAAGATTGTCACACCCGGTTTTGGAAGGTAAACCGAATGCGAACCATGTACGTGCCAGGATCAGAAAATCACGTACACGGCGATTACATAAATGACTCATCATAGCACAATGCTTCGAATAACAATAAAGATAATATGAAAGACTAGAGTCATTTATATAATATAATCAAAGTACACGGAACAGAAATGTAGCCAACGTAAATAAACCCACCACACGCAGCTGACTGGGGGAGGTCGCTAGCCTAATCCTCGAACTCGTCGAAGTCCTGGAACTCCTGGAGATTCGCCTCGACGCCTTCTTCTTTACCTAAGCATAGATTGCACCAAAGGCAACCTGGTGTTTTGTGAAAGCAAGGGTGAGTACACATCAACGTACTCAAGAAATGTCCCGTTTGGCTGTAGTGGACTAGCTTTATTTGGGGTTAAGGTCAAGCAGTTGCTTTTAGTTGGTCAGGTTATTATTACTAATTGAGAGCCAGGTTTTAACATTAACCCAAGTTATTAACCCAAAGTACCCTTCCAAACGGAAAGGATACCACTTACCATTACCATAGTCATAACCATCATCCTTGTCACCACCTGTAAACCAACCATCTCTGATCAAGTATCTCTAATCAAAGAGGATCCCAAGGCCGCTCATAACCGTGAGCACGGCTGATATATCAGTTTCATTACCCTCTGCAGAGGTCGCACACTTTACCCATGAGCCGTGATTCCCATTTTGCCCGGGGATCATGACTCCCCATTGATCACTTCCTAGGTGGTCCGGCAGGGTATCACTACGTAGCTTTTACAAAGATTCCCTAGAGGTCATAGCCGCCCGTTAGGTTTCTCCAGTTTGATAAACACAGTACCCCTCCCCACAGGAGGGTGACTAACAAAAGCAAATCGAAAGAACCTCGACACCCAGCCTCGGCAGAGCAAGCACTGTGCATGGACCCCATTGACGGCACGATGGCGAAGCAACTACATCTCTAGTTCCTCTAATTAATTAGCTAAGGGCGCCTCATTTCACCCTCATGGTTGCACTGTTATCTCGGGTGGTCTCTCAACGAACAGGTCCTTACGGAGAGGCACCCGAGAAACCGCTCGAGCCCCCTAATGTATCACCAGTCCAACATCATAATCCTAATGACAACATCGTATCATAAGTGTTCACATCATGTTCATTGATTAAAGTAAAGCAATAGCATGAATCTAACCATAGTAACCCAAAAGGTAATCAAGGACAAGGTAAATACAAAGCTAGTCAATCCTTAGGTTGATCATGGTATGCGGGTTGATGAATTATAAAGTAAATGGGACATATTAGGTCAGAGGACACTTGCCTTCACCAAACAGATGCTCAGGATCTTCAGCCTCATAGAACTCAGAAAGCTTGATCACTTGGTCGCCAACGCTTGATCGTTGATTCCTCGAAGCGCGGAAACGGATCACGATCTAATCGCAACGCGAAGCGAAGAAGAACCAGTACAAGCAAAGAAATATATATATATATGCATAAGAGCATTACACCATATAAGATAAACATTATAAAAATGTGCAGGATAAAATAGGGCTCGCTTATACGGTCACACGAGGGAAAGAAACGCGTCGGTCGGAGCTACGATCGACAAGTTATCGCGTTTACACTAAACGAATATGAACTAGGACATTTAATTCGGTGTTATAAAATATAAATTATAACTACTATTTAATTAAAGTGAGAGATTCTAAGCGAGGCGAATTTATGACACATGAAACATCACGACAGCGTGCATAACGACGCGCGGACACGCGACATGTGCGAACAACACGTGGCAAAGCGCACTACACGCAAAAACGACGCGTGCGTCACGCGCGAATGACGCGTGGCGACACGCGACAAGGTGCGCGACGTGCAAAACCATGCGCGAACGATGCACGGCCACACACGACTTAGCACGCGGACGACGCGTGGGGCAGCACGCCATCAGGACGAGTAGAAATGGGTTTACGACGCAATATATTCCAAATAACTAGCTATCTGCGGCTAACAAACGACGCGACCAACGAATACTACTAGATTGTGATTAAACGCACAAAGCTATAATTCTAGGTTGAATTTAGTTCATATAAATTATTTACGTAAGATATTTTAGATAAACTGAATTATCAATTAGTCAACGACTAATAAAGAATTAAGTAATAAGCATCAACGATTATTGTGAAACGATTAACTCATGTGCGCGCACAGGGTGCGATACACGCGAAAGACACATGACATTGCGCGTGACACACGAAAACAGTGTGGGCGACACGCGCGAACAACGCATGACAACGCACGCGACAACACGCGAATAACGCACGAACCGGACACACGAACAACACGAGGACGGCGAGCGCCACACGTGCCACCGGTGCGCGCGAACAACACGCGACCCACGCAAAATAACGCGCGCGGCAACGCGCGAGCAGCACGACGAGTGGGAAACCATTAACAGATGCCGTGTTTACAATGAACAAATGTTAAATAAACATCTAAATAAATATTTAGGTTGGCATAAATCATGTTAACGTTTTTTATACTTGTGCAAATTTAAATTATATATTAGTTTTGATTAGAAATTTATTTTAATAACTAACAGATAAATAAATAAAATATGAGTTACGACAAACTAATATTTTTATTGTGCACACAACATTATTACGGAGCTAACGCAAAAGAAACAATACATAATGGATTTACGACATAATTTATAACGTATATTTATTAAACCTCGGATTTAATATGATGCTGCGTGATTTTATTGGACGGTAATGAGCCACACAGAGGAACTCAGGATGTGTAGGCGCAGAACTATGCATGGTTTTCCATTTGTTAGCCGCATGCAAGGAAATCATATCTTATGTGGGATCCAGTCAAATTTCTATTCACGCTACGAAAATTTCCTTAAGTGCATGCAAGTGGGCCCGCTGAGGTTTCAAGTGACGACATGCACTCCTGCATGACGGGTAGTGGGAAATTGCATGCGGTGGAGTGGATGGACGCGGGACCCATAGTTTTGTAAGCATGGAGAAAATAAGTGGTCAAGCCACGCATGCAGGTGCCAGGTGGTTTATTCTCCGTTCTTCTTCCCTGGATCACGGCGCACGACAGCGGTTACTCAGAAAATAGAGGGGCTCGCGCAGAGGAGGTCGGATGCATAGACGACAACGGCTCGCCAGAGCTTCAGCGCGCAGGGGGAGGACGGGACGGCGAGGTGCCGGGCGCTAGCCGGTGGGGGCAGGCAGTAGGGCGCGAGACCGAGGAGGGGCTGCGAGCCTGGGGCTCGACGGAGCACGACGAGTGGGCTGCACACGCGCACAGGAGCTCGTAGCGATGCGGACTGCAGAAGCAATGGCACCGGACAACGCAGCTGGCGTATGGCCTGGCCGAGACGTGCGGTTGCGGGCTGGCGATGGCTTCCAACGACGACAACGAAGATCGTAGAAGATAGGTTGATGAATGTGCTCACCGGTGGACTCACCCGAGAACCGAGCAGGGAACAGCCCGATGGCGTCGCGGCCAGAGCTCATGGGGGCGCGGCTGCTCGCAGAGGTAAAGTCGTCCTAGACGTCGAGCCATGGTAGGCAGGAGCCAGGGGGCAGACGACGGACACCGTGGTCGTCGGGCTCTTGCTCCTCCTGCTGCTGCGCGGTTCTGGGCATGAGGAGGCGTGGGGAAGTTGGGCGAGAGAGGAGCACTTGAGTAGGAGCGTGGTAGCGGGCGGGATTTGGACCTGCGCGTCGTGGGCAAAGCTTGACGGGTCAAGCGGAGGGAGTGGTTAAGAGGAAGAAGGAGGGCCTGACCAGTGGGTCCGGCGGCGCAGAGCACTGGGCACGCTGGCCAGCACGCGCCCAGGCCTGCGGGGCGAAGTGGGCCGCGTGCGCGGTCAGGCGGGGAGGGGAGAAGGAGATCCGGGCTGGCTTGGGGTATTGGGCTTTTTTCTCTCTCTCTCTCTTTTTTATATCCTCCTTCTTTTATTTATTCATTAAATTTATTTACAATAAAGAGTCACAAATTAAATGGATGCACACCCAAGTAAAATATCAAATAAATATAGATGTATTCTAGCATGATGCAACAATCATTATTCCCTTAGGGTTTTATTAACAACTATATTTGAAGTAAAGTTCCGTATTACTTGGACAAAAATGAATACGGGAATGTAAAGAAAGAGGAAAAAGAAGGTAACACCTGAATTTGATGGATATTAGAAAATAAATTTTATACCCCCAAATTCAGGGTGTTACAAATCTAACCCCCTTAACAGAATCTCGCCCTCGAGATTCAAGAATAGGCTAGAAAGAAAATCAGATTGGTTCATTGGTCTTTCATAGCTTATTCGATTCATCTTTGACTCTGGAAACTTTATCTTGCGGACTGATTGCTTTGACCTTTAGATGCTCGAGACCAATTGATACAATTCTTGAGGATCTCTTGGACCTGTGGGCTAGGTCCCACACATGCTTCCGCTGCGCCACTCTAATTCTTGTTGGTTGATGTTGATCGCATTGTCTTCATTGGGGTTAGCGGCTAACCCCCTTAACAGGAGTGTTGATATGCACTTGATGAAGATGCTGCCGACTCTGATCTTGTCTGATTAAGAGAGGTTGTAGGATGCCAATCGGACAGGTGCAAGTGGATAGATTGTAGATAAAAGGTAAGCATAAACGGATTAGAGAGAGAAAAGGGAGAGCACCCAACTACCTAACTATATGGCATTCACCTAGTAAACTGATGCCATTGCGAACCAAGGGCCACAACACATCAACACTCATCACAAAGAAGCAAATCAGTCATCACATAAATACAAACAACACAAGCACACAACAACAGACATCCCATCGCTATACGTTAATGTTAACTAGATGGTGGTCTTTCCTTACAAAGGGGAAACTACTCTAAGGCCATCGAAAGGCAAGGGGGATAATAAGGCATGCAAGATAGGAGCATGAGCATAATAAAGGATGGAGCTAAAGCAAGGATTGTAACCGATAGGGAGAGAATGCAACCAAGGTGAGGATAGGTAAAACGTTATTCTCAAATCGAGATGGGGAAGATGATATTCAAAAGGCAGACATAGGGTAAGCATCACGGAAAGATCTAGTGATGTCAAAGGTAAACGAGGTAACAGACAAAGGCACACCAAAAGATTCAGTTAAGACAAGACTTGCAACGCGATAGAGGAATAGGGAACGAACAAGAGCGGGGAGGGGTAAGACAACACTCTTGAACTGAAATGGGAGAGGAAGCTTTAAAATATGGGTACATGATAAGCATCATGGTAAAGATTGAGGGATGACAAGGGTTAAGGTGATAATAGACAAACACACAACAAATGATGTATTTTAGACAGAACTTGCAAGGTGTCAAAGAAGGGGAAGCAGTCAATGATGAAATAGATGAGGCATTATCCTCGAACATGGATGAAAAAGAGGAGGTTTCAAAGGATAGGTTCAAGGTAAGCAGGAAGGCAAGGGCATAGATATCACGAGGGTTTTAAAGGTAATAACGGACAAGGATGTATGAGAGGAGATAAATAGGCATAAGACGAAGGATATAAGTACCATAAATAACGAAGTTAAGACCGGACCATCAAATGGAAAAGGAGAGGGTACGTCCAAGGGCCAGATAGATAAATTGCCACTCTCAAATTGAGGTGTAAGAGAGGAGATTTTTAAGAAGTAGGAATAAAGATGAGTATCAAGGCAAGATCGATGGACGACAAGGTGAGGGTGATAGCAAATAAAAACACAGCAAGGGATGAAATTAACACAAAACTTGTAAGGCGACAAGAAGTGAAAACAAATCAAGGGAGAGATGGGTAACTCGCAACTCTCAAACTGGGTTGAAAGAAATGAGAGACTTTTAAAGGATAAGTTCAAGGTAATATTTTAGGTAGAAGACATAAATATCGCAAGGGTGAAAGGCGATAATAGACAAGATTATAGGAGAAAAGATGAAGGCATAGAAGAGTCAGTGGTATAAGTACAATAAATAATGGAGGTATGTCAAGGCTTTCACACGGTACAAAAGAGGATATTGCCAAGGGTAAGATAAGTAAAACACCGCTCCCAAATTGGAATAGGAGATTGGAGATTGTAGATAACAGACATGATGTAATCACCAAGGTAATGTTAAGGGAGGAGAAAGGCAAAGGCAATAACAAACAAAAACACGACAAGGATGGAGTTAAAAAACTCGCAAGTGACAAAGAAGATGATACATCTAAGAGAAAATTAGGTAAAACGTACAACTCTCAGATTGAGATTGGAGAGAGAAGATTTTAAAGGGCAGGTATAAGATAAACCTCATGGTAAGATAGAGATGATAAGGGTAAAGGTGATAATGATGAAAAGCATAACCCATGGACAGAGTTAAGGCAAGACTCGCAAATTGACGAAATGGAGAAAACAATCAAGGATAAGATAAGTGAGGTTCCGACAGAACAGTTGAAGCAAAAATTCATTACCGAAGAAAGTTACAAGGAGACAACGAGATCACCAAGGATGTGCAAGATGAAATGACCTCTCATGGATCTTTAAGAAACAAGGGTGGTCAAGGACATGTTAACTGAAATGTCTTGAACAATCATTGGGGTATGAAAATAAACATACATAAGAACATAAGAGTATGCAAGACTCCAAGGATACGAGCATACCAAGACAAGGAAATAGAAAAGTCCAAAAGATAACGACTTAATAATGGAATCGGAAGGGATCTCAGAAGTCAAGAAGGTCATGGACATATAAACTGGGGAGTTTAAGTAGGCAGAAGAAATTCAGATGTAAGTATTTGAAACAAGAGTATTGAAGAATCTAGGGGTACGAGCATGTCATTTCCAAGGGAACAAAGATGGCCAAATGGTAGCAATTTAATGATGGAAGAGGAAAGAATCCCAAAAAGACAAGAAGGTTATGGTCAGGGGGCATCTATAAAGATGTCGCAAGCACAAGAGTGAGATAAGTTCTAGTAGATTGAGAAAGGTTAGACCATAATAGAATAAAATACTTTTGACAAGGGGGCATATAGAACCACAACATAGCATTAGTCGAGGTGACTAATATTTTGAAACAGCATCAAGGATGAGGTGAAGTAAAAATCAGTAAGTCCTTAAAACGGCCAGCGCTACTCTAGGATAGCGGTCCTACAGTCAACACGGCTTTGATACCACTTATGTCACAACCGGTTTTGGAAGGTAAACCGAATGCGAACCATGTACGTGCCAGGATCAGAAATTCACGTACACGGCGATTACATAAATGACTCATCATAGCACAATGCTTCGAATAACAATAAAGATAAGTAATAATATGAAAGACTAGAGTCATTTATATAATATAATCAAAGTACACGGAACAGAAATGTAGCCAACGTAAATAAACCCACCACATGCAGCTGATTGGGGGAGGTCGCTAGCCTAATCCTCGAACTCGTCGAAGTCCTAGAACTCCTGGAGATTCGCCTCGACGCCTTCTTCTTTACCTGAGCATAGATTGCACCAAAGGCAACCTGGTGTTTTGTGAAAGCAAGGGTGAGTACACATCAACGTACTCAGCAAATGTCCCGTTTGGCTGTAGTGGACTAGCTTTATTTGGGGTTAAGGTCAAGCAGTTGCTTTTAGTTGGTCAGGTTATTATTACTAATTGAGAGCCAGGTTTTAACATTAACCCAAGTTATTAACCCAAAGTACCC
Source organism: Zea mays (assembly GCF_902167145.1). NCBI lineage: Eukaryota > Viridiplantae > Streptophyta > Magnoliopsida > Poales > Poaceae > Zea > Zea mays. The sequence continues at coordinate 31,978,017 of NC_050100.1, read as the reverse complement.
TTCCAAACGGAAAGGATACCACTTACCATTACCATAGTCATAACCATCATCCTTGTCACCACCTGTAAACCAACCATCTCTGATCAAGTATCTCTAATCAAAGAGGATCCCAAGGCCACTCATAACTGTGAGCACGACTGATATATCAGTTTCATTACCCTCTGCAGAGGTCGCACACTTTACCCATGAGCCGTGATTCCCATTTTGCCCGGGGATCATGACTCCCCATTGATCACTTCCTAGGTGGTCCGGCAGGGTATCACTACAGGGTATCACTACGTAGCTTTTACAAAGATTCCCTAGAGGTCATAGCCGCCCGTTAGGTTTCTCCAGTTTGGTAAACACAGTACCCCTCCCCGCAGGAGGGTGACTAACAAAAGCAAATCGAAAGAACCTCGGCACCCAGCCTCGGCAGGGCAAGGACTGTGCCTGGACCCCATTGACGGCACGACGGCGAAGCAACTACACCTCTAGTTCCTCTAATTAATTAGCTAAGGGCGCCCCATTTCACCCTCATGGTTGCACTGTTATCTCGGGTGGCCTCTCAACGAACAGGTCCTTACGGAGAGGCACTCGAGAAACCGCTCGAGCCCCCTAATGTATCACTAGTCTAACATCATAATCCTAATGACAACATCGTATCATAAGTGTTCACATCATGTTCATTGATTAAAGTAAAGCAATAGCATGAATCTAACCATAGTAACCCAAAAGGTAATCAAGGACAAGGTAAATACAAAGCTAGTCAATCCTTAGGTTGATCATGGTATGCGGGTTGATGAATTATAAAGTAAATAGGACATATTAGGTCAGAGGACACTTGCCTTCACCAAACAGATGCTCAGGATCTTCAGCCTCATAGAACTCAGAAAGCTTGATCACTTGGTCGCCAACGCTTGATCGTTGATTACTCGAAGCGCGGAAACGGATCACGATCTAATCGCAACGCGAAGCGAAGAAGAACCAGTACAAGCAAAGAAACATATATATATATGCATAAGAGCATTACACCATATAAGATAAACATTATAAAAATGTGCAGGATAAAATAGGGCTCGCTTATACGGTCACACGAGGGAAAGAAACGCGTCGGTCGGAGCTACGATCGACAAGTTATCGCGTTTACGCTAAACGAATATGAACTAAGACATTTAATTCGGTGTTATAAAATATAAATTATAACTACTATTTAATTAAAGTGAGAGATTCTAAGCGAGGCGAATTTATGACACATGAAACATCACGACAACGTGCATAACGACGCGCGGACACGCGACATGTGCGAACAACACGTGGCAAAGCGCACTACACGCAAAAACGACGTGTGCGTCACGCGCGAATGACGCGTGGCGACACGCGACAAGGTGCGCGACGTGCAAAACCATGCGTGAACGATGCACGGCCACACGTGACTTAGCACGCGGACGACACGCGGGGCAGCACGCCATCAGGACGAGTAGAAATGGGTTTACGACGCAATATATTCCAAATAACTAGCTATCTGCGGCTAACAAACGACGCGACCAACGAATACTACTAGATTGTGATTAAACGCACAAAGCTATATTTCTAGGTTGAATTTAGTTCATATAAATTATTTGCGTAAGATATTTTAGATAAACTGAATTATCAATTAGTCAACGACTAATAAAGAATTAATTAATAAGCATGAACGATTATAGTGAAACGATTAACTCATGTGCGCGCACAGGGTGCGATACACGCAAAAGACACACGACATTGCGCGTGACACACGAAAACAGTGTGGGCGACACGCGCGAACAACGCGTGACAACGCACGCGACAACACGCGAATAACGCACGAACCGGACACACGAACAACACGAGGACGGCGAGCGCCACACGTGCCAACGGTGCGCGCGAACAACACGCGACCCACGCGAAATAACGCGCACGGCAACGCGCGAGCAGCACGACGAGTGGGAAACCATTAACAGATGTCGTGTTTATAATGAACAAATGTTAAATAAACAACTAAATAAATATTTAGGTTGGCATAAATCATGTTAACGTTTTTTATACTTATGCAAATTTAAATTATATATTAGTTTTGATTAAAAATTTATTTTAATAACTAACAGATAAATAAATAAAATATGAGTTACGACAAACTAATATTTTTATTGTGCACACAACATTATTACGGAGCTAACGCAAGAGAAAGAGTACATAATGGATTTACGACATAATTTATAACGTATATTTATTAAACCTCGGATTTAGTATGATGCTGCGTGATTTTATTGGACGGTAATGAGCCACACAGAGGAACTCAGTATGTGTAGGCGCAGAACTATGCATGGTTTTCCATTTGTTAGCCGCATGCAAGGAAATCATATCTTATGTGGGATCCAGTCAAATTTCTATTCACGCTACGGAAATTTCCTTAAGTGCATGCAAGTGGGCCCGCTGAGGTTTCAAGTGACGACATGCACTCCTGCATGCCGGGTAGTGGGAAATTGCATGCGGTGGAGTGGATGGACGCGGGACCCATAGTTTTGTAAGCATGGAGAGAATAAGTGGTCAAGCCGCGCATGCAGGTGCCAGGTGGTTTATTCTCCGTTCTTCTTCCCTAGATCACGGCGCACGACAACGGTTACTCAGAAAATAGAGGGGCTCGCGTAGAGGAGGTCGGATGCATAGACGACAACGGCTCGCCAGAGCTTCAGCGCGCAGGGGGAGGACGGGACGGCGAGGTGCCGGGCGCTAGCCGGTGGGGGCAGGCAGTAGGGCGCGAGACCGAGGAGGGGCTGCGAGCCTGGGGCTCGACGGAGCACGACGAGTGGGCTGCACACGCGCACAGGAGCTCGTAGCGACGCGGACTGCAGAAGCAATGGCACCGGACAACGCAGCTGGCGTATGGCCTGGCCGAGACGTGCGGTTGCGGGCTGGCGATGGCTTCCAACAACGACAACGAAGATCGTAGAAGATAGGTTGATGAATGTGCTCACCGGTGGACTCACCCGAGAACCGAGCAGGGAACGGCTCGATGGCGTCGCGGCCGGAGCTCATGGGGGTGCGGCTGCTCGCAGAGGTAAAGTCGTCCTAGACGCCGAGCCATGGTAGGCAGGAGCCAGGGGGCAGACGACGGACACCATGGTCGCCGGGCTCTTGCTCCTCCTCCTGCTGCGCGGTTCTGGGCATGAGGAGGCGTGGGGAAGTTGGGCGAGAGAGGAGCACTTGAGTAGGAGCGTGGTAGCGGGCGGGATTTGGACCTGTGCGTCGTGGGCAAAGCTTGACGGGTCAAGCGGAGGGAGTGGTTAAGAGGAAGAAGGAGGGCCTGACTGGTGGGTCCGGCGGCGCAGAGCGCTGGGCACGCTGGCCAGCACGCGCCCAGGCCTGCGGGGCGAAGTGGGCCGCGTGCACGGTCAGGCGGGGAGGGGAGAGAAGGAGATCCGGGCTGGCTTGGGGTATTGGGCTTTTCTCTCTCTCTTTTTTATATCCTCCTTCTTTTATTTATTCATTAAATTTATTTACAATAAAGAGTCGCGAATTAAATGGATGCACACCCAAGTAAAATATCAAATAAATATAGATGTATTCTAGCATGATGCAACAATCATTATTCCCTTAGGGTTTTATTAACAACTATATTTGAAGTAAAGTTCCGTATTACTTGGACAAAAATGAATACGGGAATGTAAAGAAAGAGGAAAAAGAAGGTAACACCTGAATTTGATGGATATTAGAAAATAAATTTTATACCCCCAAATTCAGGGTGTTACAAAGATTAGAAGCGACAACGGGACGGAGTTCAAGAACTCTCAAATTGAAGGCTTCCTTGAGGAGGAGGGCATCAAGCATGAGTTCTCTTCTCCCTACACCCCACAACAAAATGGTGTAGTGGATAGGAAAAATCGAACTCTATTGGACATGGCAAGAACCCTGCTTGATGAGTACAAGACTTCGGATCGGTTTTGGGCCGAGGCGGTCAACACCGCCTGCTACGCCATCAACCAGTTGTATCTACACCGAATCCTCAAGAAGACATCTTACGAACTCCTAACCGATAAAAAGCCAAATGTTTCATATTTTAGAGTCTTTGGTAGCAAATGCTTTATTCTTGTTAAAAGAGGTAGAAAATCTAAATTTGCTCCTAAGGCTGTAGAAGGCTTTTTACTAGGATATGACTCAAACACAAGGGCATATAGAGTCTTTAACAAGTCCTCCAGACTAGTTGAAGTTTCTTGTGACATTGTGTTTGATGAGACTAACGACTCTCAAGTAGAGCAAGTTGATCTTGATGAGATAGGTGATGAAGAGGCTCCATGCGTCGCACTAAGGAACATGTCCATTGGGGATGTGTGTCCTAAGAAATCCGAAGAGCCACCTCATGCACAAGATCAACCGTCTTCCTCCACACAAGCATCTCCACCAACTCAAGATGAGGATAAGGCTCAAAATGATGAAGGAGAAGATCAAGAAGTTGAGCCACCTCAAGAGGAGAGCAATGATCAAGGGGGAGATGCCCATGATCGGGATGAGGAAGATGAACAAATTCCAAGACCGCCACACCCAAGAGTCCACCAGGCAATCCAACGAGATCACCCCGTCGACACCATCCTCGGCGACATTCATAAGGGGGTAACCACTAGATCTCGTGTTGCACATTTTTGTGAGCATTACTCTTTTGTCTCCTCTATTGAGCCACACAGGGTAGAGGAAGCACTGCAAGATTCAGATTGGGTGGTGGTGATGCAAGAGGAGCTCAACAATTTCACTAGGAACGAGGTATGACATTTAGTTCTACATCCTAATCAAAATGTTGTAGGAACCAAGTGGGTCTTCCGCAACAAGCAAGATGAGCATGGTGTGGTGACAAGGAACAAAGCCCGACTTGTGGCCAAAGGATATTCACAAGTTGAAGGTTTGGATTTCGGTGAAACCTATGCACCCGTAGCTAGGCTAGAATCAATTCACATTTTACTTGCCTATGCTACTTACCATGGCTTCAAGCTTTATCAAATGGACGTGAAAAGTGCCTTCCTCAATGGACCAATCAAGGAAGAGGTCTATGTTGAGCAACCTCCCGGCTTTGAAGATAGTGAGTATCCTAACCATGTGTATAAACTCTCTAAGGCGCTTTATGGGCTCAAGCAAGCCCCAAGAGCATGGTGTGAATGCCTAAGAGATTTTCTTATCACTAATGGCTTCAAAGTCGGAAAGGCCGATCCTACTTTATTTACTAAAACTCTTGACAATGATTTGTTTGTATGCCAAATTTATGTTGATGATATTATATTTGGGTCTACTAACGAATCTACATGTGAGGAATTTAGTAGGATCATGACACAGAAATTCGAGATGTCGATGATGGGGAAGTTGAAGTACTTCTTAGGATGTCAAGTAAAGCAACTCCAAGAGGGCACCTTCATTAGCCAAACGAAGTATATTCAAGACATTCTAAACAAGTTTGGGATGAAGAATGCCAAACCCATCAAGACACCCATGGGAACCAATGGACATCTCGACCTCGACACGGGAGGTAAATCCGTTGATCAAAAGGTATACCGGTCGATGATAGGCTCTTTACTCTATTTATGTGCATCTCGACCGGACATAATGCTTTCCGTATGCATGTGTGCAAGATTCCAAGCCGACCCTAAGGAAGCTCACCTTACGGCCGTAAAACGAATCTTGAGATATTTAGTTCATACTCCTAAGTTTGGGCTTTGGTACCCTCGGGGATCCACATTTGATTTAATTGGTTATTCGGATGCCGATTGGGCGGGGTGTAAAATTAATAGAAAGAGCACATCGGGGACTTGCCAGTTCTTGGGAAGATCTCTGGTGTCTTGGGCTTCAAAGAAACAAAATTCTGTAGCTCTTTCTACCACCGAAGCCGAGTATATTGCCGCAGGCCATTGTTGCGCACAATTACTTTGGATGAGGCAAACCCTTAGGGACTATGGTTACAAATTAACCAAAATTCCTCTTCTATGTGATAATGAGAGTGCAATCCGCATGGCGGATAATCCCGTTGAACATAGCCGCACTAAACACATAGCCATTCGGTATCATTTTCTTAGGGATCACCAACAAAAGGGAGATATCAAAATTGCATATATTAACACCAAAGAACAATTAGCCGATATCTTTACCAAGCCACTAGATGAACAAACTTTTAACAAACTTAGGCATGAGCTCAATATTCTTGATTCTTGGAATTTCTTTTGATGTTTTGCACACATAGCTCATTAATATACCTTTGATCATGTCTCTTTTATATGCTATGACTAATGTGTTTTCAAGTGTATCTCAAACCAAGTCATAGATTGAAAGGGAATTGGAGTCTTCGGCGAAGACAAAGGCTTCCACTCCACTCCATCGAATTACTCATCCTTCGCCGTCGCTCTGAGCAACTCTCCAACTTTGGTATAATCTTCACTCATATTTTGTTTGCCAAAGAAGGAGAAAGTAGTTCTAAGGGCTTATATTTCACTAAGTATCCGTTTTTGGCGATTCATGCCAAAGGGAGAGAAAGTATTAGCCCAAAGCAAAAGGACCGCACCACCACCAATTTTCAAAATTTGAGTCTTGAAATGATGAATTTTTCAATTGATACCTTATTGTATTCAAAAAGGGAAAAGTAGTATTTTCAAAATTGGTATCTTAAAACCCTCTTGAACACTAAGAGGAGGACTTTATTGAGGGGGAGTTTTGTTTTAGTCAAAGGAAAAGCATTTGAAACAGGGGGAGAAAATTTCAAATCTTGAAAATGCTTCTTAAAATCTTATTCATGTATCCTTTGACCATTTGCAAAAAGACTTTGAAAAGAATTCGCAAAAACAAAACATGTGGTGCAAGCGTGGTCCAAAATGTTAAAACTAAAGAAATAATCCATGCATATCTTATGAGAATTTATTGGTTCAATTCTAAGTAGCCTTTGCACTTACATTTTGCAAACTAGTTCAATTATGCACTTCTATATTTGCTTTGGTTTGTGTTGGCATCAATCACCAAAAAGGGGGAGATTGAAAGGGAATTAGGCCTACACCTTTTTCCTAATTGATTTTGGTGGTTGAAATTACCTAACACAAATAATTGGACTAACTAGTTTGCTCTAGTCTATAAGTTCTACAGGTGCCAAAGGTTCACAATAAGCCAATAAAAAGACCAAGAAAGGGTTCAAACAAAGAGAGCAAAAGACATCCCAAAAGGCACCCTGGTCTGGCGCACCAGACTGTCCGGTGTGCCACCGGACAGTGTCCGGTGCACCACTGGACAGTGTCCGGTGCACCAGGGCACTCGAAGCTGAACTCCTCACCTTCAGGAAAATGGGAGGCCGCTCCGCTATAATTCACTGGACTGTCAGGTGAAGCACCGGACAGTGTCCGGTGTGTCAGCGGAGCAACGACTACTTCGCGCGCAACGGTCGACTGCAACGCATTAAATGCGAGCCTGCGCGCGCAGAGGACAGAGGACGCGCAGTTGGCGCACCGGACAGTTTACAGGACCTGTCCGGTGCACCACCGGATAGCCCAGAGGCCCCACAAGTCAGAGCTCCAACGGTCGAACCCCAACGGCCTGCTGACGTGGCTGGCGCACCGGACAGTGTCTGGTGGCGCACCGGACTGTCCGGTGCGCCATGCGACAGCAATCTTCCAACAGCGATATTTTGGTGGTTGGGGCTATAAATACCCCAACCACCCCACATTCAATGGCATCCAAGTTTTCCACCTTCAACACATTACAAGAGCTATAGCATTCAGTTCTAGACACTCCAAAGAGATCAAATCCTCTCCCAAGTCCAAATACAACTCCAATCAATAGTGGCTAGTGAGAGAGTGATATTTGTGTTCATTTGAGCTCTTGCGCTTGGATTGCTTCTTTTCTTTCTCATTCTACTTGTGACATACTCAATTGTAATCGAGGCAAGAGACACCAATTGTGTGGTGGTCCTTGCAGGGACTTTGTGTCCCGTTTGATTGAGAAGAGAAGCTCACTCGGTCTAAGTAACCGTTTGAGAGAGGGAAAGGGTTGAAAGAGACCCGGTCTTCGTGACCACCTCAACGGGGAGTAGGTTTGCAAGAACCAAACCTCGGTAAAACAAATCATCATGTCTCGCTCTTTATTTGCTCACGATTTGTTTTGCGCCCTCTCTCTCGGACTCGTTTATATTTCTAACGCTAACCCGGCTTGTAGTTGTGCTTAAGTTTATAAAATTCAGATTCACCCTATTCACCCCCCCTCTAGGCGACTTTCACCCCTGACATCCAATCAACAATGAAGTCTACTAACGCCTGAGATTATATTGAAGATCTATGTACATAATCAATGGTGAATTCATTGAGTTCTGCGACCCATTTTCCGACCCTTCATGTAGCTTCTCTGTTCCTCATTATGTCCTTTAAGGGTTGCGATGAAGGCACTATTATGTGATATGCTTGGAAGTAATATCGAAGCTTCCTGGAGGCCATCAATACAGCATACAGTACCTTCTCCAATTCTGTGTAATTTTTCTTTGATGGGTTGAGTACTTCGGAGACGAAGTATACCTGTGCTTGCTTTTTTATTTGGCCATCCTGCTTCTTCTGTACAAGTGTCGCACTAACCGCAGCATGGGAAGCAGCTACATATAGAAGTAATGGGGTCCCTGATGAAGGTGGGGTTAGAGTTGTTAGATCTATCAAGTACTACTTCAGCTCCTCGAAGGCCTTCTGCTGAGCTGGACCCCATTGGAAGACTTCGACTGATTTCAATATTTCAAAGAAAGGTATATTCCTCTCTGCTGATCTTGAAATGAATCTGTTTAATGATGCTAGCCTTCCTGCTAACCGTTGAGCCCCCTTTTTGAATTTGGTAGCTCCATCCGAAGGATAGCTTTGATTTTGCTCGGGTGAGCTTCTATGCCCTTTGTCGATACCAGGCAACCAAGAAACTTGCCCTTCTTCACTCCGAAGACACATTTTTCTGGATTAACTTAAGACCAGTTTGTCTGAAATTGGAAAATGTCTATTGCAAATCAGCAACATGGTTTTCTTGCTTTGTGCTTTTTACTATGATATCATCAACATATGTCAGCACATTTCTGCTAATTTGGGAGTGAAGACCTTTGGCAGTCATTATGCTGAAGATTCTTCCAGCATTCTTGAGCCCCTCAGGCATCCGAAGATAGCAATAGGTGCCACTAGGCGTTATGAAGCTTGTCTTTGGCTCATCCTCCTTTTTCATCCAGATTTGGTGATAGCCTGAGTGTTGGGGCGAAGGCGAAGACGCCACCCTTCGCTCGAGGCCTTCGCCGTACTCGCTGCGCCAACGGTGACAAGACAACGGACAGACTTACCCTTCGTCTCATACGCCGTCGGACGAAGACCTGTGACGAGGTCGTCTCATCGTGCGGCCTCGTCCAGAATGGAGGCCCACGTATGATCCGACCCATTGTAACAGGCCCTGCGTGACCGTTGCGCGTTACAGGCCTAATTTGTAAAGGTCTCCCTGTAATTACGGTCTGTAACCCCACTTTATGGGAATATTCCGGGGATAACCTAGGTGTCTGAGGGCACATGCGTCCTTAATATGGGACGCTGGGCACTCAGATACCTATAAATAACCCCGCACAGTGCTCGTGAGAGGCTAGATTAACAGAGCTATTGCCATCTCGTGCAAAAACCCTGTTTACGTTGCTACACACCCCCGTTGGATCACCTTGCACCGGAGAGCAAGTTCCAACACTGAGTAGCAATCCAATAAGCTCATGAGTTCCAAAGTAGCTACTGCATCTACAAGAGAATCTATTCTTGGCAATGGTAATTCATCCTTCGGACATCCTCCATTTTCCGTTAGCTTTCTTTACCATGACTGTGTTGGCCAACCACTCTGGGTATGTTACTTCTCTAATAACACCATCACTTAGAAGTCTTTTCACTTCATTTCGTGCACCTTCGGCTTTGTCATCAGACATTTTCCGAAGTCTCTGCTTCCTTGGTCTGAAGGACGAGTCTACATTGATTGAGTGCTCAATGATGTCCCTATTAACACCATAGAGATCATTGGCTGTTCAAGCAAAAACATCTTTGTTGTTAAACAAAAATCTTAGCAAAGTCTTTTCTTGTTCATCAGATAGTTGAGATCCCAATAGTACTTTTTGCTCGGCTATGTCTTCACACAAGAGCATAGGTTTTGGTTGGTTTACCGAAGCAGCCTTTTCTCTTTTGTGCTTATACTTGAAAGTGCATTCATCCCTTTTGTGAGTTTTGGTGATTTGGATAACAACACATTTAAAGGTCTAACAAGTTTGCTAAGTGTTGAACAAGAAATTCAGTATGATGAACATACTTGAATAGTGTATAATGATCAGTGAACAAGGTTCAACACAAGGTCAAATAACCAGTGAGACAATGCAAATGGATATAATATGGTCTCTATATTGGTTTGAATATATGGACAAGTCCTGAGAAATCACTATGCATAAATATGATCATAATAGAGGTTGAAGTGATTAAGAGGATTGGTCAAGCCAAAGTGAATAAGATATGAGGAATCGTGAATTGGCTTGACCATATTACTATTAGTCCATATATGAATATATGAGAATCAAACTAGAGCTTGATTGATCTTAGCAGTTATATCTAGATGACATTCAAGCAAGGTTCACAATATTGAAGAAATGATTCTCTCAATGGATGCTCAATAGGATGTGACTCAAGAATGGCTTGATAGGGTGAAGATAGCAAGGAAAGGGCTTCGAGGAACTAAGCGAAGGTGAAGGCCAAGCGACGGCTTGTAGACCGAGGTACCATGGCTAAGGTGAAGAAGAGAGTACTTGCACTAAGTCGATGAACTAATCAGCTATGAAGAGTTACAACATGTTGATGCATCAGTAAGGTGACTTGAAGCCATGATTTGAACTCATATATGGTGAAATGGCACAAGTCACAGGCTCGATTTGTGTTTGCTTCAAACGGTGAGACAAAGATGTTTGTGATCCTTATGAAGCAACGCCATGGAGAAATCACACTTGAGACACCAATGACTCAAGGAGTTTACTTAATTATATTTTATTTAACTTGAGTATAGAAATCGTCGTACTATCAAGGGGGATCCAAAAAGAAGGTTGGTGTTGGTACTAAAGCTCAAAATCCTTGATCTAAAACTTCCATTTTACCCTGGTTTCACTTTGTTTTTCTCAAAATCTGTGCAATAGTTCAAAAAACGGTTCAACCGGACCTAAAACCGGTTCAACCGGTTTCTGCACTGTTCCCCTCTGTCACTGCCAGTCTGCCAGTCAGTCCTGTCAGAAAAAGTCTTGTGCAGATTTTTGGAAAACCGGTTCAACCGAATTTTGAATCCGGTTCAACCGAATTTGAAACCGGTTGAACCGAATTTGAAACCGGTTCAACCGAATTTGAGTCCGGTTCAGTCTCCGGCTGAGTCCGCCAGTGAACCGAAAACCGACTGGTGGAATCCGGTTCAACCGGTTTTAGAACCGGTTCAACCGAATTTCAGTCAGATTTCCCCAACGGCCACCAGCTTTTGGGGCACCTTTATATACACCTCCCACACTCTTCCCCACAGCAGAGCACACACAAAACTTCATTCCCAACCTGAGAAACACCTCCCACTCTCTCTCACACACCTCTTGCCTCTCCCATTTCAAATCTTTGGAGAGAAATCTTTGAGTGAGTTTGAGAGCTGCGGTTTTTGTGCTTCATCTCCAAATCTCTCTTGCTCTTCTTGATTCGAGCTTTGGTACTACATCGAGTTCTTTGTGGATTCATTACTCTTGGAGCTTCTAGCTCCTAGACGACTAGGTGTCTCTTGTGAGTCTCCAAATCTTGTGGAAGACCACAAGAAAGTTTGTATTACCCGCTCGTTTGAGCAAAGATTATTGTGTGGGCTTGACCTTTGTGGTCGGCAAAGGGAGGATTAGGGTTGAAAGAGACCCGGCTCTTTGTGGGCGCCTCAACGAGGAAGTAGGGCACCTTGGTGGTGTGACCGAACCTCGGGATAAATCTTGTGTCTCTTGTGTTCTTGCTCACTGTGTTTGTTTGTGTTCTTCGTTCTCTCACCATTACGTGGAAGATTTGTTTATATCTTTTTGGTGTGTGGATTTTGAGAAGTGCCCTTCTCAGATCTACTACTTCGAACCCTGTGGATCATTTAGAACATCTCATTTCCAAAGTTAACTGGGTGAATTTCAAAGATCAATTCAGTTCTACCCAGTTTGCTTCTAGTTTTTGTTGAAAAAGTTTTAACTTGCCTATTCACCCCCCCTCTAGGCAACTTTCAATTGGTATCAGAACCTAATCCTCGTTCTAACGCTTAACCGCGTGAGGAAAAGATCATGTCGGGGGGACTAAGAAACGAAAGTGCTTCTAAGCTTGAAAAAGTTGAGGTTGCCTCGACTTTATCTTTTGGTGCAGATGTTGATCCTAGGGCAATAGATCTTGCCATGAGAATCGCCGAAAGGATGTTCCTCAAAATGAAGGAAGATGAGGCGAATAACAAAATTGAAGAAGAAAATAATCGATGGAGACCAAACGACGAATCCACCTCGTCACAAGGTTCGTCTTTCAAATCCACTTCTCATATGTGCTTTATTGCTAATGGGAGTGATAGTGAAAGCGAAAGTGAGGATGAGGAGGAGCAAGAAAGTGATAGTGAAGATGAGGAAGATCTTCAAAAATTCTTCGCTCAACTAAGCAAGAAGAACCGGATGAGCTTGCTCAAACTCATGAAAAGAGCGGAAGAACAAAAGGAAATGCTTCATAAGCAAGAAGATATCCTCATCGAAAAAATCAAAGACTTGGAGAAGTTGACCAAAGAGCATGAGAAGCTAAAGTGCTCTCATGATGATTTGGTCCAAAGGTATGAAAACATTTCAATTGAGCAAATTAAAGTTGTTCATCATTCATCATATATTGCTCAATTAGAAAATAAAAATGCTATGCTCAAGAACACAATAGAAAAGATAAATATTGAAAATGTAGCTTTGCAAGAAAAACATGATATGCTTATGTACTCTCATAATAAATTTATGGATTCACATATCATGTTAGAAATGGCTCATGAGGTTGTGTTAACTAATTTGAAATCATACCAACCTCACATATGCACATGTACTCAAATAGAAACTATATTACCATGTGCTAACAATTGTTGTTATCGAGCAAGCCAATCTTCCATTGAGCTAGAAATTTCAGGAATTAGTGATATTTCTATCACACAAGAAAATAAAGAGCTCAAGGAAGAAAATGAGAGGCTAAAAAGGAGCTTGACTCAATTGAAGGGAGAATGTCATGCTCAACCTTCTCAAGATAACCGTGATAATATGGTGAAAAAGCTTGAGAAGGGGACAACTGTGGCATGCACAAAACCCCTTCAAAAGAATACCAGGCTTTCCAAGAAGGGCATGAGCAAAATCCATGGTGAGAAAATTAATGCTTATATGATTTGCTCTAACAATGTACCTATGTGCTTCAATAAAGAAAGATCAAAGAGAAGCGATAGGAGGTGCTATGGATGCAAGGAGAAGGGCCATGAAATTGATTCATGCCCCCACATGAAGAATCAAGGTCTTGCACGATCTAGAAAGATGACCATCAAAAAGGATGAAAACAAAAGGCAAATGCATTGCAAGGATAAGCACCGCATTTGCTACAATTGCCGTGAAAAAGGTCATCTATTCAAGGTTTGTCCAAAGGGTAAAACTCTTAAGTCTACCATGTCAATTCATTCATATTCGCTTAGGAGACCCAAAAATGACACTTGTGCTAGAAAGGTAATTAGTTCACCTAAAACTAGCACAAAGGCCATTTGGGTGCCTAAGTACTTATTAGCTAACCTTGGTGGACCCATCCAAAAATGGGTACCAAAATGTACTTAATAAGTTGTGCAGGTACCCAGAGATGATATGAAGCTTTGGGGGTGCTTGAGCGGTTTAACTCAATTCTTATCTCAAGCTATCAATCTTACATTGTCTATCCTTTAAGATTGACCCAAAGATGAATTGAGTTGTTATATCACTAACTTCATATTCATCTCTAGCAAGAACTTGTGTTGTAGGGAATAAGGATTAACCTTTGTGGGAATCAAGCAAAAGGCCTACAACCAAGTGATATCCAAAGGATGGTAACAATTAATTCTTAAGTGCACATTGCTTTTTAATTGTATATTCCTTTGTGTCTTTTGTAGCCACATAGGAAAAATGAAGCACTTGAGAATGAACTTAAGAGATTTTACCTTGCTTTGGAAAGGATCTAATTATATGGTAGATTGCAAGTTCATATTTTTATATTGTGACAATCTACATGCTTTAAATTGATTATATGTATCTTGTGGCATATTTCAAATTAATTATTGTGTTATTGCCATGACCTAGACATAAAAGAGGATTATCCCATGTTCTTAAATGAATAGAGTGCTAAGTAAGAAATTCAAACTCTTATAGCACTTACCAAATGGGGAATTCTCTATATGACTAGAGTTGTGAGACTAATGTTTCTATCTAAGTGTTTATGTAGTCTCACAACATGAGAATGTGTTTCCCAAATGGAGTGTGCCATTCAACATTCAAAGAAGATCGAACCAATACTATGTGATGTATTCATTCTTGTTTAAATTGATTTTGAGTCTTCTCCATTAATCACTCACCATGTTATGAATTAGAGTTGCCCTATAAACTTAATTAAATAATCATGCTACTTTCATCTTTTTTTTCAATTGATGTTATGCATGATGCTTGTAAGGGTAATTTAGTTCATATCATGAGGTTTCCTTATTTTAGTAACCTTCTTGTCATTCATATACTAGAGGTTGCTAAATAGGAAACTATTGCTTGTGTTACTAATGCAATCTCTTTTAAGCTATTTCATGAAATTCATAAGTAGAGATTGTGCTATTTCAATTGGTAAAATCACAAGCTTTAAAGGTTAATCTTCACCTAAAAGAAAGATTAGGAATGCTCAAGGCAAAGGTATGGAACTAATTGCTTCAATTGGTAATTGATCAATAATAGTTCCTTTCAAGTGGCATACTTTCAATTAGTAATAATCTATTTTATGAAAAGAAATGTCAATATGAAGGTTAAATTCCTTTTGGATTAAATTTGTAAATTGGTGCATATTGTTAATTCACTCATACATGTGCATTGACTTAAAAGGAATTTAATTTATGCCTTTACGCCTCATAAATGATGATTTGTTTGCCATTCGTATATAGATATCATCATTCATTAAATACTTCCTTGTACTACTAATACCTCTTTTCAAAGTGTTTTATCGACTAGTTTTAAAAGGAAAAGAGATAACAAAGAAGGAAGTCTCCACAAATGAAGAAAAGAAGAATACTTAGATGACACCATCTCATATAGTAAGATCTTTCAATTGATATAACAAATGGAACATTCTATATGGTGGTAAGTATTCTTAGGCATAAGTTAATTCTTTGCAAATTTGTCATGCCTTGACCAATATATGTAATGTACTCCTCATGAGACTCTTAACTGAATTGAAAGTGCATTTGGCAAGTCATTCAAATACTTGATGCACATATCTGGGGGAGCACATTAGGTATCTCGTGTCTTAGAGAATAAGTTTCTCTTGAGTAAGCTATACTAACTCAATCCATAATGGTAAAAATTGTATCTCATTTTTATGGATTGTAATCTTTGTTTTCAAAATAGCTACTCTTGATGCAGTTTAAAATTCCCTTATCGTTAGTTCTAAAAGTGCATAAGAATCCTTTTTGTTGATATTCATCACATACATATGCACTAACATGGATATGATTTTTAAACTGTAAAAGGTACACTTAGTGATCCATACTCTCTAAACTTTGGAAACCCATATTTTGATATCTTAGAAATCTACTTCGATCGGTATCCATATGCTTCACATTGAATTGGATTACTAAGTTGTAAATTCCATGCATAACTTGTCTTCATGATATGAGTGCTTGTGCGACTAACCTTGATAAGCTAGGTGCACCCAAGGTCAAGCTAGGTTCATCATGAAGAAGGCAACACAACGATGTATTAAGAAAAGGAGAAAAGGCTCCTATTCTTAACTCTAGTTTTTATCTGTGTGATTAAATATTGATTTGAAACCATGTAAGATGGTTGTCAAGTATATGTGGGTGCCTACACAAAGAGAGGCCACAATAAGGATTGTGCGGGTACTCAATGATCTTACTACTAATCTCAAAGGACCCAATTCAAATTGGGTACCAAGATACGAAGCTTAAACTTGTTTTGCAGGATCACTCCTTCAATGGATCAAGCTGGGTGCTCGATAATGAATGTATAAATCATATTTGGAGATAGTAGAAACGGTGGTAACAACTGGATCTCAAGTGCATATATTTTTTAAATCTTATCTCCTTTGTGACTTGTGTAGCCACTAAGGAAGAAGAAGCACCTGAGGACATACATCAGTTGTTGATTATGAAATAAAGGTCCAATTGGAAGAAAAATGAATATTATCATATGGTCAACAATCCAAAATTATGTGATGTATTCTCTATCTAGTTAATTTGGATTTGATTCTTCTTTATTGGACACTCACCATAATATGGATTAAGCCATCCCTTTAGACTTTATTGAATAATCATGCATATTATCCATGTCATTCAAAATATATTGTGCATGAGGGTTGAATGAAATTTAGTCCATATTATGAGGTTTCTCTATTTTAGCAACTCATTTGCCTTCCACATATAAAGGGTTGCAAAATAAGAAACTAGTGCTTGTACTACTAATCCCATCTCTTGTGTTGAGTTTATCCATAGAAAATCTATGTTAAGAGATGTTGCTTGTTTTAAATTGGATAAATCACAAGCTTAAAGGATACTATTCAACTAAAGTAAGATGAAGTTGATAAGAGGCCAAGGTATGAAAACTTCCTCTCCTTCAGTTGTTTTAGTATTCTATCCTTAGTGGGATGTACCATAGTATAGGTTAAATTCCTTGCAATATAAAATGTTCAATAATGCATATAACTTTGACATCAACTATATGTGTGCACTAATTTAAAGGAATTTAGTCTATCCTTTTGGGTTTCAAGAATGATGGTTCATTTTCATCCACATATAAGGATCATCATTTGTGAAACCTTCCCATGTGTTTTTAATGCTCTTTTTTCTAAGTGTTTGAACAAGGTCCTTCCAAGTGCTTTCAAGATGGATTCAAAATCTACGGATATAAGAGTCTTGGTTATTTCAATCATTGAGTTTCAATGGGTCTCATATCATGTATGATTGAACCATGCCAAGATGAATGAAGTTCAAGATTGCCTGGTTGGATGAAATCATAAAGAGAAAAGAAATCATAGTGATTCAAGAAGGGAGTTACACTTTTTGTCAACCAAATAATGAAGATGTAGTGACATATTTATATGATATCCTTCATTATGAGGTTTGAGGTTCATATTAGCATGCTTTACCCTTTAGAATTTCAATTGATATACTTTCAGTTCTTAAACTTTCAATTGGTTTAATTTTCATCATCTATGTAAAGCATGTTATGTTAAACCAAGATATAGTACAAACATCTCCTTTAACCTCGTATTGTTGATGTGCATAAGTGTACTTTGTGTACTCTTGCATGCACAAATTGAGGGAGAGTTTAGCCTATATCTTGTGAGGCTAATGATTTCTTCAAGTTCATGTTTTGTAGTCTCACACCTTGGAGAACATCAAATGAGGATGAGTGGTTCCAAGGAAATGATCAAATATTTACCACATGTCACCCCATGGATTAGTTCTATTGGGGAACGATATGTGTTCTCTAGCATAATTTCAATTGTTTCAAATATATTATGCCTTGACCAAGATATATGATGAACTCCTCTAAGAATCTTAATTGAATCAAGTGCATGTTACAAGTAATTCTACATCTTATGTCCTTAAAAGACTAACATTTTCTTTTAGTGAATTTGTGTGGTTCTTTGAAGAGAATGAGTTTCTGGTGATTTTTGAAGAGGATAAGTTTCTCTTTGGCATGCTAAATTGACTCAATCCAAGTCATGATGAAGACTGATGGACATCAATGAAAACTATCTTGCTTTGTAAAGAATCAAGCCTATCAAAAGCTAAGATAAAAATTCATGATTATAATGGAGACCATGTGGCGTAGAACAAAGGTGTGTCACTCCATGAACTATTGTATAACATTTTGTGCATCTAGGCTCTTACATGCTAGTGTGTGCATGTATATGCAATATCTTAAGTCACACCATAAGGTTGTACGTGTGGTGACGATTAAAGAATCTCTAGATATTTGATTAATACCTCTTGTGGTGATGTCATAAGTTAGTCTTAAGTCATCTTTGTGAGATATGAGTCAAACATGCTAACTTCTCAAGAATCTTGGCTTAAAATATTGCATATCGTGTCTATTAGTATACCTTTTGATTATGAGTAATTCCTTCAATTGGTACAATTTCACATTTTCATACTTTATTTGTACCAAGGTTCAAATTGTAGAACTTAATCCCCGGGCCTCACAAGTCCAAGTGCATAAGCTAAACAAGTATTCATCACTTGTATGCACACATTTAGGGGGAGAATGGTCTATAATTTGAATCTTTGAGACTAACTTCATTTTCAAGTCTATTATGTGTGTAGTCTCAAATTAGAAAGGAATCTTCAAGCAAAGACAATCGCTTCCACTGAAAATTTGATGGGTATCAAAGATTTTTTTTGCTCCAATAAATGTATCTTCTATACATTTCATAAGAGAATGAGTTTCTCTTGTATATGCTACTCCAACGTCATCTAAAAATGGTAAATATGTATCACATTTTTTTTGGATTACAAATATCTGAAGTAGCATAGCTTATAAATTCTCTTGTCTAGAACTTAATTGATTAAATAGTGCACATGTTCCTTATGTTGCATGATTATGTTCAATTGATACTCCTTGTATGCCAATGGTACTTTAAGTTGCAAATAAGTAATCTCAACAGGTTTCAATTGAATTCATATATATGTGTGCACTAAAACTTGAGGAGAACTTAGTGTAATATGCAATTAGTGATCTAATTATCTATCAAATTGTATCAATTGGTGGTTTTCAATTGATATTTTTCGTATATGATCACTAGTTGTATAATTCATACTTGTGCAATTTTCATGTTGCCTCTTGTTATAATAAGAAAATGCTAGGTGACATCTAGACTCCAGGTATCAAGATTTATCTTTTAATTAGTATGACAATATTCATTTGATATCTTGGACCTATGTCACAATTATGCCAACAAGAGATTGCAAAATGAACTCTAAATACAACACAAGTGTGGAACACCCCTTCGAAAAGGTAAAACGCAAAGGTACATCACTCATGACACTTATCCATTACCTTTGTGCCATCTAAGGATCATTTTCATGATAGTGTGTTCACATCTCGCTTAATCATAATTTCTATCCTTTATATTCTTTATATTTTTTTTGGAGATTTATGACAAAGGGGGAGAAATTTTGCATTAAAGCTTACCTTTAGTCTTATGTAACTAAGTGTTAGAAGACTTTTGAAAAGGGGAGAATTAATTAACAAAAAGGTTGAATCATAAGTAAAACATAAGATGAAGGAAATTGATGAGTGCATAATATGTCATGAGCATCACGTTTATTTATGACACAAAGCACCCTATGAATAGTATGATATAAGTTGTCTTCACTCTTTGACCCAAATATGTGGTTTTGGCATTTGAGTACAAAATTGGTATTTTATGAAATGCACATATTTAGGGGGAGGAAACTATATCATAGGATTCAAAATCTTATTTATCAAATCTTATGTAAGCTTTAAATGTGTTGTCATCAATCACCAAAAAGGGGGAGATTGAAAGTGCATTCATCCCTTTTGTGAGTTTTGGTGATTTGGATAACAACACATTTAAAGGTCTAACAAGTTTGCTAAGTGTTGAACAGGAAATTCAGTATGATGAACATACTTGAATAGTGTATAATGATCAGTGAACAAGGTTCAACACAAGGTCAAATAACCAGTGAGACAATGCAAATGGATATAATATGGTCTCTATATTGGTTTGAATATATGGACAAGTCCTGAGAAATCACTATGCATAAATATGATCATAATAGAGGTTGAAGTGATTAAGAGGATTGGTCAAGCCAAAGTGAATAAGATATGAGGAATCGTGAATTGGCTTGACCATATTACTATTAGTCCATATATGAATATATGAGAATCAAACTAGAGCTTGATTGATCTTAGCAGTTATATCTAGATGACATTCAAGCAAGGTTCACAATATTGAAGAAATGATTCTCTCAATGGATGCTCAATAGGATGTGACTCAAGAATGGCTTGATAGGGTGAAGATAGCAAGGAAAGGGCTTCGAGGAACTAAGCGAAGGTGAAGGCCAAGCGACGGCTTGTAGACCGAGGTACCATGGCTAAGGTGAAGAAGAGAGTACTTGCACTAAGTCGATGAACTAATCAGCTATGAAGAGTTACAACATGTTGATGCATCAGTAAGGTGACTTGAAGCCATGATTTGAACTCATATATGGTGAAATGGCACAAGTCACAGGCTCGATTTGTGTTTGCTTCAAACGGTGAGACAAAGATGTTTGTGATCCTTATGAAGCAACGCCATGGAGAAATCACACTTGAGACACCAATGACTCAAGGAGTTTACTTAATTATATTTTATTTAACTTGAGTATAGAAATCGTCGTACTATCAAGGGGGATCCAAAAAGAAGGTTGGTGTTGGTACTAAAGCTCAAAATCCTTGATCTAAAACTTCCATTTTACCCTGGTTTCACTTTGTTTTTCTCAAAATCTGTGCAATAGTTCAAAAAACGGTTCAACCGGACCTAAAACCGGTTCAACCGGTTTCTGCACTGTTCCCCTCTGTCACTGCCAGTCTGCCAGTCAGTCCTGTCAGAAAAAGTCTTGTGCAGATTTTTGGAAAACCGGTTCAACCGAATTTTGAATCCGGTTCAACCGAATTTGAAACCGGTTGAACCGAATTTGAAACCGGTTCAACCGAATTTGAGTCCGGTTCAGTCTCCGGCTGAGTCCGCCAGTGAACCGAAAACCGACTGGTGGAATCCGGTTCAACCGGTTTTAGAACCGGTTCAACCGAATTTCAGTCAGATTTCCCCAACGGCCACCAGCTTTTGGGGCACCTTTATATACACCTCCCACACTCTTCCCCACAGCAGAGCACACACAAAACTTCATTCCCAACCTGAGAAACACCTCCCACTCTCTCTCACACACCTCTTGCCTCTCCCATTTCAAATCTTTGGAGAGAAATCTTTGAGTGAGTTTGAGAGCTGCGGTTTTTGTGCTTCATCTCCAAATCTCTCTTGCTCTTCTTGATTCGAGCTTTGGTACTACATCGAGTTCTTTGTGGATTCATTACTCTTGGAGCTTCTAGCTCCTAGACGACTAGGTGTCTCTTGTGAGTCTCCAAATCTTGTGGAAGACCACAAGAAAGTTTGTATTACCCGCTCGTTTGAGCAAAGATTATTGTGTGGGCTTGACCTTTGTGGTCGGCAAAGGGAGGATTAGGGTTGAAAGAGACCCGGCTCTTTGTGGGCGCCTCAACGAGGAAGTAGGGCACCTTGGTGGTGTGACCGAACCTCGGGATAAATCTTGTGTCTCTTGTGTTCTTGCTCACTGTGTTTGTTTGTGTTCTTCGTTCTCTCACCATTACGTGGAAGATTTGTTTATATCTTTTTGGTGTGTGGATTTTGAGAAGTGCCCTTCTCAGATCTACTACTTCGAACCCTGTGGATCATTTAGAACATCTCATTTCCAAAGTTAACTGGGTGAATTTCAAAGATCAATTCAGTTCTACCCAGTTTGCTTCTAGTTTTTGTTGAAAAAGTTTTAACTTGCCTATTCACCCCCCTCTAGGCAACTTTCAATACTGCTGATAAGCTTCGGCTTCATCTATATTATGAATAGCCTTTGAATCTGTCCAACTTCCTTCGGCTCTCCTGGCAGCTTCTTGACTCCCATGAACAATGATGGGCCCTTGTTCCGAAGGTATCTTCATGCAGAGGTATGCTGGGTGGAGTATTGCTTCGAAGGCATTAAGCGTCCCTCGACCAATGATTGCATTGTATGGATACTCCATATCAACAATATCAAAGACAACTTGCTCTGTCCTTGTGTTGTTAACGTAGCCGAATGTGATTGGCATTGTTATCTTGCCAAGTGCCACTATCTGTCTCCCTCCGAAACCATAAAGACGATGTGTTGCATCATGTATCTTATCATCTGGCTCTTGCATTTGCCTGAAGGCCTTCGCAAAGATGATATCTGCTGCACTGCCTGTGTCCACTAAGACATTATGGACCAAAAATCCCTTGATGACACAATATATGACCATTGCATCATTGTGAGGATAATCCTTAAGCTGAAGGTCTTCCTGAGAAAAGGTGATTGGAATATGAGACCACTTAGACTTGATGAAGAGTCCTTGCACTCCAACATGTTGTACCCTTCTCTGTGCTTCCTTCTTCTGTTTCTTGTTGGCTGGTTCAGAACTTGAGCCGCCTATGATTGGAAGCACTAGCTTCGTGGCCGAAGATGCCACAACTTGGTTGCTTTGCGAAGCCATCGTCATAGTTGTGGAAGTGAGTTCACCGGAGATGGGCGCCAATGTTGGTTACTTGTTCTCAAATACTACAAATTGAGAACAAGGCAACACAATTGTTAATGGTTAAAGACCTTCATCCTTCGAAACATTATTTTCTTTCGGATACAATGATCTTTAGACGAAGGTCGTGAAGGACATACCTTCATCATTTCAACATATGAGTATAAATATAAATAAGAATGCGAAAGAACATTAAAGAATATAGATAATGATTGAATCCTCACAATTTATTTATATTTATATGCATAAATAAGAATTAACATTAATGATATTTATAATACAATGGTACCTTCGGTTCGCTAGAAGGTGAGAATGCAAAGATGACGCGAGAGAGAATACAATCCAGCGTGAACAGTACGAGGGTACTATTCATCTTTTTATAGGCACGAGATGCAGCCCGGACACAATTACATTCATGTCCCTAACATCTACTTGCAATCATAATGTGAATAATCAAGGACTAAACAATCTTTTTCCCTTGAGTCGGTGATGACCTTCGGCTTCGTCATAATGCTAAGCCGAAGCTTCTTCAACCATAGCTTCGGCTTCCATCCGTATCATCATGTCGCGTATGCCTTTGTAACGACCTTCGGCTTCCGGGTGTTTTGCCTTGAGGACCTTCGGCGGGAAGAAGACCCCCAACAATGACCTTGTTAAAAGGAATGAAAAACTTAAGGCTAAGTTAGCTAGCTCCCAAGAAGCTATTGAAAATTTGCTAGGGAAAATGGAAATTCTTAGCATACACAATAATGAGCTAATTACTAAGTTAGAAAACATTGGTAGCACCCCAGGGACATCTTTAGTTGAAATTCCTGAAATTATTAAGAAAGATGCTTCTACTTCTTGCTTTGATTTATTTGATGATTCTAACCCCTGCAACCAAGTTCTTGTTGAGAATATAGTTTTAGAAACATGTTCGGATGAGGTTGCAAAGAAAAATGAGCAATTAAGGCAAGAAGTGGCCCGCCTTGGCAAGGCTTTGTATGACAAGAAAGGCAAAGCCAAACAAATCCAACCTCCACAGGATAACACCACTGCGGGAGTGAACAAGCCTGTGGAGGGCAAAACCGTGATTTATAGGTTATGACACAAGGAAGGCCATAAGTCTTTCCAATGCAAGGCGATGACCGGGGATAAACAAAGGCAAAAGCTCAAGCAAAAGCCAATAAGCAAAATCTCCAACACCTACATAAACAAGGTGGACAAAAAGGCTACCACACCATATTTGATCAAGAAGAAAAATAATGGAAAGGTGATAGCAATCAAGGCCAACAAGCAAGCCAACAAAGGAAAGGGGGCCAAACGCATCTGGGTGCCAAAGGAAATAATTTCAACCATGAAAAGCACCAAGAAGGTTTGGATCCCAAAAGGGAAGTGAGTAGTCCGAAGGACGATGAGAAATTTGGAGACTTGGCAAATTTGGGATGTGTATCATGGGATACATCATATTGGATCAAGTTTATTGCCAAGTGGATTAGTGAATATTTTGGACCCAAATTTTCCCACCCATGACTAAGGTAGCTAGAATCGTTGTATTTCTTGTTTTTATATAAGCGTATCTATTTTCTTGTATCTAGTTTTACCTTTCATGCCTAGTAATTCATTTGGTACTTATTTGAGATTAACAATGCATGCATACTAGGTAAATCACATGGTAGGATTGCTTGTTTTCAATTCCTAATCTTGAGCAAACCTACATGGTTTAAAATGATAAGCACGTCACATGGCTTATTTAACATTCCAAAGTAAATGATACATCAATTGATATTTTGAAATACTACAAGTGGTAAAATGCTTCAATTATGCTTCAATTGGTACCATTTAACTTATATGTGCCAAAGCTCGGATTATGGATAATTTGCCCCTCTTGATATCATATCAAAGTGCATGTCTCCTACAAGTATTCAAAACTTGTATGCACACTTTCAGGGGGAGGTTACTATATAATCTAAGTCTTTGAGACTAATACATGTTTCAAGTCTATTATTTGTAGTAGTCTCATTGAAAGGAAAATGGAGTCCCCGGAGAAAGACAACAAGCTTCCACTATAAATCTACAAGAATTCTTAGGTCTCACAAGCCTGCCATTGGTCTTCAATTAGTCCGCAATTGACTTTCAATTGGTATCTTTGAGACTACATTTGATATCATTTACATGTCTTCTCCAATATTTTATTAGACTATAGTTCATATCATATACTTCCCATGTTGCTATACATGCATAAGTTGTTGAACCATATTCTGTTACCTATGCATATGGGTAGTTAGTCCAATCAAATCATGTCTTGCACCTCTATTTCTCACATGCTTTTCCCTAAGTAGAAGATCTCTGTCAGGGGGAGTATTTCTTCGTCTCTAAAGGGGGAGAAAATTCTTTCTAAGGGAAAACACTCGCTCAGGGGGAGTAATCCTTTAGTGCATTAATTGATATTAATTGACAAATCTTTAAGAGGGCTAGTCTTATTTGCTTCCTATATGCTTTTAATGTCTTCCTTTTCGGTGGTTGATGCCAAAGGGGGAGAAGTTGTAGGAACCAAAGCAATGAAAATGTTACCAAACACCACCAAATTAAAAAAATTCATCCTTCAATTGGTTTTGGCTCTTTGGTCTAAAATAGGAAGTAAGTGAATTATGGAGTTAGGGGGAGGCTTAAGTCCATAATCTCACTCTATGGAGACAATCATGCATCCTAGCAAGTAGATTGCATATTTTCATTCAAATGTTTGTTATATTTGCTTGCTTTGGTTGTGTTGTCATCAATCACCAAAAAGGGGAGATTGTACGGAAAATAGACCCTGGGCCATTGAGAGCACCTAGAGGGGGGGGGTGAATAGGTGATCCTATGAAACTTAAACTTATAGCCACAAAAAACTTGTTAAGTGTTAGCACAATAGTTGCCAAGTGGCTAGAGATGAGTCCAAACACAATAACCACAAGAAATCAAACACAGAGATGGCACGGTGTTTATCCCGTGGTTCGGCCAAGTACAAAACTTGCCTACTCCACGTTGTGGCGTCCCAACGGACGAGAGTTGCACTCAACTCCTCTCAAGTGATCCAATGATCAACTTGAATACCACGGTGTTCTTCTTTACTTTGATCTTTTCCCGTTTGCGAGGAATCTCCACAACTTGGAGTCTCTCGCCCTTACAATTGAATTTCACAAAGAAGTACAGAGTAAGGGAGGGAAGCAACACACACAAATCCACAGCAAAATGCGCACACACACGGCCAAGAATCAAGCTCAAAAGACTATCTCAAAGTTCTCACTAGAACGGAGCTCGAATCACTGAGAATGACAAACGAATGCGCAAAGACTGAGTGTGGATGATCAAGAATGCTCTAAGGTTGCTTGGGTGTCTCCTCCATGCGCCTAGGGGTCCCTTTTATAGCCCCAAGGCAGCTAGGAGCCGTTGAGAGCAAATCTGGAAGGCCAATCTTGCCTTCTGTCGTCGGGTGCACCGGACAGTCCGGTGCACACCGGACACTGTCCGGTGCCCGATTTCTTTCCTTAAATGGCGCAGCCGACCGTTGCAGATCTGGGAGCCGTTGGCGCACCGGACATGTCCGGTGCACACCGGCCAGTCCGGTGCCCCCTTCCGACCGTTGGCTCGGCCACGTGTCTCGCGCAGATCGCGCGGCCGACCGTTGGCCCGGCCGACTGTTGGCTCACCGGACAGTCCGGTGCACACCGGACAGTCCGGTGAATTTTAGCCGTACGCCGTGGGCGAATTCTCGAGAGCGGCCACTTCACGCCGAGTCAGCCTGGCGCACCGGACACTGTCCGGTGCACCACCGGACAGTCCAGTGTGCCAGACTGAGCTGAGTCTTGGCTGTACACAGCCAAGCCTTTTTCACCTCTTTTCTTCTTCTTTCTGTTTCTAACACTTAGACAAGTATATTAGTACACAAAACCAATGTACTAAGGCTTAGAAACATACCTTTACTCTTGATTTGCACTTTGTTCATCCATGGGCATAAATTCACATTTAAGCACTTGTGTTTGCACTCAATCACCAAAATACTTAGAAATGGCCCAAGGGCACATTTCCCTTTCAATCTCCCCCTTTTTGGTGATTTATGCCAACACAACATAAAGCAACTAGAACAAGTGCAATATCACTTCAAATAAAACTCAAATTTATTTTGATTCAATTTTTGGCATATATGGATCATCCTTTGCCACCACTTGGTTTGTTTTTGCAAATCAAACTCAAATCTCTATCTCTAAGTCAAACACACATGTTGAAGCATAAAGAGAGTCATTCCAAAAGATATTGATCAAAGATTTCAAAAACTCCCCCTAATTCCCATAATCAATACTTCTCCCCACAAGAAGCCAACTTTTGACAAAAAAGACAATGCAAGAGTTTTGAACAAACCAAAAGCTACTATTTTCAAAATCTCTCAAGTGGTAGCTGATCCATTTATTGCTTTGGCCTTTATTTTCTCCCCCTTTGGCATCAAGCACCAAAACGGGATCAATCTTGGCCCTATAACCCCATTGCCTCACCAAAATCTTCAATTAAGAGCAAATGACAATAAGAGTTCATGAGATGAACTTGGAATAAGTTACCCTCTCATCGGAGTGCAGTGGAAGTCTTTCATGGTCCAAGTCCATCTTTTCCCTTTCAATTCTCCTTTGAGACTAAATCAAGCAAACTCAAGCATATGGTTAGTCTCAAAGGGTCAAGTTGTAACACATCTCCCCCTAAACATGTGCATCACTTTGCAACAGACTTGTGAGGTCCAGGGAGTGTTTGTACAACTTGAGCACCACAATAAGCAACAAAATGCAGAATGAACATGATCAAAGGCATAAACACATGTATGCTACAATTCAATCCAAGTTCCGCGAATCTAAGACATTTAGCTCACTACGCAGCCTGCAAAAGGTCTTCTCATCTAGAGGTTTGGTAAAGATATCGGCTAGCTGGTTCTCGGTGCTAACATGAAACACTTCGATATCTCCCTTTTGCTGGTGGTCTCTCAAAAAGTGATGCCGGATGTCTATGTGCTTTGTGCGGCTGTGCTCAACAGAATTTTCCGCCATGCGGATAGCACTCTCATTATCACATAGGAGTGGGACTTTGCTCAGATTGTAGCCAAAGTCCCTGAGGGTTTGCCTCATCCAAAGTAGTTGCGCGCAACACTGTCCTGCGGCAACATACTCGGCCTCAGCGGTGGATAGGGCAACGGAGGTTTGTTTCTTAGAGTTCCACGACACCAGTGACCTTCCTAAGAATTGGCACGTCCCTGATGTACTCTTCCTATCGACCTTACATCCAGCATAGTCGGAATCTGAATATCCAATCAAGTCAAAGGTAGACCCCTTTGGATACCAGAGCCCGAAGCAAGGCGTAGCAACTAAATATCTAAGGATTCGCTTCACTGCCACTAAGTGACACTCCTTAGGATCGGATTGAAATCTAGCACACATGCATACGCTTAGCATAATATCCGGTCTACTAGCACATAAGTAAAGTAATGACCCTATCATTGACCGGTATGCCTTTTGATCAACGGACTTACCTCCTTTGTTGAGGTCGGTGTGTCCGTCGGTTCCCATCGGAGTCTTTGCGGGCTTGGCGTCCTTCATCCCAAACCGCTTTAGCAGATCTTGCGTGTACTTCGTTTGGGAGATGAAGGTGCCGTCCTTGAGTTGCTTCACTTGGAACCCAAGGAAGAAGTTCAACTTGCCCATCATTGACATCTCGAATTTCTGCGTCATCACCCTGCTAAACTCTTCACAAGACTTTTTATTAGTAGAACCAAATATTATGTCATCGACATAAATTTGGCACACAAAAAGATCACCGTCACAAGTCTTAGTGAAAAGAGTTGGATCGGCTTTCCCAACCTCGAAAGCATTAGCAATTAAGAAATCTCTAAGGCATTCATACCATGCTCTTGGGGCTTGCTTAAGTCCATAGAGCGCCTTAGAGAGCTTACACACGTGGTCGGGGTACCGTTCATCCTCGAAGCCAGGGGGTTGCTCCACGTACACCTCCTCCTTTATTGGCCCGTTGAGGAAAGCGCTCTTCACATCCATTTGGAACAACCTGAAAGAATGGTGAGCGGCATATGCTAGCAAGATACGAATGGACTCTAGCCTAGCCACAGGAGCAAAAGTCTCCTCAAAGTCCAAACCTGCGACTTGGGCATAACCTTTTGCCACAAGTCGAGCCTTGTTCCTTGTCACCACCCCGTGCTCGTCCTGTTTGTTGCAGAACACCCACTTGGTTCCCACAATATTTTGCTTGGGACGAGGCACCAGTGTCCAAACTTCATTGCGCTTGAAGTTGTTGAGCTCCTCTTGCATGGCCAACACCCAGTCCGGATCTAGTAAGGCCTCTTCTACCCTGAAAGGCTCAATAGAAGAGACAAAGGAGTAATGTTCACAAAAATTAACTAATCGAGACCGAGTAGTTACTCCCTTGCTAATGTCACCCAGAATTTGGTCGACGGGATGATCCCTTTGAATCATCGCTCGAACATGGGTTGGAGGTGTCGGTTCCGCTTCTTCCTCCATCACATGATCATCTTGTGCTCCCCCTTGATCACACGCCTCCTGTTGATGAACCTGTTCATCGTCTTGAGTTGGGGGATGCACCATAGTTGAGGAAGAAGGTTGATCTCGTGCATCTTGTTCCTGTGGCCGCACTTCTCCAATCGCCATGGTTCGTATAGCGGCCGTCGGAACATCTTCTTCATCTACATCATCACAATCAACAACTTGCTCTCTTGGAGAGCCATTAGTCTCATCAAATACAACGTCGCTAGAGACTTCAACCAAACCTGATGATTTGTTGAAGACTCTATACGCCTTTGTATTTGAGTCATAACCTAACAAAAACCCTTCTACAGCTTTGGGAGCAAACTTAGAATTTCTACCCTTCTTCATTAGAATGTAGCACTTGCTCCCAAATACACGAAAGTAAGATACATTGGGTTTGTTACCGGTTAGAAGCTCATACGACGTCTTCTTGAGGAGGCGGTGAAGGTAGACCCTGTTGATGGCGTGGCAAGCCGTGTTCACAGCTTCCGACCAAAAACGCTCGGGGGTCTTGAATTCTCCAAGCATCATCCTCGCCATATCGATTAGCGTCCTGTTCTTTCTCTCTACCACACCATTTTGCTGTGGTGTGTAGGGAGCGGAGAACTCGTGCTTGATCCCTTCCTCCTCAAGGAACTCCTCCACTTGAAGGTTCTTGAACTCGGACCCGTTGTCGCTCCTTATCTTCTTCACCTTGAGCTCAAACTCATTTTGAGCTCTCCCGAGGAAGCGCTTGAGGGTCCCTTGGGTTTCAGACTTATCCTGCAAACAGAACACCCAAGTGAAGCGGGAAAAGTCATCAACAATAACTAGACCATACTTACTTCCTCCTATGCTTAGATAGGCGACGGGTCCGAAGAGGTCCATATGTAGCAGCTCCAGGGGTCTTGAGGTGGTCATCACGTTCTTGCTGTGATGTGCTCCTCCCACTTGTTTACCTGCTTGACAAGCTGCACAAGGTCTATCTTTTTCGAATTGCACGTTAGTCAAACCTATCACGTGTTCTCCCTTTAGAAGCTTGTGAAGGTTCTTCATCCCCACATGTGCTAAGCGGCGATGCCACAGCCAGCCCATGCTAGTCTTAGCTATTAAGCATGCATCTAGACCGGCCTCTTCTTTTGCAAAATCAACTAAATAAAGTTTGCCGTCTAATACACCCTTAAAAGCTAGTGAACCATCACTTCTTCTAAAAACAGACACATCTACATTTGTAAATAGACAGTTATATCCCATATTGCATAATTGACTAACTGATAGCAAATTATATCCAAGAGACTCTACTAAAAACACATTAGAGATAGAGTGCTCATTAGAAATTGCAATTTTACCTAACCCTTTTACCTTGCCTTGATTCCCATCA